>NC_091816.1:6272500-6897500 GCF_041296235.1 Equus asinus | reverse complement strand
ACCCCGCCGTGAGGACTAAAGGAGCTAATTCTTGTACGATGTAGTCAACAAGTCCCTTACACACAATAGCCCTCAGGACAAGTTAGCTCCCCTGCTATGCAGGTCCCCCTTTGGTGGCTCTGGTCAGAGGGAGGGGACACTGACCATTACTCCCTCTTCGATTCTCAGCTGCTCCTGATGGAAGGTCTGGTCTATCGTGGGGTAAGAGGCTCAGCCATTCCTTGACAAGGGGGAATGGATCAGCACTGAAGTTGGGAGCAAGAGAGAGTTTGGCCAGCAGCTAGTACCTGGCAAAGGCAAACTTCTTTTGAGAGGGGCATAGTGGATACGAGCCCCCAGACCCTAAGGGAACAATTAGGGTCTGGCAGAGTCAGGTGGATTACACGCCAGCCCTAGATTGGACTAAAACAATGGTAAGCCCCCCTCCCTTGCTTCAGTCAGGATTAATTCAGCCTCATCTCTATGATCATGGTACCTTATCCCTGCTCCACTGAAGAGCTTACCATTCAGTCTCAAGGTGTAAGCAATTGGTAGAGCCCCTAGCCAGATTTCCTGAGGTTGGGAATTAAGTTTGAGTCATTCTTCTATCTCAAACAAACTCCAAAACAAAAAGATTTTCATGTAGGCAGCTCATTCGTTGCACCCTGCGCCTCTGAGGACAGACAACCAGGAAGCTTCCTACAGGAAAGGCTTTGAGTGGCTCAGAGAAAAGAGCATTTAAAGAGGAATCAGAGGGGCCGGCCCCGTAGCCTGGTGGTTAAGTTCGAGGGCTCCAGTTTGGCGGCCCAGGGTTCGCAGGTTCAGATCTGGGCTTGGACCTACACGCCGCTCATCAAGCCACACTGTGGCAGTGTCCCACATAAAAATAGAGGAAGATGGGCACGGATGATAGCCCAGTGACAATCTTCCTCACAAAAGGAGTCCAAGGGTACATTCCCACTCCTGGCTGGTCACCGCTACAAGATTTGGTTTCCTCAGCCAGACTGTAAAATGGGAGAGTAGCCCCAGCCCGTCCCCTCCCCGGGTGGCTATAGAAGCCAAAGGTGACGACCAACAGGACAGGACAGCGCTGTGTAAACGTCTCCACGATGCACTTCCTTCTCACCCGTGGGGAGGCATCACCTCATTCAGTGTCATTTGGCCTCTATTCAGGCTCAGAGAGTAGGTGTTACCATGGAATTCCTTTCCAGACTTTGAGTATCTTCATTTAGCAAAAAGAAACGACAGAAAGGCTGTGTGACCCAGGCCGGAGGCTTCCTCGCCACTTCTCTCTGAGCAGTTTTCCTGTGAACAGGAGGCTTGGATGGCAGACCCTGCCTGTGGGCGGCGGCTCCCCTCTCAGCCTTCCTGAGGAATGCAGTCTCAGCGCCTGGCCTGCCTGCCACGGGCTCCTGCCGGGGAGTCCACTCCCCTCTCCCTTCCTCCATTTGCAATCACTATTTATTTATCTTTGGAAGTTGAAGGAACCAGAGCCTGCAACCGGGAGAGACTGGTGGAGCCAGAGAGAGAAAGTGAAGAAGCGGGCGTCGGGGCCCAGTGTCTGCAGCCAACAGGCAAAGAAAGAGAAGTCGCTTCCCTGCACTGGGGGTGGGAGACTCAGCTGAAGGGCCACGGGACCAGAAGAGGTGCCACCCACACCAGCAGGGCCAAGAGCACAGAAAGAAGGTGGCAGTCACCGTAGCAACCACTTGGGTGGTACAGTGAAGGATGGGGAACAGGAGTCTTGCCCAGGGATCCCCCAACCCAGACAGCCTGCCCCTCAGCAGCAAAGGCTCTATTAAGTGGCGGAAGAGTCAGCCTTTGAGGGGAAACTGAGGAAGCAGACACACTGGGCCACACTTCTCTTTTCCCTCTGTCCCCAGCCCCATTCCCAGCTTGCATTATAGTCCTTCTAAAACCCACAGGCCATTTTTATCCCCATCCTCAGGTGGCAAGTTCAGACCCTGCCCACAGCCACCAGCCCTCTGCTCATGGAAACAGAGTGGCCCCTCACTCACTCATTCTCATGCCACAACTCACGCCCATAAATTAGAGGGCAGGCAGGGCCCCATTCAGACCCCAGAGATTAGATACCCCAGGATGTTAGGGGTTGTGTCCAAAGTCAGACAGAGCTGTCTAGAATGAGGGTCTCCTGACTCCCAGCACAGTGCTCTTTCCACGCCCTGGCTGGCATAGATCCCTGCTTTTCCTCTTCTCCGCTTCCCTCATTCCCACTGCCCCCCAAATACACACATGCACAGGGAGGTGGAAAAGATAGGAGGCCAGAGCTAGCCGGTCTGCCTTGGCCTTTGACCCCTCCTTGACCGAATGACATGCGCGCCCCGCTGGGCGAGGTCAACGCAGCCGCAGCCGAGGACGGCCTGAGCCTCCTTGGTCTCCGGCTTGTATCCTGCAGTGGTTGGAGCAGGACTGTGAGAGGGAGAGCCGGCGTCCAGACCGGCCCATCAGGTCAGGGGCCGAGGGAAGCCCAAGCTCAGTAACCCCAGAGCAGAGAACAAAGTTCAGCCCCAAATATGGAGCACCAGACGTCTCTGGCCAAACCCGCAGGTCACTGAAAGCCCGGAAGCCTCGGGTGCAGGCGAGATGAGCAGGGGCGAGGGAGGGTTTGTGGAAAGTGGTGACGGTTGGCTTTGAGGTCTGAGACGGCTGGTGGAGAGGAAGAGTCCCGGCTCGGGGAGAGCGGCGGGAGGGAGAAGGAGTCGAGGTTCAGGGCGGTGCACGGGCCACGCGGGGCCTCAAGCCGGCGGGCCCGCTCTCCTCCGAGGAGGGCAGCGGCCTGGCTGCGGATCGGGAGGCGCTAGGGCCTCGCGGATGGACGGGCTGGCGAGGGGAGGGCGCCCTCCGGGGAGGCGGGCGGGGGTGGCGGCGGCGGGAGCGGCGCCGCGCCGAGCTGCCTCCATCCATGGCACGGAGCGGCGGCGGCGGCGGCGGCAGCAGGAGCCCGGCGCGATCCGCTAGGTCCCAGCCCAGCGCTCGGCGAGCAGGCGGCGCGGAGGGGCCCGGCCTCGACCGGCCCGGGAGCCCGGCGCCGAGACTCGGGCCGCGCCGCCGGGGGCCGCCTGCGCTGCGCTGACAGCCGCGCCCGCGTCCTCCCCGCCGGGGCGCGCGCCGGACATGCCCCCGGGGCGCGGCGGCGGGGACCCCAGGGCTTGCCTCCGCCCAGGGCCCCCCGCCCCGCCCTCGGGCGCCCCGGGCCCCCGCTGAGCACGCCTCCCGCACGCCCGGGTCCCTCCGGCCGGCGCGCAGACGGCCCCCAGCGCTGTCGGTCCCCGCGGGGCGATGGGCTGATGGGCGCCGGGGGACGCAGGATGCGGGAGGCGCCCGCGCGCCTGCTGCTGCCGCTGCTGCCGTGGCTGCTGCTCCTGACGCCCGAGACCCGGGGCGCGCCCGGCTGCCCCGTCCCCATCCGCAGCTGCAAGTGCTCGGGGGAGCGGCCCAAGGGACTAAGCGGCGGCGCCCCCAACCCGGCGCGCAGGAGGGTGGTGTGCGGCGGCGGGGACCTCCCGGAGCCTCCTGAGCCCGGCCTTCTGCCTAACGGCACGGTTACCCTGTGAGTACCCTACTCGGCCGGTCCGGCCCGAGCCCCGACGGGGTGCCGAAGGGAGACAAGACGGGAGGAGTGGGAAGAGGGGGACGGGACGATGCCGCCACTTCAGACACTCTAGGACAGGCCTGAGTCCTGGCGCTTGGAGAGGCAGAGGAAAGTTTAGGGCTCCAGGAGTGTGGAGGGAGGAAGGGGCTTCGGGGAGCGGGTGCGCCCCCAGAGAGAGGCACTGCAGGCGCCCACTCACCTGCGCAGGTGAAGTGGAATGCGTGCTGGCAGGACCCCCACGCCCCTCGAGTTTCCAGCCTGGCTGGTGTTGCGGACTTGGGGACCTACGGTGAGTGGGATGGGAGAAGGCTCAGGAAAAGACCGACGCCCGCGGTCCAGTAGGTGACCGTTACCACGGCGGACGCGTCCGGGGCCGGACTGGAGGAGTCTCCCGGTTCACCCGGCGGGCCTGGCTCCTCCAGTGGGGGGCGCCCCATCCGTCCCCTGAGCCTGCCAGTCCCGCTTCCAGCCCGTCTCCATGGGGCAGGCGGGAGGGCGGGCTCGGAAAAGTCTGTCCCTGGGATGCGGGCTCTTCGGTCTGAATGAGAGCCGGGCGTCCCGATTTCTCTTGGGCCCCTCTGCCGCCGCGAGAATCTGTGATGTGAGCCCTGCGCTAGGTCCTGCAACCCTCCCTCTTCCTTCTCTCCTCTGAATACAACACGAGCTTTGGCTGTTTCTCGATTGACTTCCGCGCGCAAAGATTGCGAAGAAAGAAACCTGGCTGAGGGGAAGGCGGCTGCCTCCCAGCCTCCTTCCGTCATCCCGTTTCCCTTCTCAGCCAGCGCCTTATTAAGTCCTCACTTTGCTGGCAACGAACGCGGCTCTTTGCGCCGCAGCCCGACCCCAAGCCTCCTGGATGAGGGTCTGAAGTCCCCGCAACCGCAGCAGAATTAGCGACCCCTCCCCACCGCAGCGATTTCCTGTGCTGACCATGTGCTCGGAGCTCCACGCACGCCGTGGAGTGGAGGGTCCGGCCCTAGGGGTGGCCCCTTCTTTTCCTGCCCTGGATCCAGCCTACAAGCCGCTTCCCCTTCCCTGTCCTCCTGACCCCAGTGGCGACCGTTTCCCCACCGCCCCTTGCCCGGGGTTGGGGCTGGCTCACAGTCTATCCGATTGTGTCCAGAACAATACAGTAACGCCTCTGGTTGGGTGAGTTCAGAGACTGCCTGCTTCCTGACAGGACACGACTGGTCAGCCTCTGACGTTGGCCGCCTGGCCTGCATTTTCTCCAGCTGGGGGGTGTGCGTGTGTGTGTGTGTGTGTGTGTGTGCATTAGGTGGGTGGAGGTGGTGTGTCTGCTCTCTCCCACGTTCCAGCAGCTCAGGGATATGGCCATGGCCTGGGAAGGCAACTGTGGCTGCTCATTCCAGCTCCCTCTGAGTGTCCACTGGTGTTGAAGGGTCCAGACAGGCCTGGGCATTCCCCAGCCCACTCAGTTCTGGAAGAGAAAAATGCGTGCTGTGTGGATAGTTGGCCGAGTGTGTGTGCAAGTCTCCGCTGGGCAATGATAATTCAGTTCCGAGAGAGGTGTGTGTGTATGCTCAATCTTGTGGCTGTGCTCACACACGTATGAGGGATGCTGTCTCTCTGCATGTCTGTTTGTTGGGATTAGAGAATCCTAACAAACTGAAGGCAGAAAGCGGGGGGTGGGGGGGGGGACATTAAAAGGTGGTTTTGCAGTACATCTTAGAATGATTTGGCAACTAATGCTTTCCAGCCATGGCTAATTCCCATCGACGCCACTCCTGGGAGAGAGGGGGGCCAGCTCTTGGTGAGAATATATTGTGACAGGGTGGCAGCAACCATGACTGCAGCCTCACCTTCCCATCCCAAACTGTCCCCAGAGGAAGGGCCCCCCCTTTCATCCCAGGCCACTGACCTAGCTGGCTTCAGGTACTTTCCAAAGGAACAGCCCTCTGCACCTGGCTGGACATCCTCACAGGGACAACAGACAGGGCAGGCCAGAGAAGCCCCTGAGAGCCTGCTGGCTTGTCAGCCTGGGGGTGACTGAATCCCAGCCAGGGATGTATTTCTTAGGCTCTGCCCCCAGGTTCCACATAATCCTGCTTGCTGCTCCCCACCCCACCCCAGCTGGCTTCTGAAGGAAAAAGAGCCCAAGTTCCTCAGCAGAAGCTGGGCAAGCATTCTCTTCTCGGGGCTCCGTCTCCAGCACATGTGTCCCTAACCCAGCAAGTGTCTTGAGGAAAGAAGGAACAGAAGGGTGGCAGCTAAGGAAGAGGCTGAGAGCACAGCAGTCTTCCCCAACTCCTCCTCCTTGCTCTATTTTTTTTCCCACACAAATTTCCCCTCTCACCTTTCAGCCTCTCACCTGGTGCAAACGACAGGACTTGAGCCACTAGTTTTTGCATTGTGGCTTTACCCTCCCTCCTGCACCAGGTCCCAGGCCCCTTCACACCACCTGTTCACCTGTGGACTCACCTCGGGACCCCACCTTGGTAAGCCCAGCAGATGCCAGTGCTAAGACTGTTCAGGCAAAGAAAGTGCTGGAGGAGGGGCCTGTCTGCAGGGAACCTCCAGTCGGCCCTTGGCCCTTGGAGGCCTCCAAGCAGTTCAGTCCTGTGAGCAGGCCTGTTCACCTCGCTGCCGCACCTCCACCTCCGCCCTTATCTCCACTTCTGCCTTCTGCTTTGTAGGCGACTGCCCCTCACCCCGCCCTTTGCTTTTTTTCCTCTATTGGATTTTCATTTGCAGTTTTCCAGGAAAGCAGAACTCTTGGCTTCCTTCCTGATCCATCGGTCCCACCCCACACCCTAATTTCACGGTGCAGTGCAGAGGGCAGCTGTGGCACGAATGCTCCTATCCAGAGCGGGAGACTGTGTGGGCCTCCTCTGAGAGGAAAGGCCTTGTAGGGGGTGGCTTGGACCCTCTGGACCCCCACCCACTCCTGGGCGCAGTTGACTGGCCTGCCCTCCAGTTCTCAGCTCTGGGAGTTAGAGCGCGTGGGAGGGGGACGATAGAGACTTCAAGGCAAGGACTGATATTAGACCACTCCAGAAGGAAATCTCCTATGAGGACCTCTCAGGACATCTGAGCAGCCCCTCAGAGGCGACCAGGCAGAGTCATAAATTCCTAGAATGTCTGTGCTGGAAAGGGCCTTAGAGACTAGCAAGTCCAGCCCCTCCATCTGACAGCTGAGCCGACTGAGGCTGGGAGGGGAGAAGGCTGGTGTCTTGCTGACAGTCACACACCAGCTGAGGCCAGCATCAGGATTAGCCAGTTAGGTTTTCTTAGCATTCCTCTCAGGTGAGGGACTCCCTGTTCACCTGGCCAGACTTTGGACCCAGTGGGCACAAAAGGTGCTTTAAAAAAACCAGTTCCTTCCCAGCAGGTCCCAGGCCCTTGTGACCTGGGAACATTCCAAGGCTGGGTGGGGAGGGGGGAGGGCATGGGATGGGTCACTCAGGATTCTTCCAGAGTGGACAAACCCTCATCCACTCAGCTTCCCATTTCAGGGGACATTGCCCACCACATAGGCTGCCCACATAGGGGAGAAGGGGCCTTTGCCACACAAAGCCACACTTCCTAGCAGTGGCTGAGTCCTCTCGCTGTGTTTGGTGGTCTTCAGGAGCACCATGGGAGGGGGGGAGGGGCAGCCCCTTTACAGCCCCTCTGCTTGCTCCAGCCTCAGGGAGGAGGTTCTTGAGCACAGATCTCCCTCTGGACCTCCAGCTCTGGACTGGGCCCTTCCCTCGGTGCCCCTCACCCCAGCCCCCAGGATTCAGCCAGGGGAGTTTGGGGCAAAGTGTGCCAACTGCCATGCACACAGCCTGAGGGGAGTGGAAAGATGCTGGCTGGAGGGGCGGGCCCACGCCGGCTTCTCCACCCCCTTCTCTTCCACCCTCTTTCCCCCATATGGTTCTCATAAGGTCTGGGCTCAGAGACAGCAGCCAGAGGAAGTGGCTGTGTACAGAGAGCTTTTGTGAGGGAGAGGGGGAGGGGGAGAGAGCGACGAGAAAGAAGGAAGAGGCAGGAGACAGAAGGTGGGAGGAAGCCTGGAGGCTGCAACACACTCCCTGACCCTCCCCGTCCCTCCCGATGAGGCAGGGTCTCCCTGCAGCCCCCCTCCCCCATGTGGGCTCCTGGACTCCCACCTATCTGAAGTGAGGGGCCCAGAAGAAATCCAGGTCTCTCCCTGACTCTTCCCACCTACCTGCTGGGGGAGCTGGAGGCAGCCGGCCCCTTCCTCGCTGTCCTGGAAACTCCTGCCCCTTGGGCTCCCTCTGGTGCAGGATGTCAGGGTCCATGGTCCCGGCTCAGGGCCAGCACTGGGCAGAGAACAGAGCCCTCTGGGGTCACTGGTTGAGTCCTCATTGCACCGAAGAGACTGGAGACGCCATCGTGCTGTGCTCCAAAGACAACACATACCTATAATTGAGCCCCACAATGGGACCAGGACCCACAACTGGTCATTTGGCCTGAATTATTCAGAAGCGTGCATGAACCCAGCTACTCCTGATCCCCAAGGAAGTCCCTTCCTGCTGGCTAGCATGGATCACCCCTCTATGTTGGGAATGGGGGGGCAATCCCCTAGTCCTGGGGGTGAGTCTGAGAATTTCCCCCAAAGGCACAGACAAACCAGTGTAATCTGAACCTAACCATAAATTGACCCTTAAATTTGGGGTCATGTTTTTAAAGGGAGAGAGTGTTTCTAAGTTTATGCCACATGGGAGTCATTGGGATAAGAACTCTTTCCTGAGAGAGAAAAAGTTCCAGCCACTTCTGGGTTGATCCTTGTCCTTCCATTCAGTGGGCTCTCCTCACCAAAGCCCAGAGAGGGGAGGCGAGTTCCCCAATGCCACACAGCCTGAATCAGGACCCCTCACTCCCTGTCACCCTGAGGTGGAGACTGCCCCATGCCTCCCTGGGACCAGACAGAGAGCAGGGGTGGAGAGAGGAGGGAAATGGCCCTGGGCTGAGGAACCAGAAGGAAAATCCGGTGACTGCTAGGAAGGGGCTGCTCCGAGGGGCTGTTTATTTTCATTCCCCCAGCCCAGCTGCTCTGTGCTATTTAGAGCTCAGACATTGACAGGACAAAGCTGCCTCCTCCCCTTCCTCCCTCCTCCGGGGGCCCCCATCCTTCCCAAACTACAGAACATTCCTTTGCTTTTAGGACTTGGTGATGGGGGTGGGGGAGCAGAGAAACTGTGGAGTGTAGCTAACCCGGGCAGCCTCCCAGGACCCAGCTTTCCCAGCGCTGGGAGTGGGGAGAGGTGGGATGGGGGAGCAAAGGGGTGTGCAAGATGGATGGGGCCAGGTGAGGGGCAGGGGAACCAGTCTGTCACAGAGGAGCAGGGAACAGCCGGGGAGAGAGAGAGAGCAGCCTCAGGAGGGAGTTCCAGCCTGAACTTGAGGGGCCAGACGTCTCCCAGCTGGAAAGGGAAGGGAAGGTCTGAGAGCGCCCACCCCTTACCCCCACCCCCACCCTCACCCCAGAGCTCCTTGCCTGCTGGAACCGTGCGGTGTGGCAGAAACTCTAGCCCTCAGGCTCCGGGAGACTGGGTATCCAGGTTGGGAAAAGCCATCAAATATAAGTCAGTCCAGACCTTTCTTTTTCTGAGAAGAAACCCCCCAGAGAGGGGCTGCCCTGCGCAAGGCCACACAGCTCCTGGCCAGACCCCAGGCCTCCTGCTCCCATCAGCCTCTCCCCACACGGACCACTCAGAGACATCATCCCTGGGACAGAGCAGGGGAGATACACTAACCCACTTCCTCCATGGATACACGAGCCAGGGAAAAGGGGGCCACCCCCAATGATAGCCCAACAAGTGCAAGTGTACCTAGGGGACCACTGTATGAGTTCACTGTGCAGTATTTGAAATCAGACTGACTCAGGAAAAGTGAGACCTATGGTCCCTAAAGCCTTCTTTCCAATGTTTCCTCTCCGTCTCCTGCACCACACACAGCACAGCTTCGGAACTATGCGACCCCTATGGGGAAGGTGTCCCAGAGGACTGTACCCTGGAGCCAGGTCAGCTCCCAGAGGGATGGGACACTCTCCAAGGTGTCACGAGTGAGCTCTGCCAGGACTGGCCAGGTCGGGGCACGGTGAGGGGGAAGTGGCGGTAGGAGGAAGCTGTCCCCTGATGTGGGAAAACTGGGGTTCAGCATCTCTGTCCACTGACCACCCCCACCTTCCCTGGAGCTCTGCCCCTCCACATACCCATCCCTTCTTTCAGCCAGCTGTGTCCGGCCCAGCGCCAGGAGGTGAGTAACCTGGGCTATGCCCTAAAGGGCCTGACAGTCTCATCTGGAGACTAGATACAGGCTCACAAAGCAGGGCAGGATCAGGGCCTCAGGGCTCCCAAGGAAAGCATCCGGAGTGGAAAGAGTACAGGACTAATTTATACTTAGGTATAAAAGACTGATAACAAATTGATCCTTTCAGTTGTATTTGTACTGAAAAAGAAACCCACTTTCTTCACCCAAAAGCTTGGCTACCCAGTGGTGAGATTATAGGCCATGTGTGGAGGAAGTGTTTAAGGTGGGTTGGGAGTAACTCCCCAGCTTCCTCACATCAGGTGGACACACACATTCCGTCCTGACACACCTCCCTCCGCCTTCCAATAGCTGTTAGTGTAGGTTTGGAGAACCAACGAATGGATGCGTACATGTGAAGGATCACAGCAGACTCAATTCCTTATGTTCAAACTAGGGTGCTGGGGGCCCCACGTCCCCATCAAGGCACACCTTCCACCCGCCCCAAACACCTGGAGCACCATTTTCAGGCTGCAGACTCCCTCAGGGTTAGTCCTCCCCTTCCCACCCCAATTTCGTGCTTCTGCCTGCTCACCACCAGGATGGGATGCCCCTGTAGAGGGCAGGTCAGAGAAAAGGCACAAGAAGGCCCCATGTGTAGGAGCCATGGCAAGACCTTGACCTCAGCCCTGCCTGGACAGTGGAGCTTCAAGGCTGAGATCAGAGGTTGTCTCAGGACAACCCTAAAGCCTGGGGAAGGAAGGCCCTATGGGTCCCTTTCCAACCAGCAGGTGTTCAGGGCTGACTGGACAGGCTTCCAGCCCAGGGAAGGGATTTCAGGCAAGCACAGGGATGGAAGGAAAGGGAAGCAACAGGAGGGCAGCCCTTGGCCTCAGTGTATGGGTCAGAGCAGGGCCTGTGGCCCAGGGGCTGTCTCACGAATGGAGGCCTTACTGTCATATCATCCATTCTAAAATGCACCCAGGTCCTTCGTGAAACGTAGTTATTGCTAATTGACAGAGTATGGCATTTGGTAGTTATTTAGTTAAGCATTTATTAATTTCCGTTGTGTAGCCTTTATATTTCAGAGGCAATGATTTTTAGGTTTCAGACATCTTTGCGAGCCCTGGAAATGCTCGAAGGCCCTGGGCACTGTGCCTGCAGGAGGGGCTGGGAGGCCAGTGTCACCTCGATGGTTCAGGGCGGTTATGGGCCTGAGGCTTTTTTGGTACCTGCAAGGAGGCCACCCTCCTCCCCCTCACTGATGGTCTCCCGAAGACATCGCCAAGGTGCCAGCAGCAGGTGTTGGAGACCAGGCCTTCCCAGCCCAGACAGCTTGGCGATGACCTAAACTCCAGGCCCTGACTCCCTGGAGAGCATCGATTCCCCAGTGTCCAGACATGGGGCCCTCACCTCTGTGCTTGTTGGGGTGGGGCAGGGGGCTGACATCTATGGCTCTTCCTGTACGTGTGAGAACCATTTGCATCAGGTTTGTGCTGGCCCCACACGCCACGGAGAGTGCCCACACGACCCCTACAGGGTCATCTTTGATGTCAGGCTGGGATCTGGTGAGTTCTTGTGGCTGCCCAGAGGCCGCAGAGCCTCCCCGTAGACGCCAGCCACTCGCTCCCTTGGCCTCCAGCCTCATTAGTGGTAACTCCTCTTGCTTCTCTTCCCTAAAATAGGACCCTAGCTAGGAGAGAGTTCTGGAATGGACTTGGTGTGCCCCCTGTGTTTGGCCAGACTTCAGACTCTGGGATGGAGAACAGAGGACTCCAGGGACTGGCCCCCCTTCCTGTGAAAATTTGATGTTGGAGCTGTAGACAAGGAGGGAAAAAGAAGCTGAAGATGCTGGGCTGGGCGAGCCAGAGGCCTGTGAGGCGGGGCTGGCGGGGCTGGCGGGGCTGGGAAGGAAACCCACCTGGCTAGCTCCCTGTGCTGTTGCAGAGGGAAGAGCTCCTGTAGGTTGAGAGAGTCTGTGGGGGTGGGGGTGGCCATTAAGATGGGGTCAAGACTGACACTGTGTCTGCGACGCTAGACAGAACCATGGGGCGGAGGCTCCCTCCTTCCCCGCCCAATCGCTGGGGCCTCCCTGACCGTTTTCCTCCCATGAGACAGCCTAGAGTGGTGGGAACATTTTTCTTCTCATTGGATGAGGCTGCGTGTGTGTATTTTCATCTACCCCATTCGCAGCCCTGTAACTGCCAGCTTCCTACCTGTCCGTAGCAATGCCAGTCCCAAGCACTTTCTGTCCCAAATCACTGCCCCCTTCCTGACCAGAGCCACCAGAGGCCCCTCTGGAGAACTGAGCCAACAAGCACAATCAAGGCCATTCTCTGGATAATCTGGGTCTAAAGTAAAGTTTCCTCAGCCTTGTTGAGGTTATTAAGGTCAAAAGATCCAATTCTGGGTTTTTGGGGACTTGAGTCATACAGATAGCTGCCTGAGGTCTGTCCAAGAGCTGGAAATGTGGCGAGAACGCGAGGAGGAGGACACGCTGTTTGCCTGGTGTTCCTGCTTGTGTGCGTGGCTTAGAGGGCGGGCGATCGGGGACGTGTTCTCTGCCACAAGACAAATCTCATTTCAGGACTTGCAGGGCTGGAGTTTGCGTGGGGCCAGCCAAGCCGGAAGCGTGGGTTGCAGCTGACCCCCCTTCTGCCCTCTCCTCCCCAGCAAAACAGAGGCTGCCTCAGAGAGAGAGGGGCCCGGCCTGCAGGGGGTCTGGGCTCAGGGCGGAGCTGGGTGGGACACCATGAGATGAGTTGTCCTGGGCCAGAGGCTTATCCCCACCCGCCTCAGGGCTGGTCCCGCATCTGTGCTCTGTTCCCACCCCACACACAGACATGCACACACCACTCCGGTTGCCTCGGTGTCTCTCAAGCAGCCCAGACTTCCTTCTGGGGATGTGCTGGCTACAAGGAGACTAGATCAGGGTTAAAGCCACTAGCCACACGTGGTGACTGAGCACCTGTAACCTGGCCGGCCTGAACTGAGTTGTGCTGGAGAGGAGAATACATACCGGATTCTGAAGGCTTAGTACAAAAACAGGGAAAATATCTCATTAAGATTGATTATGTGTTCAAGTGATAGTATTTTGGATATACTGGGTTAAATAAAATACATTGTTAAAAATAACAATTAAAAAAATTTTTAAATGTGTCTTCTAGAACATTTCAAATTACATATGCAGCCCACTTTGTACTTCTATTGGCCAACTCTGGGTTAAAGAATTTGGGGTATGTGAAAGGTGTTCAAAGGTTAAAGGCCAAAGAGTCTGGAGAATGTGGGGCACCCCCGCAATGCCACCTCTAGACCTGTCTGGACAGGGTTCTCACATTAGAATCCCTGGTTTTAATCTTGAGGATTTGGGAGTTGGAGAATTTTTTAATTTTCTGTTTGCAATTCAATGATCTTTAAACAAAATCTTTTGTAGATAATTTTGGGATAATTTTTTATTAGAAGCCTTTTTCATAGTGTAAGATTTTCATTTCTAAAGTCAGTGTTTCTCAAACTGGAATCCTCAGACATATTCACAGAAAATGAAGTATTTTTTCCCTCCCTTCAACAGGTCTGCACTCTACTCAAGGTAGAGAAATGTTATCTCAGGCCTCCCCCTCCGTGGGCAGCACTGTGATGATCGGCAGCCCTGTTCCTCTGTCCTTCCATACTCCCCACCTCTCCCCTGTGCCCCTCACACTCATCAGCATCCCCGTCCTTTTTCATCCCATGAACTCAGGGAGGGGGCAATGCCTAGGAGAGACCCTTGGGGTTGGGAGGGAGGCTGAAACGATGCCCTTTCTCCGCCCTTCTTCCTGACATTGCAGGACCCCTCCCTGACATCCCTAAGGATACTGAGGGG
Organism: Equus asinus; assembly: GCF_041296235.1. Classification (NCBI taxonomy): domain Eukaryota; kingdom Metazoa; phylum Chordata; class Mammalia; order Perissodactyla; family Equidae; genus Equus; species Equus asinus. Next base: position 6,883,833 of record NC_091816.1, on the reverse strand, counting down.
TCCTCTTGCCTTTTGCGACATTTAATGCAACCTCTGAACCTCAGATTCTGGGGGCATATGAAGAGAATGAACTGGAGATGAGGTGAGGCAGGCTTTGATTTAAGCCACACCGTCAAGAGCCCGTCACCTCTGAGGAGGCCACCCCAGCCCCACCAGGGCCTGAATGAGACAATTAGAGGCCCCGAGAACTGACAAGATTGTGACTTACCACCACCATGTGTCATGTGAAATAAAAGTATGAGAATAAAGGGGTTCCCGAAAGTTCTAATTGGTCATATAATGACCAAGGTGATATATTTTTTGAAATATCAAGATAATGTTACATGTGTGTGTGAAGCGCTTCGGAAACCCAGCATTGCTCCCTGAACCCATGCACACGGTCACCCTTCAGACCCTGCTGGGAAATGCCACCACTGGAGGGACCGTTAGGCCAAGACCAGAGGGGTAGGAGGGGTCTATCTGGGAGGGGGGAAAGGAGGAAGAAGATGATGTCTCTAGCCCTTCTCATTGACCCAGAAAGCCCCCCTTCCACTCTTGCCTCCATTCTGGCCGCTGTCTGTCCTCCACGAGCCTCTTAAAGATGGAGTGGCTGGAACGTCAGATGTCTGGGGTCCTCTCTTCAGCCTGGCTTGGCAGAGCCACCCACCCCCTTCCAGGAAGCTTTGGGGTGGGTCCCTTTGCCAGCTCCTCTCGTGCCTGGTCCCTAGCCCCTACCCTCTCCCGTACTGTCCAGCCCACTGGAGAGAAGGCCCCAGGCCCACTGCTAAGAGCAGAAGGGAAATCCTTTTCCTCAGCCCAGGGCAGGCAAGAGTTTGGGCTGAGAGGCTCATTAAAGCTTTTTAATAAGCAATTAACTCAAGGGATGCGGCCTTAGGCTGGTGTGGAACTCCCTCCTCCCTGCAGGGAGCCTGGCAGAGAAAGGCTGAGTGGGTGGGCAGAGTGGGTTCAGTCAGAAGCTTGGGGCCTCTTCTTTCCTCCCCTAAACACAAACAAACAAACAGAAATCTGAGGGGGCAGAGGTGGAGGCTGAGGCCTGGGCTTCCCCCAGGCCTGCGGCTCTATCAGTTCTCTGTCCAGGTGGCAGACAGGCTTGGGGAGGCAAGGGCATTCAGGGCCCCTCAGCTGGGGGCCTTTGAGGGCTGGGAGTGGCCCCCTTCTGGTGAGGTCCTCAGCTCTCAGAGAGAGTGTTGGAGACCCTAACAAAAGGCAGCTCCTCCCACCTGTACCTACTGGGCTTCCTGTTCCACCAGCCGGAGCCCTAACCCAGTTCAGGCCTTTAACTCACCACCATCCTCAGGATATTGGGCTGAGAGGGCTGGAGCAAGACAGAGCTGTGGAGGCAGGAAGGGGGTGCTGTGGGCTTGGCCCTGTGGTTCCAAGGGGTAAAGGGGGCATTGCAACTTTGCACCAGCTCAGCCCACCTGCATACAGAGCCCAAGGGTCCAGGCCATGGGGGAACCCAGACCAGGTGAAATGTCTGCCTTGGCGCTCAGTGGGCTGACCATTCTGCCTGAACCATTCACTGGCTCCCCCTATAATCTCCTGGAGCAGAGGGTGGGGCTGCTGCCTTGCCTAACTTCAAGGGGCACCATTTATACAGAATGCAACATGGCTGTAATGGTGAAACCGGATCCTCACTGCATCCACACCTCCCAGCTTGTAACGGCCCGTTCTCCTGTCTCTGTTCTCCTGTTCCTCCAGGCTCTTGGGCAACAACAAGATCACTGCGCTCCGGAATGGATCCTTCCTGGGACTGTCTCTGCTGGAGAAGTTGTAAGCGCCGGGGCGACGTGGGGGATGGTGGTCGTGGGCAAGAGGTCAGTTCAGAGAGGATGAGGAACACCAGTTGCTGAGGGACCCCACAACCCAGAACCTGCTGGCTAAGCAGGGCCCAGTGTCAGAACCACTGGGACCCTGCCCAGGACTGGACCACCAGGCGGAGGGCAGAGAGGGACTGATCTGGGACAGAGGGACAAGCTCCTCCACCAGCTACAGCAGAGGAAAGTAGGGAAACCTCCCTGGTCTGGGCAGAGATGGGGCCAAGGGAAGCTCATTAACGCTGTTTAATGAGCAATTAGCCGTGAGGGCTGAGCCCCTTAGCTCAGAAGCCGCCTCCTCCTCCCAGCCAGGGGCCCAGCATCGAGTGCTGAGACAGCCTGTGGGGTGCTGAGGCCTCTTCCCTCGTTCCCTAAAAACCATCCACAAACAAAGCCTCAAGGGGCCAGAGCCCTGGGCTGAGGGTGGGGAAAGCGGATCATGTCCAAATCTCTCCCCCGCCCTCCACCCCTACCACCCTGCTTTGAGCTGCATCACAGCAGCACCCGCAGGCTGCCCTGCAGGCCCGGGGGCGGGGGCAGGGGGCTGGCGCTGGACGTAGGTCCACAAGGGCCCTGCTAGCCTGAAAGAACCTCCTTCCCAGAGCTGGAGAGCTGGCCGGGTCACAGGCAGGTCACTGAACCTGCCAGATCAGGGGACTGAATCAAACCCTCTCTCGAGTCTCTGTTCAGTTGGCATCTCCGGAACCACAGCCTCTGCAACAGCCTTGGGGCCTGTCTCCTCCACAGAAGGCCCGGGCCTCCCGTGCCTCCTGGAGCCTGATCCTTGCTATCTCCCCCACCTGCAATCCCCTCCCTCCTGTCTCTGCTCGCACCCCACTGGGCATTCCCAAGCCCTCCCACAGGGCCCCTGTCCCTCTAGGACCATTTTGCCTAAAAGGGTTGGATCAGTGTGAGGGAGGATACAAAAGAACAAGGTGTGAAGCCTGCTCTCAAAGAGCCAAAGAAATTACAGCCTAGTGGAGACCACAGACAAAGCCATATATATTCGAATTAAGTAAGCTGGTGTTTCTGTAGAGTCCAAAGGAGGGGTTAGCAAAGGCTGGAGAGTTCAAGGGTAGTAGAGCTGCAATATCTACCTGACTTGGTGTTTAGATCTTTAACCACCACACCAATCTCAAGTTTAAGTCTTCACAGGGGAAGGGAAAGCCTGTGAGGAAAGCTTGATGGCCGGCTGGGTTAGCGGGGGTGGGAAAGGGCAAACTCAAGTTTGGGGCAGAAAGGCAGAGCGTGTTCTGTCTGATCTGGCGCGTGCTGGGGTGGGAGGGGGTCTCAGGATGCTGACCGTGCTGTGTGCAGCTCCGTGACCAGTTCCCTCTGACCGTCTGCTCTGCTGCTCACGGATGGGTGGTCCAGACAAGGAGAAAGGGCTGCCACCAAGTAACTATTTAAAAGTCTCCTTGGAACCAACAAATAGGGCAAGATTTTCTCTCCCAGGGCAGTTAAGCACTTGGGAGCTGTGCTTCCTACACGCAGCCCAGGCTTGGCCTCAGAGGCTGAGCGGCAGGGAACCAGATGCTCCTTCTAGAGGTCTTTTGGAGGAAGACAAACAGCAGCTGTCTGCAGCCCCTGCCCTGCCCCACCCCGAGCTGGTCTCCCTTCTCAGCACGAGCGTGGGAGCGCCACTCTGAGCCTTTTGTGGCCTCGCTGACATCTTCCATCTTTACCCTCTCGCTTTATCAGTCAGACCACTGGGTCTACCCCCTTCTCCTCATCCTTCAGTCTCATGGGGGTAAATTTGCAGATCAGGAGGAAAAGATGGTCCTTTCCTTTCCACCCCGGCCAACACGCTGAATCAACTCCTCTCCCCAGCACCACACAGCAGGTGCCTTCAAAGCATGGAGAGCAATCAGAAAAATAGAACAGTCAAAGAATAACAACTAACTGCTAAAGCACGTGATATGGAAGGAGCGCTGGCACGGGAGAGAGTGCTAGAGTGAGAATTCAGAACCCTGGGTTTGAGCCCCCGCTCTGTTAGGAATCATTCTGGTCATTCATTCTACAGATTCTTATGGAGCCCCCACCGTGTGCCAAGCTCTGTCCTAGACACTGGGAGGGAACACGACAGACCAAGTACCTGCCCTCATGGGACTTACCGTCTACTAATGGGACCCAGCAAATAGCAAATAAATGTATCATGGGTCAGGAGACGAGAAGTGCCACAACGAAAAACAAACCAGGGAGAGGGGGATAGAAAGCAATGGGGGAGGGGGGGTAGGGAGGTCAGGGAAGGCCTGGTGACTGAGCCCGAGACCTGAAGGGAGGGAGGAGCCTGGAGGGGCAGAGAGAGCAGCAGCGGGAAGGCCCTTGGGCCTGGTGAGTCTGAGGAACAGAAGAAGGGCAGCGTGACTGGGAAGTGGTAGGAGATGAGGTCAGAGCAACGCAAACAAGGGCGCCAGGTTTGGGGCCTCAGTTTCCTCATCTGTAAAAAGGGGAGACAGGATGATTTGTAAGGTGCATTACGAATTTAAAATTCTCTGATCCTTTGATGTGTGTGTGTGATACCCACAAGTGCTACACGAGAAGGAAAAGATCAGAGAGCCCAAAGATGTGGCTGGGCTTTGCAGAGGAGGGCAGGTCTCTGTGCAGAGGCCTGTGCTGTGGTCAGCACATGCCCACGGCTTCCCAGGGATAGAAAGGCAGTGCCGGGGCTAAAGGAGCCCAGGGTCTCCAGCCTGGCCAATCACCACTGTATCAGTCAGGGTTCTCCAGAGAAATAGACTCAGTAGGAGATACGTATGTGTGTGCACCTGTATCTTTACATAAAAATATAAAGAAATTGGGGCTGGCCTGGTGGTGCAGTGGTTAAGTTCACATGTTCCACTTCAGCGGCCTCGGGTTCACCGGCCTGGATCCTGGATGCAGACCTACACACCGCTTGTCAAGCCATGCTGTGGCAGGCGTCCCACATATAAAGTAAAGGAAGATGGGCACAGATGTTAGCTCAGGGCCAGTCTTCCTCAGCAAAAAAGAGGAGGATTGGCAGCAGATGTTAGCTCAGGGCTAATCTTCCTCAAGAAAAAAAAGAAAAAATATATAAAGAAGTGATTTTCTTTCTTTATAAAGGAATTTATTTTAAGGAAATGGTTCACATGATTATGGAGGCTGGCAAGTCTGAAATCTGCAGGGCAGGCCAGCAGGCTGGAAAGTCAGGCAGGAGTTAATACTGCAGTCTTGAGGAAGAACTTCTGGGAAAGTTGTTTTTGCTCTTAAGTCCTTCAATTGATTGGATGAGGCCCACCCATATTACCAAAGATAATCTCCTTTGTTTAAAGTCAACTGATCGTAGATGTTAACCACAGCTACGAAATACCTTCACAGCAATATCAAGATTAGTGTTTGATTAAGTTACTAGGTGCTAGAGCCTGGCAAAGTGGATACATAAAACTCATCGTCACAACCACTATCTCACTATGTCAGGGGCGGGAGAGTCCCGTGCCCCACTCCTGGAGATGCGAATTTATCAGGTCGGAAGGGGCCTGGGAAATTTTTACAAGGTATGCAGGCAATTCTCATGCCTGTCCAGGGTTGGGAACCAGTGGACCAGATGACCCCTAGACTGTGGGCCTATTCATCACAAATGAGATGCGGTGGCCTGGCATGCAGTTGGTGCCAGGAAACACTGATCTCTCTGTCCTGTCTGCCTCAGACGTCCGGGCTTGGACAGCTGAGTCCATGGCAGCTTAACATCCCACAGCCCATGTGCTGCAAGTCCGGTGGGAGGGTGGGGGCCTAGTCTAGCCACTGAAATGGTAGGTCGGACCTGCTCCAGAAAGTACTGTCATTGCCTCCCCGTGCTGGGCGCCCCTCTGGCCTCTGGGAACAGGACGAGTGTGAGCTTGTGTGGGGAGGCGCTGCGTGGTCCCTGCTTGCTGTGCAGGGCCTTGAGGCTGCGGAGGGATGCAGAGATGGGCCGCGCGGGAATGGGCCTGAGACCATCTCGTGAGAGGACGCTTGCTCCAGAGAGGCTGGGGGTGCTGGTGGGGATCGGGGACACAGCTTGTGGGGCTCTAGCAGCCAGGCAGGGTGGACAAGAGAACCTGAAACGGTCCAGCAGAGTTCGTGGCCAGCCCAGGAGTGTGCAGAAGCACCCGGGCGTGTGTGAGGCCGGGTCTCTGAGCACCCTCTCTGGAGGCCTCCACCCTCAGCATGGACAGGCCTATTTGTTGCCTAGAGGATAGACTCCTAGGGCGAGAGGGCGGGTCATCAAAGGGCACAGAAGTCTACTCCGGAGCAAAAAGTGGCCTGGGATTGAATCCTGCCTGTCATTTACCTTCTGGGTGTCTGTCTAAGCACAGGGCTTCGCGTCTGGAAAACGGGGCAATGCATGACTCCCTGACAGGTTGTCATGGGCGTAGACAGGTTCAACTAGGAAGAGAGCCCGGGACAGCAGTCTTTCAGTAAATGGCCGTCCCCTTCTCAGCAGAGTTCCAAGTTGCAAGATGTCCCATCGGGCACCCCTTAGTGCTAGGATTTGTCCAGAGTTCCCCAGCCTTGGGCAGGCTGTCCTGTATAGTTGAAAGGTACACGCCGAAAGGGCTCGCTGTCGGCTCCTTCCTCAGGTCCCTCGCATCTCTGCCCAGATCCCCCACCACCTGCATTCACAACAGGGAGCCGGCCCCCAGAAGACTTTCCAGGGCTCTGAGGGTGCCCCAGTCACAGGGAGAAGCCCCCCCGACCGGGGACCAAGCTCGCCACAGGGCAAATAGCCCGCAGAAGAGGCCAAGGGAGGGAGGCTGGGCGTGCATGCGAGCGAGCGAGCGGATCTATGTGGACACACGCCCCCAGAGGCTCGAGCACGCCTGGAGGAGAGGGCCTGGGGAGGGGAGCCTGGTCAGCCCCAGGATGATTTGTCATTGCCTAATGAGATTAATGAGCCCCGGGGGCTGGTATGCAGCGGTGCTGGGGCACTCATTAGAAGCAGATGCTCATGGGAATGATGGCGAGTGGGGGCCTGGGGGTGGAGTGCCGCTCTCCCGCCAGGTGGTTTCCATTAATCTGTGGGCGGGGCCAAGGGTAAGGCCGCAGGGCTGGGTCCCTCCTCCCCTTCCCAGCCTCGCTCACACTGGGGAGGAATGCGGCAGAGAGGCGGCCCTAGGCCCTGTGCAGCTGAGGGCCCGGGAAGGGAGGCTCATGGGTTTGGGGACAGCCCTCTTGCTTGCCGTTGTAGCCCCGATGCCTGGCACAGTGCATGTGCTCAATGAACAGCGGTTGGATGATATCAGAGACAAGAGGACCCCGGCAAAGGGAGTGGAAGGGAGGCTAGGACCATCTTGGGCTTCCTCGGGGCCACCAGAACCTCTCCCCGCACCCCAACCCCGCCATGACCTCTATACCTGCGGGGGTGTTCTGGCCCACTTCTCAGCCAGTCCCCGCTTTCTGATGAACCCTGGAAGTCCTGGAGGGCCCAGGGAGAGCTGCTCTGTGGCCTCCGAACCTATAATTTGGTTTTCAAACCCACAAGCAGGGAGGTCTGTGGGGGCCAGAGGGAGCCAACTTTGTGCCGCCCCACCCTGTCCAAACGTGGTGCTCACGGGCGCGCGCACACACACGCACACTCTGTCATATGAACTCACACGCTCTTCTAACAGTTTTAGTGAGATATAATTTACATGCCATAAAGCTCACCCATTTAAAGCGTACGATCCAGTGGTTTTTAGTATATTTACACAGTTGTGCAATCATCATCATCTAATTTTAGAACATTTTCATCATCCCCAATAGAAACCTTGAATCATTAGCAGTCACTCCCCATCCCTCCACCCCATCCCCAGCCCTAAGCAACCACTAATCTGCTTTCTGTCTCTATAGAGTTGCCTATTCTGGACATTTCATATAAATGGAATCATACAATATGTAATCTTTTGAAACTGGATTCTTTCGCTTAGCATAATGTTTCCAAGATTCATCCGTATTGTAGCATGTATCAGCGCTTCATTCCTTTTTATGACCTAATGGTATTCCATTGTGAGAATACAGGACATTTTCTTTATTAAGTTCTCGGTTGATGGACATTTGGTGTATTTCCACATTTTGGCTTTTATGAATAAGGCTGCTATGAACATTCCTGGACAGGCTTTTGTGTGGATGTGTGGACACTTCTCTTGGATATATACCTAGGAGTAGAATAGCTGGGTTATATGGTAACTCCAACTGCCAAACTGTTTTCAAAGGGGCTGCACCATATTACACTCCCACCTCTAAGGGTTCCAGTCTCTGCACAGTCTCGCCAGCAATTGCTGTCGTCTGCCTTTTTTATCACAGTCATCTTAGTGGATGTGAAGTGGTATCTCATCGTCGTTTTGATTTGCATTTTCCTCATGACTAGTGGTGTTGAGCATCTTTTTGTGCATTAATTGGTCATTTGTATATCCTCTTTGAAGAAATGTCTATTCCAATCCTTTGCCCAAATCCTTACTTGTGTTCTTATTATTGAGTTGTACAAGTTCTTTATATAGTCTGGATAGAAGTTCCTTATCAGATAGATGATTTGTGAATATTTTCTCTCGTTCCATGGGTTGACTTTCCTTTACTTGATGGTGTAGTTTAAAAAGCCAAAATTTTAAATTTTTATTTAGTCCAACTTATCAATGTGCTGTTTCATTGCTTGTGCTCACACACTCATGCTCACACTCAGCTTCCTGAGTTTCTGTTTTCCCAAGCAGGGCAGTGGGTGTGATTTGCTCCCAGGAATCTCCCCGTCCCCCACTGACTTCTGCCATAGGGGGTCTGTCTCCTCCCTATTGACATAGATACAGGCAGAGGGCTGTGCCTAGAGTTAAGCAAGCTGGTCTGGGTTGGGTGAGGGGTAATGGGGAGGGGAGGCTCCAGCCATACGCTGCCCCTTCCCCAGGTTCCAAGACCAGGGTTCTGTGGCAGCAAAGAGGGGGCTGGAGATTCCACATCGTAGAAATGTCTGTGTGTCCTCACCTAAGAAATGAAAGAATCAGATGAGACAATCCAGGGCAGGGGTCCGTAAGCCAGGTTCCAGGAGCCCTGGGTTGAAATCATATGCACACAGTTGGCTGTAGCGCTTTTTTCTAAGGCAGGAGTACTTAGCTGTCATCTGAGTTTCAAAAGGATGTGCGAAGCAAGAAGGTGCAGAAGCACCTACCTATAGGGGCCTCGCAGGTCCAGAAAAAATCCCCAAGTTATGTGGTGGCATTTTCGCCTGCCACTAGGGAGCGTGCAGCCCTAAAGCTGCTCCCCCTCCCTTAGGGGCCAGGAGGCATCAGCTGCCCGGGGTCCAGACCCCATGGGGCTGTCAGAGCTCCATCCAGTGAGCAGCCCCTGGCCTGTGCCCCCAGTAGAGGACCCAGGACTGGCCAGCCTGGGCCAGCGGGCCAACTCAGAGGACACTGGAGGGGCTGCCGTGGTCCCCCTGAAGCCACTGCCCAGGCATGAGGCAAGGGGGAAAGAACGCCAGCACTTGGTGGAAGCTCTCCTCTCGGAAGGCCAGCATGGCTCCGGGCTGCAGGAAATCCAGGGCAGGAAGGGACTGGGGCCCGAGCGAGCGCCTTGCTCCCATCTGCAGAGCATCAGTGGGGCAGGCGGGGTTGGGGTTCTCGAGGGGGGCCGGGGAGGAAATGAGAATAAACACAAGTGAGCAGAGAGGGAAGGGGCGGGGGGCTGCGGCCTCAGCCCCTTGGCAGCCCATGAAGGGAAGTGACACAATGAGGAATGTGTTTCCCTCTGCCCGTCCCCCGCATAGGGGTGGGAGGCAGAGCCCTGAGAATGGCCAGACCCCAACAGGGGCCAGGGGGCACATGCTGGAACAGCATCGGAGGAGGGGGCCATGAGGGCAGGGGTCTGGGCAGCAAAAGGGATGTGGGGCAGCCCTGGGCAGGCGCGGCGCTTATCCCATCCGTCTCCCATCTGCACTCTGCAGGAGCCTGCTGGGGTCTGTGCTTGCACGTTCCCTGTGGGCGCCAAGCACTGGGGCGCCTCCCAGCAGGCCTGGGGACGAAAGCCATCCCTCCTCCAGGAAGCGGGCCCCCTCTGGTGGCTTTCCCTTCTTTCTCAAGGGGACTCAGGGTTATGGAGGCCTTGGTGTGAGAGGGAGCTGAGGTATGAGGACCCTGGCCATGGGCAGGCTGAGCAGGGTGTTTCTCTCTCTCTCTCTCTCTGTGGGTGTTTATGTCCCCAGCTGGGACTGGTTGTGCGAAAACAGGCCCCCTGGTGGGATGGCGCCTCCCCATCCTGGACACCCATTTCCTCTCCTCCCAGCAGGGAGCTGGCTCTGTTAACCCCCTCCTGCCCATAATCCAGAGATGTCCCTGAGGCTTTGGTGGGCAGAGCCAAGAGCCCTTTGCCTCCGTCCGGGCTTGGGGGTGGCAGGGCCTTGGAAAGCAGGTTGACTCCAGATACTTCTGTCAATCTTCTGCTTTCTGCCGCAGGCCCTTTTGACATGTTGGTTATTCCGGGAATCCCCCACCCTGGCTCCCGCCTCATGACCTCCTGGGTGCTTGGGTGCGGGCGGGGAGGATGTTGGAATGCAGGAGCAAGCAGGGAGGCTGCAGCCCCCATCCCAGGGTCCCAGGAGGGGAGGCTCACTGAGCAGTGAGGCCTCCTGGTAAGTTGCCCACGCCTCTTCTGGTTTGACTCAGGAAAGACCCAGGTGGCCCTTGAGTAGGCAGGTGAGTGGCTGGTCCGTCATCCAGGCACCTCTCCCCATGGCTGTGCCCACACAGAGGATGGCGGTGCCGAGGAAGGCCAGTGGGCCAGCACACAGCTTGGTCCTCAGTGGTCCCAGAGGGCTGTTGGTGTCATGTTGGGCTGGGCCAGGTAGGCATCCTCCAGCCTGGTCTCCGCTGTGCTTGAGGGAGGTGATGAAGGGGATGGTGAGTTGCACTCTGGCCGTGTGATTGAGTGGAGCCACCAGACTCTGGGACAGAAGCTACTCCGATAACGCAGCTGCAATTCACTCCAGGTGGGTGACCCTTGGCCCGTGGAGGCCTGGGGGGCACCGCCATCTTCTGTCCTGTCTGTGACCTGCTGGAGCTCCCTAGAAGTGGAGCTTCTCCTGCTGCCTTCTCAACACCGTGGGCTCCTAGGTGACCCTGGGGGGAGGTGGGCGGATGACCCTCCTCAGCCTCAGCTTCCTCATCTGAAGAAGGAGGGCTGGGCCAGGGGATTTACAGCCCTGCCCTGGAGTCTGAGGCTGGCCAGCATCCATGCAGTTATCAACCAGCTGCGTGACCTGTGAGATCCACAGGGATAGAATAGCTGTAAAAATACTTCTCCAGGGCGAGGTGCAAGAAGATCTTACCTTCGTACAGCAATTTGCGAAAGACTGTAACGCTCCTTTTCAAATGATCCTCACAGCTGCCCTGGGAGATTGTCAGAGCAGCTCGGAGGTGGGGGACGTGGGACCCGAGGCCTCCTGACTCCTAGTTCAGTGCTTGCTTGACTCCTTGTTGCCGCCGTGTTCCGCTTCCTCATCCGAGGCCCTTCCATCCAGGCTCTTGGCTTCTACATCCTCCCTGAGGTCTCTCTGACCAGTTCCCCCGACGGTAGCCAGGGAGGCTGAGGAGACCTGCCCGAGAGATGGGGTCCTTCATCCAGCCTCCCACCCAGTGCTGAGGAGAGCAGGGATTTAGAAGGAAATTGAGTTCCCAATACCTCTGGGGACAGTGAGGCTGCCCTGCCCCAGGGGAGCAGAACAGGTGTGAGGGCCTCCCCACTTGCCTCCCACAGGGACCTGAGGAACAACGTCATCAGCACGGTGCAGCCCGGCGCCTTCCTGGGCCTGGGGGAGCTGAAGCGCTTGTGAGTGTCATATGTCCTGCACCCCGAGCCCCGACCCTCCCCTTACCCCTGGAGAAGGCCCCATGGATCCCATGAGCAGCCACCCCTCCTACTCTCCCTCTGCCCCTTCTTCTCACCTACCCACAGCTGCCCCTCCTCCCCCACAGGGCATACTGGCCTGACAGTTCCAGCACCAACCCCATCTCCTCTTTCACCCCCTCCCCACACAATCCCCAGCCACTCTTGTGTGTCCCTCACAAGCGGATCCATGTGCTATCATGTGGCCAACTTGCTGAGGTTGTGTGTGTCTCTCTAGAGATCTCTCCAACAACCGGATTGGCTGTCTCACCTCTGAGACCTTCCTAGGCCTCCCCAGGCTTCTCCGACTGTGAGTGAGGGGCAGGGAGTGGGGCAGGTGGAGAGGGGAGGAGGGCTGGGAGGAAGAAGACAGCACCAAACCCTCAGAGGGCCCTGCCTTCTCTTCACTCCCTCCTCCCTCCTCTGGCCCAGGGAGACCCTAAGATCCCGACTCACTGTCCCCTGCCCCCTGCAGAAACATATCTGGAAACATCTTCTCCAGTCTGCAGCCTGGGGTCTTTGATGAGCTGCCAGCCCTGAAGATTGTGTGAGTATCTTTTCTCAGCCCAACGTCTCAGACCCTTGCTTCCTTCCTCTGCCCAGGAGGGAGACGCATAAGCATGGTGACCACCGTGGCCAGCCTTATGAGTAGGCAGGACAGATGATGGCTAAAACTCCGCCATATTTGCCTTCCCATGATTCCTGAGGTGGTGGTGGTGGCGACACGTACACAAGTGTGCCCTCTCCAGCCTGTCCTTCCCTGGTGCTCCACCCCCACCCCCTGAGCCCACACTTCCTCGGCTCCACTCCATGGCCCCTGTGCCCACTCTGCAGGGACTTCGGCACCGAGTTCCTGACGTGCGACTGCCGCCTGCGCTGGCTGCTGTCCTGGGCCCGGAACCGTTCCCTGCAGCTGTCCGAGCGCACGCTCTGTGCCTACCCCAGCGCCCTGCACGCCCAGGCCCTGGTTGGCCTCCAGGAGGCCCAGTTGCGCTGCGGTGAGCCAATCTTCACCCTGCTTGCCCCTCGGGCCCCCCGTTCCCTCCCAAAGGGCCCCCACTGACCCAAGCCTCCCTCTGCTGAAGTGTTATTGGGTGGTGGGCGTGTTCGCCAGGGCATGCTTTCCCTCAGATCCCACGGGGGCCAGTCCTCCATCAGCTCTTCTGAACTTCCTTTGGGGCTGCTGCTTTGTTTATGTTTTCATCTGGTCCCACCTCTTGGGGTGACAAGTGTGTTGTGGAAAGGAGCACTTTTATTTGTTTGTCCAAAACCTGCCTGCTCTTCTCCTGTGCTCTTATCTCTGGAGACTCTTCCTTCCCCACCGGAGCGGGCTCCAGACAGAGGGGGCCTGGCCCTGCCCCTGCTGGATTCTCACACTCGTGTGGCACACACGCCTGTGTGCTCGGCCTCACTGCTGGTGTCTCCTCCCGCAGAGGGGGCCCTGGAGCTGCACACGCACCACCTCATCCCATCCCTGCGCCAAGTGGTGTTCCAGGGCGACCGGCTGCCCTTCCAGTGCTCCGCCAGCTACCTGGGCAACGACACCCGCATCCGCTGGTACCACAACCAGGCCCCCATGGAGGGCGACGAGCAGGCGGGCATCCTGCTGGCCGAGAGCCTCATCCACGACTGCACCTTCATCACCAGGTACAGGCCCAGCTGCCCCTCTCGCCCAGGGGGTGGGGGACCCCACAGGACCCGTCACACCCCTCCCCCCCAGAGGAGCTGTGCCAGACATGTTCCTGGGTGTGTGTTCACACGTGTGAGAGTGTGCCGGTGTGTATATGTGTGTTTACAGAAATCCAGGACTAAGTCATAAATGGTCTGGATAAGGAATAGAAATTAAATGCCTGATAGGAAAAAAATGCTTATACCTGGCATTTCTTTAGTGCTTTTACTACGTATATAGTGGCTCTCACCTGGATTATCGAACTTAATCTCTCTGGTAGACTTGAAAGAGAGGTATTATTATCTCCATGATAAAGATGGGGAAATTGAAGCTCAGAAAAACAATATCATAAGGCCAATCAGAATTAAAGGAGCACGCACATGTGTCCCTCACTCAATAAAGATAAAAGAAGCTGGAGCTCGTACCCTGCACGCCCTAGGACAGGGCACCTGGGGGCGGACAGGCCAGGGGCTCCTAGGGAGGTGGCTCGGCCGCCGAGAGTGCCTCGCCGAGCCAGCCCTCCGCCCGCCCGCCTGCAGTGAGCTGACCCTGTCTCACATCGGCGTGTGGGCCTCAGGCGAGTGGGAGTGCTCCGTGTCCACGGTCCAGGGCAACGCCAGCAAGAAGGTGGAGATTGTGGTGCTGGAGACCTCTGCCTCCTACTGCCCCGCCGAGCGCGTCGCCAACAACCGTGGGGACTTCAGGTTCGGTCAGCTCACTGCCGCAGAGACCCAACCACCATCCCGCAACCCACCCCCCCCCCCAAGTCCCCACACCTACATCTGAGACCACAGGTAACCAGGGTCTCCCCATCTGCTCTAAGAGGGAGAAAAACTTCTTTTCATCATTCAGCTCCAAGTCCCGCTGCTGTATTTAGAGACCTTTATCTTTTTGTATAAAATCACCATCTGAGATGTGCTGCACAGAACAACAGGTTTTTATTTGCTTCCTTATAGCAACAGTTTACAAAGCTCTCTCACAGCGAGTATCACATTTTAATATCCCAATGGCTGGCTCATTTAGGCAGGACAGGTATTATTCTGCCCACTGTACAGCTGGGAATACTGAGGCCCAGAAAGGATAAGTAACTTGAACTCAGGACTCCAAGTCCAGCCCCCATAGCACCTGTGACAGCACTATCCAAACAAGCACAGAGTTAGAAGGTGGAGCTTGGGAACCCCTTGAAGCCCAGTCCAAACCCTGTCTTCTGCATGCTTCTCCCAGGTCGCAAGGGGTCTGGCATCACAGTTCTAAGGGCAGAGGAGGGACCGTTACCCTGAGGAGCCAGGGTCATCCGCAACTTCCCGCCTCTGCCCCCAGGTGGCCTCGAACTCTGGCTGGCATCACAGCCTACCAGTCCTGCCTACAGTACCCCTTCACCTCAGTGCCCCTGAGCGGGGGGGCCCCAGGCACCCGGGCTTCCCGCAGGTGTGACCGAGCTGGCCGCTGGGAGCCAGGGGACTACTCCCACTGTCTGTACACCAATGACATCACCCGGGTGCTCTACACCTTCGTGCTGGTGAGGCTGGGAGAGGCGAGGGGCTGGGCCCGCCCATCAGCTCTGGGTCTGGGGAATGGGACGGGAAGAAGCCAGCAGGCCCCACGGGGCCTGGGGAGCCCACCCTCACGGCTGCTCCTCTGCTCCTTGGCGGGCACAGTGAGGGGCCATGGGGCTCTTCTCCTCTAGCTTTCCTTCTTCTGGGGAATTCAGAACCCCCAAGGCCATACTAGGGAAGTGTGGGCTACCCCAAGCATCTTTACCCTTAATACATCAAGGGCAGCCCTCAAAGGGGAAACACAGACAGCATGAGATCATCCCCTTGTCCTTAGGCCAGTATTCCTAGGAGTGGGCAGTCTTGGTCGTGACGAGTCCATTGCTACATATGTGCCTCCTGTCTTGTTAGACCCAGCTGATGGGCTAGACCCCTCTCCGCAGGCATTGTCACCCTGAGCATCAGCACAGAAGAGAGGGCCTCTAGAGGTAGTTCTGGGGGAGAAGGAGCAAGACTGGACGATCCCCTTTCTTTCTCCAACACCCCTAGATGCCCATCAACGCCTCCAATGCACTGACCCTGGCCCACCAGTTGCGAGTATACACAGCTGAGGCCGCTAGCTTTTCTGACATGATGGATGTGGTCTATGTTGCTCAGATGATCCAGAAGTTTTTGGGTTATGTGGACCAGATCAAAGAGGTGAGATTCAACTGGGCCTCTGGGGGCCCTGGAACACCTATCTCCCATTTACTCAGGCTTCTCACGCCCCAGCCCCTGGGTTCCAAACCCTACTCCTGCCCTCAGTGACTCCTTGCCCCTCCTAGCTGGTGGAGGTGATGGTGGACATGGCCAGCAATCTGATGCTGGTGGACGAGCACCTGCTGTGGCTGGCCCAGCGCGAGGACAAGGCCTGCAGTGGCATCGTGGGTGCCCTGGAGCGCATTGGGGGGGCCGCCCTGAGCCCCCACGCCCAGCACATCTCTGTGGTAATGTGGGTCAGCTGGGAGGCAGCTCCTCTGGGGACCAAGCAGTGGGAGGGAACTTAGAGTCAACTGGGGCCAGCCCTTGTCATGCAGGAGGGAAACGCTTCTCTCTCAGGCAGCAAGTCCTCCAAAGTCCTCCAAGTGTGCACCTGCCATGCACCCAGCGAGCAAGAACACCAAACATGACCAAGTTCCCAATCATGTGGAATCAAATTCCAAGTGGTCGGGGGCAGAGCAAAGGAGAGGAGGCCAGTGACACTGGAGAAGTTACGGAAACTTTATGGTGGGGAACTGAGTAGTAGGGCTAGCCCAATGGACGTAAACAGGAGGAAGGGTAGGAGGAGCAGAAGGGACAGGAGGACAGCACAGCAGGGTGGCAGCGCTGTGATGCAGTGGGGAGTACTGGAGACTTCTGTTCCCTGAGGAGAGGGTGGCATTTCTAATGGTGGGTGGTGAACAAGGTAACAAGCACAGCAGAGCACCTTCTACGTGCAAGATCTTGTGCTAGGCACATTAGGAGGGACAACGAGGGTGGACGTGGACCTGCTCTGCAGCTTAGTTGGAGCAGCAGAACTAGTTAAGAGGTGAGCAGGATGCAAGGCAGGGCGTGAGTGAGGGAGAGGAAGGGCCGTAGGAGGAAGGAGAGCTCCGTGACCAGGGTTTGGGGAGACTCCATGGCAGACATGAGACTGCGAGGCCTCGAGAAGAGAGTGAGGAACAGTAGTGGGACACAGCCTGTGCAGATCTGCAGAAGGCAAGAGAGGCCCGCCATATCTCTAGTGGTGGGGTGACAAGTTTCCTGTCCCTAGAACTCGAGGAATGTGGCACTGGAGGCCTACCTCATCAAGCCGCACAGCTACGTGGGCCTGACCTGCACAGCCTTCCAGAGGAGGGAGGCAGGAGCCCCAGGAGCACGGTCTGCGGGCCCGGGCCAGGATCCCTCGCCAGATCCGGAGCCCCTGGCTGATCAGCAGCTCCGCTTCCGCTGTACCACCGGGAGACCCAACATTTCTCTGTCATCCTTCCACATCAAGGTGGGCCCTGGGGGAGGGAGGTTGCTAAAAGGCGAGGTGCTGAGATGCAAGTGCCTGGTGGAGGCGGGTGGTGGAAGAGGAGGCAGGATCCTGAGAAGGGGAGAGGGGAGCCAGGAGAGGAGCTGGAAGACATCAGAGTCCTAAGGGATCCCGGGGTCTCTGAGGAACTCCTATGTCCCCCCAGAACAGCGTGGCCCTGGCCTCCATCCAGCTGCCACCCAGTCTGTTCTCGTCGCTTCCTGCTGCCCTGGCTCCGCCAGTCCCCCCAGACTGCACCCTGCAACTGCTCGTCTTCCGAAACGGACGCCTCTTCCGCAGCCACGGCAACACCTCCCGCCCTGGAGCTGCTGGGCCTGGCAAGAGGCGCGGCGTGGCCACCCCCGTCATCTTTGCAGGAACCAGTAAGGGAGCAAACTCCTGGCACCTCGCAGGATACCTCCCGAGTGTCTGCCCTGCGCCCCTTCATCCCGCCCTTCCCTTTCCCACAGCGCCCCCTAGCGCCCTGGTGGAGGCAGCAGAGGATTGTGGCCTCTCACCATTTCCAAGGAGAATGGGGGCTGAGACGTCCCTGAAAGGGAGGGATTGGTGAAGAAAAGGCTCCGGAGGACACTGGATTTTATATCCCAGATGTGTCACATTTCAGAAGGGCTCTAAATACCCTTGACCCACCTTGGTCTCCTTTCATCCCACCTTCCCAACCTGGTGCCAACTTCCCCTCTCAGGGGTGCCGTCCTGGTTCCTCTCCCCCGGGCCTTCATGCCCTCTGCATTACCTTCTACCTTCTTGTCCCTGACCCCAACCCCGGAGTCCTCTCTTTGGGACTCATCACCACCACTCATTTGGCACTTAGAGTGAGCCACCTCACAGTGCTTTTATTTGGATTCATGCCTGTGTCTCCAGTTAGACTGGGGACCTGGAGGGCAGGCCTGCATCTGGCATCTAACCATGTCTCCCAATCCCAGCGCAAGCCCTGCCCGGCAGGCGTTCAGTGTATGCTCGGCTGCTGCTGCTGCTGCTGCTGCTGTTTGGTTACCCTGAGCCAGCCTCCCCACAGCCTCATGCAGACCTGTGTGGACTTCCCTCTCCCCTGTAGGTGGCTGTGGCGTGGGCAACCTGACGGAGCCAGTGGCCGTTTCACTGCGGCACTGGGCTGAGGGCGCTGAACCTGTGGCAGCTTGGTGGAGCCAGGAGGGGCCAGGGGGCCCTGGGGGCTGGAGCTCCGAAGGCTGCCAGCTCCGCTCCAGCCAGCCCAACGTCAGCTCCCTGCACTGCCAGCACTTGGGCAATGTGGCCGTGCTCATGGTGAGTGTAGTGGGGGCTGGGGGTGGGAGGACAAGAGAGCGAGGAATGTGTGTGAGGTCAAGGTGGGGGCCACAGAGAAATTCAGAAAGAACAGCAGCCTTATCAGGACTCACCACTGTTAGGACTCATGGGGACATGTCCCTCTGGTCTCCCCTACACCTTTTCATCTTTCAGGAGACAGGGAGGTCCTGACTCAACTCCCACATCGAGAGAGATGGGTGTGGAACTACCCAGCCTAGTCTTCACATCCTGCACTCTCTGAGACCCAGACTGTTACAGTAGATTAAAAAAATCTGGGAACATTTCTCCTTTCTGGTCACCCTCCTCACTCACCCCTGTCCAGTTCTCCCTCCTTTGCCACATTTCACACCCCACTTTCCCAGATCCTGATCAGGCACGCAGCTGGATTATAGACAGACCCTTCCCCCTCTTTCCTCATCTCTGATTTTCAGGCTGGGGATCTGAAAAGTCCCCAGAAAGGCAGATTATTAACACCAGCTAGACTGACTTTCCAGGAGTAGAAGTTGTGGTGCTTACATCTTTGTCTACCCTGATGGACTAAGGGCCAAAGCTGAGGATCAAAGCTGATGGGGCTTGGGAAAAGGAAAACTGGCCCCGGGGACTGGCCAGAACTCCACGGGGTGGCCTCTGCTCCTGGCTTCCTAATACTCACTTCCTCTTTCCTACTCTTTCTAGGAGCTGAGTGCCTTCCCCAGGGAGGTGGGGGGCTCAGGGGCAGGGCTGCATCCTGTTGTGTACCCCTGCACGGCCCTGCTGCTGCTCTGCCTCTTCTCCACCATCATCACCTACATCCTCAACCACAGGTGGGAGCTCCTGCCGGCAGGGAGGGTTGGTGGGACAGCCATGGGTCTCTAAGTACAGGCAAGTGTTCCCTTCCCAGGTGGGTCCACAGAACTTTCCCAGGCTCTTGCCTAGCATTTTATTGAAAGGTTCTGGGGTTGGGAAACATATTTCGGGGGTTAAGGCCTTCCTGCCCTGGGGCCTCTATCACATTCACACACATGCATGCACACAGATATCTGCTTTCCCTGCTTTGGCTCCCCCAATGGCCTTGAGACCCCATGGGCCTCACCTTGGGTTGGGTGGCCCATTAATTAAAGACTCTTTCTGGGGCAGCTCCATCCATGTGTCCCGGAAGGGCTGGCACATGCTGCTGAACCTGTGCTTCCACATGGCCATGACCTCCGCCGTCTTTGCGGGAGGCATCACACTTACCAACTACCAGATGGTCTGCCAGGCGGTAAGCAGAGGGGCTGGGGTGAGGGTGGGAGGGCTCCGAGATTAGTGTTGGCAGCCCAGGCATAGAGTAGGGAGTTGCAGGGGAAGAAAAGAGAGTTCATGGTAATGGACCGCAGCTCCATTCACTGTTCTGTGTCCCGCTTTGTTTGGGTGGAGGGGGAAGCAGGGCATGAGAGTTAGGGGTGGTAAGAAGCAGAGAAACTAGGAGACAGGACTTCAAAGTAGACAGTGGAGACCTGCAATGGAGGGGAAGTCAGAATGAGCCAAATAGAAAGGACAGGGTCATGGAGAGTCCCCAGAGTGGGAGAGAACACTGGGGTAGAAGTAAAGAGGGTAACAGCACGGACAGAACCTTGGGGGGGACCTGGGTGGGGCTGGGGGCTGGGGATATGGGAGGAGTGGGAGAACCCTGCTGGGCTGAGGCTCTGGGAAAGCTGCAGTAGTAGCAGCCTGGTCCCCCAGCCTCAGTGCCTTGACCCCACAGGTGGGCATCACTCTGCACTACTCTTCACTGTCCACACTGCTCTGGATGGGTGTGAAGGCCCGCGTCCTCCACAAGGAGCTCACCTGGAGGGCGCCCCCTCCACAAGAAGGGGACTCAGCCCCACCTGCCCCCCGTCCCATGCTCCGGTACATGCTTCCAGCTGTCAGCGTGGCAGTGGGGAAGGGCTCAGAGGGGGCTATAGGACACCAAACTGTTCTCTCAGGGTCCAAGGTCGCAGGAGATCACTCTCCAAAGACAGAAACAGCAAGGCCCTGGGTGGCGCCAGGTTGCCCAACACCATGGAGTGGGTACATCCTTAGGACTTTTGAGGCATGACAAAGCCAGGGAAGGGAGTGACTCCAAAGGGCATTGGGCAGGCATCCTGGGAACCCCTGACTTCTGCACTATTTACAGCGAGAGAGGGCAGTTCTAGCCTCTGTCCCTTAGAACAGTCATGGCCAAGGCCCCTAGCGACCTGCCTGCTGAACCTGCCCTGTTGGAGCTTTGCAATCCCCGGAAAAAAATCTGACGGAATTTAAGAGGGAAAGAGGATGGGCCAGAGACCCTGAGTCACGGGTTCTGAGCACAAGGTTCCTCCCCGCTTGTTGCCCATCTCTCTGACCCCCAAACCCCATTCCTCTCCAGGTTCTATTTGATCGCTGGAGGGATCCCACTCATTATCTGTGGCATCACAGCTGCTGTCAACATTCACAACTACCGGGACCACAGCCCCTAGTGAGCGTCGCTGCCTGCCTGCCACCTACCCACCCCAGCACTGATGCCTTCCACTCCACTGGCAAGGGCAGCTGTCAGGCCCACCCAGCCAGTGACCCAACCCCAGCCCATGCATGTTGATTAAGCCAGTCTCTGCCTCCCCACTCACCATTTCCTCTATCTCCCCAGCCACCCAACCTATGGACCCCACCTCAAACATGCTCCCCCTCCTCATCCACTGCCTGTGTCTCCCCTCAGCTGCTGGCTGGTGTGGCGTCCAAGCCTAGGAGCCTTCTACATCCCGGTGGCTTTGATTCTGCTGATCACCTGGATCTATTTCCTGTGTGCAGGGCTGCGCTTACGGGGTCCCCTGGCACAGAGCCCAAAGGGGGCCACCAGCAGGGTTTCCCTGGAGCCAGGGGAGGAGCTGAGGGGTCCCACCAGGCTCAGGAACAGCGGCCCCCTCCTGAGTGACTCGGGTTCCCTTCTGGCTACTGGGAGCGCTGGGGTGGTGACGCCAGGACCCCCGGAGGATGGTGACGGCCTCTATTCCCCGGGAGTCCAGCTGGGGGCGCTGGTGACCACGCATTTCCTGTACCTGGCCATGTGGGCCTGCGGCGCTCTGGCCGTGTCCCAGCGCTGGCTGCCCCGGGTGGTGTGCAGCTGTCTGTACGGAGGGGCAGCCTCTGCCCTAGGCCTCTTCGTCTTCACCCACCACTGTGCCAGGCGCAGGGACGTGAGGGCCTCCTGGCGCGCCTGCTGCCCGCCTGCCGCGGCGCCCCACGCCTCACCCCGGGCCGTGCCCACCGCCCCGGAGGACGGTTCGCCCGTGTTCGGAGAGGGGCCGCCCTCGCTCAAGTCCTCGCCGAGCGGCAGCAGCGGCCACGCGCCACCGCTAGGCCCCTGCAAGCTCACCAACCTGCAGCTGGCCCAGAGCCAGGGCTGCGAGGCGGGCGGCGCGGGCCGAGAGGAAGGGGATCCCGAGGCCCCGGGCGCCCGGGGGGGCCTCGCGCCCCGCCACCCCAACAATGTGCACCACGGGCGCCGGGCGCACAAGAGCCGGGCCAAGGGCCACCGCGCGGGGGAGGCGGGCGGCAAGCCCCGGCTACGGGCGCTGCGCGGGGGCGCCGCGGCGGGGGCGCCCGAGCCGCCGTCCAGCGAGAGCGGCAGCCTGCGCAACAGCCCGTGCGACAGGTACCCGGGCAGCAGCCGCGACAGCCCCGGCGGCGGCCCCGCGCTGGACGGCGAGCCCGTGCTCACGCCGTCGGAGGGCAGCGACACGAGCGCCGCGCCGCCCGCCGAGGCCGGCCGGCCGGGCCAGCGCCGCAGCGCCAGCCGCGACAACCTCCGGGGCGGCGGGGCCGGCGCGCCCGAGAAGGAGAGCAAGCGCCGCTCGTACCCGCTCCACACGGCCAGTCTGAACGGCGCCCCCAAGGGCGGCAAGTACGACGACATCACCCTGGCGGGAGCCGAGGCACCCGGAGCCGGCTGCATGAAGACGGGCCTCTGGAAGAGCGAGACCACCGTCTAGGGCGGGGGCGGGCGACGCTCTAGGGCAGGCTGGCCACAGGCGGCCCCTCCGGGCCCTCGAAGACGTCTATGCGTACGTCACCGGTCGGAGGCGCAGGTGCCAGGGCTGCACCTGGGCTCACCAGCTTTAGTCCTGGAGGCGGGGCAAAGGATAGGCAGAGGCCTGCCACTGCCAGGAGGGCCATCCCTCCGGAGTAGCGACAGACAATCCCAGGCCCACAGGCTTGATACACTCCCCTCCCATGCCAGGCTCGTTTTGGCAGTCAAATCGGTGCTGTTCAGGGTAGGAGGGGAGGTCCTGTCTGTGGAGTGACAGAGTGGAGGTGCACGGCCCAGCCCAGGCGGCCTCCTCCTGAGGTACTCCCTGCGTCTGTCCCCACTGCCTCATCGGCAGCCTGATCAGGAAAACACAGGGAATGAGAACTCGAGAACGCCGCTCTCTCCTCACCGCCCTCCTCTGAAGTCAGCCACCTGTGCCTAGATGCTTGGGCCTCTCTCCCACCCAGTTTTTGGCTAACTAGGAAGCCAGCCTAGGAGATGAGCCAGGTGACCAACACCCATGGGAGGTAACAAGGTGCTGCTTTTCAGGTTAACTATGCAACAGGAGAAGGCGGGGCGGTGTGAAAGGCGGCTTTGGATATCGACTAGTCCTATGGAATGGGGCAGGAGAAAAGTGTGCACAATTAGGGCTAGACACCATTCCCACAGGAGTGGTGCACAAAGCATGCAGCAGGGTGCACAGGGGGCACTTCAGGACAAAGCCGAGGCCCTACCCCCAAGAAGCTGACTCTACCAGATGCCGGGGATGATTGATGGAAGCAGAGAGCAGTGCTTAGATATGGGGCTGGAGGTAGTCACGCCTTAAACACAGTCCTGAAACAACGCTCTGCAAAGGGGCTCACCACGAGGCTGCAGGTGGTGTCGGAGAAGCACTTACTGTTCAATTACCAGACCCACACCCCCACATGCCTTTCAACACCAAGGGACTGAGGAGGAGTACTTCCCTGCCTCCATAAGGCCACCTGGAAGAACTCTTCCGAAATTCGGTCTCTAGCTCCATATTAAGGAGAAACTCCAAAATATCAAACCAGCTTCCTGCCTCATGGAAGCCCAAGCCAACCCCCTGAGGCAGTGGGTAGGGTCCCCGCAGCTCACCTAGGGCCTGCACCTTCACTACTTTTAAAACACCAGCACTCATATTTTCCCCAACCTAAAGAGCAAACACCAGCCTTTTCCTACAGGACCCACCGGAAGTGGAGGGAAGCTTGGGCCTTGTGAAGAGCAACAGGAAGACTATGCCTGGTTCAGGTCCCCTCCCAGTCTCCATGTCACCCCAGCCTGATCACCAAGGCGAAAGACACAGGGGAGGGGAGAAAACCCACACGCCTTGGGATGGATCCTGTTATTTATGCTTGCTGCACAGACAATATTAGACAGAAAAAAAAAAAAGCTTTGTATTATTCTTCCACGTATGCTGGCTGCTGTTTACATACCCTGCCAATGCCTTAGCACTGGAGAGCTTTTTGCAATACGCTGGGGAGAGGGGAGGGAGGGGATGAAAAGCGCCAAAGAAAACATGTTTTCAAAAGCTCGGGTTTATACAATAGAATGTTTTCTAGCAGATGCCTCTTGTTTTAATATATTAAAATTTTGCAAAGCCCTTTGAGCTATAGCCTTAGTCCACCCACAGTCCTTTTGTTATGAAGTAGAGGATCTCATGACACCGTACACAGGAACCCACCATGGCCTGTGAACGACACAGGGCCGAGCTGCCCAGGTCCTGTCCTCTGAGGGCTGATGCCGTTGGAAATGCCAACGGCTCCACACCAGCAGGGAGGCCCCGCCAGGCCTGCAGCAGTAGTGTATCCAATTCAAACCAGGAGCAGGAGAGAGCCGCCACTCTCCCAACAGTCTAAGAGAAAGGCCATCCCACGGGATATGAATATATGCAACCCGCTCTCTGGCACCAAGGGATGGGACTCCCTCCAACCCAGGCCTCGCTGCATTCCTCCTGACTTCTGCTCCAGGACCTGGACCCAATGAACTGCAGAGCCCCTCTCGGTGCCTTTGAACGAGAAAGACAATACCTAAGAACTTGTATGCACTTATTTCTCTGGATATGACAGGCCTATTGTCGAGCTGCTGTCAGATGGGATGAAGTGCCCCCCAGATGTGCATCAGGGAGGGTGAGGAATACTCGTGGCGGCCCGGCTAGCAGCTTGGGCTTTTTGAAAGTCCCTAACTTCCTGAGGGGTACGCAAATACTGCTCTATTTCACTATCAGAAATATTCTCATCTCCGGTGACCATGGGGACAGGGGGCATGGGACAGGTCCGCTTCGGGGGCTTCAACATGCAGGGGGGGAGGAGAAGGGCAGGACTAGCTGGTCGCTTCCCCTCAGGCAAATCTAAGGAACTACCCCCCACCTCCTCTTTTCCCTGTCCTTGCCCCTGTCCTTGCTCTTGCAGCTCCTTCTCCTGGGGCTCCGTCTCTGCTGTTCCATCTCGAAAGGCCTTGCGGACCAACGTGCGGCGGTGCTGCAGAAGGTCGCCGATGTGCTTCACCACAGACCGTTTGTTAAGTTTCAGAACCTGCAACCAGGCCAGCTGCTCAGCCATCCGCAGCAGCACAGCGAGCAGCTCCTGCAGGCGAGAGGAAGCGGGGTAGGGCAGGTCCACATTTGCCAATTTACAAAATCGGGCAAGGGAACATGTCAGTCGATCTGAAGGTCGCAGCGACTGCCAAGCCAGGAAGGTAGCAGCAGTGATGACAGGCAAGGGATGCCGCCCGGTCACTAGCCACGTCTCATCTGCCAGCTCCACCAACTGCTGTGTTCGCGACAGCATCTTCTCTTTGTCTTCCACATATTTGGCTGGCACAGATGGGGAGGGCTGGAACAGTTTGAAGCTGAAATAACCAAAATGAGGGTCTGGTCTCAATGCCTATGTGGGGGCTGCTCTTCCAAAGTGAGAAAGAGCAGTCCGCTCAAGAGGCAAGCTATTGTATCCTCTTGGCAACACGCAAGCTTGCTGGGCAGCAAGTTTATACAGGTACTGAGAGAAAACAGGATGAGAGTTCTTGCGAGGTGAAGGCAGGAGAATGCAGAAAGGAGCTAACATTTGTTGGCCATTATTTGAGTGCTTTATAAAAGTTCTCTTTTAATCTACTCTACACCCTGTTATATGCATTTGTAGTTGAAAAACTTGCCCACAGTCATCCAGCTAGGAAGTAACCAAGTTCCAAAGCCAAAACTACTTGACACCGATACCCTTTGCTCTCTACTGTATTTGTCAGGGGAAAAAAAGAACATAGCTACTTCAAAAAAGAAAAAAAGAGTTAGCTTTTAACTCCAGCTCTGTCATCTTCAGCTCCATTTGCAGATGATCCTGCTGAGGTAGGGCTGTCGCATCTAGCCACACAGTCAACGCACACTGTGAGTGGGGCAACTCAGCAGCCCTGTGCCAAGGCTAATGCCCACTCTCCTACATCATTAGGTTGCTATGTGAGCAAAGGGACTTGAAAATTATAGCATTCTAGAAATATAAAACAAGATATACCTTATTAGGACTAGGCACAGGGGAGAGAGAATAGATTTTTCTGCCACATCCTTTCAGATGAGATTTTGTCAAAAAGAGACAGCCAAAGGTAAAAGGATTCAGGTTTAAGGACCCATCCCCTCCCCGTGTCTCCCACTAGACGGGTACCTGCTACAGTAGGTCTTCACCAGGTCTGCCAAGCACAGGGACGGCACGTCCAGCCCCAGAAGCTTCACTATCTGCATGTAGGTTCCAGAAAATGCATCCAAATCTGCGTACAGCAGGGTGCAGAGGGTTCCCATGGTGACAGGCCAGTTATGCTGCCGGCAGGTGATTAAGACACAGCACCCGACCAAGACCTCCTTCTTTTGCAGCCTGGCAGCACGGATGCCAGAGTGCCGGTATGCCTGTTGGTAGTAGGCAACTGCAGTGTCCTCAAATGTCGGTGGCAACTTCAGAACTCGACAAAGGTCTCTCACTCGGCGGAGACCTAGAAAAACCCACGGCAAGAGTTAGAGAGGTCAAAGGAGCTACTGTGCAGCTCCTAGCGATTTCTGCTAAACTTGCCTCTGATACCAGATGCACGAACAATGTACCTTTCTACCACGACAGGAGTGACACTTGGTGATGTCCTTCTAAAGGCACAAAGAAATTTGTGGACAGGAGTCACATTTCAGCCCATCATTTTTTCAGAGGCTGGTTTGATTCACGGCCAAGCCAAAGTTGGATGTGGGCTCCTTCAGTACCTCCTACACACCCGTGAGCAAAGCCAAACCTTATACTGAATTGCCACCTCTCTTAGAAGCATCTCCACCCTTTATTTCTAAGTACCATTCTCTTCTGCTCTACCCTACACAGTAATGCTGCAAACAGGAAAAGCAAGCAGATGGGATGGACCATGAGGAGAATTTTCTTTAAAACCACTGTGTTATAAAAAGTTGATTCTCACCTCGTTGCTGGCTGCGACTCACTTGTTCATTTTCCCCTGTGCTTCGGGAATATGTGACTTCTGTAAGATAATGGACAAGAGATAGCTTGTTTAGCCTTTATTTACCAGACCCCTGCCCTCACACCACACAAAGGCAGGGAGCAGGATTCAAAGCACTATGCATCTGCTCCCTGTCTCACAGAGGTGCCCATCCATGCATGTTCGGGGTCCATCTGGTTTTCCACGTCCACGAGCAGTATCACACACACAGAGATGGAGGAAGATGAGGGCTGCATCGGGGCAGCTCCAAGTGTTCCAGATTTTCAGTCGTCCCTCCTGTACATCCGATCCAGGCAATTTTCCCGGCTGCAGATTTTGAGGGCTGCCCTGCTGAAGGGCTTGGAAAGCAAAGCAAAAAGGATGCTTTTGCCAATCAGTGCTAGAAACTATTTAGGGATAGCAGTATACGCTGTATTCATAAAGAATTGACCCACCATGGCCAGACTAGGTAAACTGAGTGCAACTTTCTCTCTCTCTGTTTCATTTATTCAATATTTATTATGCCGATTCTATATGCCAGATACCATGCTGGGCGCTAGGAAAACACAGGGGAACGGCAGTCCCTGAGCTCCTGCAGCTCGCTCTCTCACTTCGGGTCGTCTTCTCCCCTATTTAAGTGTGCGCGTGACATGAGGAGGGCCGGAGAGCAGAGGACTCCGAGGCCCACGTCTCCCCGCCCCAGGCTGCCCCCAGGGCTCCGGAAGGGCCGGCAAGGGTACCTCGGAGGTTGCCCTCGTCGCTGTAGGTGGTGGTAAGGACGCCCTCGGTGACCACGCAGCCGCAGTCGGAGCACACCAGCTGGCTCTGCGAATAGTGCGAGTCCTCTACCAGCTCGGTAGAGCCGCAGTCCGGGCAGCGGCCCCCGCCCGGCATCTCACCAGCTGTCCAGCGCCGCTCAAGACGTCGGCTACCCACCCCTTCGTCGGCCACGGAACCGGGCGGACGCACAACTAGGAGGGGAACTTTTTAAAGGCTGCACCTTTCTCGGTGGTATTCGTAGTTCCCTCCTCCGTGAGGCTGCACGCCACTTCCGGTCCGTTCTCTGCGGGCTCGGGTAGAAACTTGAGCTAGGAGACGAGGTTGCTGATCTGGACAGCGTCTTCAGCTTTCTCCTATCTGTAGTTAGTTGGAGGTGGGCCACACTTGGTATTGAATTTAGGCGAACTTTCTACCTACATGGACACGCATAACAGAGAAGAAATTGTTGCCATTCCCAAACAACTCTTCTTTCTAAAGCACTGGGAGAATCACAGATTCTCCATTTCTCTTTGGTGGTGAATGTTGATTTTGGCCATAGTACAAAGTATGTGTCTAAAAGGGAGAGTAGTGTAGTGAGAGAGCAGGAAATTGTGATCTGTTTTCCAGAACGGCTTCCCCAGGAAAGTCGTTTCCTCTCTTTGCCATCTGCTTTTCTCAACTGTAGAACCAGGGAATTGAAATAAAACCCAGAGTGGCAAACTCACATGCTTTCAGAGGCTAGGCAAGGAAAGTCGAAGGTTAAAGTGAAAGATTGTGGAGTGGTGAGGCCTTTGGCAGACTGGAAGGTCCAAGCAGATTCAGACGTTTCTAAAACCTTGAGCTTTAAGATGCTCCAAGATTCTGACTCTAGAGTTCCTAGGTTGGTATAGTGTAGATCACAGGATCTTGAGCAAAATTGTGCCTCCAATGATGCTGTTACAGAAACCGAGCTTACAAATTAGAAATTTTGTATGTCATGTTTGAATATAAATTGAAAGTCACCAAAAAAAGAGAGTGTGTTTTCTTATAAGTGAATCCTAATTGCACTCGTTAAGAATAAAAGTTTTAGTAGTTGAAAGTTTTAGAATCAGTTGTATCTGAAAAATAAGAAAGTTAAGTTAAATGTCAAGGACGACCAGAGGCCTGTGTTTTATGACTCCAAGAAAGCATAGCAAGTGCTGACAGTGTGTGTGGAGTATTTCCGTTTCTCAAGCTGACAGTGGAGAATTTCAGGTGGGCCTCTAGCATTAGCAGATTTTAGAAGCTGTTGTGGGCTCAATTTCAACATTGCATTGGAAATTGGGGGTGGAGGGTGGGATCAGCACTTCCCCCTGAGAACAGGAAATAAGTGGACAGCTCCTTCACAGAAAGAATGCAGGGATAAGGATGTCTTGTCATTCTCTTAGTAAATAGAGATACTCTCTTGAGGAATAAGCTCTGCACAGCTGTCTTCTTTAGAAAATCAATAAATTATGCGTTCTAGAACTGAAAAAATTTCAAGAGAAAAATGGTGCTTATTAGTCTGAAGAGACAAGGCAATGCAATGACCATGTACCCAGGGAGTCCTCAAACAGGATTTGAGCCTTGAAAAGAAGGAGATCTTATCAGACAGACCTTAGGTTCTTTTGAAAGAGCTATAATCAGTGGTCAGGTACAGAGGACTCCCTCTATGCCTAATGAGACTGTGAGTTCCCTGGGCCACAGTGGGGAACAAGGGCATCTCTGACACAAAGATTGCACTTTATCTATAACCCAAGCATCAGCCTTCTCTGCTTCAGATGGCACTTACCTTTCGTATAAATTGGGGAAGTGGTGCTGCACCTTACAAAAATTGTCCGTTCAGCCCCTCTGGCTCACAAGCTCCTCCCCTCCCTTACTACTACACAACAGAATTTCCCGCATCTTGGACCTCAGTGGGCTGGCAGGATGCTCCTGCACTGAAGAGGCGTTAGTTGACCCATGAGCACCAAGCAGCCAGATTTCCATTTTTTCATCTTCCACATCAGCATCACATCAGACTGTTAATGGACTTTACTAAGGGTTGAGGAACTTAAGGTGATTGTAATATAAATGAAAAAAAATTGTAAAATGGGAATTTTCATAAGACTCTCCTCACAGTTCAAGAGGGAATCATTAAAAGCCAACCAAACCAAATAAAAATACCTTCAAAAGATGTCAGTCTCTTCTCTTCCACACTCAGCCTCTCTCCTTGATATCCAGATCTAAGGATATCACCCCCTCCCCTAGGGACTGCTTTCTCAGAGGCTGAGAACTGCTACTCCTCTTTAGAGAAATCCCATCCACCTCCACAGGACTCGATCACACTGGAGGATCCACTTCCTCTCCCCAACCAAGGGACAAAATAATCCCCAGCGGTCCATTTCCCTTATTTGGAATTACTCACTCTAGCCCCACACCACAAGGGGGCTTCAGCACCATAGCCTTAGGGGGGCTTTGGCATTCCAAGCCCCCTCTCTACTAGACTTTCCAACTAGCGTGAGGTATGCAGT
This sequence comes from Equus asinus, assembly GCF_041296235.1. NCBI lineage: Eukaryota > Metazoa > Chordata > Mammalia > Perissodactyla > Equidae > Equus > Equus asinus. The sequence continues at coordinate 6,853,932 of NC_091816.1, read as the reverse complement.
GAAGATATATTTCTGGTTGTCCAGCGAATAAATATTGAGACACACTTGCATGGTTGTGTGCACACAGACACCTCTCAGGGACATCCATTAGTTCTAGACAGTACAGTCGACATCCTTACTGGGGAAGGGAAACGTCCCTAAAAGCAGCATAATTGGCATTGGAAGTAATTCTTTACATTATCATGCAGAACAGCATCAGACTTCTCATCCCCAATTTTGTGCAGATCTTGAACTTAAATGCATTTTTTAAGTAGATGTTATTACAGAGTTATCTACCCATGACAGAAATCTTGAAATTCTGCTTTCCCCGATTGTCTCATAGTAAAGCTGAAGAGCAGTTTTCTGATCCTCCAACCAGCAGCCGTAATGGGGTACAGGGGTAAGAGAGCCTTGTCTTGACATGCAGCCTGGGGCGTGAGCAGGACCCAGACCAGGAGATGGCGCACTCTACCAAGACATGTAAGTCTGAGGTTTTCCACTTTCTCAAGAAGAAATCTATTTATTTAGGAAATTTATTTGCCTTCCTCCGGGACCTCAGGACAGATACATCATCCTTGGTGCCCTTCCTACTGGTACGAACTCTTCTAAGAGTTACCGACATTCAATGATAGTGATTATCTGTTTAACAGACGCTCCTCAAACCCCTCTCCCCCTCCCCAGCCTGTGATACTGGAACCATGTTTCCTGGCTCTGTATTGCCAGTGCCCATATGGTACCTGGCACAGAGGCTTTTGGAATGCTGAGTGCCCAGAATGGGCTGGATTCAAGCAGACAGCTGCTGGAGAGAAGAGGCTGTTGGAAAGGCTCCTTCAGCCATGGTCCAGATGTGAAATACTGACCTCAAGGCCGAGTTCTTTCTAGAGAGGAGACCAAAGAGGAAGGCACTGATGGCATGGGACCTGAAGGAAGCCCTCGGCCAGTCCTCCCTTGGTTAGATGTGTGTATTCTGGTTAGTTGTTTGCCTTTTGACTTCGAGTGTAAGTCTCTGCAGGAATGATCTGGCTTTCTCATCCCCATGTCCCGGGAGCACCTCCCGCAGTGAGGGCTGGCCCTCAGCAAAGAGCTGTTCACCTCCCATGAATACCTGTCCTAGGTGGGCTTGTCAGAAGCAGCAAATAGATCGAGTTTCTCAGGGGCGGGATCATTTTAATCTGGAGCAAGTAACCAGGGCGAGCTGGGCTGCACTCAGGTCCTCAATCCAGCCTCACCCTGAGCTGCTCCCAGCTCAGATGACTGAAAAGTTGTCACTCTAAACCAGTTTCCCTCTGAGCCCTGAGGACACTCTCTCCTTGTCACACTAAGCCCGGCAGTCGACTCCGGCCTTGGAGCCTTTCTGACTGGATTTCCTTTCCCCACGTCGGCTCTTCAGTGGCCACTCATTCTCCACCGCCCGCAGTGAACAAGCCACGGTGCAGAGCTCCTCTAGGACTTCCTGAATCCTGGTGCCAAGTAACTTCCCTCACTCACGCTCACTTTCCCCTTTTGCGCTGTTTCTTCTGTTCCCCCAGCACACTTTCCCTTCCCTGGGCTCAGGATTATCGTGTTTGATTTCTTGAACTCCTAAGGACAAAGGCATATGATAACTCTAAGAAGGTGGTCCCAGGCCCCATTCTCTGCATACCAGTGAATACCACTCGCCTCACCTGGAACCGCCTTCCTCAGCAAGGCTGTGGCTTATCTGGCCTGTCTTGAGGGGGCGTTGAGTTATATCATTTTCCCTGCCTGCTCCAATCCTCTAGGATTCCTAGTGACTCAGAACATCATCTCCTTGGCCCCCAAAATGATCCTAGACTAGGAGTTGGCAAACTTTTTCTGTAAAGGGCCAGATCGCAAATATTTGGGTTTGGCAGATGACAACATCTCTGTTGCAACTACCGAAGTCCGCTGTTGAAACGTGGAAACAGCCATAGACAATTAAGTAAACAAACGAGTGTGGCCGTATTCCAGTAAAACTTTGTGGACACTGAAATTTGAATTGCATGTAATTTTCATGTGCTGCGAAATATTATTTCGATTTGTTAAAAAATGTAAAAATCTTCAGTATTCAGTGTGGTGTTGTTGACTGTGGTCATCATTCTATAAATTAGATCTCTAGGCTTATTCATCCTACATTTAAAAAAAAAAGTAAAAATCATTCTTGGCTTGAAGGCCATAGTTTGCAGACCCCTGTTCTAGAACGCAAGGTCAGGCAGGTGAGGGGTTCAAATCCTTTCTTAACTGCCCACTGCAGGACCCCAGGCCAACTGAAGTTCCGACGCCTCTCTGAGTCTAGTTTCCACATCTGTATCTCGGAGATATTACCTACCTTGATGAGAATTAGAACTACTACACATTAGTGCTTAGCAAAGAGCAGGAATCAATAAGTGGGCCTTCCTTGTTTCAATCAGGGTTCATTCTGAAACGAGCAGTTGACAGGAGGGACAGAGCAGCTTTCTCTCCCCTCTGAAAAGGCCTATCACTGTCGCCAGACTGACTGTTTCCAGGGCTCGGGACACAGGTTTCTGTGTGAAATAGTGGAACATCGAAAGGCTGAGTAAGGACATTCTCCCCAAGGAGATTCTGTGACTGGGATGCGCTGGCCCCGCACAGCTCAAGTTAGCTCGTCTGAATGTGAAGCAAGAGCTCCTGCCTCCCTGGGAGAGGAAGATGCCGAACCCAAAAGATGACGCCTGAAGAGGAGCCTAGGGAATGGGACCCATTTCTTAGAGACTGGGTCAAGGGCTAAGGGAGCCCACGCTGCCGACGCTTTGGCCATGGTGAAAAAGTGGTCACTACACCCTCTAAGCGTTTTCCACGGGGAGGTAGAGGCAGGGTGCTCCCCAGCAGGTCTTCATTCTGGTGCAGAGGCGGCTGTGATGATAGCCCGAGCCTGCAGTGAGCTGGATCCTCTTTGCCATTGGCGCAGCTCTTCTGTGGAGGGAGCTGTTAGCTGGGGCAGGGTCTCCCTCGGAATCACTATCAGTCCGTCTTGCAGAAGACAATCTAAAGGTCTGGAGAAAAGTTCAAAACAGTCTGTACTGCCTGTTCTCATCTTATTTTAAAGTGTATCTATTTGTATGAGGGGGAAAGTGCTGGAACAAGCATCAGAATAACCGTGGTTACCTCTTGGTCATGGGAAACTTAAGATTTGTCTTTTTTCCAGGAATAAGCATGTATGCCATGTCTTAGAACAAGCTCCAGACCAAGTGAGTGGACAGAGGAGTGAGGGGGAGGAGTAGACACCGCTCCTCCGGAGACGGAACATGAGAGGCCTTTGCACCAGCTAAGAAGCCAAGACAAGAACCTGAGGCCGCTAGGCAGAGACAGGCAGGTGCCTCCCGCGCCCCAGACCTCTGGGGCCTGACTTCCCTGGGCTCAGAGTACTGGATTTGGGGAAGTTCACTTTTTATGCTCTTCTTATATAATCATTCCCTTTATGTTCCTGGTATTTTAAAAAAGCTGTCTGTTCCTAGCAGCTGGGCTAAGGGGACTCAAAAACAAGGGGGGTGGGGCTGTGTCTCTCCTTGGGCTGGAGTTTGAAAGACAGTAACCTGCCCCTGAGGGCTGGGTTTGGTGGCAGTAGCAGGAACTGACCTGAGAGGATTCCACCAGCCAGGGAGATGAACCCCAGAGGGAAAGCTGGGGTCATTGGCGTAGTTCAACTTTCCCTCCTTAGAGACCCTCCTCCCAGAAGGCCCTTTTTTCTTTTCTTTTTTAATCAAACCTAGAGAGCTCTAAGTTGTTTTTTGTTTTTTTGAAGATTTTAGTTTCCCTTCTTCTCCCCAAAGCCCCCAAGTACATAGTTGTGTATTTTTTAGTTGTGGGTCCTTCTAGTTGTGGCATGTGGGATGCCACCTCAGCATGGCCTGATGAGTGGTGCCATGTCCGCGCCCAGGATCCTAACCAAGAAACCCTGGGCCGCCGAAGCAGAATGTGTGAACTCAACCACTCGGCCACAGGGCCAGCCCAGAGAGCTCTTAAGTTTTAAGAGAAGCTGTTTTCCTATCACTTTACATGGTGGCCCCACCATCAACGTCCAGTTGGTGTAACCAGGCCCTCCCTGACACCAGGCAGGCCTTGACAAAGCTCCCCCCGCCCCACCCAAGAGCTTCACAGGCACTACCTGCCTCTGTCCGTACAATGTGACTCTTATCTCAAAGAAAGAGTGGGACTGGCCCGGTGGTGTAGTGGTTAGGTTCACACGCCCTGCTTTGGCAGCCCAGGGTTCATGGTTCAGATCCCCAGTGCAAATTCACACACCAATCGTTACTCGTCACCACTCATCAGCCATGCTGTGGCAGCATCCCACATACAAAATAGAGGAAGATCGGTACAGATGTTAGCTCAGGGACAATCTTCCTCACCAAGAAAAAAAAAAAAAGGAGCATCTCCTCGCTCTCTAGAGGTCAGGTCCCTTGGGGCATGGACTATGGCTGTGAGGCAGGCAGAGGTCTCACCTGGTCAGGAAAGGCTTGGAGTTTGGGATTGCTGAGCTCAGGAGACTCCTTGTACAGCTCTAATACCCTCTACTCCACAATGAATGGACTAAGTTGACTGAACCAGGGACCAGGACCTGGCTTCCAGACCTGGGGCAGTCCTGATCTCAGCGTGAATTCAAACCATGCCCCAAAAGTGAATATCTCACTCTTTGGGAAATCAGGGGGCTGGGGGGTGGGCGGCAGGTGGGTGGAGGGGAAATCCAGGAAGGGGCCTGGTTCATGCACTCAGCCAGTGGTGCCCACTGCCAACGAAAAGGCGGCAGCTTTTAGCACTGCAGGCAGAAAATTCAAATGACGTTTATCTGGAAAATGCCATGGTCCCTGCAGGCCAAGATGAGGTGTGTCATGGGGAAGGGATCACAGATGTCCCATCCTCTGTAGGAGAAAGGGCAGTGGGACCCCTGGGCACCCAGCAAGGTGTCAGCAGCAGGAATCCAAGTGAGGAACCCGCGCGGGATGAGAAACAGTGGTCACCTCCCAAGAGAGGCTTTCCAGGGAGACAGAAGACATTTTTACTGCAGCCATTCTAAAGCACGGACACAGATCTTTGAAAGGTAGTACCATTTTATTTAGTGTTGTAGGAAATTTTAGGTTACTTCTTAAAAACAAAACCAAAGAAATTCAAAATTCCCAAAGTAACAAAGCAAGAGATAATTCTACAATCTAAAAACGCTGGACGATCCTTCAGTGGGAGGGAGAAAGACATCAAGTTAGTAGGCCAACGTGACAGATCTTGAGAAACCAGAGTTGAGACTGGTGTGGATACTAAGAGGCTAAGTTCTCCTCCCAAGGAAATTAACCTTTCGGCCTTGAGGAATCATTAATTAGTAGTTCTAAAAAAGAAAAAAAGGTTGATTGGGAGAAATGACCCAGGGAGGGAAGATCCCGCATAATCTAACACTAAACCGCCTCTAGCCTTCAACAGTGTGTGGCTGAGTGCCATTGACCTTCCTCCCTCTACGCTCTGCTGAGCTCCCACTGTCAGCAAAGCTGGAAACCACACCCATGCACCCCACTCATGCATGTACGTGCGCACACGCCTCACCACAGGGCCGAGAGCTGTTTGGCATGGCAAAGGGCAGACTTTCTTGCTCCTCCATTCTGCTTCCCTGATGAGGTTAACACACAGGAATAAAACACAGGGCAGGATATCTGTCAAAGTCCAAGGAATGAGATGAGATGGAACAACCAGGCAAAGGACTCACATTTTTTTCAGGAAGCTGATCTCCAATTGAAGTTCACTGCAAGGTGTCTGGTATTCAATCGGATGCCTCCCTAAAGGACTGACTGCTCTTTCTAGAGGCAGCCAGGCAAGGCCAAAAAAAGAGCCACCCCTGCTTCTCCAGAGCACAGCCTCCTCCCAGGGCCAGTCAGCACTTGGAGCAGCTGGAGGCAAGTCCCAGCTCCCCTTGTGTAGATGGGTCTCATGCCCTCAGACATACGCCAGTTACAAGAGCCCCCGCATTCCAGTTCGCCAGCCCCTGCTAATGGCTCAGAGCAGGCTAAGGCTTTTCCCAGATAAATTCTCCCTGAAAGCAGAGTCCTCACGGACAGCTATTAACTAATGACCTCCAGGCGATCTACTTGTGAGGTGCAGGAATGCTATAAACCGAATTTTTTTCCAGCAGTGGTAGAAACCAGACACCCTTGAAGTAAATTGTCCTTCAATCTCCAGAGTTCCCAAGTGGCATTTCAGAGCACAGGAACTCTCCTCCAGCCAGACGCCCCTCTCACACCCTGACCAAGTCACATCCCCCATGTCCTAGCAGCAGCTGTCCCCAAACCAAGCACTTCTCGGGAGCAGTTGAGGTTTCCACACCCGCTCTTCAGAGGAGGAACCATGCCGAGTACCCCTGCCCCAGGGCACCTGGGTTATCACAGTCAAAATATATTTCTATCAAGTACAAAACAGATTGCAGAATAAACATATCTGTGTACATTTTCAGACTTCAAGTGAATAAACAGCTTTCTTTATAGGTCTGTAAATAAATTTCGTAGCACTACAAAAATACGAGTCATCTGAGAAGTTTACAGAGGTCCCCAGGACTGTAGGAGAGGATTAAATAAAATCGCTATAGATAATTAAAAGCTAATTAGATAAATCAAGTTACAGTATCATCCTTCAGATTAAAGTGCTCCAATATAACTCACGTTGCAGCCAATGTGATCCTGAAGAGGGACCTGGCTGCCAAGAATCCGGCCTCTTAACCTCAGTGTAACAAAAACATACAGATGAGAGACCCAATTTAATAACTGCTATTGTCTCAACCCTGCCCACCCCCCGGGGCCTGTGATATCCTCCCCCCAGGAGGGATGTCAAGATTGCATGAGATCTGGTCACAACTAGGAGGGGGAAAAAATGAGCAACACAGAAACGTTCTAATTCCAATATCAGGTTACTAGCAGTGAAATTCCCTGAAGAATCTGAACTGGTGCTACCAGTTAAGAAGGCGCCAAGTGTCCTAGGACACAGAAGGGAAAGCACAAAGGGATCCGATGAACTCATTCCTTCCCTGGTGGAGCCGTTTCAGTAAGTGCTAATAAAGGCGGTGACCAGGCCATTCTAGCCAGCCGGACCCCCCCTACCCCGCTGGAGAGGAGGGACTCTGACTCATACCCCCCGAGTGCGAACGGACTCACTAATACCCCTAGTCGGCTTTCCAGATCCCCATGGACAGGCCCTGTGGGTCGACAGAGAGCACATGTGAAGGCTAGAGAGTAGTAGATGCTGCTGTTTTGAAAAGGCAGCTTGGTCAAAATCTAAAAGGCACACGCAGAGGCTTTCCCTCAACTCCTCTGCTCCAGTCAGAACAACAAGACCAAGCTCAAGAAGCCCGGTAGGTAGGTTTCCATGGTATCAAAAGTCGGCACTGGCAGCCAAAAAGCCAGGCCTGAGCTACTCAAAAGCCAAGAAAGCGTGTGTAACACAGCACCCACTGCGTGCTCCTTCTCATCCTCCCAGGCTTCAGTGACAGGGGGTGGTACGTAATTTAAAATCTCCATATCAAAGAAAGAAAACCCCAATGTTAAAATACACTAATACCCCCTGCACCATCTGAATCTCTGAACCAAGATCAGATCTTATGACACGTCTCTGGTCGGGGCATAAAGTATTTATGACACAGTTAAAGGCACAGTGGCATTTAAAAAAAAAACCCTGGGAACGTACAGCAAAAGATTCATTGTAATAATTAACCTGGCTTCAACTGGTAGAACTGACTCTTGCCAGATAACATGCAAGGGAGATGGAGATGTGGAAGCTGGGTATCCGGCACACCGTGTCCTCGAGCTCAGGAGCAGGTGGAAATGAGTTCACGGGAAAGTCTCGGTGTCGTGTGCTGGCGATTCACATCTTCCCTGCTTTTTTGCCGACCTGAGCCGGGACTCGGAGGATGTTGGGGGTTTCTTCCATGACCCTGACTAGAAGATTGTCAATGTAGTCCTCCAGCTCACGAACCTGAAACTCCTTCTTGCTTATGGTTTCCTTCTGTTTGAGGACCAGCTGGATCAGCTCATCGTGGGTTAGCTGTGCGTAAGCAAAAGCAGGGTCCGAGGGGCTGTATTTCTTTGGGGAGGGGAGATAAGGGGGGAAAAAGTGAAAAAGTCAGCATTGAAATCAAATATCTAAAAGAAACACAAAAGAGGAAAATGTTATTAGTGAGCTGGGTCCCCTGGGAATCTGTTTTTAATTTAGGTAGAAAACACCTAAAGGTTTTTTAGGATGAAGTTTTTTAGGATGAGAATTTCTGTAAAGGGTCAGAGAGTAAATATTTTAGGCTTTGCAGGCCACATGTGTCCTTTGTGGCATGTTCTTCTTTATTGTTTTATTTGGTTTTTTGTTTTATGACCTTTTAAAAACGTAAAACCCATATTTGGCCCCCACGCTGCAGACCCCTGGACTAGACTCTGAATTGGGGTTGCAAGAAACATAATCATTGAAGGCCTCTGTGCACAGGAGGAACTGGCACAACCAAGTCTCAAGGTGAGGCTGAGAGCTGAGCCCCAAGTGAGGGGCCCCTGAAGAAGCCCTCGTGACAGAAGGCACAGGGCTGACACTCTCCTCCCGAGACAACAGGTGGTTGTCTACCCCAGACTGCGTGACCGCCTCAGCTCTTCTGAAGGATTTGGTGATCACAGTGATGCACTGGCCCCTCAGACGCTCCACTTGAAGTCAATTCATACTCAAAAAATGCGCAGGGTCTAAGCTAAGTGCCACCGTACCACAGTCACCACCCTCAGACATTAAGGGTGCACCCTCTGGGTACACAGCGGCCTGTGCCAGGGCTGAGCAGCCCCACTCCTGACGAGAGCAGGAGCCCTCAGGAGGTCCTACATTGATCGGCATTTACAATCTGGGATGACTGGAGTCCAACTGCAAACGGCCAGTGAACCATGAGGAAACACAAGATAAGGATTAAATAAAAAGTAACATGTTCTCCCAGGTCTCCAGGAAGGGAAAGAGAGAAAAAAAAATAGCTAACTTTTCCTGAAATCTGTGGCTCAGGAGATTTACAAGTTTAAACAAATAAGGCCCAGGAGCAACCTCAAGACAATTCTGCCTGCAGAACTCTGAGGCACTCCCACTGCCCCAGCCCTGGGGCCAGGGGTTCCACTCAGGAAGGCCAAGACGCTCAGTCAGGAGCAGAATCAATACCCTTTGACACAACGTGATAGAAGGCCTGTTCAGTCCAGTGACGCAAACTGTCTACACACTGGCCAAAATTTCTAGAGAAATCCCATCCCTCTCGGCCTGGCTGGGAAGAAGAGCACAGTGATTGCAATCCTAGCTTAGAAACACACGCTGACACTTTCAAATACAGAGCAGGTCTCAGCCTAACGCAGGCTGCACAGAAATAGGTGAGATGCTGGACCACTTTTCGAAAACCTGCTTCTCCTTTAACCCTTTCTATTTTAACTTATTGAAGGCATACATTCACAGGGTACCTCCTCTGGGCCTCAGTCAGTCTACGTGTGACTTCCAAAACAATCTTCAACCTAAAAGCTGCACGTCTGGGAAAAAATTCTGGAGACTTGTTGTACAACAATGTGAATGTACTTAACACTACTGAAATGTACAGTAGTGTTAAAAATGGTTAGTTTAGATGGTAAAATTTATGTTATGTCTATTTTACTATAATTTTTTTAAAAGTTGCATGCCTGTTTACATATCCCATCAAGAAAAAAACAGTCTTTGTAAAAAATAGCCAAGAATATGTCCTCAAGGGTTTTTAGATTATATCTCTGTCATATAAGGATTTTGTTTATTCAAAAATACTGATTACATAAGATACTCCGCTAGGGAGTTTGGGAGATAGAAAGATGAAGAAGCTGGCGCCTGGAGGGAGGAGCAGGCAGGTGCTCCTCGAGAGTGGGGACCAGGTCCCCATAGTGTCAGACACACACAGGGCTCAAGGACAGTTATCTAAGGCTCAGGGGTCCAAGTCCAGAGAGGTGCAATGCGCTCCAGGAGCTGGACAAGCAGGAAACCACTGCTATACAGGTGATCAGGACAGACTTCAAAGACGCAGTGACATCTTAACTAGACCTTCGAGACGAATTAAAATTAATTTTCCTCAGAAATAACATGATTTTTTATTTGCTCATCATGGAAAATCTCAAATACAGAAGAGAGGAAAAAATTATTACCTATAACCCCAAGATATAACATTTGGGTCTCTTTCTTTTTTTTTTTAAGGATTGGCACCTGAGCTAACAACTGTTGCCAATCTTTTTTTTTTTTTTCCTTTTCTGCTTTATCTCCCCAAAACCCCCTGTACACAGTTGTATATCTTAGTTGCAGGTCCTGCTAGTTGTGGTATGTGGGACGCCACCTCAGCGTGGCCTGACGAACGGTGCCATGTCCGTGTCCAGGATCCGAACCCTGGGCCGCCGCAGCGGAGCGCGCAAACTTAACCACTTGGCCACGGAGCCGGCCCCTGAGTCTCTTTCTTTCCTATTTTTTTTCCTACGTTTCTTTCTGGTAAGTTTTACAACTTTACTATCATACAGAATACAGTTTCATAGCTTTTTTTAAATTATTATTTTGTGAGGCTTTTCTTACTAAATTTTGGCAAAAATTGTTTTTCAATGAATGCTTAAAATTCTATTATATTTTAACAACCTCTGCCTTGCTTGATATTTGGGTTGTTTTCAGTTTTCACAATTATATAATAACATTTTACTAAAATGTATGAACATAAATCTCTGGCCAGATTTCTAAATAGTTCCTAAAGATAAATCCATAAAATTGAAAAGCATGCCCACTTAAGGCACTTTGTACAAAACTGTCAAACAGCTGTTCAGTTCGGATTCTGTAATCCAAAAGGGAAAGTATGTAGGACTTTGAAATCATCAGAAGATCCTAGTTATGTGATGATTGAAAAATTATAAAACAATCCAGCATTACAGAAAGTAAGTGACAGCTATGGAGAGGGAGAAGTGTGAAGAAAACACCCATTGATTCCAGAAACAACAGTACCCATTGTCACATATTTCCTTCCAGGATTTTCCCATTGGATCTTTTCCCCCATAGTTGTAATAATAATGACGTATATTCAAATTTTTATCCAACTTTTTCCATGTAATATGACAGATGATTTTTGGATCTAGTTGGCTGTATTATTTTTAAATGGAAGTGTTACAGCCACCTGAGCAAACAATACACTCCTAGTTATAAATCATCTATAATGGATGGAGGCCCAAAAACAATAACCAAAAAAAAAAATCCATTATAGCAATGATTCAGCTAGTTTTTCGTAACTTTAGCTATGCAATTTCTTTCCCCAACCTCTCTCTCATTTTGCAACATTCTAAAGAGTAGTTACTTTTATAAATTTTGTTTATGCCTTAGTACAAAGCATCTATTATATGGCCAGCCAATAGCAGTCTCCAGGAAACCTCCCATATTTACTCAGAATATTTACTAGGTATGGTCCAGGACCAAGAGCTTTGTTACAGGCAAGCAGAGAGACAGCAGGAGGGCTAACAAATCAAGAGCAAAATAAGCAGTGGTTGTCTTTGTTTTAAGGCAAGTTCTTCTCTCAGTTAGAGTCAGGAGATAAGCCCCTGATTAAATGAGCTTTGAAGAGTAAACAAAATGGGAGCCAAGGGTCTTGCTCACTTCCCGAAAGCTAGGTGTGTGTTTCTCTTTGGAGCCAAGGTGCATTCCACAGTAAAGGGAAGAGGGCACAGGAGGCGATCAAATGACTCTGGCTTTCATTATCGTCCCTTTCATGCTGTTCTTTTGCCCAGTTTCCTGGTAAACATAGTTAACTCCAGGAAGACAAGTCCTGTCTCTTCTACACAACCACAGGAGCCAGCCAAGCTGAGCTGGTCAAGTTACGGTACATTTGTAGGCTACAGAAAAAACATGGTAGGTAGGTACATAGCTCTGGCTACAGCTGATAATTTTGAGAATGCTGCTTACCACCGGCCCTCTCAGCCTGGCCTACAAGGGAAGAGAAGGCAAGATGGCCAGAAGATGCTAACTTGTTTTCAGCACCAATTCGTTACTACTACTCAGCCTCTTTACCCAAAACTTCGGTCTCCAGCTTTCTATGAAACTTTAGCCCAGCTCCTGGTGGCACAGGTGCAATGGAGCCAGAGGCAATAATGTCACCTGGCACTTAAAATTGCTTGCAGGAGACTTGAGCGAAAAGTTTTATTTTAAAAAGACAAAAATTGGGGGCTGGCCCCATGGCCGAGTGGTTAAGTTCGCGCTCTCCGCTGCAGGCGGCCCAGTGTTTCGTTGGTTCGGATCCTGGGTGCGGACATGGCACTGCTCATCAAACCACGCTGAGGCAGAGTCCCACATGCCACAACTAGAAGGACCCACAACGAAGAATATACAACTACGTACTGGGGGGCTTTGGGGAGAAAAAGGAAAAAAATTTTTTTTTAAAATCTTAAAAAAAAAAAAAAAAAGACAAAAATTATTTGATGTCCTGGAGTCCATAGGACTGTAAAATCTGCGACAGAATGAAAGTTTTAGATGCCGGGAAGTTTATTTCTACCGACTGTGGCCCCCAGCAGTCAGTTAGGAAATTCCTCTCCACGTATTTGAAACAACACATCCTTGCTCACTAACGGTCACCCATCACTTGGTAGATCATTCTCCTCCAGTCCCCGTGATAACGAGTCAAAGACCAGAGGTTTGCAACACGGCAGTATTGTAAATCCTTCCGGATTTAGAACCAGAGAGGGCAGGATGGAGACACTAAAGCAGAGATCATCTGGGAGGTTGATTTTGTTTTTCTGGGTTGTTTTTTGGTTTTTTTAATGTTAGCGCAAGCTTTTTAAAGAGAAGAGACCCTCTAATTCAGCAATATTCTTCCTGGAAATTTAGCTTAAGGAAATAATAATAATAAAAGAAGGGGAAAAGTTCTATGCAAGAAATTGTTAACTGCAGTGTTATTCATAATGAAAAACAGAAAACAACCCAAATATCCAATTATAGGGAACTGGTTAAGTAAATACCGGTATGACCATGTCAAAGAATAATTAAGAACCGACATGCAAAATTACTTATGATATACTGCTAAGTGAAAAAGAGAACTGAAGAGTTTCCATGCACGTGATGGAGCTGGAAAGTCATCATTTTGCAACTACCATATTCATCGATGGATACTAAAGCCTGTGAATCAAAGGCTGATGAGGAACAGGATACATACATAGTCAGAAATTAATTCCCCACAAGTTTCTTATTAATTGTAAAGGGAAAAAACCAGCAACTTCACACTGGAGAAGCTGGGGGACACCACCTAAACGACGTCATCAGAGTTAACTCGCCCACTCATGGGACAGACTGATGTAAGGCGTCTCTTCATACGATGCACTGAGGAGGACACGTTATCTGTTCAGTTGATTCCTGCCAACAATGTGCAACCTCAACCAAACCACGAGGAAATATCAGATAAATCCAAACTGAGGAAAATTCCACAAAACAACTCATCTAAACTCTTAAAAGATGTCAATGTCTTAAAAGAAACAAAAAGGCTGAGGAGCTGCTCCAGAATAAGAGGGACTAGACACAATGAGTGATCCTGGACTGGATCCTGGACTAGGGAAAAACACACTAAAAAGGACACTACTGGGACAATTGGTGAAGTTGAAATATGGACTATGGATGGGAAAAGAGTATTACATCAATGTTACATTTCTTGATTTTGATAAATGTCCTTATTTGTTGGAATCACACACTTCAGTATTTAGGGGTAAGAGAGGCATGATGTATGCAAGTTACTTTCAAATGGTTCAGACAAAAAAAACTACAAGTATACAGGGAAAGAATAGAGAGGGTTCAGGAGAGGTGGGGGGAGAATGATAAAGCAAATCTGGTAAAATGTCAACAATTGGTGAATTGGGATGAAAGGTATATAGGAGTTCTTTGTACCATTCTTGCAACTTTCTTAAACTTCGGAATTATTTCAGAATAAAGTTACAAAAAAGTATATCTATGCAGTGATTACAACTACAAGAATTTCACATTCCTGCCAAAAGATAAGAAAGGCTACACGGAAAAATGAAAATATCTGATTTGAATGGGCCAGATGGTAGGTGATATTTTCTGCTCATTAAAAAGAAGTCCTGGGGGCTGGCCCCGTGGCCGAGCGGTTAAGTTCGCGCGCTCCACTGCAGGCGGCCCAGTGTTTCGTTGGTTCGAATCCTGGGCGTGGACATGACACTGCTCATCAAACCACGCTGAGGCAGTGTCCCACATGCCACAACTAGCAGGACCCACAACAAAGAATATACAACTATGTACCGGGGGGCTTTGGGAAAAAATTAAATCTTTAAAAAAAAAAAAGAAGTCCTGGTATCAATCCCGTCTCTTGAAACAGAAAATTCAACAATAACTAATAACCATGAATTGAAAAGTAATTACGCAATGGAGAGTGTAGGGGCTTCCGAAGATTATCCAAAGACACGAGCCGTACCGTTAAGTTACTCCTGGTGGTACCTGCTGCCCAGGGAGATGTATATAATGGCGACTCTGGAAACAGGCTTTTTGTAGGTCCCTAACTAACACGCCTACTGCTTGAAGAAGACATACCTTCATCATGGCTTCGTTGATCAAGTTCTCACTGATGATGGTGGCAGTCCCCAGGCTGGAGTTAGCAATCCTGGTGGCTGTCGTGTTCATTGGCTTCACAGGATGAAGTCTAAAGAAAAGGGGGAAAGGGTGGTTAGACCTTTCTGTAATGGCAAAACCGAGACAGCCCATCTCAAACACGGCAGGCATCAAGAGAGACAAGAGGGGAGAGTGGTGACATGCTCTGTTCACATCTCCGGTCTAACAAACATCAATGTTCCTGTGCAAACGAAAGAAGTCAGCACTAGGCAGCCATGCAAATCAACAAAGCACACTCTTCTAGCCAGGTGTCCTGACGTTCGTTTCATTATCAATGTCAGGAGAACATGAAAGACAGTCTCTTATTTTTGGCGGCAACTACAGCCTAGGACTCCACCGTGGGAGCCCCTGCAGAGCATTCTGTTCCTCAGCAGTCAAGAAAGAGTTCAGAACAAACATGCCAGCTTCACACCAGGTGGGGCTTAAAGGAAGCTTTCAACACTGCTAGGGTCCACCACACCCGCTCAGTTGGTGCTGGGACTCGTAAGACACTGGTCACGGTACGTCTCTGCAGTCTGAGAGCTCCAAATCTGACTGTGCAGAACAATGCCTAAACTATGTTTGAAGACGATTACAACGTTCTTGCTACAAATGCAGGAGCGTCTTGAGACAGTCCCACCACAGGGGACAGCCCTTTTAAAATAGGCCCTGCCAGCAAAACAGGCAGGTTGTGCTCTCAGAACCTCTGGGTAGTTAGAAAGCCAGAACCTCTGCAGGCGAAAAGTACAGGAGGGCTGTCACAACATTTCTGAAGCCCATCTTCCCCATCTCTCACCTGTGCTTGGCTGACCCAGTTCCAGCGCTTGGCTGAGGTGAGACTGGATGTGTCTCTGAGGGTGAGACCCAGGCCTGAAGAAGCGGCTTCCTCTTGCCAGAATTTTCCACCTTACCAGCGGAGCCCTCTGCTGTTGCTTTTTTTTGAGACTCTGCTGTACTGGTGTGAGTGTCAGAGTGTAGAGAGCTGGAGAAAGAATGTGTGGCAGGAAAGGTCTCAGAAAAGGAGGGGCCGGATATAGGAGAGTGCAGGGCCGCATCAGGAGGTTGACCTGGCCTCCCATTTCCCATCAGTTTTTCCTCCTCGCCACCGCCAGGGCCTGGCAGCTGTTTCTCCAAGTGTGAGCTCTTGCCAAGATACGGGTTCTGAATTCCGAAAGCTGTCGTCTGCTCTGAAGAAGCTGCGACAGGTGCTTCGGGTGCTTTCGTCCTGAGGTCCTGTGGGCTCTCTGCAGGAGCAGCAGACCCCTCTGCCTCGCCACTCGGCGCCTTCTCACTCTCAGCATGGGCAGGTAATGTGCTCAAGGAAGAAGCTCCTACTTCCAGAGATGCCACCTTGGCTGTCTCTCTGTCATCTTCAACCTGATCTAGTCTTTCATCATCCGACGCGACTTCAGGAATGGAAGGAAGGGTTAAGTCCAGGTCAGCCATGACTGGAGACTGAACATCTGAGGCAGATGGGATGTCACTCGGGGGATCAGACAACAGCCCTTCATGATCGCTGGCTTTGCTCTGATTTTGAGCCATAAGGGTATCGTCTCCCCCAACCCTGAAGAATGGACTGTCTTCCTCTGAGCTTCCGTCGCTGGGGGGGCCTTCTGAGAAACTCTCCTCACGAGAGGGGAGGACAAGGTGACCAGCCACAGAGGCCAGTGCGCTGTAACTCAGTGGCTGGGGTTCAGTCACGGCTTCCCTCTCGGAGCCCTCTGTGTGGGGAGACTCAGCAGGCTGCCCGGCAGCCCCGTTTCCAGCGGCAGCCCCCTCACAGGTCAGCTCCCGGGGATTACTCAGGTCCTCTTCAACCAACCCAGCGGACTTCTCCACCTCCTCCTCTGTACAGAGCTGCTCAGAAAATGACACACGCTTCTTGGTCTTCTTCCGGCCCTCACTGACATTCAGACCCGCATCTTCACGTCTCCGCAGCGCAGAGTCAAGTGCAGGCACCGATCCTCCCCCCTGAAGAGGGGTCGCTGCTTCTTCAGTTGCAGGCATCCCGCCATCCCCACCTTTGCTCTCCACAGGAGACCTGGACCGACTCTCAAAGTCTGTGTTTTCCCCCATCGGAGGCTTCCTGGCTGGGCTTTCCATCCTGCCGCTTCTGAGTGAAAGGGCCATTGTTACTTCCTGGGCCTTTTCAGAAGCGGGGATGTGGCCTTGCTGTTTTGTGGGGAGGACCCTCAGTTCCCCTTCATGTTGCCCCGTTTCAGGCCGCTTCAGGAGAGACTTTTCTGAGTCATGGCCACTAGTATTCTCTGTGCCTATCTCACTGGTCTTCCCCATTGGAGAATCTTCCATCCCTCTACACACTGGAATGGGTGGCTGTTTGGCAAGTGATCCCAAGGCACAGGAAACAGTCTTTGGAACTTGTGTGAAACTCTCCTTTTGCAACTCTGCTTCAAGGAGCGAAGGCAGTGCTTCAGAAGCGGCCTGGCCCTGGTCTGCGGAAGGCCAGGTTTTAATCGGAGTGGATGTGGAAATGGGAGCTGCTATGGGAGAGGAGAAAGAGGAGAAGACTGAAAGAGAGTCAGAGGACTGTGTCTCTGAATCATGCCCCAATTGAGAAGGGACAGGTGTCTGGCCAGAAATGGAAGGAAGAGCCGAAAAAAAGACAGGGGAGTCAGGGGAAGAAGGAAGCCTGGCTGTGGGCTGAACCTCTGGAGACACTTCCAGTCTGCAAAAAGGACAAAATAAAATCTGCAGGTCAGTTGCAGATGCATCGTGAGAGGCAAAAAACATGTAAAAGTAAAGTCGTTCCAAAGGGGAGAACTTTTTTCATATTTGGGGCACTAACTTAAAAAGTTAAAGAAGGAACACCAATACTTAACATACAAAATACTTAACAGACTTGTTTCACCAAGCACACCTGCCACACAAAGGGCTGTTGCCAGAGACACAAAGATCCAGGCAAAGCAACAACCTACAGTTTCTTTTGGTGATAAACGAAAAGCATCTAAAAAGCTCAAAGCCATCAAAGATGAAGGCACAGGCACAGATTTTGAAAAGAAACAGTCTGTGTGTGTCCACGTGTGTGCGTGCGTCTATGTGCGTCAAATCAATGTAAGCAGAATCTCAAAAAAAAAGTCTCCCCCACCCCAGACCACAAAAATGTTGTTTGTGAGAATGTGAGTCGTGCTGAAAAGCAGAACCCCCGAGGCTCCCTCAGGCTCTTGCAACAAGGTGCAGCGTAAACACACAGAGAATTGTCACAAGCAGACTCGGGAGTGGACCAGGGGTCTCTCACGCCAGCAAACCAATGCCAAAGTGCAGGGAGGAAAGATAACGTCCGCCTCCAGGGGAGACAAGTGATAAGAGCTTCATAAACACGAGCTCTGCGCATACCACAACCAAAACCTGGCATTCCCAACTTGCGACACTCAGTACCTGCCACAAACCATGGCATTCGACTGGGGCCCGATTATCTTACTGAGATGGACAGACCATGCCTGCTGGCGGAGGCTTTGCGCTGGGACTCATCGTTTTGTAATTTGTGCAGGGAGGGGCAGCCAGGTGGTAGGGCCTGGTTAAGAATAACAGCATAGACCAGTAAACCTCTGGCATACACAGATACCACCACAAACAGCAGGCACGATCTGCTCTAACAGCAGGCCTCGCCGACTGCCACGAATAGTGAGGTGGAAAGGCCTGTGTGAGAGGGGCCAGGACTCACCGAGGTTTGACGGCTTTGGTCTGGGGCGCCCTTGCGGAGGTCACAGGGGGTGCAGGTTCAGACTTGGGCTCTGGGTCAGCTTCCGGCTCTGTGATCTGCACTTCTTCAAAGGGGTTCAGGGATTGACCCCGTCCAGAGACAACGGCCGGAGTATCCCTCTCGGATCTCTTCCCAAGGTCTCCGCCAGGCCCCGGGGCGCCCACCCTCGGTCTGCCTCCCCTCAGCGTGCCCTCCTTCTCCTCCTCCTTCTGCCGGATGGCAGGAGGGCTTTCGTCTCCACTGCCCTTGGCCACGTCCTTCTTTCCCGTCACTAGGGAAAGCAAGGAGGACTTCTTGTTCTCCTGCTTCTTGCTCTCTTTGGTTTCTTTTGCCGTTTCCAAGGTCGCTGGAGCCGTGCTCTCCCTATTGTCCCCACTGACCAGTGACCGGTACGATGGCAGAGACATGGATTTCAGAGAGTCCTTTGTGGAAGACTCAGAGAGCGCCCTGTCAGAAGACACTGTCCCCCCTTCCCCAGGCTCCTTCCAAGACCGAGTAGCCAGGTTTTCCGTAGAGGAAAACAAATGCTTCTTCCTGAAGCCCTGAGGCGACGGGGAAGAGGAAGGGCTGCTGTCTTTGGTCTCACTCTTGGCTTCTGGTTCCTCCATGTAAACGTGGTTCCCGTTGATACAGACATTAGAGCGGGAAAGGGAGTCATTCTTAGACCGAAGGCCACCAAGAAAGGAGAGTCCTTCCTTCTTGGGAAGGCTGAAGTTGATCTGGTTCAGTTGCTTTGGATCTGCACTTGCTGTTCTCTTGTGCGACATGACTGTGGGAAGAAAAACAAAGAACAAGAGGAAATAAGTTAAATGAGTGGCAGGCAGCTGGAGGGGGGTGGCATTTGTCCATGTCTGAATACATTTTCGGTTGTCACAAGTGGGTGGGGGTGTGCTACTGGTATCTAGCAGGTGGAGGCCAGGGATGCTGCTAAAGATCCTATAGTGCACAGGACAGCCCCCCAAACAAAGAATTTTCTGGCCCAAACTATCTGCAGTGCCGAGGTTGAGAGACCCTGCATTTGACCAACGAAAAGGACAGCACTCTTGGTAGAGTAGCAGAATCTGCCCAATAGCAGGGATGTAGTCATTGAAACTGAAATTCAAAATACACAGTTAAGGGTCTGGCCTGGCAGCCTAGTGGTTAAGTTCACACACTCTACCTCAGTGGCCAGGGGTTTGCGGGTTCAGATCCCAGGCACAGACCTATGCACTGCTCATCGAGCCATGCTGAGGCAGCATCCCACACACAAAATAGAGGAAGATTGGCACAGATGTTACCTCAGTGACAATCTTCCTCAAGCAAAAAGAGGAAGACTGGCAACAGATGTCAGCTCAGGGCCAATCTTCCCCACACATACCCAAAAAACACACAGTTAACTCAGAGTTAAGGGGACTGGGACTCCTCAGCTTTCATTAGGGAGGTATCCCACTAGGGTTAAGCACATTAGCAGGAGCTCAATAAATACCTGATGAGTTAACGAGATATCAGAATTACTGTAAGGTTCTATGGTTTTACTCATAATAAAAAAACCTGGATGCACTCATTCTGTTAGCTCCAAATGCTTGGACTAATGCACAGCACTTACAGAGCCAGACATTTTGGAAAAGGACTGTATACATTCTCAGAAACCAGAGGACGCAGAAATAGAGACGGCTTCCTAACCAAGATTATCCATCAACACCAGCACCAGCACCAGCACCACCATCACTGTCATCATTTTAGTAACCAAGGAGCTGAATTAAAATCTTTCTCTCGAGATTTGTTTGTTTCTTCTCTCTCACAGCAAAGTAGACTAAGCTGAGGGAGAAAGGCCAAGTAAAAAGGAGAAAACTGACCCTCCGAGGCAGAGGAAGACTCGTCCTCATTGTCGTCCTCCTCCCACCGGGACTGAAACTCTCCAGGACGAAGCAGCACTTTGTCTGACTTTGAAGTAGGCAGGACAGACATGGACTGGGAAAGCGGTGTTTTCTGCAAATTAGACTTGGAAAACAAGGTCTTGATCTTTGACTTCTTTTTCTTGTCTTTCGGAGAAGACTCGTCATCACTGTCGGCTGAGGGGCTCCTGCTGGGGATGATGGCTGAAGCAGTGTCTGACGCGCTGTCCTTATTCTTCCCCTTGATCTTGTCCTTCAGCTTCCCAAATGGATTCCGAGACTTGTCTTTCATGGAAAGGTCAAACATGCTGGCAGTCATGTTGTTTCTCATAAACTGGATGTCAACCTCGATTTCTCCTCGCTCCTTCTCCTTCTTTCCTGGTTTGGATTTCAAGGCATACCACCTGCGTGGAGAAAGATGGAGAGGATACCTTTGAATTGAAGCACATAAAACAATTTTCACAATCCCCATTAACCGGCCTCTCCTTCTGCTACCACCTCTTATACAAACACATTCTTATGCTCTCTTCCCTGGGGAGTGGAGGCAGGGACGGGGCATGAGGGCAGAACTTCTTTTATTTTTCAGAAGATACCCATACCCACCAGGCAAAGACAAGATCTGATTCTCTACTTAGTGTATCATCACCTAAAATCTTCTTTCAATAAAGAGCTATTACTAAAAATAAGATATTCCATCAGATCATTTCCTATGACTGGTATTTTCCTTCAATAGGGTAAAAATGCAAAGATCGTACACAAACAGTTAAGAAGGTAGAATGCAAATCTACCAGCAAATCTCAGAGCAAAGCAAGAGTCTGCAAAACAGCCCCAGCCAGAGAGCAATGGAAAATACAAGACAGAGTAAAAAATACATGTGTGTTTTTTTAAAAGAGTGAAATAAGTTAATCGCAAAGTGACAAATATTGTATGAGTTCACTTATATGAGGTCCCTAGAGTACTCTAATTCAGAGAAACAGAAAGGAATGGGTGGGTGCCAGGAGCTGGGGGAGGAGGGGGTGGGGAGTCAGTGTTTAACGGGCACAGAGTTTCAGCTGGGGAACACAGAAAAGTTTTAGAGATGGATGGTGGTGATGGTTGCACAACAATGTGAATGTACTTAATGCCACAGAACTATACTCTTAAAAATGGTTAAGATGGTAAACTGTGTTATGTATATTTTACCACAATACAAAATTGAGAAATTGAAAGGAGGCTTTCTTCCCTAGCTTAATAATCAGAAAAAGGAATATTTCAAACCCTATTCAAATATTTTCCTTGGTCATTTGCAAATTAATTCAAGATACAGCAAATGGTATTCTATCAGTCCAATTCCACCGAAGGAGAAAGTTCAGAAAAAGGAACCCCCTCTTGGCATTTCCACCCAGCGAACTGTAAGAATGTGAGCCCCGTCAGCAGCACGGCCATGAAAGAACAAACCACTCTAGCGCGTGGTCTACCGATAGCCATGCCCGGAGCCACCCTCACAGAGTGAAAACCCACACTCCGATGTTCTTTTCAGTGACCTACTTAAGAGCCGAGGGCCACAACTTTAAGGAAATGATGGTTTTGCCCAAATAAGCACAATTTCCTCTTTCACCTTCAGCCTGTCTTTCTCACAGGGCAGACTGCTGCCCCCACTATCTCAGCTGATTCTACACTTAAAGGAAAGGGGCAGAGGGTAGCAGAAACCTAACACTTAAACAGCACCAATGGCATACCTGGCACTGTACACACTTAGAAACATCCTCACTTAAGTCTCATAAGAATGACACGAAGTGGATATTACACCATTTCATAGACAAAGAAACTGAGGTTTACAAGTTAGGTAATTGGTACAAGGTCTTGTCACTGTTAAGGGGCATAGCCAGGATTCTGAATCAGCACTGCATTTCTCCAGAGCTCCTGTTCTTTCTCTGACACGAAGATTCCTGCTTTGCACTCTCTCCTAGCATATCTTCCATGGGCCATCTTTTGCAACACACAGAGAGGACGGCTCAAATTTAAATTCTTTTTGAAGTAAGCTTAAGCTTCTAATTTAAATGTCTTAAGATAAAAGAAGAAAGAGGAAAACCCACCATAGCCAGCCACCAATCATAAGTCAGAAGATCACATGAATTCCAGTCTACAGTCATCCAGAAGAACCTAAACTGGATTGACAAAACACAGCCAAGATCTCAGGAAATGACGTGAACTACGATTTTGGACCTTTAGGAGAAAGCTTTTACGGTTCTTAAAACCACAATCCACAGGTGGAGAAGCGGAAGATGCAAGGTCTTTGCAGATGCCCCCACCCCTGCCAGCCTAGTGTCTTTCCCATACATTTCCAGGACCTGGCCTGGAAGAGTGTGCATATTTGTCACTTAGATGTTCAGAGGATTATTTGTGTTTTTCTCTTCTGACAGTCATGTGCTAAACAGTAGCCTTGGTGATGAAGGGTGGTTAGCTTTTGTAAATACCAACTGTGGGCAACTGAAAAGGGGAAGTTGCTGAGAGCTGAATGCAGAGGCCGATGACCACACCAGCCGCAGGCGAGAGCTTCACCTCTCACCCAGGCCAGGAGCGCCGGTCAGGGCCTTCTCCCGGCTCTTCCACACAGCCTCTTCTGTTAGCCCTCCCAGGGGACGCAGATGCAAAGACAGTACTGACCTTCAAAGAATGCCACCTGACAGTTCATGGGACCAGGCCCACTTTTCCAAAAGTGTCAGCACCAAAGTCTGTTTATATTGAGTGAAGCTACAACCAACTCTAGAATCCTCTCTGAGGCCCTATTATGACCTCATACACAGGTTCGATCCCTGAGCAGCAAAGTGGGATTTGTTTTGGAAAATCCTAACACCTCTAGGAGATGTGAACAGACACTTCGCCAACTGTTCCTGTCGCTTATTTTCACAAGCAAACCTAAAACCAAGCACCAGGCAGCCAAGAGCAGCCACAGGGCTACTGAAGGACGTGAAAAGCTGTCAGAATCACAGGCAGGGAAGCATCTAATGCAAATGTTCAGAATTTTTAAAAATCTGTGCTAGACTGATTAAAGCTGGAAAGGAAGACAGGAGCTGTTTCTTCTACTACCAATATTATCCTTATCATTAAATTCAAACAGTTTAAGCAAGGGATATTTGTCACAAGCATAATTCAACGAGTGAAAGCCACAATCCAGAAATGTCTCACCTAAAGAAATCCCAAACCAGAACACATTTGTGAGTTTCAACATTTAAGCACCAATTCAATTTTTAAGTGTTTCTGTACAACTGCCTTTTAGCTCACTTAATTCCAGCACCTCATGCAAGCAGTTCATAAATAATAAAGTCCCGCATGGCCACACAGCATGTGACAGCAGCGTGGGTGTGCTCTAGCATTATCTTTCACATAGGCCCAGAAAGCTTGAATTATCTCAGAAATCAGGGCTGGGTTCATTTGCCTAGTCCAAAGGGCAGAGTACAGAAGGAAAGCCATAATCCCAATGTAGCAAGTTTCTATTTAAACTCATATTCTGGAACCTATTAAAAATAATCAAATGATCCCTTCCATAAGCAATTCTCTTCACTTATAATTAAAACTCAGTTCCTCAAAAATTAAAAGGCTCTCTGAATATATAGAAAGTGACAGGAAATTTATATCAACTATATTTTTAAGGAATAACAGGCATAGGGGAAAAATTCAAATTATACAAAATGGTATAGAATGAAAACTTCAGTCTTCCTACCCATCCATGGCCCCTCAGTCAAGCGATGGTCTTGGGCATATACAAGCAAAAATGCATATTATCCAAACAGGCTGCCCCACTGTTTGGAGGGTTTTTTGGGTTTCTGAGGTCAAACACAAGAGAAGGCAACAACTAAAAATATAGAAAAATTCATTTATGTCTTCTACACTTACAAAAAGAGGTGGTTTTGGGGGAGTACTTTAATTCTTTTTTTTATTATTATTTTATCAAAGTCATACTGGCTTACAACACTGTGTAAATTTCAAGTATACACCACTATCTTTCGGTTTCTGTATAGACTGCATCATGTTCACCAACAACAGACCGGTTTTTATCTGTCACCATATATATGTGCCCTTTACCCTTTTCACCCCCCTCCACCCCCTTCTCCTCCGGTACCCACTAATCTGTTCTCTTATCAATGTGTTTGTTTATCTTCTACATATGAGTGAAATCATATGGTATTTGCCTTTCTCTGCCTGACTTATTTCGCTTAACATAATACCCTAAAGGTCCATCCATGTTGTCGCAAAAAGAACATGAAGTCAATAATTCAAAAAGATACATGCACTCCTGTGTTCATTGCAGCATTATTCACAACAGCCAAGACGTGGAAGCAACCCAAGTGCCCATCGAGGGATGATTAAATAAAGAAGATGTGGTGTATATATACCATGGACTACTACTCAGCCATAAAAACGATGTCCTATTAAAAGCAGCAAGGGAATGTAAAAAAGAATGATCTAGGTACAGGAAGGAAACAGGCAGGGTGCAGGACACAGAATCTGCCTCCCAAGTTGCTGGCTGGGGAGCTAGTGCCTGGATCCTCATTGTCGCATCTCCAGGGCTTTTAAAGAGTCATTTTGAAACCAGTTAAAACCATCCAACCATGCCCAATTCTCAGGGTCCATTTGCCTCAGAAGGTATGTTTCTCAAATACATGGAAAGCTGCTCCCGGGGGCCTTCCATCCGAATGTGGGGGGGCGAGGGCAGTGTGGCCCCCGCTGCCAGGAAACGCAGTCCCAGCGCTGCCTGCAGACATGCGGGGTTACACTTGGAAAGGACTGACTGGTATGTCTCAAAACTAATCTTTCTGCAGCTGAGGCAAACATGTTTTCCTTTAAAACATTCCAGAGGGCAGACATATACAGAGAAATGATGGCTTCAGAGATTAAAGGCACATACAGAGAAACAATGGCTCCAGAGGTTTGGTCCAAACATTTTTACATGCCAGGCACTGGAAAGACAAAACGAAGAGGCCAGATTCTGCCCTGAAGAGCTGACCCTCCAGCAGGGCAGAGAGGGGGTTTACCAAACATCATAGTGTTTGTGACAGTGGGACAACCGCTGCCTTTTTTAAGCATGAGAAAATAACTAGACATGAAAAGGACCTCCCGCTAAAGTATACAGTTTCATCACACATAAGGATTCTTATACAAAAAAAGGTTCTTAGTTAATTTAAACCCCAAGGGGCCATAAGAACCACCTACTTAGGGACTCCAGCAAAATGAACTAATGCTGTATGCTCGCATTGGGCACAGGGGCTCCAGGAAATGCACGGCAAAGGAAGACCACCAGCTGTACGAGCTACTTCAAAATTTTAAGGTGTGACTGTTAATTTCAAGAGATCCTTGTCTGTGGGTCCAGCTTGGACTCCAGGGTCAGTGATGGACCCCTCCCTGAGGAAAACCTCAACCATGACTTGTAGCCTGAGTTATCTCCACAGCAACCAAGCATTGTGACATAGGGGATTCTGGCCTCGGGGGAGGAAAGAAGTAGGAGGAACAGAACAGCCCTGATGTAGTGTTTGAAATGGAAGACATGCTCGATCCTTCTTAGATGAAATTTTAAAAAGCAGTTCATTAACTGTCTTCCCCAGGGAAGAAAAATAAGGCTGAAAATCAGGTGGGGTTAGCAGTTGAGAACATCTACAAGGGGTCTGGAAAAGGAGTGATTCCATGGGGGTAAGACGTCCACATGCTTCTCTGGGTAGCCCAGAAGCAATGCAGAGCAAACAGGACAGAGATGTTTATGACCTATAAAACGGCAGCGGTGTGGACCCTAGAGAAGCTCAGTGTAACAAGTTTTGTTGTTGACCAAGGTGGCTGGTCATCATTACCTAACTGTAAACACAGAATTACCAACCAGCCAACCTTGCCTCCTTAGGTTGACCTTCCCCTCTGACCACTGTCACCTACTTGCAAGAATTCATGGTAAATCATGAGAGCCACAAATGGCTGTTCTTGACCCTAATCCCTGAAACAGCCAATCTAGCAGCACGTGAGGCCATCTGTAGCCATCAAATGCAATCCTAAAATCTGGCCAATGACATGGTAAAGGAGAGATCATAGAAAAAGCAGGTTGAAATGCTTTTGGCATTATTTTAAGATTCTCCAAGAACTAGAAAAATTGACACATTTTTAAACATGTAAGTCTACCACTCCTGCAATCATCTATTTACCAGTTTTTTTATTTGATCATATCTCAAAAAGCCGCAAATGTTAATATTCTACCATCAGATCAGATATCTCACCTCTTGCCCAAATGTAAATGCCTCTGATGAATTCTAGTTGGTCTGCCAAAGAACGGGCTCATGGTAACCATGGGGTCCTTCATCACTTACTCAGACTTTAAGGATGGAAAAAGAAAATGCAATAGTCTGAATCCCCATCTCTCAGTCAGGACAAAAAAAAACAAACAAACTTCAGCGTAACAGACAGCAAAGAACGTTCTGTCCACTAGCCACCCCCCCCCCCCCCCCCCCCCCCCCCCCCCCCGACAGACTCACACTCCTTTCCATGGGAGCTCCTGGCAAGGAAGCGGAGCATCTACAATTTATCCCACAATCAAGGGACGTCCCAAAGAGGAGGAACAGAACCCACACCAAAAGCATTTTTAAGCCCTGTTTTAACAACAAATGGTTAGTACAAATGGAAAGTTCCATTAGCATAAAAGGAAAACCCCATAGGACTGGTGCTGTAGGAGGCAACATCCTTGAAGAAATATTGTGGGACCCAGCCTACCGCAGGCACCCTTCACACAGGCCCCCATTCTTTCTGATCACAGAGGCCTTTTCAGACCAGGCCTTCTGGAAGCCTTAATTGTTCCACCTGGGTCAGCCATGTCCTTTTTAACAAAAGAGTATTTAAAAAGTGAAGTGTGCAGCAGCCACACCTCTAGAAACATTTTTCTGGGATTTCTTATCAATGCTTTCCCTCCACTCCATTCAAAGGCCCGCATTCAAGAAAAGACACTTAATTATTGCTGCCGTTTTTCTCTCCACAGGCACATTCCTAAACGTGTCCCTCAGGGACGCCCTGGAGACTAAAAAGCCCTCGATTTTTCTCTAACAGATTATCTCCAGACTTCTCCCTGCAGAAAAGGAATTTCTCGTCTCATTAGTGGCTAAAAGCGGCTCCTTTGCCAAAGGCGTCATCAGCCACCAAGCTGCTGAAGGTAACCTGCTTCCTCATGTTAAGAAAGGGCTCTGTCGGGCAGGCCACATCCAAAACCGGGACTCGAAAAAAAACAGGGCTTCGACCGCACACCTCGGACCCCTCAGCCTTTAACCCACTGGGCTAAACGTAAGATTCAACAGTTCTCTACAGCCACAAGCCAACGACCACCCGCCCTGTGCCTACTCACTCACCACTCACAGAGACGTGTATGAGCCCCTGGGCTAGTCACACAGCCAAGGACAAGACTGACATGGTCTCCGGCCAAGGGAAAAGCAGGTGAAAGTCAGGCTTGGTCTCCTGAGCCAGCTGGGGCGTGAGATCTGACCTAGGACACCTTAAGCGGACCAGAATTTACTCGCCAAGTTTTTTCCAAGACAAATGATCTTGGCAGCGAACTGGTTTTCTTCCAAGCCTTCTTCAAAGGCCAAGGCAAGGGTCTAGGTGTTGATTTTGCTAGAATTCAAAGGCCCGGAGGTTTAGAGATCTGGACCCAATCCAGAACCAAAGGTCACCCAGGGAACTGCTCTGAGATGAAGATAAGGCCTAAAATGACCTCCTCTCACTCTCTCCATCTGGGCTAGCGCTTCTTAATCCTTCTGGAACTAAGCCAGCACTAGTGTCCCTCCACAAGTACAGGGTGCGGAGCATAGTCTTCTAGGACGTACGACCATATCAGATGTAAAATCATAGTATTTTAGTGGATATCTAAGATTATTGTCAAGGGGGAGAAGAGTGATGTCACCAAATGTATGTTGCAGTTGATGACATTTTAATAAGCATATGTCTTGCTTTTAATGTAATTATAACATTTTTTAGTTAATAACTACAATTAAAATGACATATCAGATACTACATACAAAGACCTTCCTCTGATCGTAGTTACAGAAATACAATAGAAGTCTTTGTAACCAAAAGAAGTTTAAGCAAAACAAAAAGGGCCCAAGACTCTTGTGTAGACTTACCTTCTCTGATGTGAAAAACATTTAAATGGTTGACTGACTTGCCTCAAGAGTTTTATTTTTCCTTTATGGGTTTATTTTTCCTAACATTATATATTATTTTTCCTTTTCTTAGTCCTATATTCCTTGAAGCAGTGACTTCATCAGCTGTTAGAGCACACCAGTGAGATTTCATCACCCACGCTCTTAAAAACAAAGACTTGGCCTGTCTTACTGAAACAGTAAATACTGGAAGAGACATACATATACGCACCCTGGCTTCAATGGTGTTTCCTACTAATTCACTCCAACAAAGACTCGACTCAGGGCTGTCACTGCCCAGAGTTCCTTGTAATGGTGACCTCACTCTAGTATCACAGTGACTGTTGAGGAAAGAAAGCAGCCACCACTTCCTGATTCATTTTCAACAGCCAGCTCTCCTTATTTTATTTGTTCATTCTTAACACGTCCTCTCACTCGCCCCCACCCACATCCAATCCATCACCAGTCAGGCCAACTGAAGCTCCAAAATATTTCTGAAATCCACCCACCTCTGTCCATCTCCGAGGAGTCACCCTAGCCCAAGCCACCACCATTAGTCACCTAGATTACTCCAACAGCCTCCCATTCTGTTCATCTGATTCCAGGCCAGGACGGCTTCAAATCCATTCTCCATCCAACTGCCACAGTGATTCCTGACAAACTGGATCACACCACCCCTCTGCTTTTAACTCTCAGTGGCTTCCCACTGCTCTTAAATAAAGCCCTGCCTTCCTCTTCAGCCTCAGTCTACAGTCTCTCCAGCTTCTCAGCTGCTCCTGTCTCAGGGCCTTTGCACAGGCTGCTCCCCCTCCATCAGGCTCCCTTCTACTCTTCACTAGAGAAATTCTTCTTTATTCTTCAGGTCTCTGCTTCAGAGAGACTATCTGTAATCTTCCTTAAATCATGTCCTTCCTGCTTTTTTCTCTTACGACACCCTGTTCTCTTCCCCCACACTGCTTATCACAATACATGATTATTTATTTATGTGTTCATTTGTTTAATGTCTCCCTCCCCCACAGGCTCTGAGCATCCTGAAAGCAGGGATCGTGGCTGTTTTGCTCACCACCGGTTACACCGTACACCCAACACCTGGCATAGGGCAGGCATTAAAAAATTATTAAAAAATTATTAAAAAATATTTACTCAGGAGCTGGCCCCATGGCCAAGTGATTAAGCTCGCGAGCTCTGCTTCGGTGGCCCAGAGTTTCACCGGTTCAGATTCTGGGTATGGACATGGCACCCCTCATCAGGCCACGCTGAGGCAGCATCCCACATGCCACAGCTAGAAGGACCTACAACTAAAAATGCACAACTATGTACTGGGGGGATTTGGGGAGAAAAAGCAGAAAAAAAATAAATAAAACTCACAAACCGTTAAAAAAATATATTTACTCAAAGTATGGATGAACTTTAAACACAGGGGAAAGCAGCTGGAACTTCCCCCACGCTAACTGAAGGTCTGACAGATGACACTGTAATCAAAGAAGACCATGACAAAGCATGAGGGGACATCTTTCACAGCACCGGAACCATGACTTTAAGGCACATTCCCCCTTCTTACTCATTTCATTCCATTTATATGAGCAGGGTAGGGTAATTTATCTCAGAGCCAACAGAGAACCAACTCAGCATTGGGCACTGAGACCAGTTTCCTCCCCGGAGTGGGAGGGGATGCGAGAGGTGGGAGGCTTCCAGGAAGGCTGTGTTATCTCCGAGAGGAATCCCCAGAAAGGAAAACCTTAACCAGGACAACATCACTCGAACTTTCCAATCTGTTATGAAAAACCTAAATGTGGTTAGAAAACGTACAGGGAGAAGCACAAATGTCGACGGCTTATAATTTGTGAATTATAGATCTCTACAGTCATCTGTCATTTCTCTGCATCCAGCTCTCCTAGTAAAACAACTATCTAGCCCTTAATTCTTTTTAATAACCCGAATTTACCTTAGCAACTTATGACAGAATCTTACTACGCTTACAGTTCGTCAAAATATCTGACCTTTAGTAATATCCAAATCCTTTCAGATGCAACCCAATTCCCTCTTGAATCTTTAAGAGATAGAAGAAGACGACTCTCCATCACTCACATTCTCTATGCATATCTGGAAACCATTCCAGTATTGTTTCATGATATTTAGTTACACGACGGCCTTTCAGTAGCCAGCATGAATGAATATTCATTTTAATCTGTCCTTAACAGGGGCCGGCCCCATGGCCAAGTGGTTAAGTTTGCTCGCTCTTCTTGGGCAGCCCAGGGTTTAACCGGCTCGGATGCTGGGTATGGATGTGGCACCGCTCATCAAGCCATGCTGAGGCAGCATCCCACATGCCACAACCAGAAGGATCCACAACTAAAATACACAGCTATGTACTCAGGGGGCTTTGGAGAGAAGAAAGAAAAATAAAAATTTTTTTTTTTAAAGTTTGTCCTTAACAGATTATTTCCCCAAATTTTGTTGCTTTTAGTATCCTGAAAAGATTTTTTTTTTAAATCAATCTAGGATCCCAAAGTACATCAGACTAGAGAGCTCCCACGTGTTGGTGACCTCGCCCTGCCTCTCCAATTCATGTCTGTTTTATGATCGTGAGACTTAAGTGATTCCCAGTTTATTCAGCCCAACTAAGACCACAGGTCTTTCACAGCTAAGCATAAGAGCAAAGCCAATTCATTTCCCTTTCTTCCTCACTAAAGGGGCCATGCACTCTTCCCTATTAAATGCATCCTCGCTATATGCGAGCCTATTTGCTGTTTTAAAGATGTGGATTACACCACACTAAATTTGAGGTCCACAAAATCTGAGTCATTATAAAAAGTATACTCTCTTGACTCCAAATATATGATAGAAGGGGCCTTATCAAGAGAACAAATGGAAATATTAGCACAGTTAGCTCTTAACACCTTGAGTTTCAGCTTCTAGATCCATGACAAAAGTCGTACTCTATAGCAACAACTCTTCTTTGCTAGAGATTAACATGCATGCATGCACACACACACACACACACACACACACACACACCCAACCTACAGACCAAGATTTGAGCTTTTGTTTTGTTTCCGTTTTTAATGTCCAAGGTGGAGTTAATAACTAGTTCAAATGACTTTCCTAGCCCAACCAGTTTCTTTCTTAAACTTCCGCCTCTCAGTGTACATCTCATTTTCCGAATGTCAGCTATCTCGAACACCCAACTGATGTACCAGGGCATCAGACAGGCTTAGCTTAACTGGGTTCCCCCAGCACCTTGGAAAGTCCCAGGAAGTGGTAGATGGAAAGCTTGCAATTTCACCTACCGCTAGAGGAGCAAAGAAGCCTTCCTTTGCACTTATTTAAAAAACCATCAATTAAGCTCCATTTTCCTACAAGTTGATACCATGACTAAGTGGTAATCAGCTCATATAACAGAGACAGGAATAACCATCTGGGTTTAGGATTACATCGGGGAGGAGGAGAAAAATGAAGATACAGAGACTGAACTTTTCCTGACACTGGGAGCTTAGGAAGGTTTTCACTCCTCACAAAGCAATAACAGAACCTTCTGAATCTATATGTGGGCCCCATTAATCCAGAAACACAGAAACATCCTACAAAGATCAATTAAGTCTGGCAACAAGCTCCATTTATGAATAGGGAAACTTGGGTGTTTAGAGACCAAATAGCCAGAAGTCCAGCAATGAGTCAGGACCGAAGTGGGCATCAGACCCAGGAAGCTGAAACCCCTATCTGCGGCAGGAAGATGAGATCTGTTTTTCGAGGGAATAAAACGTTCACATAAGAAACAGATGGCAGAGACGGAAGTTAATATCCACACATCTCAGGATGGGGCAGGACAAAGGATGGCCAACAGTGCCCAGTTGAAGCTGGAAAGGAAGTCACCTAAAGGCCCCAAACCTCATTTAATCAAATGGAAAGTTAGCATTGCTTCATCCCCTCCTTAGCAAAGATACTGCTTACCTATGGCTTGTAAACTGATGCCACGAGATACCCCATCCATCCTCACCTCAAGGCTCTCTATTTTCATCTGATTTGAGTTCAGAAATGCCTATTCATCTTTGGCCAGATAAGTGAATCAAGTATTACATTTGCAAGCATGCATGCTGAAATTGGACCCACCCTACAAAAAAGGGAGTCTGGAAACTTCAAACCCTCTGGCTTTTCCTGTCTCCTTCACGAGGAAAGTTAACATACTGTTTATATCCAAACCACACAAAGTGAATTAGTGTGCTCCAAAAACTGTAGCAGTTAGGTGGCAACATGACTGCCTTGCATATTTAAGGCCCAGCAAAGCAACCAATTAAGCTAAGCAAGGCTAGCTTTGGGTACACTAGATTACCATAATCAAATGTTCCATTCTGAACACCTGCAAAGAGAACAAATAAATCATAATACGGTGGGGTGAACTGGGTTTTGCCCAGCTGTCCTCGCAGGAGTGAGAAACCCTAACGCAGAACTCTTGACCGGGGAACTACAGGTAAGCAGGCGTCCACTGGGAGTAGAACAGAGAAAACTAGACAAACTCCAAAGGGAAACAATGCCTACTTCCCAGCTGGGTCTCAGACCCGGGCTCCAGCCATCGCTGGGAAATCCTTACTAATTTGGGGCCAGGGCAAACAGGGTTAATATTTTTCAGTCTGAAAATTAAGACCTAACTGTTCTACCATTCTTTGAGGGAAGGGAGGGGCAAATTCTCTTCCCCAGCCCCTTCTGCCGCTGTGAGGTGGGGGTGGGGTCAGCCATCACCAGGCAACCTGCATTCCCCATTCCCCACCTCCTCCCACCCCGCACTGTAAAGCCCCTGCTCTGTCCCTGGGTGAGCCTTAGGGCCAGCGAGTGGCAGTGGGTTTCACTCCTCCAGTTAATCCTCCCTGCGCCCGGCCGGTCATTCTCAGCTCGGTGTCCAGTACAGAGAAATCCCCAAGAGGCTTTCCACAGAGGCTAAGGCGTGCATCAAAAAGACACACTACCCACACCGAGAAGAGGTGTTCGCCAGCCCACATATATTTCAACTCATCAAAAATTCATTAAGCGCTTACTAGGTTCCACAAACTGAGAGCAAGGCTCAGCTGATTGAAAAATGTCCCAGGTATCCACGCTCCCCACCCCCGCCCTGCTTTCAAAGAGCGCACAGACAGGGAGAGCTGGGCGGGGCAGCTGAAGGAGAAGTTAAAGCTAGGTAAGAATACTACTACGAGTCCAGGGGATCCCTCTCGAAAGGCCCCTCTCCGTCCGCCCCCTTGGGACCCAGCAGCGCGGCGACTGCCGCACTCACTCCAAGAGGACCTCCGCGCCCACACCACACGTTCTGCCCGCCTGCCCCAGCCCGAGGGGCCGGCGCCTCCGCTCAGCGTCCTCTCCCCGGCCCGCACTCACTGAGTCTTCCGGCGGCCCTGATGCTGGTGCAGCTCCTGCAGATCCACCTCGGCGCGGCCCAGGAACTTGTCGAGGCCGAGCAGCGCGCGGTGCAGCACGGTGAGCTGCAGGGTGGCGGCGGCTGCCGGCGCGGCCCCGGCCGACAGCAGCGGCGGCAGTTCGAAGGTGGCCTCCTCCCGCCACACCGGCGCGCCCAGGCTGCGCTCCGACACGGAGGTGGCGTACTTCTCCTTGCCCACCTGGATCACCGCGTACGCGTCGCTCGTGCCTCCGGGGCCCTTGGCCCTCAGGCCCCGCGCCTGCAGCACTGTCACCTGTACGTGCGTTGGGGACCACACGGCCCCCGGGCCCCGGCCCGCCGAGGCCGCCAGGGACATGATGACGGCGCCCCGATCCGCTAACAAACGAGGAGAAGAACGCCGCGACGAGAAGATCGCCGCGACCCGCGGCTTCTACGGCCCGCCCCTCGGCCCCGGCCGCTTTAAGGCTTCCGGCCACGCCCCCGCCAGGACCCGCCTCCCCGGCAGGCGCCCCGCCCGCCCACCTGCCCGCGCCGCCCGCCCGGAGCGCAGGCCGAGCACCCTGCGCCGAGGACCTGGCGGGCGCGGCGAGGGCGGCGGGGGCAGGGAGGACTCCGGTCCTAGAGGCAGTAGCACAGGGATGGGGGCCCCAGCTGCCAAAGGTGGCACCGCCGCCCCGGAACTGGCCCAAGCACTGACTTGGGAGTCAGACCTCACTTCCAGTCTGGCACTGCCAGTTGGCGGGTGCGTGACCTGGCAGCGATTACTTCACCTCTCTCGGTCTCGGTTTCTTCATCCGTAAAATGAGATAATCAGCTCGTAGAATTGCTGTAAAAAAATCATATAGCCTGGTAAATGGGTGAGTTCTCAATAAACGGTAGCTATAAAGGTGATAAGAAACATGAGCCCAAATCCTCTGCTCTTTCTACGTCGGCCCGCCCGCCGAATGCGTTACTCTGGGGGAAGGTAGGTTCTGGGATGGTGCCAGGTGGTGGGGAAGGAGGAGGATCGTTTGAGGGCCTGAAAGGGGAAGGTAAAGCGGAGGGTGGGCAGAAGGTGGTGTGGGAGTGTCCTATTTTGCCCTGCGCTCACCAAATAAGGTGAGGCTAAGAGGCTAAATTAGGGAAGGGGAAGAAAGGAAGAACTGAAAATGGGATTGCCAAACCAGCCGTCAGGAGCAGACGCCCCCGCCCCACCCCCCATCAGTTCCCCATTTCTCCCTGGCTCGACCTTCTTCAGTTTCTCCCTGCTCTTTACCTCTGGGCTCCCAGTCAGTCACTTCCTTGTTCCAAATGTCCCTTAGATTGGCCAATTCCCTTTCTTCCTGATATCCTACTTCAAAGGCTCAACTGTCAGTCATCACATTGGAAAGCTCATTTTGAAAGCTTTCAGGTTTTACAGTTAAGGAAAGGCCCAGAGCCGAGAAGTTACTTGTTCAAGGTCCCACAATACAGTCGGGACTAGAACCCAGGTGTCCTGACTCCCATCCACTGTTTTTGCTGCATCCCTTGCATCTTCCCCATCCTCAGAGCCCCAGGCTTGGCTTGCTACTAATTTCCCCTGACCTCTCGGCTCTCCTCCCTCCAATCCGCACGGCACACTGCTGCGCTAACCTGCTCGAAATCCTGCAATGTTGCCTCACCACCAGCTGCATTAACTTCAGACTTGACAGAGATTTCAAGGCGTTGCTATTTTGACCCCACTCTGACTCATTCTCCTCTATCTCCTGAACAAACTATAGCCCAGATAATCTTCCCACCTCCAGGCCTTTACTGGCTTGGCCGTCTCGTGGCTGCCCTGCCAGCCTCTCTGCCTACCCAGGTCCTAGCCACTGCAAGACTTCACTCAGGTTTCTCCAAGGTTTGGCTTCTGATGGCCCCCTTCAGGGCAGGGACGAGGTGTCACCTGTTTAACTTGTCCCCTCCAAAGCCCCTAGCAGACACCTGGGTCCACAGTAGGTACTCAGGAAGTGCTATGGAATTGAAGAGTTTGCAGGTTATTCCAGCCAACCATGAGTACCTAGTGTGCCCTTTTACCATGTAGAAAATTAGAAGACAGACATTCTGCCTCAGATTTGCAACTGAGGGTGACTACAGTGTGGGAAAGGCCTAGTTAGTATGTTGTAAATATTTAACGGCCATCAGAAGGGAATGGAAAGGAGGCACCAGACATGAGGTGGCAGGAAAACCTAAGAGAACTCTGTTATTTGGATTTCCCCTTCTTGATGATCTATTAACCTCGTTCAACCTCATGGCTCCATTATTATCGTAAAGATTTGTTGAGAACTTTACTCTGTGCCTAGGTTGTGCTAGGTGCTACGGAGGGAACAAAGTCCTCCCTGAGACCCAGTTCCAAGGCACACCATGGCAGATGCTATAAAGGAAGTCCTGTGTTAATAAAATGCTTTGGACGTTTTGAGAACAGAGCAATTTCTCTAAGCAGGTGGACATTTTTGAAGGAAGTAGCATTGAGTTGGGCCCTAAAGGATATACCAGATTTGATGGGCAGAGAAGGGGAAATGGGGGAAAACATTTCAGGAGGAGAGAACAGAGCAGCTGAAGCGAAGGCATGGGGGCCAGAGAGTTCATGACATGTACAGGGGTTGTGAGCACCCCCATTGGGGCTGGACTGCGGGATTTTTTAGAAGTGCACTGGGGATGGGTGGTAGAGATAAGCCAGCCAAGCTAGGTAGGCCCAGATCCTGCAGATCACAAACACTAGGCGACAGAGGATATGCCCCGGCGTCAGACCAGGCGAGCCAGCCTTCAGAGGAGTTGAGCAGTGGTGTGATCAGGCCGTGCTTCAGGTTGCGAGGCAGTAGGAGCAGAAGTAGCCCAGCAGCCGAGAGCATGGCAGGTCAGAGCCAGACACCTTCCTCCATTTTCATCTGGGGACGTCGGCCTCCTGCCCCTTCTGGCCCACCCCTTAGCCATTCTTGGTGTCTGTTCTAAGTTGATGCTGCCTCCAGTAAGGCATCTACTTCCTTCTTGGTTGTCCTCCTGTCCACTACTCCACTACACCCCAGCTGGACAACGTCAAAGATTTGGGATCAAAAGTGACCCTGGGAGTAAAGTTTTTCAGCTCTGGTCTCCCCCCTCTCCCACAGTAAAGAGAGCAAGGAGTGAAACCTGGCTGGACAGTCTCAAAGGCTGAGAGGACACAAAGCACCCCTTCCACTCCCGGAAAGGATTAGAGGACAAAGAGGGAGGGTCAGGGGTGGGAAGGAAAACTTATGAGCACCTTGTGACCTCATGTGTTTGGGTTTCTGTCAGACACAAATAGGCTCTGTGGTCAAAGCAGAGGTGGTGGGTTAGGGGAGGGCAACGGTGCCTTACCACCTGGGAAATCAAGATCCTTCTCTCTAGAGACAGGCGGGCGCAGGGTTAGCTCAGAGGGTGGGGCACACCAGAGGCAGGAATTGGACATTTGTCGGAGCAGAGAGATGCCAGGAGCTCCAGCACAGGGCGTGCTGGGAGCTGGCTTCCTGCCCGCCAGACCCCTCGGTGCTGGTCTTCTCCCCTCCTCCGGCCAGAGCACACTGTCTGTCCTTCCAGACTCACTCACTGACGCCCACGAGTGAGAGTCTGCCTTCTCCCAACCTCACAGACCCCCAGCGGGCTGAGGGCTGCCCAGGCCCTGTCCCCGCCTGCCCCGGGAAAGCTCCGCCCGCCGGCTGACCCCTCTCAGTTCGCTGAATTCCGGGAGTGTTTGCAAACACCTCCCACAGCCAGGGCGCGGCGGGGTGACTCTCTTTCCTCTCACCCTGCCCCTCCTCTCGCTCTGCCTGAAAGAGGAAAAGAGTTTCAGCGGGCCCTGAGCACGTGGCCACGGCGCCCGGCTGGTTAGACCGGGCAGGTCAGTCTCCTGTCCTCCTCCCAGGGCAGCGGAGCAGAGCCCCGGACCCCCGGTCGCCGCGGGCAGCGCCCAGCTCTGCCGCCAGACCCCGGGCACAGAGGCGCTCTCGGGCCAGCGGGGAAGAAGGCCCCTCCTTAGGCGACGTGTAGAGTCGGGGCTGGGGCGCGGAGGCAGGGCAGGCGGAGGGAGCAACTTCCACTGCCCTGCTCGCTGCCAATCACCTCCACCCACAGCTCCTCAGTGTCCCCCAACTGCAGGAACACTGACTCTAACATCACCTGGGGCCTCTGGATGGGCTCATGCGCTATCACAAGGGAGGAGCAGAAAGGGGCTGGTCATGGCCACTTGTCTTTTTCCTTTGCCTCAGACTGGGGGTGTGGTGACAAATGTCCACACATATGACTCATTCACTGAGGCTCTTGGTAAATAGCCCTCTGGCTTCTCCAGGCCTAGCTGCCTCTGCCTCCTGCCCACTCGGCTGACCAAGACTCTCTTCCAGGTGTAGGCTCCAGGAGCAAGGGCTTCCTGCTTGGCGGGTCGGGGAGCCCCAAGAGCAATCCCCGACGTCAGGCTCTCTTTCCATGGCCCCAATGGCTGTGGCAAAGTGGGGGTTAAGACTACTGCCAAACTGGACAGAGAGTGATCTCAGGAGGCAAATGGCTAACCATTTCCCCTACAATCTTGTTGACAGTATTACTTTAACAAAGCTTGCATCATAGATAACACAAAGGTATTATCTTTCCAATTTGTTGGGTCCCTTCAGCGAAGGCTCCTGATTCCCTCGGCTAAAAGACTGTAGAGAATGTGTACTCCTCACCTTCCCACTTTCTGCCCAAAGCCTTCCCTTCCGCCTCTCCCATTCAGAACTGCTTCTTATTTCCCAGCTTATTTCTTGTACTCTGATTCAGTCCTTTCTTTAATCACTTGTAAGCATTTCAAAGGCAGGAAATGTCCTCAGCTTTGCATCGCCACGTCTAGCTCTCCCAATTTCAACAGAAGGCAGTTCAAGTTAAGTAGAAGAGACATAAACAACTTCTAACCCTTCAGCATTATTCCATTCGATCTCTGCTACCACCACTTTAGCACTACCTTGTATAACTATTTTTTTTAAATATAAGGTTTTATTTTTTCTGATTATATACAAATATATGTTCTCTGTAGACACAAGCCACGCTCCACCTTCCCAGAATCAGTTTCATGGTATACGGGGGAAAAAGGTTTTGATTGTTGGTTCCTCCTTGGATTGTCCCATTGGAAGCTACCGCTCAGGGTCTGGTTCTCTTGCTGAACTCTCCCGTAGAAGCCATGAGCCTCCACTTTCTCAACCCTAGACACAGACCCCACTGCGACAGAGCTGGCCAAGAGGTGAGTATGAGCAGCCCCACAATCTCTTTCTTCCTCTTCCCTTTAGATGGCACAGGGCTGATGGGTCCGTTGACTTTTGACACCCTAAGGAATTATAATGGAGGCCTGGAAGCTTAAAGCCCAGCACCTGACATTTTACAAAGTCCAAGGGAGAGCGTCAGAATAAAGGACTTTTACCTAGGGGTCCCCTCCTGCAACACCAGGTTCTGACGAGGTTCTCTCCTTACCTGCCCTCTTCTTACCTGCTCCTATGGTCCCTCTTAAGACTCTCTGCCCATCTTCGGGAAATTCTATCCCTTACCTATCCTAGGATGCATAACACCTTTCCTAAGTCTGAATCATTCACCCTGGAGTAACATTTACCCCCAACACCCCTGCCACGCACACATCAAGTTTGGAGGACACCTTCAGCAAGAAAGGTCAGCGACACTAAAGTCTTCTAAACAGTTGGGGAAACAAACTACAGAAGAGCCCGGTCTGTCGCACAATTGGGTCCTCCAATTCAAGTTGTCTTCAAAACGCGTTAGACTAAAAATACATACACATGGCCCCAAAACAAACATTCCTGAGATGGTACCACCTAAACCCATATTGAAAAATAAAATGTTGTCATAATCATTCATAATGTTTAATAAGCTTATGTATTGAAATCTAATATTCAGAAAATAGAAGAAAAGTGTATAATATAGGAACAGATTTTTTTAAACAAACTTTATTAGAGCATTACAGCCTAGCTATAACAGAGGAAAGAAGATGAAAAGAAAATGGCTACGAACATTATATGCAGAAAAGTGCACAGAAGTGTTTTGCTTGGTGAATTTTCCGCACTCAGATCAAGAAATAGAAGAATGTCAGCTCCTGCAGAACTCTCCCTGAGTCCCTCCCAGTCGCCAGGCCCCTCCTTTCCAAAGGTAACCACTCTCCTGACTTCTATCCGCATAGAGTAGTCTTGCTATTTTCAAACATTATATAGATGAATCATACATTACGTATTTATTTGGGGTCTGGCTCCTTTCACAGTATTTATGTTTATGAGATTCAGCAGTGCTGTTCATGCAGCAATAATTTGTTCACCTTTATTGTTTTATTGTATTCCGTGGTATGATGATACCACAATTTATTTTTCCTTCTACAGTTGCTAGACATTTAGGTCGTTCCTAGTCTGGGGCTTGTAGTGGGCTGAGTGATGATACCCCCAAAAGATATGTGCACATCCTAATCACTGGGACCTGTGAATGTTACTTTGTTTAGAAAAAAAGAGTCTTTGCAGATGTAATTAACTTAAGGATCTTGAGATGTGGAGATCATCCTGGATTATCCAAGTGGGCCCTAGATCCAAGGACACGTACTTAAAAGAATGAGGCAGAGGGAGATGACGCAGACAGGGGAAAACACCATGAGAAAAAGGAGGTGGACGTTGGAGTGATGCACCCACAAGCCAAGGAATGCCCACAGCGGCCAGAAGCTTGCAAGAGACAAGGAAGAGAATTTCCCCTAGAGCCTCCGGAGGGAGTGCAGCCCCAATCACTCGGTAATTTCAGACTTCTGGCCTCCAGAACTGACCATGAGAGAATCAATTACTGTAGTGTTTGCCACCGAGTTGGTGGTCATTTGTTATAGCAGTGGCAGGAAACTAACACAGATCTATTAGAAATTAATTTGCTATGCATTCTTGTACGTCTTTTGGTACATATACATAAACATACACACACCTAAGAATGGAATTGCTAGATCATAGGGTGGACATATGTTTAGCAAAAGAGATATTGCCAAACGATTTTCCGTAGTAGTTATACCAATTTATACTCCCACCAGCAGTATTTGAGAGATCCGGTTTCTCCACATCTTTGTCAACCTTGGTGTTGTCAATCAGTATTTGCCCTACTGGTGGATGTGCAGTGGTTTTAATTTGTATTTCCCTGAAGATTAATGAGATTGTGTGCTGAATTATTGGCCATTTGGATATGATCTTTTGTGATGTGCCTACTCATTTCTTTTGTCCATTTTTTTCCAAAAACTTTTTGAAAATTCAAAATTTTTTGTCTTCTTATTGATTTGTAGGATATATATATATAATACATATTTTATACCTTTGTCAAAAAAACGTAATGCAAATTCTTCTCCCACTCTGTGGCTTTCCTTTTCATTCTCTTAGTGGTGTTTTGGAGTAAAAAGAAATTCTTAGTTTTAGTGAAATCTGAGTTATCAATCTTTTCTTTTGTGGTTAGTGCTTTTGTGCCCTTTTTAAGAAAACTTTGCTGCCCCAAAGTCATGAATATGTTCTCTTTTATAATCTTCTAGAAGCTCTATTGCTTTACTTTCACATTTAGATTAGCATTCCATCTGGAATTAATTTTTGTGTATTGTTAGATGATAATTTTCAAAAGAAAGATAAAATTGTGACTCATAAAGATATAAAAATGAACACATTAAAATTTTATTTAACTTATTAAGAACGCAATCTAGCCAGGTGTTTCGACTTGTTCAAAGGTGAATCCAAAGAACAGACACGTTTATAGATCACGAATATTGAAATGAGTATGCAAATAGAGGCAAAACTGGTTTTCCACAGTGGGCGACAGAGTGAATTTATTTTCATGAATTTTGCATTGCTATCAGCTATCTACAAGTTACAGAGTTGTAAAACAGCTGCCACAAAATCAAAATCAGACAACCCAGAGGCTATGCTACAGAAAATGCAGTTTTCCACTGAAGCACAAAATTTTCCCTACCATATAGTATGAGATAGGGGTCAAGATTCTTTTTTTTTTTCCCCATAAGTATATCACATAGACCCAGTGCCATTTATTAACAAATGCAGCTTTCCCACCAGCTCTTCAGTGTCACCGCTATGTGTGGATTCGATGCTGAACTTTATTCTGTTCCACTGGTCTATTAGTCTATTCTTGAACCAATGCCATGCTGTCTTAATTATCATAGCTTTATGATACATCTTGATATCTAGTCATGTAAAGCCTTCAGCTTTGTTCTTCCTCTGTCTGAATTTCTAGGTTATTTTTGGCCCTTTGCATTTTCATATAAATTTTAGAATCACCCTGTTCATTTCTAAAAAAAAAAAAAAATTGAACTTATAGATCAATTTGGGGAAATTTGACATCTTTTCAGTGAACAAGGTATGTCCTTTTTTAATTTAGTTTCTCTCAATGTTTGTAGTTTTCTACATAGGTCTCGTACTTCTTCCATTAGATTTATTCCTAGGTATTTGATGTTTTTGATGCTATTGTAAATAGTATCATTGTACATATTAATTTTTTAATAGCCATTCATAATTTGTAAAACATCTCTGGTCGTTAGAGAAGCCAGTCAGTCACAAAACACAGA
Source organism: Equus asinus (assembly GCF_041296235.1). Taxonomy (NCBI): domain Eukaryota; kingdom Metazoa; phylum Chordata; class Mammalia; order Perissodactyla; family Equidae; genus Equus; species Equus asinus. The sequence continues at coordinate 6,811,661 of NC_091816.1, read as the reverse complement.
GCAGTGTTTGATCTTTCTCCTTCATTCGCCCTCTTCCTCTCCGACATACATACACACCATCCAGTGAGGTCCTTCCGGCCTGCCAGGAATAAGAAAGAGGGCTCCCAGACCTCTCCGTGGATGCTCCCTTGAGAACAGAGATTGCCATTTGAAACTGGACTCTATTAAATTCTTAACCTAAACCCCTCACTCACCTCGGTTTCTTTCCTTTTTTTTTTTTTATCTCAAGCCTCTTTTTATTTAATTTATTGAGATATAATTCACATAGCATAAAATTCACTATTTTAAAGTGTGCAATTCAGTGGTTTTTAGTATATTCACTATATTGTACAACCATCACCACTATCTAATTCTAGAACATGACCATCACCCAAAAAAGAAACCCCATACCTATTAGCAATCAGTCTCAATTCCTCTGCCTCCCACCCCTGGCAACCGCTAATCTGCTTTCTGCCCCTATGGCTTTGCCAATTCTGGACATTTCATATAAATGGAATCATAGGACATGTGGCCTTTCGTGTCAGGTTTCTTTTGCTTAGCCTAATGTTTTCAAAGTTCATCCAGGTTGTAGCATGTAACAGTACTTCACTTGTTTTTATGGCATTGCCTCAGTTTTCATCTAGGAAAGGAGTAAGGATTGGTTCATAGGAAATCTGGAAAACAAAGAAAAGTAGAAAGAAGTTTTTAAAAAATCACTTATATTCCACCTTGGAAAAATGACAACTGTTACTGTTCCAGTGTATTTTTTTTCTATCATTTTATTGAGGTCATAGTGGTTTATAACATTGTGTAATATCAGGTGTACATTATTATCTATCAGTCACCATATATATGTTCCTCTTTACCCCTTTCACCCACCCTCCAACCCCCTGCCCCTCTGGTAACCACTAATCCATTCTCTTTGTCCGTGTGTTTGTTTATCTTCCCCATATAAGTGAAACCATGCGGTGTTTGTCTTTCTTGGTCTGGCTTATGTCGCTTAACAGAATACACTCAGGGTCCATCCATGTTGTTGCAAATGGGACGATTTTATCTTTTTTATGGCTGAGTAGTATTCCATTGTGTGTGTATATATATATATATATACCATGTCTTCTTCATCCATTCATCAGTTCATGGGCACTTGGGTTGCTCCCACATCTTGGGAGCAGTAATGCTGCAGTGAACATAAGGGAGCATAAGTCTCTTTGAAGTGTTGATTTCAAGTTCTTTGGATAAATACCCAGTAGTGGGATAGCTGGGTCATGTGATATTTCTATTTTTAATTTTTTGAAAAATCTCCATACTGTTTTCCATAGTGGCTGCACCAGTTTGCATTCCCACCAGCAGTGTATGAGGGTTTCCTTTTCTCCACATCCTCTCCAACATTTGTTATTTTTTGTCTCGGTGATTGTAGCCACTCTAACGGGTGTGAGGTGATATCGCATTGTAGTTTTGATTTGCATTTCCCTAATAATTCGTGATGTTGACCGTCTTTTCATGTGCTCGTTGGCCATTTGTATATCTTCTTTGGAAAAATGTCTGTTCATATCCTCTGCCCATTTTTTGATCTGGTTGTTTGTTTTGTTATTGTTGAGTTGTGTGAGTTCTTTATATATTTTGGAAATTAATCTCTTGTCGGATATAAGATTTGCAAATATTTTCTCCCAGTTGGTGGGTTGTCTTTTCATTTTTTTCCTGGGTTCCTTTGACTTGCTAAAGTTCTTTATTCTGATGTAGTCCTGTTTGTTTATTTTTTCTTTTGTTTCCCTTGACTGAGTAGACATGGTATTCAAAAAGATGCTGCTAAGACTGAGGTCAAAGAATGTACTGCCTATATTTTCTCCTAGGACTTTTATGGTTTCAGGTCTTACATTCAAGTCTTTAATCCATTTTGAGTTAATTTTTGTGTATGGTCTAACATAATGGTCTACTCATTCTTTTGCACGTGACTGTCCAGTTTTCCCAACACCATTTACTGAAGAGACTTTCCTTTCTCCGTTGTATGTTGTGGCTTCTTTGTTAAAGATTAGCTGACCGTGGATGTGTGGTTTTATTTCTGGGCTTTCAATTCTGTTCCATTAATCTGTATGTCTGTTTTTGTGCCAGTACCATGCTGTTTTGATACTATAGCTTTGTAGTGTATTTTGAAGTCAGGGATTGTGATCCCTCCAGCTTTGTTCTTTTTTCTCAGGATTACTTTAGCTATTCAGGGTCTTTTGTTGCCGCATATGAATTTTAGGATTCTTTGTTCTATTGCCGTAAAGAATGTCATTGGGATTCTGATTGAGATTGCATTGAATCTGTGGATTGCTTTAGGTAATATGGACATTTGAACTATGTTTATTCTTCCAATCCATGTGCATGGAATATCTTTCCATTTCTTTACATCGTCTTCAATTTCTTTCAATAATGTCTTACAGTTTTCAATGTATAGGTCTTTCACCTCCTTGGTGGAATTTATTCCTAGATATTTTATCCTTTTGTTGCAATTGTAAATGAGATTGCATTCTTGACTTCTCTTTCTACTAGTTCGTTATTAGTGTATAGAAATGCAACTGATTTTTGTAAGTTGATTTTGTACCCTGCAACTTTGCTGTAGATGTTGATTATTTCTAATAGTTTTCTGATGGATTCTTTAGGATTTTCTATATATAGAATCATGTCATCCACAAACAGAGAGAGTTTCACTTCTTCCCTTCCCATTTGGATTCTTTTTCTTGCCTAATTGCTCTGGCCAAAACCTCCAGTACTATGTTGAATAGGAGTGGTGAGAGTGGCCACCCTTGTCTTGTTCCTGTTCTCAGAGGGATGGCTTTCAGTTTTTCACCATTGAGTATGAAGTTGCCTGTGGGTTTGTCATATATGGCCTTTATTATGTTGAGGTACTTTCCTTCTATACCCATTTTGTTGAGAGTTTTTTTCATAAATGGATGTTGGTTCTTGTCAAATGCTTTCTCTGCGTCTATTGAGATGATCATGTGATTTGTACTCTTCATTTTGTGAGTGTGGTGTGTCACACTGGTTGATTTGTGGATGTTGAACCATCCCTGCATTCCTGGTATAAATCCCACTTGATCATGGTGTATGATCCTTTTGATGTATTGCTATATTCAGTTTGCCAATATTTTGTTGAGTATTTTTGCATCTATGTTCATCAGTGATATTGGCCTGTAATTTTCCTTCTTTGTATTGTTCTTGTCTGGTTTTGGTATCAGACTGATGCTAGCCTCATAAAATGAGTGAGGAAGCATTCTGTCTTCTTCAATTTTTTGGAATAGCTTGAGAAGGATAGGTGTTAAATCTTCTTTGAATGTTTGGTAGAATTCTCCAGAGAAGCCATCTGGTCCTGGACTTTTATTTTGGGGGAGGTTTTTGATTACTGTTTCAATCTCTTTACTTGTAATTGGTCTATTCAGATTCTCTATTTCTTCTTGATTCAGTTCTGGGAGGTTGTATGAGTCTAAGAATTTATCCATTTTTTCTAGGTTATTCAATATGTTGGCATATAGTTTTCATAGTATTCTCTTATAATCCTTTCTATTTCTGCAGTATCCATTATAATTTCTCCTCTTTCATTTCTAATTTTGTCTATTTGAGGCTTCTTTTTTTTTCCTAGTGAGTCTGGCTAAGGGTTTGTCAATTTTTTTTATCTTCTCAAAGAACCAGCTCTTAGTTTGATTGATCCTTTCCACTGTTTTGGGGGGTTTTTTGGTCACTATTTCATTTATTTCTGCTCTAATTTTTATTATTTCTCTCCTTCAGCTGACCTTGGGCTTTGTTTGTTCTTTTCCTAGTTCTGTTAGGTGTAGTTTAAGATTACTTATTTAAGATTTTTGTTTGTTGAGGCGGGCCTGTGTTGCTATGAATTTCCTTCTTAGAACCACTTTTGCTGCATCCCGTAAGAGTTGGTATGATATATTTTCATTTTCATTTGTCTCCATGTATTTTTTTATTTCTCCTTTGATCTCTTCATTGATCCAATGTTTTTTCAGTAGCATGTTGTTTAGTCTCCATATATTTGTGACTTTCCAAACTTTTTTTTTTTTTGTAGTTGATTTCTATTTTCCTATCATTGTGGTCGGAAAAGATGCTTGATATGATTTCAATCTTCTTAAATTTATTGACACTTGCCTTGCTTCCCAATATACGGTATATCTTTGAGAATGTTCCATGTGCACTTGAGAAGAATGTGTATTCAGTTGGTTTTGGATGGAATGTTCTCTCTATATATATCTATTAAGTCCATCTGATTTAGTTTTTCGTTTAAGTCCACTATTTCCTTGTTGACTTTCTGTCTGGATGATCTATCCCTTGATGTAAGTGGGGTGTTGTGGTCCCCTACTATTATTGTGTTGCTGTTAATTTCTCCCTTTAGGTCTGTTAATAGTTGCTTTATATACTTTTTTGCTCCTGTGTTAGGTGCACATATATACATAAGTGTTGCGTCCTCCTGGTGGAGTGTCCCTTTTGTCGTTATATAGTACGCCTCTTTGTTTCTCATTATCTTTTATATCTTGAAGTCTGCTTTGTCTGATATAAGTGTGGCAACACCTGCTTTCTTTTGCTTGCCATTTGCTTGGAATATCATCTTCCATCCCTTCACTCTGAGCCTGTGTTTATCTTTAGAGCTGAGATGTGTTTCCTGGAGGCAGCATATTGTTGGGTCTTGTTTTTTAATCCATCCAGTCACTCTGCGTCTTTTTATTGGGGGAATTCAGTCCATTTACATTTAGAGTGATTATTGACATACGAGGGCTTAATACTGCCATTTTATCTCTTGTTTTCCAGTTGTTCTATAATTCCCTTGTTTCTCTTTGCTTGTATTTCTGATGCAATTTCAGTTTGGTGGTTTTCTGTGATGGTTTTCTCAGTTCTCTTTTTATTTATGATTTGTGTCTCTCCTATGATTTTTTGTTTAGTGGTTACCATGAGGTTTGTATGAAAGATCTCATAGATGACATAGTCCCTTTTCTGATAGTTTCTTATCTGCATTAGTCTAAGTAGGTCTCTTCCCTCTTCCCCATCTAAGGTATTATTGTTCCAAACTATTCTGTTTTGTGTTGTGAGTTTGTGATGAAAATGAAGTGTTTATACTTATTTATGATGCTTTCCTTCCTTTTATCTTTTCTGTTAAAATTAAATATTTGCTAACCTGTTCTGATAGAGAGCTGCAGTTTTCTGGTTTTGTCTGTCTATTTATCCCCTTGCTCAAGGCTTTGTAAACCTTTGCCCTTTTTTTTCAGGTATGAGAGCATCCTTGATCATTTCTTGTATGGGAAGTCTAGTGTCGATGAACTCCCTCAGCTTTTGTTTGTCTGAGAAAGCTTTTACTTCTGCATCATATTTGAAGGATGGTTTTGTTGGATAGAGTATTCTTGGCTGGAAGTTTTTGTCTTTCAGTATTTTGAATGTCTCATTCCAATCTCTCCTAGCCTCTAAGGTTTCTACTGAGAAATCCACTGAAAGCCTGATAGGGGTTCCTTTGTAGATTATTCTCTTCTTCCTTGCTGCCCTTAAAATTTTTCCTTTGTCATTTACTTTTTCCAGTTTTACTATGATATGCCTTGGAGAAGGTCTTTTTGTATGTATATAATTAGGAGTTCTGCTAGCTTCATATACTTGTAAGTCCAGTTTTTTCCCCAGTTTTGGGAAGTTCTCTGCTATTGTTTCTTTGAGCAAGCTCTCTGCTCCTTTTTCCCTCTCTTCTTCCTCTCCAATACCTATAATGCTTACATTGCATTTCCTGATTGAGCTGGATATTTCTCAAAGAATTTCTTCTCTTTTTTTAAGTCTTAATTCTCTTTCCTCCTCTACCTGAAGCATTTCTATATTTCTGTCCTCTAAATTACTAATTCTGTCCTCCATAACATCAGCTCTGTTTTTTAAGGTCTCTAGATTTTTTTTTTTTTTTAAATCTCGTTCATCGTGTTCTTCATCTCCCCAATATCTGTTTGGTTTTTTTTTTTAGGGTTTCAATCTCTTTGGTGAAGTATTCCTTCTGCTCATTAATTTTATTCTTGAGTTCAGTGAACTTTGTTTCTGAGTTTGCTTGTAACTCATTTCTTTATGACAACTATTTTGAATTATCTGCTATTTCAATTGTAAATTTCTGTGACTTCAGGATTGGTTTCTGGAGAGTTGTCATTTTTCTTCTGCTCTGGAGTGTTAATGTAGTTCTTCATGGTGTTTGATGAAGTGATCCTTTGCCAGCACAGTGGTAGTATCAGGCCACAGATTCCACCTGCAACCACTGCAGCGGGGTGAGAGTGGGCAGGAGCTGTGTTTCCTGACCACACCATGTCTGCTGGAAGTTGTGCCAGTAGGACTTGTCTGCATTTGCCCACTGGCCACAGCCGCTTGGCGGGTCACACATGCACTCACAGGTGCTCTGGTGCAGATCCACTGCCTTGGCCAAGGACAGCTGAGCTGGTGCACAGGGTGGGGGGTGCTTTCTTTTACATGCACTCAGGCCTGCTCTGTGCTCACAGGTGGTTCACTTGGGCTGCTGTGTGTGGAGGGGGGACCCACGCGGTGGCTACGCTGCACCACTCAGTGTGGAGCATTCCCGTGGGCTGGGCTGCAAGTCTGAAAGTGAAGCATTCACATGCAGGCCTGCCTGCCCCGCAGCCTCATCTTATAGTCACACACTGGCTGCTGTGTGAGGACCCTGATCTAGATCCCTACTGCTGTGGATGTGGAGGGGATCCACTCACCTCCTTCCACTGCTTCCCAGAGAGCCAGTACTCCCACCTTCAGATGTATGGCTACATGGATCTCTCAGATGTCCTATTGTGGTTTGTAGGGAATCCTCTGTTGGTTAATGAATGACCATTTGGTTGTAACTTAGTGAGGAGAGACTGAGGTAACAGCTAACTTGGCCATGATGCTGACATCACTCTCCAGTGTGCATTTTTCCAGTGTTTTTTCTATGCACACTTTCCTTTAAAGTAGTTGAGATTATACTGTATGTGCAATTTTGTATCCTATTTTTCTCCTCATTTTCTCATTTTATCAGAACTTTCATATACTTAATTTCCAAAGTTTGCTTAATTTCATTAATGTACACTAGTTTTTAACCATCTCCCTATTTTCAAACATTATACTATAAATAACACTTACATGAAAATCTTTGTACATAAAAGACTGTCCATATTTAGATTTATTTTCTTAACTTTTTTTACTTAGGATGTATCCTGGGAAGTGGATCAAAAGCTGTGAACATTCTTAATATTCATTATACATAATGACAAGTATCACTCCCTCCAATAATGTATTGGAAAAGCTATTTCACAAAGCCTTCACCAATATTGAGTATTATACACTTTATATTCCTGTTAATTTGATAGATTAAATGATAATTTCTGCACTATGCAAGTACAAAATAGTGTGATTGCATTTCTTTGATTTTTGACAAAGTTGAATATTTTTTCTTGTGTGTCAATTATTTTATTTTACACATGAACTGTCTGTTCACATCCTTTGCCCAATTTCTCTATTGGAGTCTTAAGGTTTTTTTAAATTAATTTATAAATATCCTTATATAATACAGATATTGACCCTTTGCTTAGTTTCTGATAATCTATTTTTTCCTTCATTTTGTTTTTTACCTTTTAATTTGGTCATTAATTTTGCATTTTTGAATAGCTGAAAATATTCTTTATGGGGGGAGGGGGTAATGTTTTCTATTACTCTTAAGCTTAGAAGTTCTCCCTACCTCTGGATTTCAAATAATTCACTTATGTTTTCATATAGCCTTTTTTGGCTTGAATTTGTACTATTTTACATGTTAATCTTTCTGGAATTTATATTGGTAAATGATGTAGTATAATATTAAAATTCACTTTTTTCCACAAAATGGTAAATAAATAGTAAGACATAATGAATTCACTAACCTGGCCTTTCCCCTCTTGGATTTATGATCCTTCTTTATCATATAATAAACCCCCATATTTACAGGTTCTGTTTGAAACATCTAGTCTACCTGAGTAATTCTAACCATCTTACTATGTAATATTCAGTCAATTTACCCATTCTCTGGTCCTCTTACAAGAAGAGAAGACATATGGCAGATGATAACCTGGAAAGGCCCCTCTTTGCTCAATTTTACTGAATCCTAATATCACAGGGTGAGAAAAGACTTCCAAAGGTCCATCTCCTGTCTCCAGGCTAAATTCACTCAAACGATCCCACAAGGTATTCACAGTTCAGGAGGACCTCACAATCTGTCATCATGGGATATTTTTATTAAACATTATTAAACATTCATATTGTCCTGGGGAAGGATCTTTATAAACTTCAATCCAAAACCAGAGTAGGGCCTATTTCCTGAGGATTTATATCCAATAGAAAAAAAAAAAAAAAAGAATATAGGTAAATACAAGAAAGAGAGAAATGGTGACTTATGTTTTAATGGTTTTTGACTAGCTCCTTGACCTCATATAGGAAGACAGACAAAAACTTCTTACAAGTTGTTAAAAGTTTTATGCAAAAGATAATTACGCAAACAAATGTAAAAATGAAACCATAACAAGTATTATGATGGTATCTCTTATCAGCATTTTGCAAGTTGTTTTGACTGTGACTTCTCCATCAAATACATTTGACATCAGGACCTACAGGACCTAATACTCTAAGCTTTCCTAAGAGTGACATCTGGAGGATGAGTAGAAGTTAAGTGGGTGAAGAGGGGAAGAATGGTCTAAGCAGAGAAAGCAGTATGAGCAAAGGCCCTATAGCAGGAGACAGCAAGAGATAGGCAGCATTGTGAAAAAGGCTAACTTGACTGGATCTAAAGAGCAAGGGTGATCATGGTATGAGATAAGGCTGGAAGGTGAGTAGGATACAGACCATGCAAGACCTCAGAGGCCATGGCAAGGATCAGATTTACATTTTGAAAAGGTCACTGGCTGAAGAGTGGAAGACAGACAGAAATGGGGCTGAGCATGGGTGAAGGGAGACTAGTTAGCTGGCTGTTGCAGTAGTGCCAGTGAGAGGTTATGGCAGCTTGGATCAAGTAGTAAGGTAGGGGTGGAGGGAAATGAATGCAGTCTAGAGACTGCAGGTAGTAATTCCACTAAATACCCACTCTGTGTCATGCGCTGTTCTAGGTCTTTGAAGATGCAGCAGAAAACAAAACAGGCTAGGTCCCTGCCCTTAGGGAGATTATGTTCTGGCTGCAGGTTTCTGGTTTGCATAACTGTGTGGACGCTGATACCATTAACTGAGATGGGGAACACTGGAAGAAGGGTCAGGTTCCATTTCGGACATGCTGAGATTTGGGAACCTTGGAGACACCCAAGAGGATGGTAAACAGACTGTTGGATATATGGGTGTGAAGCTCAGAGGAGAGGTCTGGACTGGAAATATATTTGCTTCATCAGACCATAGAACCAAACCAAGAGATAAGAGAGATACCATTAAGTATCTTTGTTTACATAAAGCTGAGCTGGAAGTTGTATAAGCATTCATCCCAAATGACACCATCCTTATTTACTGGATACTTATAATACAGTGAAAAGTAACATGTATGTGAGTGGGCAGCCAGTACATATTTATACACATGTATATACACACCCACTACATACCTATATACGTGTAATTTGCTTGTACTTACTGGTAAGTTTCCTTGTTTGTATTACTGCTTTTTTCACACATAGCGATCCTAAACTCCTTATTAAATTGTGGCAATGTTGATCAAAGTCTGCTTTATATTAGAACTATTTAAGCATATGTCTACTGTTCATGAACTTCTAAAGTGTAGGACCATGTGTAAATTTCACTGTTTCTGCTAGAGCTCTGCATTCAGTGTATGGAATTAAATTTTCTTCTCCCTAGATGCATTCATTCATTCCATCTATTAGGAGTCCAGATTTGCTCCTGTGCATAGCTTAAGACACACATCACAAACAGCTAAAATTGTATACATAACACAAATAATCATTCCTCAATCACTTTAAATCCTAATTCTATTATCTTGCATGTGTATATATGTATGCATGTGTTTGAATTTATATATATCATCTACTTCTGTACAGAAAGTTCCAGTCATGATTACACTTCTGTTTAGATATGAAAGAGGCCAATATGAGTAGTGTAGTGAGAAAGGGAGTGATCTGGGAATCAATAGGCATAAATCTTGGTTTAGACTGGCTCTGGGACCTTGAGTAAGTCGTTTAATCACTTGCAGCCTCAGTACTCTGCAAGAATGGCATTAAATGATCTCTGCAGTCTCTTCCATCTCTAAAACACTTGGAAATCCAATTTGATGATAAAAATGCCTTTTCAACACTTAGAAGTTTTTACCTGCCTTCTCTGAGGTGTTTGAGCCAAGGCTTCTGGTTGGAGACATCTAAGTATTTTTTATGGCTACCTTCATCTTTAAAGATTGGGGGAAGAAATGAGTTAAAACTAAAAGCCAAGGTTGGTGCTGGAAGTTACGCAACATCATCTGGTTTGAAAGCGGCCCTAGGAAGGTGTGTTGGAAGGACCATTCTGTTGAGGAAGGGGAATGAGAGCTCCTGCAGCTTGATGATTGCTTAGGTTTGTAACCAGTATAGTAACATGACCACGGTCCTGATTGGATCTGTATAAAAGCTGAGGTCACCATGTGGGGCATTATTCCAATACAGACAGCATCAAAAGGGGAGTCACTCCCAGTGTGAATCATCTGGAAAAGTAGCAGAGTCTCAGATAGAAAATAAAACCAAGAGAGGAGCCTTGGGAACACTCGCAGACGAGGACTTTCCCTCTTTCTGCCTCGGCCTTGCTCTCTTAGCTCCGGACTTGGAAGGGGGATGTGGCTGTATCCTAAGATGGCAGCACTGTCTGGTGGCAGGTTAGAGACCAGGGAAGAGGGGTCCCTCTAATGGAAAATAAGATAAAAAATCTTAAGCTATCATTTGGATGACCTAGTTTCCTTTTATTTTCTGTTTACATTTTGCTTGTCTCCTAGTCTTTTTTATTTCAAAGGTTCAGGCCTTATGAGTTTGGAGCTTTAGAAGCTCTTCAGGGAGTACTGAAGGAGAAGTCATGAGTCCAAATGGCAAAATGGTTAAAGGGGAATCCCAGCCCCCACCCCACCCTAAAGCTTGGTGGTAAGAGCAGCAACTCCAGAAAGATGCCACGGGGAGCTATTAGGAATGCCAGGGGTCAAAAGTCAAGGCAGTGAGGTTCTGTCGCCTGTTTCCCTGAGGAGATCCTCTCTCTACCAGCAGTCTTGGGAGATTCTGGGTATTACAGTCACTAAGGGATGTGGTTATTTTTCTACATTAGCAGAAGGTTCAGCCCATATCAAAACATCTAACCTTTTAGAGTTATGTTTTCCTTTCTAGTTATTTGTACTCTGCCCAGTTTCAAAACAGATTTAAGGCCATTTACAAAACCACATAAATGAAGTTAAACAACACAAATTAGAACACCATGAGGAAGGTGAGGCAGAGGAAAAACAAGGGAGGGACATGACAGTGTGCTAAGAGTGACCCGCATGCCATGGAGTCCCAAAGGCACGCTGGACTTTGGTGTGTGGGGCTTTTTAAAACTTGCTGAAGCGGTCAAACCAGTGCTGTGTTTTCATTCCCCAGAATCCTGTCATTGTTGGGGACAAAGCCCAGCGAAACAATCAAATCCGGATTCACAGGATGGAGGGAGACCTCCTCCCTCGTCCAGCGCCGTAACCCCCCCAGAAAGCCCCGCACTTCACCAGCGAGTTCCCATGTGTGCTTTCCGGAACCAGAGCTCGCTGGATAAAAGCCTGAAATTTAGAAATATGTTTATGGAGATGCTTTCCAAGCTTTTGGTCTATTTTACAGTGAAGTCCAGACTTTCAGAGAGTGTTCTAAGGAAAGGAGGGGTCCCAGGGGCAGGGCGAGCAGGCAGAGCCATTGGAGCCACGGTGAGCTGGGCAGAGGGTGCCTGGGCAAGAGTCAGCCTGGCTGGTGCAGGGGTGTGTGACCGCCTCCCAGACAAGCTCTGGGTGGCCACCACCCAGGACTTCACCTGAGCCGCATTCCAGAGACATCTGGGATACCAGCACACGTGGGAAATACACAGGAGAGCAGATCCCAGCCCTCCCTCCTCCCTGGGGCCAGCTGAGGAGTTCTTCAGAGGTCAGGGAAGAGCCCCATCTCCCACACTCTCCTCGGCTCTGGCAGATGGAAGGGAGAGGGTCCCCAGGTAGAGGTGTCCCACTTCTCAAGTTAAAAGTTCAGGTTTCTCCTTCTTGGCTCCCGAGTTTGCTAAACAGCACCACCTGCTGTCTCCAAAGTCAGGACACCGGAGAGGGTCAACGTGGGAGCCTTCAGATTCATTCAGGGGGGAGCAAGCTTCCTTCCCACAGCACCTTCGAGACTCAGAGGGACGGCAGGACACCCCTGCAGGCCCGCCTCACGCCCTCTCCTCCACAACCCCTGCCTACTTTACCCCAACCCCTCCTCCAACAAAACCCACGGTTCCCAGAGCTTTATGCTAATGCCACCACTGGCCCCACATCAGTGATCCGTCCATCACCAGCTTGCCTTTGACCGAACAGGTCCTGGACCCAAACTCAGTCACTGAGCTTCTGCACTTTCTGGTAGGAAGTGAGCTCCCCGGTAGGAAGGGGTGGTGAGCTGCTCGGGGTCTGGTAGGGTAGACCCCCAAAAGTTCTCATGGAGGACATGGACGTGTTGCCCAGTAAGTTTTTTTTTTTAATTGTGGTAAAACACACAAAACATAAAATTTACATTTTTAAGTGTACATTTCACTAGTGTTAACCACTTCACATCCTTGGGCCACCCGTCTCCAGAACTCTTTTCACCTTAACCCCAGTAACATTTTCAACACCGTTCTGCCCCCGAGTTCTAACCCTCTAGTCCCCACTCAGATCTCGAGTTCTTCTTGATTGCCATACATCTTTTTCACTGAACCATGAATCCTCTTGGAGCTCCTAAAATACACTCCTATCAGCTCAGTCATTTCTAGTCTCCCACAGGCTATCTTTAAACACTGGTGTAGGGGCCGGCCCAGGGGTGCAGCGGTTAAGTGCGCACATTCTGCTTTGGCTGCCCGGGGTTCACCGGCCCGGATCCCGGGTGTGGACATGGCACTGCTTGGCAAGCCATGCTGTGGTAGGCGTCCCACATATAAAGTAGAGGAAGATGGGCACAGATGTTAGCTCAGGGCCAGTCTTCCTCAACAAAAAGAGGAGGATTGGCAGCAAATATTAGCTCAGGGCTAATCTTCCTCAAAAAAAACCCACTGGTGTATTTACTTTTTGTCTCCCCCCTCAGTAAAGCACCTATGATTTCTTTGTTTTGGTACCTCCTGACAAAGGGAAGGCAGGAAAAGAGAAAAAAGTTTAGGTTTGCTTGTTTTTCTGCTGCTGCAGCTCTATGAGCGGCTGCCCAGGGAGGGGCTGAAGAACTGTCCTCTGGGCTGCCTGGTCCCAAGGACGCTCAGGGGGCACTGGACTCCTGAGGCCAGGAGGCCTTGAAATTGTATGCAAACCTCGTGTGCACACGGGAAGGTATATTTTTCTAGGGAGACATTCTTTGCCTTTCCTCAGATTCCCAAAGAGGTCCTCGACCCAGAAAAGGCCAAGAGCCGCCAACAGCACCCTTGGAGATTAGCATCCAGAGGGTCATTTATCCAGCTCCTTCCTCAAACAATCTAGACCTGTAAAGCACACGATGCCCAAGAGTATCCCCTCCTGAGATTTGACCACAGTTGTGGACAGAGGGAGGCAGGAAGTCAAAGCGTGCCAAGGACATCAAAGAGGGGAAAGTGGCACAAAGAGCCAGGAGAAAGATTGACGCGCAATCCCGAGGGAAGGGTCATCACCTGCAGACATTCTTGGGAAGCCAGAGATGAGAGGAGTTTACACAGAGGCCTTTCGCAATCCTCTGAGGCCTCAGGTGGCTCCTTGGGTTCTCTCCCGGGGACTTTAGTGACCACAGAACCTTCTGGAAGACTTCTAATAATAATAACTCTTTTTGAGCACTCATTATGCTCTTTCCAGACATAATCTTATTCCTCCTCACCACAACCCATGCAAGAGTATTTTCACCCCCATTTTACAGAGGAGAAAACAGAGCCTTACAGGTAATTTTCCCAAGGTCAGACAGATAAATACCGAGCACAGATTTGAACCCAGGTCTGCCCCACTCCAAAGCACCTTCTCCTAACCACTAGACTATCCTTATTTTCTAAACTGTAATACAATGGAGAAAAGTTAATTTTTATTAAGTACGGAATACACCCCCTCCTCCCCACCACCTCCAAGGAAATCTGTTTTCAATGGGGAAATGCTAAATAAGCTGCTCAGGAGTATGTAGGGGGAAGTGACACCCCAGGGGGCACGCTGCGGCAACAAGAGGTGCCCTCTGGACTGCCTTCTAGAGGCTGGACTGTGCCTAGTGTGGGGTATAACCTTAGGGTCTGAACTGAGCTGCTCAAGGCCTAGAGATTTGAGAGGTTGTAAACAGGTGAGAGGCAGGGGAGGAAAAGGAGGCAGCTGGTAGCCAGCAAGGAACTTTGGGGGAACAGGGAGGTCTAATGGGGATTTGCCTGAGTTTGCCATATGGAGTATATTCACCTCTCCACATCCCCATGGGGGCTTCAGCTCTGAGCAGTGAGATCAGTTTCAGAGCAATGTGATGATGCACTGAGTCTGCCTCAAAGGGAGCATGGAGAAGAGCCAGGACCGCCCACGGGAGGCCTACCCCACACTGTGTTCCAGATTTATTGAGCTCCTGAGTGCCAGACCCTGTCTGCCCACCCAGGAAGACTGCCCTGCAGAGTAGCACCTAAAGCCTCTAAGGGAGAATTCAGGGACCAAAGACCTTCGGTGCCAACCTATACCTTAATAGATTGGGGCTGCTGCAAATAGCACAAATTTCTGCAGAACTGCCCTATCTCAGGCGGCATTTTCTGGCTCTACAGTCCTCTGGAGCAAGGAGTCAATTAATTAATAAACATGCCAGCATAAATATTTGAGAACCTGTTATTTGTCAGTCACAGGCTTAAAGAGACAAATATGTCCCTTGCCCTATTTTACATTAAATTAGCAAAGTCAGAGTATAAAATAAATACAAAGTGTGGCAGGAAGACTAAAGGAAATAAGAAGGGGAGGAAATAAACATGTTTGTGGGAAAGGGGAGGCCTTGCTCTGTAGGATGGTTAGATAAAAGCCTTTCTGAGAGGGAGACATCTAAGCTGAGAGCTGAGACCCACACAATGTGAAAGAGCTGACCTTGCAAAAAAGAAGAAAGTGTTACCGGCAGAAGAGACAGCATGTGCAAAGGCCCTGAGACAGAAAGACTCCTTTCTATTCAAGAAACTGGAAGAAGACTGGTGTGGCTGGAGTGTGATGAGGGAGCGAGGAATGGCGCTTAAATCTTAAATTGCGGAGAAGGGTGAGCGAGAGGAGCGTGCGAGCACACAATTGGGCAGCCCAGGAAGACCCCAGAGCCCAGATAACATGGAAACCCCGCGCAAAGGCGAGGGCCTGCTGGGGGCGCTCAAGAGCAGTCTCGAGACACCCCCTCCACCCTCGCCGCTACCCCCGTGCCGCTGCGGTTCGCCCTCTGGTCCCTCTCCGGGGCGGGAGCCCCAACCCCAGCCCAGGACCCCAGGCTGATGGCTAGGTCGAGAACGCCTCTCTTCCACCCCTGGCCCCTCGCTCGGGGCAGGCCGGTCGTGGGCCCATAGCCCCGCGCCCGTGGTCGGGAGCGCGGCCGCGGGTAGTGCCCCTGGTCTCCGCGGTCCGCGACGTCCGGGATGCTGTGCGCTTGCCCCGCCGCAGAACCCCATCCTCGACATCCCTCAGCCGAAACTGGGGCGTCCTCCCGACCCAAGGTCCCCCCGACTCACCGAGGGTTTGGGGCCGAGCCTTGGGCCATCTCCGCCTGCGGAGAGCGGGAACGGGGGTCCCGGGCTGGAAGAAGCGCCCCGGCACTGGGCTTCCTCGTGGTGCTCCCGCAGCCTCCTGCCGAGCTGGGCAGGGCTCATCCTCCCGCCGCCCTTTCTCTTTTACTGCTGGGTCTTGCTGGGACCCACAGCCGTGCAGAAGGGGAGAAGGCAGCCCAAGAACGCTGGGCAAAGCTCAGTGCGCGCACCTGGCGGGAGACGCGGGCACGCAGGTCCTTGGGATCCTCTGGAACCCTCTGGAATCCCAGGCTGCCCCCGCAGGGAGAACCTCGGAGCTGCCAAGCACCTGCAGAGGCGGATTCGCTTGAAGACCAAGATCCCCGACGGCAAGTCGCGGGGCGTCGATTACTCTACTTTGAATTCCTTCCTCCTCGGCGCCCTCCTCCCCAACACACCCACGGGAGATCCTTGAGGAAGCCCGGGCCAGCCAGTCCACGTGGGCCGGCAGCAGGGCCGGGGAGGGACCTGACTGCCACCAGGAAAGGCTGGGCCGCAGTGTGTGCAGAAACCGCCTGGCTCCCGGGCCGCGGACCCTGGCCTTTCGCAGTCAGGCAGGCCCGCGACTATTCTAGAGCCGCTGGTGGCGCCGAGCGTCCGCTCACAGGGCTTTCCCGTCCTAAGAAGGGCTGTGGGCCAGTCTCTCCCTCCTACCCGGTCCTTTATTTCCTTGTCCGTACCAGCCCCTGTGGGTAAGTCATCCTCCCGCGCAGAGGACAGTATCTGCTCCGAGGGGACGCAGTTCTGCAGCTCTTCGTTCTCCGCAAGCGGTACAGTTGGCTCCAGGCACGGGGACCTTGGAGGCTCCTCCCCGCCCGGGCAGCCGCCCTCTGGGCCCTGCTCTGGCTGCTTATTATCTCCTCAGGGTAGGTGCAAGAGCCCTTGGGGGGCGAAAATGAAGGGGTGATGGGAGCAGCCTGGATAGGAGAAGGCAGCACCCGTAGCAGAGGTCAAGGCACCAAGCGCGTGGACCTCTGCACACCTTAACAACTGTGTGACCTGGGCTAGGCAGGTTATGGATGTTCGCCAAGACTCTATAATCAAGGATGATCGTAATAATAACCTACCTCTTTGAACTGTTCTGAGGATTAAATGAGATGATGGACGTAAAGTCCATTAGAACGGTACAGCTCCAGACAAGCGTTCAACAACCGTTCGCTACAATAGTAGTGGTCATTGTTACAGTCTGGACTCCTCGGAAGAGCCAGATGCATTTACTGACAATTTACTCACCCTAAGCCCTCATGTTTCCTGTGTCCAAGGCTGGGTTGCAAAGGAAGACAAGCCCCTAAGAACAAAAAGTGAAAATGTGTTGATTCCAGCCCGTTGACTGCACTCCAGTATGAAGTCCAAATGGGAAAATTGCCCACCTCCTACCATTCTTAACAAATCAGCTATTTCCAGTCTTTCACGTTATCCTCCGCTCACACACATGCAATTTTGTATTCTTCTTTTATTTATTATATAAGTATTTCCCTGGTTGCTACCTGGTTTTAATAACTATCGTTTTAATGAATGCATACTACTCCACTAAATTGATGTGGTTACTTAACCACACCCTTATTGTTGGATTCTTAAGATGTTTACAATTTTTCACTAGATAATGCTGAAATGTAATCTTCGTTAATAAAACTTTTAAAATTAAAGTTAAAAAAATTTTAATATTTTTTCCTTTGAAGTTTCTTTCCCCAAAAGCTATGCAAATCTAGTCACTGGGAATCACCTAATACATATTTTTTAAATAAAAGTAGTTTTTTATGTGAAAGTAATAAAAAAATGGATAAAAGAGGAATGTTATTCATAGTCTCATCATCTAGAAATGTCTTAGAAGCATATCTTTTCAGACTTTTCTAAATATAAATGTAAATATATGTTAATTTTTAATATAATTTGCTTACAAAAATGGAGTCCTCTGACACATACTGTTTTGTAACCTATTTTTCTGGAAGGCATCATAAATATGATGATAATAGCTGACTCTTAATATGGTGCTTACTGTGTACCAGGTCCTATCCTAGACTGTTTTCATTATATTAACTCATTCAATCCTCATGAGAGCTCTATGAGATAGCACCTGATTGATAGCCCCATTTGACAGATAAGAAGTTAAATACTAGAATAGATAAGTGACTTGCCAAAGGTCACACAAGTAAGAAGTGGCAGGGTCCACGTACTTAACTCCACTATATGCTTCTGCCTCGCTTGATAGGTCATTAAACTGATATTTATCTTCTCGTTCTTAATGGCTACATAGTATTCAGAGGAATAGATATATTATAACTTATTCAGGCAATCCTCTCTTAACATTTAGTCAGATTCCAATTTTTTTTATAATAAACGTATTTGTATGCACATTCTTGTGCACTTGTTTGTTTCCTCAGGATAAACTCTGAGAAATGGAATTGCTGGATCAAAGAGTAATCTTGCAGGGTGGCAAGGAGAACCTCCCTCTTCAGAGCATGTACGGATAGTAGGACCTCTGCTTAAGAAGAGAGCCAATAGTCCTCCTTCCTTATGAGCTCTTCTTCCACTCCACCTGGCCACCCACTCACACGGTCACGCCCAAGTGGTTAGCATTACCAGAAAATACACCGTTACTGAAATATTGATTTCACACTTCCTGCCCGCAGATCAACACCTTCTACACTGCTCTCATTGCTAGACCTCTAATTCACTGGGGCCCATGACTTTTTCACTTTTTATCACTCCTCTCATATCTTTTGTTTTGGTTTTTTTTTTTTTTTTTTGAGGAAGATTAGCCCTGAGCTAAAATCTGCTGCCAATCCTCCTCTTTTTGCTGAGGAAGGCTGGCCCTGAGCTAACATCCGTGCCCATCTTCCTCTAGTTTATATGTGGGATGCCTGCCACAGCATGACTTGCCAAGCAGTGCCATGTCCGCACCTGGGATCCGAACCGCCGAACCCCAGGCTGTCGAAGTGGAACATGTGAACTTAACCACTGCGCCACTGGGCCAGCCCCACTCTCATATCTTTTTTTAAAGATGAGGTATAATTGACATAACGAGAAACTGCACATATTTAAAGTGTGCAATTTGATAAACTTAGACATGTGTATACACCTGTGAAATTGTCACCACAATCAAGATAGTGACCATACCTACCACCTCCTGTGTCCTGTGACACAGTTCCCTGTGTCCATTGGTAGTCCCTCCCTCTCAGGCAACCACTGATCTTCTTGTCATCACAGAGTAGTTTGCATTTGCTAGAATACTAGACAAATGGAATCAGATAGTATGCACTCTTTTTTGTCTAGCTTCTTTTATTCAGCATAATTATTTTGAGAGTCATTCCTGTTGTACATATCTACAGTTCATCTTTCTTGCTGAGTAGTGTACCACTGTGTAGATAGACCACAATTTGTTAATGCATTCAAATCCTTTCACTTGTTGATGGACATTTGGGTTGTGTCTAGTTATTGGCTGTTACAAATAAAACTGCTATGGCTGTAATTAACAAGACAGGAAACAACAGGTGTTGGACAGGATGTGGAGAGAAGGGAACCCTTGTACACTGCTGGTGGGAGTGCCAACTGGTACAGCCACTATGGGAAGCAGTATGAGATTCCTCAGAAAATTAAGAATAGATCTACCATATGATCCAGCTATCCCACTGCTGGGTATTTATCCAAAGAACTTGAAAACGCAAAGGCATAAAGATACTTGCACCCCTATGTTCATCGCAGCATTATACACCATGGCCAAGACTTGGAAGCAACTTAGGTGCCCATCAAGGGACGAATGGATAAAGAAGATGTGGTATTTATACACAATGGAACACTACTCAGCTATAAGAAATGATGAAATCTGGCCACTTGTGACAACATGGATGGACCTTGAGGGTATTATGCTGAGTGAAATAAGTCAGAGGGAGAAAGTCAAATACCATATGATCTCACTCATAAGTAGAAGATAAAAACAATGACAAACAAACACATAGCAATGGAGATTGGATTGGTGGTTACCATAGGGGAAGGCGGGGGAGAGCAAAAAGGGTGATTAGGCTCACATGTGAGGGGATGGACTATAATTAATTTTTGGGTGGTGAACATGATGTAATCTACACAGAATTTGAAATATATTACAATGTACATCTGAAAGCTATATAATGTTATAATCCAATGTTACTGCAATTAAAAAAGAAAAAGAAAAAGAAAAGAAAAAATAAAACTGCTATGAACATTCATGCACAGGATTTTATATGGACATACATTTCCTTTTCTCTAAGGCAAATACCTTGTAGTGGAATAGCTGGATCGTAAGGTAAGTATGTGTTTAACTGTTTAAATTGCCAAGTGTTTTCCACAGTGGTTGTGTCATCTTACATTCCCAGCAGCAGTGTATGAGAGTTTCAGCTCCCCCACATCCTCACAGACACTTAGTATGGTCAGTCTTTTCATTTGCATTTCCTTATTGACTACTTATGTTGAGTGTCTTTTTATGTGCTTTTTTGCCATTTGTATATCTTTTTTTTGAAGAAGTATCTGTTCACATCTTTTGTCCTTTTAAAAAATTGTGTTGTTTTCTTATTAGTTTTTAATAGAAAGTCCTTTAGTAGATACAAGTCCTTTATAAAATATCTGATATGCAAATTTTTTTTCTCAGTCTGTGGCTTGTCTTTTCATTCTCTGAACAATGACTTCAAACAGAAATGTTTAATTTTGACGAATTCGAATTTATCTATTTTATCTTTTATGGGTCATGCTTTGATGTCGTATCTAAGAACTCTGCCTAACCCAAAGTCACAAAGATTTTTTCCTGTGCTTTCTGCTAGAAGTTTTATAGTTTTACATTTTACATTTAGGCCTGTGATTCATTTTGAGTTAAATTTTACGTATGGTGCAAGGTATAGGTTGCAGTTCTTTTCTTTTTCTTTCTTTCTTTTTGTTTTTGCATTTAGATATTCAAGTTTTACAGCACAATTTGTTGCATTGCCTTTGCATCTTTGTCAAAAATCAGTTATCCATATATATATATATATATATATATATATAATTTCTGAATACTCTATTCTGGTCTACCTTTATACCAATATTACACCATTTGATTACCATAGCTTTATAAGACCTGAAGCCTGGGCCGGGGGCACCAAAGCCCTTGTATTTCATGTGAGCCACTAGTAGGAAAGGTCCCAGGCAATGGTTTCGCTTTGGTCGTTCAATGCTTTCTCACCTACATAATCTGAAAGTTACTAGTATTGTTTTCTCAGGCTCAGGAGGTCAGGGCGAATCTGGCTGAATAAATTCTATCCTCAGCTAATGCACCTTTAAATAATGGTTAAAACATGCCACAACTAGAAGGACCCACAACTAAAACATGCAACTATGTGGTGGGGGGATTTGGGGAGAAAAAAGCAGAAAGAAAAAAAAAAGTAGAAGATTGGCAACAGTTGTTAGCCCAGGTGCCAATTTAAAAAAAAAAAAAAAAGGTTAAAACATACCACCCACAAGCACAAAGTGTTCCTCTAGAGTTCTTCTGACATTGAGGCCAGAAGCCCTTAGAACCTGGGGACAAAGGAGTCTTCAGAAGACCTGAGAGAAGAGCTTGCATCTGTGGATAAACACAGGGACACAAGATAAATCCATCTCTAAACACCAGGAAATCAAAGGAGATGGCTTGCTTGTGACCCTCCTCGTTTATGAGACCTCTAGACAGAAGTTCTGCTTCCTCTCATCAGAATTAGAGTCTATGGGAAAGATACTATTTATGTTCCTGGCGGGAGCCCACTAGCCTTGGCAGACAGGTTTTGCCGTCTGAAGCCCGACCCCATGAGACTGATCACTTCTCTGCAATCTTCAGGGAATGTGAGGAAGCTGAAAATGGACTTGCCTACACCCTTGTGCTAAACCCAGCTCTGCACCTAATTTAATTGTGGGAATCAGGAGTCTCCAAGGTTGAATGACTCATTAGGAGGACTCGTAGGACCCAGAAAAGCTGTTGTTCCCGTGGTTAAAGTTCATTACAGGCAAAGGATACAGACTGAAGTCAGCAAAGGAAAAAAGCACATAAGATGGAGTCCAGGAGAAACCAGACACAGGCTTCCGGTTGCCCTCTCACAGCTGAATTGCACAGACAGCACTCAGTTCTCTCAGCACTAATGTGTGACGACATGTGTAAAGTGTTGCCAACCAGGGACACCAAAGTTTTCACTGGGGGTCAGTCACAGAGGCATACAGTGCACATGTAACTGACCTTCACTACTCAGTGTCCAGCCACAGAGGTCACACATGTCTCGGGGTCTCAGGCAGACAAAACCTCCCTTATCAGGCAGCCTACTCCAAGGGCTCAGAGGTCATCTCCCCTCCCAGGTCAGGGGCCAGTCCTGAAGACCTTTGGAAGGTTGACTTTGGACAACCAAGTTCTGCTGAGTTAACCTTTTATTGACACTCATCTAGCGTGTATTACCTGTCACCTTTTCTTGTGAACTACATCTTTACCATGTAAGTTATGTCTCCGCAGCTGGGGTGGAGCCCACCATAAAAGCAGCAGCTCTCTTAGACCTTTTAGTAGTCTGGGGGCTTGCTGAGTTCCATGTATATGTAGATATCCAATAAATATTCATATTTTATTATCAGGCCAGTGACCCTTGTTCAGGTTGTTCTCTGACCTGGGTTATCTTTTCCAGCTCCCTTCTACCTGTTATCCCAGTCTTAGCAATCCATCAATATCCAAGCCTCATGAGATCTTTCCCAACTGTTCTGGCACACATTAGGGTATTTCTGTTCTCAATTCCTGACATATTTACTGCCTATATAATCTACGTGACTTTTTATTACATTTGGCTTTGAAATGTTACTTATCTGTTTTATGGGAGTATCTCCCAACTAGACTGTAAACTTCTGGAGAAAGAGGACTAGATTGTACCTGTTTTTTGCATTCCCTTTGACGCCCTGACACGATGGTTTGAATGTTTGTGGCCTCTCTCAGGAAAACCCTCATTCCTGAAAAATCCAAAAAAGGAAAGGGGCTACAAAACCAAGAGCAGAGGAGATAAGTAGAAGGACAACAACAGAGAGTAGCAGCTCTACATCAGGACAGATTAAACCATGGGACGAGAAACAAAGGAAACTGAAGAAAACCGGAAAACAAGACACAAAATGGTAGTGGTAGGCCCCCACGTCTCAATAATCACTCTAAATGTAAATGGATTGAACTCCCCAATCAAAAGACACAGAGTGGCAGGATGGATCAAAGAACAAGATCCAACAATATGCTGCCTCCAGGAAACACACCTCAGCCCCAAAGACAAACACAGACTCAGAGTGAAGGGATGGAAAACAATACTCCAAGCTAATAATGAACAAAAGAAAGCAGGTGTCGCTATACTAATATCAGACAAGGTAGATTTCAAAGCAAAACAGATAAAGAAAGATAAAGAGGGACAGTATATAATGATAAAAGGGACTCTCCACCAAGAAGACATAACACTTATAAATATATACGCACCCAACACAGGAGCACCAAAATTTGTAAAGCAACTCTTAATAGAACTAAAAGAAGACATCAACAACAATGCAATAATAGTAGGGGACCTCAACACACCATTAACACCAATGGACAGAACACCCAGACAGAAAATCAACAAGGAAATAATAGAATTAAATGAAAAATTAGACCAGATGGACTTAATAGATATATATAGAACACTTCATCCAAAAACAGCAGGTTACACATTCTTCTCAAGTGCACATGGAACATTCTCAAGGATTGACCATATTTTGGGAACCAAAGCAAACATCAATAAATACAAGAGAGTTGAAATAATATCAAGCATCTTTTCTGATCATAACGCTATTAAACTAGAAATCAACTACAAGAAAAAAGCAGAGAAAGGTGCAAAAATGTGGAGACTAAACAACACGCTTCTCAACAAACAATGGATCATTGAAGAAATTAAAGATGAATGTTTGTGGCCTCTCAAAATGTGTACGTTGAAACCGAATCCCCAGTGTGATAGCATTTGGACGTGGCTAGGTCGTGAAGGTGGAGCCGTCGTGAGTGGATTAGTGCCCTTTAAAAGAGTCCCCAGAGAGATCCCTTGCTCCTTCTACCACGTGAGGTTACAGCTAGAAGGTGCTGTTTATGAACCAGGAAGTGGGCCTTCACCAGACATTGAATCTGTTGACATCTTGATCTTGGAATTCTCAGCCTCTAGAACTGCAGGAAATAAATGTCTGTTGTTTATAAGCCACTGACAAATAAAAATGGCAAGCAATAGGATATATTGGAGAATATGAGGAAGCCATTCGGTATAAACCTAATTCGGCCTGACCTTGCCTTTCCAAAAGGGCCTGACCGTGGCTGTTGAGCATCCATTGTATATCTGCTTTAGAGATTCCCTATGGCAAGAGGAAAGGCCCTTGAGATAAAGGTGCAACCTCCCTCCCCCTCCCAACTTTGGCGGCTGTGTCCATCAAGTGCTGTGCTGACAGGGCAATCTTGCGACTATTGTGGGAGGGACATTTCAATCATATGTAAAGCACCCTCTTTGGGGGTATATAACCATTCTGTACACCTCATTTCTTTGGTGCCCTTTCTTCCTTCGGGAAGAAAGGCCCCGGGCCATGGTCCTCAGATTTCAGCTCAGAATAAACTCACCCAAATTTTCATTTACAGATTGGTTATGGATTATTTTCGTCGACACCACCCAGTCTATGGTATTTTGTTATAGAAGCCCAAACAGACTAGGACCCCAGATCAGGGCCTCACCATAGTAGATGCTTAGTAAATATGAGATGGTCAGGGAAGGTAAAAATTCCCTTCTTCTTTGGGCCTTTTTTCCCCTCTTTGCTGAGGCCAAACCAATGCTTCTTAAATAGATGGAGAGAAATAGTGCTTTTCAGAGAAATGACAATAGCAATGAATAATCAGCACAAATTTTTTGCAGAGACTAAAGCTTTTATTCCAAGGAGTCATTTACTTTCTGAAGATTCTCTGAGTCCATTGTGAAGAGGACAGCCTCATTGATGCTCTGAGTGATGTAATCTATGTTATAGGCATTGATACAGGTGAAGTTGATACGACCGTTCTTGGGGACGTAAATATGCTTTTTCTTGACCAGGTATTCCACTTGTTGGGCTGGTAATAATCATCACAGGGTCTCAGATCCTGGGGTGGCCACCTCTAACTCCCCTCTAGCCCAGGGTGGATTATAGCGGATAGGAAGTGTCAGCATTTCTGGGGATCCAGAAAGGTCTTTAAGGCAGCTGCACTTTCCTCAGGGAAGAATCAAAATCTGGGGTGAAGCTAGGGACTGGTCACCTAGTCAGTGAAGTTTAATGCTCAAATACAAGCCCAAGGTCAGAAAGGGTGGAGCTACCCCCTCCTAGACACTTACAGCTGAGTCCAAGATAGCTATGGGTCCCATTCTGGTGGGTGATGTGATCCCAGGAGCCAGGAGTCCCCAGGAGCCTGAGCTTCTCCTTCACCTTTTCCTTGATCATCATGATGTTCTCTGCAACCTCTTTCAGACTCTGCTTCCTGCCAAAGGAATGACAGCAAGAAATTAGAGTGTGAGCTCCAGTCTGTCCTGTCTCTCCCGCCCCCACCCCCAACAACATCCTCATCCACCTTCTTCCCTTCAAAAGCCCCCAACCAGGGTGCCTGAGGGCAAGCCCGTGGAGCCAGGGACCTCGATGGTTATGAATGGGAGGGGGACTTCAGCCCATACACATTTAAGCAAGCCAAGCAGGCTCTTAGGCAGATTGTGCCAGAGCCCTTGATGCTTCCTAATCTCGTCCTGCAATCTGGAAGTGTTCAAATAATTCATTGGCCTGTATCCAAAAAGAACATCCTATTACCAACTTCCCCAAGGTATGGCAGCCTTTGGCATAGGCACTGCCACTGTACACAGTGGGTCCTCAGTAAATGTTGATGAATGAATGGAGTAAAGAGGCGGCACGGGCAGGAAGAGAAGCACCCAGTTGAATCCTGTCAATGAGCAAGTCTATAGGTATCCAGAGGCTCTGCCCATCCTTTCCCGCCCCCACCCTTTGCCCTTACCATTCTCCCTGCAAAGCAGGGTTACAGAGGATGGAGGTGATAATGCGAGCACCCGTGGTAGGAGGGTTCAACCACAGGGCCCGGGCGAAGTTCATCAGCTGGGAGAGGACACACAGCAGAAGCTCGTTGTTGAGTGCCACCACGACTAGGATCCCTACTCCTTCATCTACAGTTTGGGGACAGACAGGCTCATTCTCAGTCTCATGCTCCGTTACCAAGACCTTCCTCTATGACTCTGCCTCCACCATTGCAGAAGAGAGGATTGAACTATGGGGCCCTCACCCCAGCCCAGCCAAGCTGGTATCCAGACTCCAGAAAGTTGCCAGAGGCTCTCCTTGCAGAAAAAGTAGCCATAAGTAAGAGTCTTAAAGGTGGAAGAGACTTAAAAGATCACTAATTCCTACCCCCTCATCTTATAGTTGAGGAAACAGAGGCCTAAGGGGGAGAAATGATTTAACCAGAGTCAGTTTTAGTAGCTAGTTCTAGTAGCTGAGCTGAGATGACACCACAGAACCTGACTTCTAGCACAACGCTCTTCCCTTCTGCCTCCACGGTGCTCTGACGGGACGCCTCAGCTCCCAGAGGGCAGGAGATGTCAGACACATTGTTTGTGCCATGGGTGTGGTACCACTTCAGCACCAGGCCCTCCCTTTGCCTTCTGCCCATACCATACCATAAATGCCAAAATTCTTGGACAGAGACTGGCTGCAGAAGAACTCAAAGCCTTGAGACACAAAATATTCTAAGAATCTAGTATCTTCTTCCAGGTCACCCGTGGATAAACCTTGATAGGGAATGTCAAAAAATGGGAATATCTGCTTGCTCTGTAGGAGAAAGGAGAATGGAAAAAGGATAAGACTGGGAAGCGAAAGGAGATGGTCAGAGGGGGGTAAGTCAGGCAGGAGGTCAGGCTCACCTTCATGGTGGCCATGAACTTTGCCCACTGACTTGGTGTCAACTTGCAGTTGCCAATGTTCCCAATCACAAAGACACAGCCACGTGGGGCCTGCTGTAGGTAGAGACTGTCTCATCAGTCACTTCCCCTACCGAGTGGTAGTGGTACCAAGGTATTTGGAGGAGATGTGATCCTTCTAGT
The DNA here is from genome assembly GCF_041296235.1 of Equus asinus. NCBI lineage: Eukaryota > Metazoa > Chordata > Mammalia > Perissodactyla > Equidae > Equus > Equus asinus. The sequence goes on along the minus strand of NC_091816.1, from coordinate 6,784,665 downwards.
TGGTTCCTACTAAAGGGCTAGGCAAATCCAAGCCTAGAAAAGACCTTGGATGACTGGGGGGGGGGGGGGGGGCGGGGGACGTAAGGAAAATAAAACTTTAAATTGGGTCTGGGGAGAATTTTCTGAGCTGGGCCCCTCTACCTCCGCCACACTGAGGAGCATGTTGGGGTCTAGGCACAGCTGCGTGGAGTCCCAGAAGGAGTATTCATAAACTGTAAAGCCCATGTCCTGGAAAATAAGTCCGTGCGGTTCTGTGGAAACACAGCCCCCCAGCAGTTGGTAAACGGGGAATGGAGAGATGGAGGCAGACGCCCCAGAGAAGGGGCGTGAGGGTCACTGGTTGAAGGCGGGACAATAAGAGGAAAGGGACAAGCACACCTTGGCTTGTCCACCATTTTTCTCACGACAGAGAATGAGGACAACAGTGAAGATTGCTAGTGGGGTGGGAATCAGCAACCAGAGACAGGGATCTTCTGTCCTCCTCACCTCGCAGAACACTCACCTTTTTGAGAAGAAATGATGTAAACTACTTGAGAATCTCGACGCCAAGTTTTGAGGAACTGGGCCCCAAGTTGGAAGGCACCACTGTCACCAACAGTGTGTACACCCCCTCCCTATTAGCAAAAAATAAACAGAAATCACACTTTAAAAGAGTCACGGTGATACTAGGACCACCTGCGATCTAGACTGTTCCCTCCCTGAGAGAGCCTGCACATCAACCATGTGGGTTGGTGCCAAGAGCACAGGCTTTGGGTTCTGAGCCCAGCTCTGCCCCTCAGTGACTAAAGCTTTGGACTCTCTGAGCCTCAGGTGTCTCCTTTGTCAATGCCAGGGACCCTGCAAGGTCCCTTTCAGGTTTAAGATCGTGCACGCTCTGGTCCCCATCCCTGTGTCTGGGTAAGTGCGGGAGGGCCCTTCTTCTCACCCTGTTCTCCACGATGACTTGGCTGTGCTTTCCAAAGAGGAGTTCCAAGGAGGCCTGGATGAACGATTTCATGCCCATCACCGGTATGTACTCATAGTTCAAGGAGGGATCCTCCGCGATCTGTAGTCGGATCTTGTGCACCACGGAAGAAACCCAGGGTTGGCCCTTCTTGGTCATGCAGACTGTGAGGGAACCGCAGAGGGAGCTCTGGAGGCCTGGCCTCGGGGTCTCCAAGGCTGGGCTCCACAGACAGCCCGCAGACAATTCTTCTGTCCTGCCTTTCTTGGGGCTTTGGAAAGTCACCTAGGAAAAGACAACTTTCCCTTCCTTTCCCCTTTATAAAAACAACGTGCTGTTAGTGAATGTGCATAATTTTTGTCTTTAAAAAAAAGACGACGACTAAAACCTATGCCATTTTAAAGGGTAAAAATGACATACAACGTGGGAGTTATGGCTACATGAGACTAAACAAAGGTAACGCTGACTTTCACAGCGGCAAGGGCTGGCTGCACAGAAGCGTCAATTTGGGGAACCATTCTTGGTTCAGGAACCGGGGAGACAGAGGGGAGAAGGAAGAGGCTGAAGAAAGTGCATTGCCCATGCTGGGCCAAAGCGTGGAGCTGGGGGAGAGGACACAGCTCTTACCATTCCCTGGAAGCCGCCAGAGAATGGCAGGGGCACGGAACGATCGGAGGATTTTCCGCTCTTTTCCCCACTGGGCAACTCTGCTAACAGGAACAGACCTGTCCACTTGCAGAGGCTCAGGCTAGCTCCCGATTCCTCTGTGGCAGTAGAATTCTGCCCTCCTAGAGGCAATTCTGATCCATCAAGTCACAGACTCAGCAACTACTAGGCATCTACCTTTATAGGCCAGGAACATCTTGTTGGGGCAGTCGTCTTTTTTGTAGGTCTTTAACAAGCTGCCTTCTAGCTTCTGGGCTAGGGGCACATCCATGAACACTGAAAGGGTGGACATCACTGAGATGAACGTAGAGCCAAGACTATGACTCCGCTCTGTGTTCCTCCCCGCTCCTGCCCGCGAGCCCTCCTCCAAGCCGGGACCACACAGGCCTGCCCCTTCCCGGAACCCTCGCAGCTCCAAGGCCCAGAGGCTCTGGACAACTTGTCTCCAGAGCAACAGAGCCCCACACCTCCGTCTCCACGGGGATATTCCATGGCCCTAGAGGAGAATCCCCTGAGAGAGTGGGCTGGGGGAGGGGGAAGGAGGACCTGGAGCTCCAGGCACTTCTCCCTAACTCACTGCCTTCTCTTCTCCAGCCCCAAGTCCCCCAATCCAAAATAACAAGTCAGCCCCTCAGGAGAGAGGGCAAGGCAGGCAGCCAATGAGCCAGGTGAGGGCTGCTCCTGCAGAAGGGAAAGCCCCAGACCCAGCGTTAATGCAGGCCCAGGGACATGTTTACCAAGCTTCTGCTTTCATTTTGGTAAGGGCTCCAGACTTTAAAAGGAATAGAAAGAAAGCACTGTTCTCTTCCACAGATATTTTCATTGAAGAGTCTTATATTTAGAAACAGTATAATTTGCAACTTGGTAAACCAGTCCTATTTCTCTCGGTTATCTGGAGTCAAGACCTCTTCATTTGTTAACTGTTTAGTGGTGGCCCAGCAGCACGGGTAGGAGGCAGAGGTCAAGGGCAGAAAGAGCCTCTGTAGGATCAGTCTTGCATTTTGCTTTCTTTTTCTTTTCGTCTTTAAAAATAACTTTGTAAATGATTGATGTAGACACTGTTGGTGTCCCACCAAGACGCCCTTTACCAGCCTTGCAGGTGGATAAGGCTTACCTTCCTGAGCTACCTTCTCTGGAGAATTGCCCTTTGCTGATGGCGCTACCTCACCTGGAAACCACCTGGAAGGTCACACCCCCACCAACAAGGGTGGCCAGTGACTGCCTGATCTAGGCATACAAAAGGCCAGGCCCCTTGTCCTGGGGTATCTCTGGGACTCCATTTGCACTCCAGGGCCCACCCCCAAATCAGGCCAAGGCTAGACTTGACCTGGAACCACATCCTTGCAAGGCTCCTCCCCCTTCCCAGTCCTGCTTCCCTCAGTCCCTGGCAGGTTCCTCCTACAGGGCCCTCCCTCTGCAAACCACGTGCCCCAAATTCCTGTCTCAGGCTGCCCTTCCAGGGAGCCTGCCTTGAGACAAGTGATTAGGAAAGTCATCCCTATTATTGTAGAAAACCTCAAAACTTCAAAAAAAAACTATAATTTTCCTACGATTTCCTACAATCAATCCATAACCAGGGAACATTTTAGTGTATCTCCCTCCGGTTTCTTTTCCATGATGTTTATATTTTAAGATACTCTATGTCCAAATTTACATGTCATTTTCATCACACTTTCTTCACATTTTAGTTGTGAGAATTTTAACCTGTGTGCCAATGAGAACTTCTTATGTTACAAGTAATAAAAAACCCAAGTCAAACTGGCTGGAGAAAGAGAGAGCATTTATTGGCTCTATAACTGGGCAGGCCAGGGTACATCTGATTTCAGTCGCAGTTCAGTCCAGAGTGTCACATTGTCATCAGGGTTCCAGCTTCGTTCTCTGTGGTTCCCTTCACTCTGCTCTTCTGGAAGCTTCAGCTTTGTTCTCCGGCTGACTCTGAGCACAGGAGCAAACGCCAATGCAGCAGATGCACAAAACGATACATATTTGAGGAATTTACATCGCAGCTCTATTTGCAAAAAAGCTAAATGCCAATTACTGAAGGAGTGTTGAAAATAATGATGCACTATCGATGTAAGGGAATTCTATGCAGCTGTTAAAGGCAGCCCTATGTGTACAGCTGTGGAAAAATCTCCAAGATACATCATTAAGTAAAAACAAGGTAGGTACGAAAGTGGAGCAGATTTCAGGGGAAATAAAAGATACATTTGCATGTATATGCATAGCAAATCTCTGGAAGGATCCATGACAAGAAGCAGGCGACTGTGATTGGCTCTGGAAAGTGGAACTGGGTGGTCGGTGGACAAGGACAGAGAAGAGGGCTGACTTGCTTTTCACTGTATACCACTTTGTACCTTGGAAAGGTTAAACCACGTGCATAGATTTCTCATTCAAAAAGGATTTATGTTTTGAAACAATGGCTGCAGCCTTTCCAGACATCACACCCTTACTATCCAGAGGAAGAGAGAATGGCTCTCCTCTTAGCTCCCTGGAAGGTTGAGGAAGTTTCCTTCCCTGAAGCCCCCAGCCTCCTTTCTCCCTCCTCTGGGCTGCAGTGAGTCACTGGCCCACCCGTGACCTTACAGCTGACCTTACAGGTGACCTTACAGCCGTGACCCACAGCTGAGGATGGGATACCCCGGTGAGTTTAAACCAACACCTAGAGCTGAGGGTAGTGTCAACCCCTCCCAAACTGCACAGCTGGGAATGGACAGAAGGGTTCCCTAAAAGAGATCCCAGGCATTGCTAGAAATGGGAGAGGGGAGAAAGGATGCTGGAAGGCAGTCATCAAGTTTTCACCGCATCATCCATTCCAAAGTCTTCAAAACTATTTTTAAAGGCTATTTTTTATGTTTGTTGGCCTTGCACTTCCAACCGCGTTAAACACCCAGGGGCCCCATTGCTGTCTCAGCAGCAGTGGGAAGCAGGGAAGGCTCTTCTCTGACTACCCCAGGCTACGTAGTGACAGCAGGTGGGGAGTAATGGAGGGGTGGCTGGCTTGTGCCAGAGGCTCTCCCTGGGAGCCTGCCAGCCAATAAGCGGGGATGCAGGGTTTGTGGCCCCAAGTTCCGATCTCTCACCAGCCCAGGTACAAAGATGGTTATATGAACTAGAATAACTCGTCCTTTCCTATACGGTAGAGGATCACTAGCCTGTCTCAGTCTTCCCCCATTGTTTCTGGCCATTCCTGGGGAGTTCTTGCATGACTTTTGGGATAACACTCTCATGCTCATCCAGTCCTGGCCCTCTCACTGACATCTGTTTCTTAGGATGTCACCCGGGTTCAGCATTTCTCCACTGCCACAGGTACTGGCAACCACCCTGACAACCACATGACATCTGTGTGGATGCCAAAGTTACGTTTTCCTGAAGCCCCAGAGGCACAAACTCCTGCCTACCAAAGCAGCCAGCACACGCCTGCGACCCTCCGCGTCTCCTGAAGGTAGTTCCTTGAGCTCTTCCCTGCCTCCCTTCTTGGCCCCAGCACTCAGACACGAGACCCACCCCCCTAACTGGAGCCTCATGGTGTAGTGGACGGAGGTAGTGGGCCTGGCTTTCCCTCTCAGCTCTTCCCCTTAGCACCTATATGGTCTTAGGGGAGTCATTTAAAACCTCTCCACCTCAGTGTATGCAGTTTTAAATGGGGATCACAAACCTTACAGAACTGTGTGAGGTTTACAGAAATGGGCATGTCCCTCAGGCTCCTTTAAAGAGACAGAAATCACAAAATTGAGATCCAAACGCAAGAAGTTTTGACTACAGAGTTTACAGTATAGGACACTTGGGAGGCCTCCTGAAATAAAACTGACATTTGAACAAACTGGAGTTTTAAGGGTTTTTTCCCAGATGGTTGAAGCCCACAAACAATCTCCAGGTTCTGATAACCATACTCACAGAAGCTGGCGGCTAAGGTGGAACGGCCCCCACAGGGCAATCCTCCCATAGCCCCTCTCAGGCTTAGCCAAGGAAGACAAAGGGTAAGGGAAATTCCTAAGGGGAGGTTATCAGCTGACCCAAAGAGCTCATTCCTTTGTTAGGAATGTGAATCCAAAAGCGGTTGCATCTTACGTCCGTGCCCACATAGATGCGGCATGTGCTTTGGACCAGTGACCACTGTGTGTCGCTCCACTTCCCCGCCTTTCTAAATGGGGGCCTTCATAGCAGTTTTCCTCCCAGCATTGAACAGTGGGTGCATGGGGAGTGGTTAAATTCGTTTTTAGTCCATAAGCTGCAGTATCATGAGCAGCCACTTTCAGATGAAGAAAATGCACCTCACCCAGAGATCCTAAACTCTAAGCTGGATGTTGGATGTGACTTTGGGTTGTTCCCTTGGGGGAGGAGAGAGTGAGTTGTTAGTTGCCTGTAGAAAAATTGCATTAGGTTAGGTGGGACCATTCTTGGAATTACATGTTTGAGAAAAAGAGAATGGGCCGATGAGCAGCCACAGGTGGAAGGTGTTGGTTTTTCACTAAGTCTGCCCAGACATCCTTTTCCTACTCCTTCTGGTAACAAACCCCACCCAACTGCCCAACCTTGGTTCTTGAATCCTGAGTCACAGTGCTTGCTCTGAGATGAGGCATGTGGCTCAAACCTGGCCTACTAGAGTCCTGTTAGAGCTGGCAGACAAGAGCCTTTCACTACTCTCTAGCCATGCAGTTATAAGGAAATGATCCTAAAACTTCCAGAAGCTACTGGCCCCTGACATGTAGGAAAGCCGCAAAAACGACGCCAACGGCATTAAGAAAGAAGTTGGAAAGAAGAAACTTAGCTGACCCAAGCCGCTAATTTCTGTCAGTATCAGTCTGGATTCTTGGTTGCAAGCCACAGAAACTGACTCTGGCTGATTTCAGCCTAAGAGGGATTTGTGAAAAGGGTATCTGGTGGCTCACACAATTAATTGGGAGGCTGGAGAGCTGGGAGCCGGAGCACCGCCACGATCACGATCAGACAACAGGAGGAAACTGGGGAGGATCACACCGCTGAACAACAGACGGCCCTGTGACTGGCTCCACCCTCACGTTCCCCTGCTGGCCCTGCTGCCACTGCAGGTCCCAGACACGGGTCTTTGCTGCCACAGCCGCTGCTGTCCGAAAGGATCCTCCACGTCCTTGCTCCCTGACTTCATGGGCTCCGAGTTACAGACGGGAAGTCTCTGTCTGATTGGCTGAGCCTACTCACGTGACCCTCTGGCCCTTCCTCTTGCTCTAGCTAAAGGATGGGAGGAGTGAGGGTCTGGGCATTGCAGCTTCACTTGGCAGAGGTGGGTTCTGCCCGCCACGAAGACTCAGAAAATGGAGAATTCTCCAAACCTTAGAAAGAAGTCCACAGGCTAGGCAGCCAAAAAAGACAAATTTTTACAATTATATCACACCTTTCCATCTCTCCTCAAATATTCAACGCTTTCTCCCAGTAGTCTCAACTGCTGCTGGTACTTATTTCACAGAAACAATAAAAGCAATCGTAAGAGACTTGCACATGTTCCCATCATAACCACCCATCTATTTGCATAGGTACCTACCTACTCGGTCTTTTCTCTTAGTGCAACGCTTGAGCCCACCTCTCCTGCACCCCTCAGTCCAGCCTTTCCCCTTGTGCCCTGGGCCATGGCTACATTGCTCCTGCAATTGTCCTTTCTCTCCTCTACCATCAGTTCCCCCTCTCTACCAGAACGTTCTCTTGAGCTTACAAACAGGCAGTGAAACTCCCATCTTAAAAACAAACAATGCTCCCTTGACCTCATGTCTCCTCTCCAGCTATTACCTCATGCGTCAGTCAGGGTTCAGCCAAGGAAACAGAATTGCTGTGAGTGATGCCGGTTTCATAGGAATTAGACCTCACACAACTGGAGGAGGAGCTGGGGAAGTGAAGGTCCGGAGGAGGGAGCTGGAGAATCAGAGAAAATTCATTCATCAGGCTGCCTGAAGCACGCTCGCAGGTGGGCAAACTGGAGCTGGCAGGGAAATCTGAGAAGCCAGACACATCCAGCTGCAGAAACGGGACTGGGAAGGGAGAACGCTTGGAGAGGTCTGTGGGAAGGCATGGCTTCTGTGCAGCTCTCATGTCTGTGCTTCTGCAGCCAAGGGTCTGGTGGTGGTCCTGGTGCTCCTGCAGTCCGCAAGGCCAACAGTCTGGAAGCAGAGCTGGGCGTGGAGTGGAGGAGAGTCTAAAGTCAAGCCTGAACTTACCCACCACCTCTGCGTCTGTATCTCACCCTGAAGTCCTTCAGGTATTAATGGACGCTGCTTCATTTCCACCTCTCAAATCTTAGGCAAGTTCCGCTAACCCGGGCTCTAACAAGGATTCTGGGAAACAGGGCGCCGAGATTAACCAGGATGACAACAGGATCCTCAACCAGACCATCTCCTCTGATCCTCTTCAGAGCAATAGCCATTGAAAGAATGTTTTATATTTATGTGTATTTTATCTCCACTTCTTTACTCCCCACATTCTGTTGAACCCTCTCTTATCAGCATTTCATCACCTCCACACCATCGTAGTTGCTCTTATCAAGGTCACAAATGACAGACCTTCGTGCTGTCGAATCCAATCACCATTGTTCTCAGTCCTCCTCTTGGATGTTTCAGCAGCACGTGACGCAGCTAATGGCTTCCTCCTTGAGACGCTTTCTTCCCACGGCGTCCAGGACGCTGCCTGCTTTGCGTCTCTTTTCACCTCACTGCCGCTGCTGCTCAGCTGGCTTTGCTGGTTCCTTCTATTTCCGACCTCTAAATGTTAGAATGTTCCAGGGCGCCGTTTTCTGAATTCTTTTTTTTCCCCATGCCTACTGATATTTAATTTTATTTTTTCCAGCTTTATTAAGATATAATTGACATAACATTGTGTAAGTTTAAGGTGTACAATGTGTTGATTTGATATACTCTGAATTCTTCTCTTCTCCATCTATGGTCACCATGTAGGTGAGCTCATCCACTTCCATGAGCTTAAATATCCATCTGTCAAATTTATATATCCAGCTCCAACTTCTCTCCTGACATACAGACTTGGAAGTCCAAATGCCTACTTGATAGTCCAATAAATAACTATTGTCATGTGTCACTTAACCACAGGGATAGGGTCTGAGAAATGCATCGTTAGACGGTTTCGTTGTTGTGCGAACATCATAGAGTGCATTTACACAAACCTAGATGTTATAGCCTACTACACACCTAGGCTATATGGTACTAATCTTATGGGACCACTCTAGTATACGTGGTCCTTTGTTTCCTGAAACGTCATAATGAGGCTTTGAATTTACTACGTCCAAAATAATAGACTTTGAATTTACTATGTCCAAAAACTAACTCATAGTTTCATATCCCTCCACCATTTTCCCCCCTTTCAGTAAATGGCAAGTCCATTCTGCCAAGTGCTCAGGCCAAAAATCTTGCTCTCATCCCTGACTTCTCCCTTTCTTTCTTATACCCACATCCAAGCCACTGGCAAACCCTGTCAGTTTTACCTTGTGACATATCAAGTCTGTTCACTCGATAAAAACTTATTGCTGGGATGGATGGATAGATGGATGAAGGGATAGATGGATGGACGGATGGATGGGTGGATGGATGGGTGGGTGGATAGATTGATGGATGGTTGGATGAGCAGAGAGTACAATCTGTGTTTGGATGGATGACAGAGGGTACAGTCTGTGTGAAGGTACAGAGACAAAGAAAAAATGAGTTCTTTAGTGAATTTAAGTGTGGCTGGAATAACAGTGTATGGGGGAGGAGAGTGATGGGAAATCAGGTTAGGAAGGTAGGCAGGCCTTTATGCTGAGGGGTCTGAGTCTTACCCCAAAATGCTTTAGAAAGCCATTGAATGATTTTAAGAAAGGGAATGACATGGTCAGATTTATGTTTTAGAAAAAGATGAATTGGAGGGGAGCCAGGATTAGGTGGGAAGGCCAAGGGGAGACTATTTTAGTTAATCCGGTTAAGAAGTGAGGAGGCCTGACTACAGCAGTGACTAACGGGTGGGCTCCCCAGAGGTCCTCCATGAAAATACCAGCACCTGGGGCCGGCCTGGTGGTGCAGCGGTTAAGTGCGCACGTTCTGCTTTGGTGGCCCAGGGTTCGCTGGTTCTGATCCCCGGTGCAGACATGGCACTGCTTGGCAAGCCATGCTGTGGTAGGCGTCCCACATATAAAGTAGAGGAAGATGGGCACGGATGTTAGCTCAGGGCCAGTCTTCCTCAGCAAAAAGAGGAGGATTGGCAGTGGATGTTAGCTCAGGGCTAGTCTTCGTAAAAAGAAAAAAGAAGATGAAGAAAAAAGAAAATACCAGCACCACACCAACCCTGGGGGGAGATGTTACTAGGCAGGAGTGGTTCGAAAAATATCTGCTTAATTTAAACAATACCTTATGTATCAATAATAATTTCCACTTATTTTTGTAAATTGTCTACCTCTGTATTGTTTTTTAAAGAAACAGATATTTTTCAATACAACAGCTTGCAAGAAATGTTAAAGGAAACCGAAGGCAGGGTTTTTAAAGAGTTTTCATTCTGCAAGTTCAGAAGCCCAACGCCAGAGCACCAGGTAGCTAGCAAACCTGCGAAAGGGATGGGCATGAAAGTGGGTCAAAGGTAAGAAGTAGTTTGCTCTTAAGACTAGTTCTTCCCTCAGAAAATAGGGGGAAGCCATCGCACAGCTGGGCTCTGAGTCTTGACGTTGCTAGAGCAGCGAAGTTCGCCATTGGCCCCATATGTTTCTCCTTCCTCAGAAATGGTAGGAATTCCTCCATTGGAAAAGCAGCTGCCTGTGCCTCCCTTATCCCCCCCGCTTCCCTCCCTGTGGTTCTGGGAGAGTGTTCCAGCACCAGTTAGATTCAGACTTGGCCCAAGGGGAGGCCGTAGAGGAAGGACTCACTCACATGATCCACTGACTGGAAGAGCAACCAGAGATCCCGCGGGGCGCGGAGCTGATGCAAAGCTCCCCATTCCCACTGCTCTCCGCCCATCCCTTCTCCCCTCCGGGAGGCCCCACAGCAGACGCAAGAATCTCCCGTCTTGTTTCTTGCTAAAGAGGTTTTGGGAACTATGCTTGCTGTGCCTCTGTGTCATACGGTGGGGTGCCTCACTGGCAGCTCAGAAATGAAAACCGTAGCAAATGGCTTCTGAACCGGAACCTCCTAATTTCCTTAGAAGGTGTGTGTGGGCCAAGGAAACCTAGAATGAGTGGTCATCCCCTCAGGGGTGAGGGAGATGGAGCCCCAGGGCACTCTCTTCCCGGGACCCCCAAGCAAGAGTCTCCGGTGGGCCTCTGGAGAGAGCAGTAGATCAGGGCAGATCAGGTCCTATTGTAGTTGGTTTCTGATTGGAAACCTTTAAAAACACCAGCAGAAAAGACCTGTTAGAAAGAGCAGCCTGAGGTAGATCTGTGTGGTGAGTCTGTATTCAGTTCCTATTGTTGTGCAACAAATTACCACAAACTTAAGAGCTTAGAACAACACACATTTATTATCTCGTAGTTTCCACGTGTCAGGAGTCTGGGTAGGGGTTAGCTGGGTCTTCTGCTCCGGGGCTCACCAGGCTGCCATGAAGATGTCCCGCCAGGGCCCCAGTCTTATCTGAGGTTCAAAGGCCTTTTCCAACTCACACAGTTATTGGCAGGACCCATTTCCTTGCCGTTTGTAGAACTCAGGGTGAGTAGCTTCCTCAAGGCCAGCAAGAGTGTCTCTCTTCCTCTTCTGTCTCAACCTCTGACTTTCTTTTTAGGGGCTCACCTGATTAGGTCAGGCCCACCCAGGATAATCTCCCTTTTGATTAACTCAAGTCAGTTGATTAGGAACTTTAATTACATCTTCCAAATCCCTTTACCTCTGCCAATACAACAACATAATCGCAGAAGTAACATCCCATCACCTTTGCCATGTGCTACTGGTTAGAAGCAAATTACAGGTCCCACTCACATTCAAGGGGAGGGGATTGTACAAGACATGGGTCATTGGGGGGTCATCTCAAAATTCTGCCTACCACAGAGTCTGAGAACTTCTAGAGAGAACAGCCCTGCCCTGAGGGTTGCCTGGAATGGATGATAATCTTATGAGACCAGAACTCTCAGTTGAAGGATTCACAAGTGTTTCTCACTGTAGTGGGATATGTCCGCCGGAACCTCAGAATGTGGCCTTATTTGGAACAAGGGTCTTTGCAGATATAATTAAGGGAAGGATCTTGAGATGAGATCATCTCGGATTAGGACAGGCCCCAAATCCAATGGCATGTGTCCTTAAAGGAGATAGAGAAGGAGAAGACACATGGGGACACAGGGAGAAAGTGAAGACCGGGGTAGAGACTGGAGGAATACGTCTATAAGCCCAGGAGCACCGAGAAGGGCTGGAGCCGCCAGGGCTAGGAAAGAGCCGTGGAACAGCCTCTCCCTCAGAGCCTCAGGAGGGAGCCAGCCGTGCCAATGCCTTGATTTCAGACTTCTGCCTCCAGAACTTTGAGAGAATACATTTCTGTCGTTTTAAGCCACTAAGGTTGTAAGAATTTGTTGTGGCAGCCTTGGGAAACTAACACACTCACAGATCGTTGTGCCCACACAAACCAGTGTCAGAGATGGAGTTGGTGGTCTCAGGGGCAACATGAACTCAGACTCTACAGAGATGCCAGTTCCCAGAGATCAGAGGTGCCCTGAGCCGTACCGGAGCAAGGCAGCTTCATAGCCCAACCTACATTCATCACAGAATGGAGGCAGGTGCCCATCCAATAATATCTTCTTTATCATCCCTTCATTGATGTATTTGTTTGATTCACCTGCTGTTTAAAAAAAAAAAAAGGCTAAAATAACTGTGGCTTAAAGATAGAAGTTTATTTCTCTTTCATATAAGCGTCTTCAGCATAAGCAGCCCAGGGCTGAAATGGCGCCTCCACACTGTCAGCCAGCCAGCCTCCTGCTGTCTGGTTCTTCCGCCATCTGCAACACATGGTTGCCATCTGATGACCTAAGGTGGCTGGGTCAGTTCTTACCATCACGCCTGCATTCCAGCCAGTAGGAAGGGGAGAAGTAGACATGGAGGGTCTGCCCTTTCCCTTTGATGGCCGACCTCGAAGCTGCACACTTCAGTTGGCTAGAACCCAGTCACACAGTCACACCTAGCTACAAGAGAGGCTGCTGTATGTCTTTAGCGAGGCCTTGTGCCCAGCTAAAACTTACAGATTCTATTACTAAAAGGAGAGGGGAAGTATGGAGGATGGATGCAACTTCTGCCTGCAGGAGACAACGGCCTACTGAATTAAGTTGGGCCCTGGTCCAATGACTGGTGTCCTTATAAGAAGAGGGAAATTTGGACACATGGGAAGATGGAGGCAGAAGTTTGAGTGATGCAGCTACAAGCCAAGCAACGCCCAGGATTATCAGCAACCACCAGAAGCTACCAGAGGCAAAGAGGGATTCCTCCCCTAGAGCTCACGCATGGCAAGAGCAAGCATGATCTTGCCAACGCCTTGATTTTGGACTTCCAGCCTCTAGAATTGTGAGAGAATGAGTTTCTGTTTGTGGTAATTTGTTACGGCAGCTGTAGCCACTGCTACACCATCTCTTTCTTCTGATTCCTTAGGGCCCCATTCTCATGAACCGCTACCATAACGTACCATAAAGCCCTTACATCTAGAAGTACCCTCAGTCCTAAACCTTCTGTCCACCATTCAAATTTAGCTCATTATAAATGCTGCTTGGGCAATGACAGGGTGATCCAAACCAGTACTGAAATGTCAGGCACAGACCAGACCAGGGTCTAAATGTGAAAACAGAGCCAGAGGGGAAGATGGACAGTGACACAGATATGAAACCAGGGGAGTTAGTCTGAGGTGGGTATGAACTTGCAGAAGGAAGACCAGACAGGGCTTGCCCTCCATGACCAAAGACAAGTGGTTCAAGATCCAGGCTGTCGATAGAAGCAGGGCTACCCAAGGATCAAAACCAGAAGACGTGGACTTCTCCTAGCTCCACACTCTAACGACGCCACTTACTGGAGGAGACCTTTCAATTTCCAAACCAGTTTTACATGCAATCTCTTATTTGTTCTTCAAACCCTGTCTGCATGAGCTGAGTAGAGCGATAATAGAATCTCCATTTGTTTCACAGACAATTTATCAGAGATGCGACGTAACTTGCTCAATGTCACGTAACTGATTACTAGCAGTGTGTGTAGAGAAAAGAAAACAAAATTTGGGGTCTGGTAGACTGAGTTAGAATCAACACAAGCAACACATATTTGAATTGTACAAGGCTCTTATTTTTTACTTGCTGTCACTACAACAAAATATTTGCTAATAGTCATATTTATTGGCGCTCAATAAATGGTCATCTCCTTCCTTTCTCCCTTTCTTATTGTTTTTCCGGCTCTGAATTCTGTGATCCTTATACTACCGACCATAGTGTTGCTTTTCACTTACTAAAGTAATCTTGGCTACTCACAAGTCCCCTCTCTAGAAGTCAGTTTCTTCATCTATCTTATCAAAGGATTAGACTGAATCATTTCTAGGGTCTCTTTCAGCTCCCATAGTCCGTGGCCTTGTGAAAACTGAAGTTTTCGCAGCCGGTGTCTAGTCAACAGACCAACAGGTCCACAACTGTTGTACCTCACATCGCCATCAGGGGGCGCCAAGCACCATTTATGCCTTGCGTGGAGCAAACGCTGAAGCTGCCAAACTGTCTAGGACTTCACGGGGCTTTCTGAGAGCCAGCTATCCTGGTCACCTTCATTCCCCTTCTAAAAGTGAGAGAGGAGAGAAAAGTGTATTCTCCATTTACTTTATAGACGAGAGAACTAAGGAAAGCATTTCGATCTTCCTCAATCTCATAAGAGGACGAGCTATGAAAGATCAGATGGCCGTCTGGAGTTTCTGCTAATTACACTGAGCTACGCATGATGCTGCCCCCTAATTGGCCTGAGGCAGACTATCCAGGGCTTTCTGCATGGGGGTGGGGGAGAGTATTAGCAGTACTCCTCATTGCAGGCTCCCACTTCTCCTCTGGACAGACACACAAACACGGACATGCTCCCCCAAGAGGCCTGAGGGGAGCCTGGATCTTTGGCTTTTAGGATAGAACATAAAGGAATACCATTTCCATGGCCTTCACCTGTGCCCCCCGGAAGAGAGGGAGAAGCTGCCTCTACTCTACGAGGGTTCCAGAATGAAGCTGGTATGGAGTTCTAGCCCCATGACTGCCATGAGGACCACAGCCTGCACTTACCACCATTCCCCAGAAGAATCTACCATGGGGAGGGTCCAAAGAAAGTCTGTTATCGACCTCCTCCTTGTCCTAATTCTGCCTCCTCCCTAGCAGGTCCACCTGATGCAGAAGGTAAGCCACCTCTGGAATTCTCAGTCACTCCTCATTTTCTCTCCTCCAACCCAGCCCCCTTCTCCCTGCCATTTCTGCCCCATGCCCAGCTCCTGCTAACAGACTCTGGCAAGGCCAGGGGTCCCACAGGCTCTTTTGTTCTCATTGGTCTGTAAGTCTTCACATCTCTAGGTTCAGAGGATGGTTGTTTGTCTTCCAGAGTTCAAGCGCTCAGGCCTCGTGCTAGCAAAAGCAGCCTGCTCCCCATCCAAGGATGTAAATCTCCCTCAGCCTGACACCTGGCCACAAGTTGCTGGAGAAACGACCAGAGTGGCTGCCTCTCCATCTGTCAGATGCACCGATGACAATTTGCAGATGGAGTCCACAGCCGCAGAGCAAGTCTAAACACTCCGAAGGAGTCTGACAGCTGACACATGGGAGTGTGTCGAGCAGTATGAGCTCCTGGATAATGTTCAAGGACAATTCTACAAGCCAGTCCCCCTGCCCCCCCGAAAAATCATCCTTCTCTCCTGCCTAGGACTGACTAGGCAACTTTCCTCAGTGATGTTGGGAAAATATCCGGAGATAGGGAGAGGAGGCCCTCATACCCAGGCGAAAGCAAGACTTCCTTCTCCACTAAGGGTTCAAAAGTTGACTCCTTGCCGAGAAACCTTCCGCACCTCAGACACTAGAGATCTCACACTGCTCTGGACTGAAAAGGAGAAAGCCATCTTTGGTATGCAAACATCCTAAGAAATAAAACCTGGGCTCCTGGAGAAAAGAGTGCAGTGTAGGCCAGGTCCAACTCACAGGGAACACCCATATGTGGAAATCCACCGAGCTTATCCTCAGGGCAGAACGCAGTTTTATAACTCTGGAGCCCCTGAACCTAGCCAATGCATTGTATACTGCTGTCACACCGTACATTAAACTTTTGTGATTTACTGGCTCTCCTGTAAATCAGCCTGGACAATGCTCGCGGCTCATGGAGTTTAAATAAGAACTCGCAAAATGACCCAGTGATTTCCATAGAAATTTTCTTTCCATAGGAAACTGCCTGATAAGTTTCATAAAAATTGGAATATGGAAAAAAACGATCAACTGGCTCAATCTTGTAACTCCAGTTTTACTTCAAGAGGATAATATAGATTTATGAAGCCCAGGAAAGAAAGTGGGACCGTAGAGGCTATGGAAAGGATGGGAAACATCAGAATATATTTATAACCCAAGACATTTGCCCAACACAAACAATGGTCTGTGCCTCCAGACACACACGCGTACAGCAATGAGCAAAACTGGTTCCTGATGGTAACAGGATCTTACAAATCCACCCCTGGCTTATAGCATGGGAGCTGACATACGCTCTCCGTGCCCTGATCTTGGCCACAGCAAACCCAATCCTCCCGCGGGGGCTCTGCTTAAATCCTACGGGTAGCATGTCTTTGCAACTGGGTTCCAGAAGTTTTGGAAAGGGTGGGGAGGCAGGAGTGTGAAATACTCAAGCTCCCTCCCCTTCGCACAAACAGACTTTTCATTTTTCGTTTCAAGAGGATTAGGAAGAAAGGGACAAGGATTAGTCCTAATTTATTGCCTCTGTCAAAAGCCAGGTCTATGAAGGGAGTAAGTGGATTATGAAAAGAAAACAAATGGAGAGAAAAGAGGGCAATGGATGAACTGCATTCAGTAATATTTATTAATTTGATTTTAAAAGGAAAAGAAGGGATCCGTTCTAATGGTTCATCTTCCTATGAACCCCAGAGGCCCCCGAACCCTGAAGAAGTCCTTCTGCCACTGCTGTGAGGTAGATCAGAGCTGTTCTGCGCGTAAAGTGAGGGAGGCTGGTGCTTAGAGAGCCTAAGTGAGGGGGCCAGGGACAAAACCCCAAACCTTGACCTTCTCTAGCTTTCTGCTCTCAGCCTGGGCCGCCAAGCCCAGAGAGCATCCGGGGTTCATCAGGTCTGGGCGACAGAAGGAAGGGGCCGAGAGGTGCTCTCTTCATCCTAAGCACACAGCACACCAGTGAGCAAAGTGATGGGTGCCCCGCCGAAGCAAGCCGGGCTGCTCTCGGGGGCAGCTGAGCACAGCCAGATCCTCAGATGCTCCGCTGCTGAGGTAGTGGTGAAGTTCAGGGGTGGGGTTTAGAAAACTTCTCCCAGAAAGAGAGAGAGAGGGGATGGTGAAAACCCACTTGGGAAGGACTCCCCCACCCCATCCCATGGCCCAGTCATCAGGTTCTGGAGGGCAGAGTTTTCCAGCTGGGAAACGCCACAGGGCTCATTCTGAACAGAGGCCAGAGGCTTTCCGAAGGTTCTGGATCAACGGAGTGTTGTTTCTTGTCCTTCAAGGTCTAAGAAATTCCCCAGGAAGCCCTGAAAAACGGAGATAACATATCTTGGGGTGAGGGGGCACAGGGTGGGAACAGGGGCACTGCAGGGCAGGGGTGGAGGTCAGGGACCCTGAAAAGCATAAGAAATTACACAAAAGTATTCGGGCTCCACGCAGCCAAAAAAAACCCACTCCCAACCGCAACAGCTCTGTTCCTGCCGGAGAAGCACGGCCGCTCGCAGTTCCTCGCTCCCGCTTTCCTTCGTACCGGAACGGATTCTCACCTTTACAGCTATCAAACCCTTCAAAGAACCCAGAGCCGAGGCCGAGGGCTCGGGAGGGCCTCTAGGCTTGTGGGCAAGTCAAAACCAGGCCAAGGGGCGGCAAGAAATCCGGGCGGCCAAAGCACTGGGCTCAAAAACCAAAACTCGCGCTCACCAGCCGGGCGGGCTGGGCAGGGGCACAGCAGCCATTGCCGCCGCCTCTTTCGCTTCCACCTGGGGCAGAGCGGGTCGGATGCGGGCAAGGAAAGGGCCGTGGGTCCCATTTTGCTTCTTTCCTTCGCGGCCCCGCTTCTCCCAGTGCAGAAACTCTCCCCATCCCCATCTTCTCCCCCCGAACCCCAAGCTCAAAAACTTGACACAGGAGATGCCGAATGCTTCCTGACCCCGAGCGCCGGCTCCTTCGCCTCGGTTACCTACCCGTCAAGCGGCGGCGCTGCCCGGACTCCGCAGGGCTGGTCAGGGCTGCAGGGGCGCCGGAGGGGTCGCGGGGCCGGAGGCGGCGGCGAGGTGCTCCTCGGGCGGGCAGCGGCCGCAGCGGCACAGCAGGCGGCGGAAGGCGCTGCGGAAATCCGGGCTGCGGCAATAGATGAGCGGGTTGAAGGCAGAGTTGGCATAGCCTAGCCAGTTAAGGGCGAGGAAGGCCGGGTTGGGAACTAGGGAGGGGCCCCCGAGGGCGCGCACCACGTTGGCCACAAAGAAGGGCAGCCAGCAGAGAGTGAAGGTGCCCATGATGAGACCCAGGGTGCGCAGGGCCCGGTGTTCCCGGAGAGGCAGAAGGCGCGCGGGCCGCCGGCCGTAGAAGGGCACCCCCGCGGGCGCGGCGCACGGCCCCGCCGGGACGAGGGACAGAGAGCGAGACGGAGCCGGCGGAGACTCCTCTGGCGGGAAGCGGCCCAGCTCCCGGCGCAGCAAGCGCAGCTGGCGCGTAGCCACGACGAAAACGCGCGCGTAGACGAAGAGCATCACAAGAAGCGGAAGGTAGAAGGAGACGGAGGAGGAGAGCAGCGCGTAGGGGATGTTGGAGGCGAAGGCGCAGCAGCGCGGATTGGAGTGGCAACGCTGCGCCTCGGCGTCGGCCCCCACGCGCCACCACTTGCTCATGATGGGCGCAAACGACACCGCGGCGGACACGACCCACACCAGGACCACGGCTGCCCGGGCGCGGCGTTTGGTGACCAGTGAGCCGTAGCGCAGCGGGTTGGTCACGGCCAGGTAGCGGTCCACCGCCAAGGCGCACAGGGTTTCGATGCTGGCCGTCACGCACAGCACGTCCACCGAAGTCCACAGCTCGCAACCAGTGGCGCCCAGGGGCCAGTGGCCGGTCAGCGCCAAGGTGGCCCCCGGCGGCACTACCAGGAGTCCTACCACCAGGTCGGCCGCGGCCAGCGAAGTCACGAACACGTTGGTCATGGTCTGGAGTCTCGGCGTCCGGGCGATGGCCACGATTACCAGCAGGTTGCCTCCCACAGTGGCCAGCACCAACAGCGCCCCCGCCAGTGCCGCCGCCCCCGGCATCCCTGGCAGCCCACTGGTGTTGGCGGTATTGGGCGCCAGGGTGGGGGCACCCGGCCACGAGGCCAGAGAGCTGTTTCCGTGAGGCCACGGAGCCATTCCCACGTCGCGCGTGGGGCGGGAGAGAAAGAGGGAAGGGGGTCTCCCAGCTCACCCGGCTCAGGGGAGGAGGTAGTGGGGCGTGGGAGCGATTCCCCGGGCCTGGGCCATCTTCTCGAGTTGACCGGGCGCCGGCGAGAACGCTAAGCCTCCCCCCCACCCTCTGGGTGCCACCGCTTGGGGTGGGGGGGAGGAGTGACTGCCCTTAAAGGGGCAGCGGCCGATAGTCTCGCCTTGGCGTCAAAAGGGGGATTGGAGCATAGGGAGGGAAGTGAGACGAATGTCTGACTTTTCCTTTAGCCAAATCTGGAGTAACGGACGCCCCAACTTCTCAGCCACAATGTGCCCCCTCCTGCTGTGACCAGCTCCACACTCAGCACAGCGCTCGGTTGGCACTGCTTTCCTGTAACTCTGCACCATATTCCATGGGAGGTCCAGCAGCAACGCTAGGGGAAGGGTAATGGAAGACCTGCACCCCTTACCTGACAGAGAAAAAGGCACCCCTCCCAAGCAAAACGACCCTCCTGGCCCCTACTGCTTGAGCGTGGCCCCTAAGATACTGTAGGTTAAGTAACAGAGGGCAGCCAGTCTCCTCTCTTCTCCCAAGACCTCATTCCAATGACATTTGTCCACTTGCCCTTCTTCTGTTTCACTTACCCTCCCTGCCCCTCCAGTTTTCTGATCTTTTTTAAATTTTCTTTTCAGCTACTAGAGAAATTTCCCATTTTCAGGAGTCTTTATCATTACCTGCTTATTTGAATTTCAATTTGGCTCATGTAGCCCGGGATGCTGAGCATTTCAATTTCTCCATCTTCCCCACTTCATATTGTCCCTTCCACACACCTTTCCACCTAGAAAATTTCTAGATAGGACCCTTCTCTTAAAATTCTTCTGTTGTAAAGACATATTAGAAATGAATGAAATGGGGGTGGCCTCGTGGCATAGTAGTTAAGTTCTCGCACTCTGCTTTGTCGGCTGGGGTTCGCTGGTTCAGATCCCGGGTGCAGACCTACACGCTGTTCATCAAGCCATGCTGTGGCAGGCGTCCCATATATAAAGGAGAGGAAGAGGGGCATGGATGTTAGCTCAGGGCCAGTCTTCCTCAAAAAATAAAAAAAAAAAAAATGAATGAACGCGTTTGAGGTTGAGGCCCGTCCACCATCTCCTCCAGCTATCCACAAATATCCCATCACCCTCCCGATGGTACAATGTTCTCTCTACTTCCTCGAAGATTTCGTTCATGAACTTTTAAAAATGAAAAGACATTGAGTTGGGGAATTTGCATGTCGCATCTTCAAGTCCGTGGGATGATAGGCCTGGTATTTTCACGCCTCCTGAAGTCTCTCACTCAGTCCCATCAGAAGTTCCCTTCACCTGAAGAAGCCCAGAGCCACCTTACCCTGCCCTCGCCCAGACTTGAGGCTGGTGCTGTCAGCCAAGCTCTCCCAATCTCTCAGCCAGTTCCTCTCGAATTGGGGGGGGGGGGGGGGCAGGTGGGCGGTGAGGCTGGGTTCACATTGAGGGTCAGGAAGATATGATACCTTTATTGAGTCTTATCAGAACCTGATCCTTGAGCTGCCTTGCTTCCTCCCTTGAAACAATGGGACAAAAGAGGAAAAAATTATCATGGAAAATGCCTCCAGGGCCATGCCCCAGCACATCTCTTTCGAACAGCTCTATATTTCAAAAGAACGCTGTATAGTCACTGGTCTAAGCAATCCCTCTGGGAGGCTGAGCCAGGGGTTGGGAGTTAGAATGACTGGAGGGGAAGTGAGGACCTAAAATTATCCCTGAGGAGAAAGAACCAGTTTCATCTCCCAGGGACCCAGCAGCTCACTCATGAGCAGTTTGTCAGTGGCTCCCAACTGAATGCCTTCCATGCCCATGCAGTATCCCAAGCAGGCCTTTGGATCCACGGAAATGTCTAGTGGGTGGAGGTGAAGAGGCCTGGCCTTTCCCCTCACCCCTCATCATGCTGAGTGGTGCAGGCCCCACTTGGCCTTGATCTTGGCTGCAGCCTCTTGCTGATCATCATGGCTGTCACTCTCAAGCTGGGTTTTGTAACACCCCAGAGTGTTGCCATTATCTCAAAGGAATGTCATAAGATTCTGCAAGAATAATCTCTGAAACAAATATATGCCATTCAGCAATTTTTTTCCAGGACATCAGAATCAGTGGGGGAAGGGAAATGGGTACCAGAGAGTCAAGCAACTTCAAAGGATGTCGTTGCTTTAAGGGGTGACCTCACTACTCTGAGGAAGTGTGTAAAAATGTTTACATTTTCAAAAAGACAAGATTTCCCAAACCACACGAGTTTGGAAAATGGTTAGGCCAATAACCAAAGGAGACTGTGAGCAGAGGAAGTCCAGGCCCTGTTAGTGAAGGCTTTTATGAGCCGCGAGCAGAGCTCGCGAGGCACCTGCTGCGCTTGCTCCCTGCGCGGGCCCCTCCCTCCTCTCCTGCTCAGTGTGGCCTCCCCTCCCAAGGGCGGGCAGGGAGACCGGCTCCTTCTTTTGCCACTTTGGTCTGTGGGATTATTCTCTTTTTTGCATACTTTTGTGTTTTTTAGCTTAATCTTTTGAGTAATGCATTCACATTACTCAACCATCAAAATATACAAAATACGTGTAGTAGAAAGTTGCCTTCATCCCATTCTTCGACTCCCCAAAGTAACCTCCATTAGTCTCTTGTTTTTCCTCCAGTAATATTTTATATATAAAAAAGTCAATGCAAATATATGTTTTTGTCCTTTGTTTTCTACACAAATAGTAGTAAAATATACTCACTGTTCTGCACGTTGCTTATTTTAACTTCACAATACGTATCTGTGATCCTTCCATACCGAAGCACAAAAGCGTCCCATTTTTTAGTATTCCATTGTATGGATATACCATAATCTATGAAACCAGTTGGCCACTAATGGACACCTAATTTATTTCCAAACCTCACTAATACATGTGGCAATAAATAACTTGCACACGTGTCATTTCACATGTATCTAAGTATATGTATAGAATAAGTTACTGCAAATAGAATCGCTTTATCATAAGGCATATACATTTGCAAATTTAAAACATATTGCCAAATTGCTCTCCCCAGACGATGTGCCCATTTACTCTCTTGCCATCATTTTTGATGACCAGCCAGGGGTTGGAGGCAAGTGACCTGCTGCTCTGGGAAGTTGTCCTAATGACTGGCCCCAGGGGAACCAGTGCTGCCTGGTCTGTAGAGGTCATCCAACTCTGGATAGAAGCATATGTTGCCCCAAGAGCATTACTCTGGCCCTGGGCCCCCATGTGACCTTTATTCTTGGCCCTTGGAAGCAGGTGGTGAATGTGGGCCTCTGAATCAACTGAGTTCAGGCCCCCAGACTGCTGTTTGTGTGGTGGGGGCCCCCAAGATGCAAGTTGTCCTCTTGTGTCAGAGGGCACAGCAGTCTGTGATGGTCTGTGCCTCAGAATATGTGGTCAGAAGAACCAGCAGAGGCAGCGGCTGCCTGGTGTGCAGAAGTTCTAATTCCAGGGGAGTCGTAGCTTGTGGTCGGTCCTCTGCGCATCACACCTGGGTGCATGTAGGTGTGTGTCTGTGCGTGTGTTTATGCGACAGGGTAGGAAGGAGCTCAGGGGAGTTCAGGTGTCTGAGGCTTGTACCTCACCCAAGACTACATGCGTGAGAGGTGTTACAGTTTACAGTTCATAATCTTTCCCTCTTGCTTTAAAGTTCTTGGAAGGGAGCAAAACTTAGGTGGAAGTTTTCCCCTCTCTATACCCTGACTCTCTTCTCCAGAGCCTTCTGTGATCATCCATTCCATTTTTGAAATGTCATGCGTATGTGTGGCTTCTGAACATCTGGTTTGGTGTTTGCTGTTTCTCCTTTTGTCACAATTAGCCAGAGGGATAAGATAGTGGTAGCACAGAATAAGAGCTAAAAGGGGTCTTAAAGATCAAATCCAACACCAACATTTTACTGAATTAAAAAACTGAGGCCCAGAGAGGAATCGGAGGCTTGGCCATGATCACACGGTAAAGGCCCGTTCCTAACACGTGCGTGGGCACCCCTGAAGCTGGCTGCCTTTCCAGAGCACCTCTCCTCATTCCCTGCCAGGATGTGGCCAGTGCCACCTTCCAGTCTGTCCTGTCGGGGGTCCCAGAATGGACCACTGCCCCACCCCCAGAACTGAAAAGGAGCCCTCGACCTAAGGCTTTGCCTGTCTTCTCTACCACAGCCTGGCCAACTGTCTACACATCTGATGTTTCCCAAAGAAAGGAGCTTTAAGGGGAGGCAGAGAAGGGGCCTCCATTCTTGGGAAATAAAAGGTCCTCTGGTGCCTACGGAATGGCTGAGGACAAGAACCTTATCCGGGCAAAGAACGGGGAACAGTTAGGGTTTTATAGCAGTGCCTTTTCTCTTAGTGCGCAGTTATCAATGGAAGAAGGGACCAGGAAATGTTTCTTTCACTCCTGAAGTAGGAAGAGAAATCCTTGTTCTAGGCTCTTTGAATGATCATTAAAATCCTTGACTATTGGAGAAGCTGCTCCCCAGAGGCTCGGAAAGGTCACACACCCCACCCAGAGCCCAGACAAGAATTTCTTGGGATTCAGTAAGTCACCTTTTCCCAGGGAGGTCGGGGAGAGATCAAGCCAGTGGGGGAAGGAGAGAGGAAGAGAGTGTGCTCACCAACCCACAGATAAGTCTCTCTGGTTGCCTTCTGTGTCCCCCCTGGAGACTGCTTTGGGTGATATCCTTGCAACCCCTCCCTTTTATTGGGAGAAGGAGGCAGCACGGAAGAGGCAGATCCGCCATTGGATCTGTGGTCTCCTCCCCCACTCTTCCCTGGGAGGAAAGCTCAAGCAAGGCTGGAGCCTACCTGGCTCAAAAAGAGGCTGGTACTCAAGCTAAGCATGCTCGGGTCCCTTCTCTCACAGGAACTCACACTTGCCCCGGGGAAGCAGGTTCTGAGGGAAGGGTGGTTGGTGCTTGGAAAGGAAGAGAGCAAAACAATGAGGACAGTTTCTCCTCCAACGGGGAAGCCAATGCTTAGCATGATTAGATGGGAGCAAGGAGCTGTTCTGCCTGGGAAGAGGAAGGAAGTCAAGCCCCACTGTCTCTTTTGGGTGGCCAAAAGCCCATCAGGATAGAATCAAGTCTGGGAGTGGTTAAGATCCAGATGCCGGCAGAGAGGCTGTGGCAGGGGGAAAGGGAAGTGTTTCCTGTTTTTGGAGAAGTCATGGATGGGAAAAATGCCTTTTTTTAATCCCAAGAGAAGGCAAGGCATTTTGCTTCTGGGCGGGATGGGACTGTCTTCCCCTTTCATGATCAACGGGAAACATGAGGAGGAGGAGGAGACATCCTCAGGGCTGCCATTCAGCCCGCCATCGCAGGAGGACCTTTTTGGTGGTGGTGTGGCACCCTGGGGCTTCCAGCCTTGCGGTCACCACCCAGCACACTTTTCTCTGTGCCAGTGCCCACACTGGGCATGCTGATAGAGAGATGACTAGGACCCTGCGAGTGGGGGGCTCCCAGCCCCACAGAGGGAGCTGGGTTTCACTTTGTTCTCCCAAAGCAGTCCTGCCAGTGCTGTAGCAGGCAGCTTCGGACAGAGACACTGGGTAGGGTGGCTATCTCACGATGGAGAAGGGAAAGAAAGCAAGGAAGGGCATTTCTTGGGGACACCAAGGTGACATCTTTGATGAGAGCCTGCTGTACCTTTTACCCAGCTCCCATGAGCAGATAGGCCCTTTCCCACCAGTAGTAAGATAGTCACAATTTTATCCTCTGTCCTCCCAATCCTGGGTCACACATCCCGCCTTTCTCAGGCCTGAGTTTGTTCCCAGCAATCCTGGGGTGCTGTGAAAATGTTGCTTCACGGGTGCTCTGCAAGATACTGGCAGCAAAAGGAGGCTGGGATGATCATGTCTCTTATACAAATCATGCTGTCAAGCGAATGGATAAAGAAGAGATGTGGTACATATATACAATGGAATACTACTCAGCTGCAAAACAGAACAAAATCATTCCATTTGCAATAACATGGATGGGCCTTGAGAGAATTATGTTAAGTGAAATAAGCCAAGGAGAGAAAGATAATCTGTGTATGACTCCACTCATATGATGGATTTAAAATTATGGACTAAGAACAGTTTAGTGGATACCAGGGGAAAGGTGGGGTGGGGGGTGGGCACAAAGGGTGAAGTGGTGCACCTACAACATGACTGACAAACATTAATGTACAACTGAAATTTCACAAGATTGTAACCTATCAATAACTCAATAAAAAAAAAAAATCATGCTGTCAAGCTTTAGTGAGGAGACTGTTCCGGATGACAAAGGAAACGGAGTGATAAGCTGGGAAGAGAGGCCAGTGCTCCTGGTCTCCAGGCTGGAGATGTTCTCCTCTGGCCTCGTCTGGCAGCTTCTACCTTCTCTGCTGGAGAAGGGTTTGGGGGTGGAGAGTAGGGAGATGGAGGTGCAGGGAGGGCTGGAGACTGGAACAGGTCATTAACGTTGATCTCCTCTGCTTCCTGGAAAGTAGTAGATTTCTCCCTGACCCCCTGAAGGAGATAAAAGGGTTAATCCCGTAGTGAAGGAGGGTATAGAAGTAGAATGGTGAAGGAGGGTAGAATTCTGAGCTGTGGCGAGTCTGGATGTGGCTGGGCTCCCCCAGAGCAGGAAGGACGGCTTTGTACATAGGGCATAGTTTATCTGCAAGCCCAAAATGAGGAGGTCCAGGAAGGGGTGGGGAACAGGAAGCAAGGAGGAAAAGAATGTAAACAGCGCTGAGAATGTCAGCTCTCTCCTGGGAGGTGAGGGCAGTAGGAGACAGCCCTGGATTTCTAAAAAGGGTCTTCCTTTTTTGATTTCTGGACCCCATTAAAATATTCCAAATGATGCCATGGACACTTAAGGCCCAGGGCTCTTGTGGCTCCCAGGGCCCTATGAGGACCACAGAGTACCAAGAAGAAATGGCATTTTGAAGGCAAAGAGTCCTTACGAGGAGCAGTGTGGGCCTCCTCCGTTCCTTCATCCCTCTCTCAGGAAGGAGAAAGAGAAGCCAATCAACTAATTGGAATGTGTTTCATGCGGTGCCAAGGTTAGGGTCTGTGGACAAGAAGGAGCCATGGTTCTTGGGAACCAGATGGAGAGCTGCTTACATTTACTTTGGATGGCCAGACATACTCAAAGCTGAGAAACCCTGATACACATGCCCAGCAGGGCAGAAACTCAGATAGGAGAGCCCTCACATATAGGCACACACACAGACGGACCAAGCGTAATGCGTACACGACACACACACACACATGCAGATAAGTACGCCCCACCATCAGAGTCACACAAACTCAGAGATGCGCACACACAAGCAGCGGCAACTCAGAGACTCAGATGTCTACCCTTCCCCCAAAGAGAGTCACCACATACATGTGGCTAGTCACACGCACCCAGCCTGAGTCCACTCACTCGTAGATGCAAACTCACACCTCCATAACAAAGCCCAGAGTTTGCAGTCTACAGGGGCACGCTCCATCTGTTGAGCTGAGAATAAAACGTCAAACCCAGGGCTGCAGAAAGCTCCACTGCCAGCGCAGAAGCAGAACCAGCTCAGAGGCCCGCACACTAGGCTGCATCTCTCACCACTCGTCTCCCAGTAGTGGTGCTAATGGCACAGAACTTCAGGTCCCGAGTCTGTCGTGGGAAAGTCCTTTTAAAGAATGAAAGGCAGAGCAGCCTAAATTAAACCCAGCACCAGCCTTGCTTGCTCAGAGGGAGCAAGTCACTGGCTAGCCAGTTCTCCACATCTCATTGTCATTCATCCCAGGGAAATTCCTCAGGCGAGTCCTTTTTTTGGATGAGGATGGCTGAGAAAGAATGCTTGCCCTATTGCACCAATTACTCATTCATCTTTCAGCACTAAGTGCACACAACCGTGTGCCAGGCACCAGGCTAGTTGCTGGGAGATACCAAACTATCAGACATCTAACTCCCTTCAAACCGATTCCACTCTAGAAGGCAAGCCTTAAACACGAGAAAAGAGCCGCCAAGTGATAAGGGCAGAAGGAGGGACATGAGCATCAGTGACAGCTGGATTCTGAGGAAAAAGAAATCACTTCCAGGTGAGGATGATCAGAAAAAAATTAATGAAGATGGGAATTGGAGTTGAGTGTTACCAAATGATTAGTACTCAGAAAGGCATAGAAAAGGAAGAATGGCATCCCAGATGGCAGGACTGGTATAAACAAAAGTGTAGAGGTCCCAGATTCTCAAGGATTCTTTAAGCTGCCTTGCCTGCCTCGTTTAATATGCCTGGCACCTTGGAAAGGGGGCCCACTGGCATTTACTCACCAATCTCAGCCTAAATCCTGGATGCCTTACCTTCATCCATTCACTCCTAGTTGCAGTCAAGCTTACTTGGATACTCATTACACTGTGGTTCTCACCTCTCATTTTGAATTTAACAAAAGATAATACCTTCCTGCTGAAATGGTTTCTCACTCCCAGGCCAGAAATCCCACCACGTCTTCTCTGTACACTGTTTCCCCTAGTGACTTGCCCCTCACTCATCCACTACCACCTCTTCCAAGGGTAGCTTTCTCACCTAATTCACCAGCCTAAAAGGACCTTGAGGAGCCCCTTCTGGAAACATTCCCACGGGAGTCTTTTTCCAGTGAAGCTTCAGAGGCTGTAGCACACCAGGAGGAACAATGGATCAAGAGATGTTGTTAGAACCATTGTCCAGCCTGCTGTTTTAAGGATGATGTAACATGTGATTTGAGGGAGATAGAAAGATACATTCCCCCAAGAAAAAAATAATTCTCCTTAAAATTCCATTATTATAAATGCATGCTTTTTTTTTTAAAGATTTCATTTTTTTTCCTTCTTCTCCCCAAAGCCCCCCAGTACATAGTTGTATATTCTTAGTTGTGGGTCCTTCTAGTTGTGGCATGTGGGACGCCGCCTCAGCGTGGCTGGATGAGTGGTGCCATGTCCGCGCCCAGGATTCGAACACGACAAAACATTGGACTGCCTGCAGTGGAGCACGTGAACTTAACCACTGGGCAACAGGGCTGGCCCCTAAAAGCATGCTTTTTACTAAAGGTTTTCTCTCTTATTAATATGAAAAGACCTCTGAAAGGGAAATTCTCTTGGTCAGTTACTCCTTAGGGTGAAAGAATTTATAAGATCCTTTCCTGAGAAGAGTTTGCCAGGGGGTGGAGCATGTGAGGACACTAGATACTCTTAGAGATAGAGACAACGGGAGAAATTTCTTCCTGCACGGCACCAGTACGGGCAGTGTTTGGAAGAACGAGCCCTTTGATAAAGGGGAGGGATGGTCCCTTTGAGCAGCTTGTCACAGGTGACGTCTCACATGATAAGCATAACTATTGAATGCAATGGATTGGACTTGGATTCTTGCATGAAACTCTGAAACAAGGAACATTTCTGGTAAAATGAGGGAGAGGAACTAAAGACTAGGTGTCTTGAAAACCGGGCTGACCAGTCGTAACTGTGACTACACATTAAATTAAAACAATAGACCTCCGGAGAGTCAGAGCTGTTGGGGGCTTCGACAGATCATCTTGTTGCATCCTCTGCTTTTGCAGATTGAAGCTTAAAGAGCAAGTGATTTGTCTAAGATCTCACAGCATGTGGCTGGTCCTCAGGCTCTTGACTCTTGGATGTGTTTCTTTTCTACCACACGAGCTTCAGAAATAGAAAGCTGGACATTGAAAATGCTCCTTTCATTCTGTCTTGGCATATTTGAGTTCATTAAAATACATTCTTCTTTAAAATCTCAGCATCGCCCCATGAAGTAATGGATGTAGGCAATGATCGTCAAAAGCTACTAAGACCATTAGGTGCAAGTTGAAGGAGAACTTTAGAAAGAACAGATCAGGCTGACAACACCAATACCCTACTGATCAGCTTTAGTATCACCAAAAGACAGCCAGCCAGACTTTACACACCTCCCAATGTAATGCAATAAAACTGCATGGCACCTTGACTAAGAAAAAAGAAGAGAAGACTCAAATTACTAAAATCAGAAATGAAAGAAGGGACATCACTCCCAACTTTACAGAAATAAAAAGGATTACAAAAGAATGATATAAACAGCTGTACACCAACAAGATGGATAACCTAGATGAAATGAGCAAATTCCTAGAAACACAGATTCCTACCAAAACTGACTCAAGAAGAAATAGAAAATCTGAATACACGTATAATAAGCAATCAGTAATCAAAACCTCCCAACAAAGAAAAAAAACCGCATGGCTTCACCAGTGAATTCTACCAAACATTTAAAGAAGAATTAATCCCAATCCTTCTCGAACTCTTACAAAAAATTGAAGAGGAAGGAACAGTTCTTAATTCATCCTATGAGGCCAGCATTACCCTGATGCCAAAGCCAGACAAAGATACTACAAGGAAAGAAAACTATAGACCAATGTTTGTTGTGAATGTAGATGCGAAAATCCTCATCAGGGGCCGGCCTGGTGGCGCAGGTTACATCCACATGCTTCACTTGGGTGCCCTGGGGTTTGCAGGTTCAGATCCTGGGTGCAGACCTACACACCACTTAACTCATGCTGTGGTGGTGTCCACATATAACATAGAGGAAGATTGGCACAGATGTTAGCTCAGGCACAATCTTCCTCAAGCAAAAAGAGGAAGATTGGCAGCAGATGTTAGCTTAGGCCGATCTTCCTCACAAAAAAAAAAAACCTCCTCAACAAGCAATAATGTACAACTGAAATTTCACAAGGTTGTAAACTATCATAATCTTAATAAAAGTAAAAAAAAAAAAACCCTCCTCAACAAAATACTAGAAAACCAAATTTAAAAGCATATTAAAAATATTATATGCCATGACAAAGCTTGGGAATGCAAGATATGAAATCAATGTAATATGTGACATTAATAGAATGAAGGGGAAAAAATAACCCCACACATGATCATCTCAACTGATGCAGAAAAAGTTTGATATTGACAAAATCCAACATCTTTTCATAATAAAAACACTCAGTAAGCTAGAAATAGAAGGGAACTTCCTCAACATGATAAAGGTCATACATTAAAAACATCATACTCAATGGTAAAAGACTCCAAGCCCTTCCTCTAAGATCAGGAACAAGAGTAGGATGCCCATTTTTGCCATTTCTATTCAACATATTACTAGAAGTCCTAGCCAGAGCAATTAGACAAGAAAAAGAAACAAAAGGCATCCAAAGTTGAAAGGTAAAACTATCTCTATTCACAGATGGCATGATCTTACATGTAGAAAACCCTAAAGAAGCCACCAAAAAAATCATTAGAGCTAATAAACAAATTCAGCAAAGTTGTAGGATACAAAAATCAACACACAAACATCAGTTGCGGGGCCGGCCCTGTGGCCAAGTGTTTAAGTTCTCGTGCTCTGCTTCAGTGGCCCAGGGTTTCACTGGTTCAGATCCTGGGTGCAGACATGGCACCGCTCATCAGGCCATGCTGAGGCGGCATCCCACATGCCACAACTAGAAGGACCCACAACTAAAAATATACGACTATGTACCAGGGGGCTTTGGGGAGAAAAAGGAAAAATAAAATCTTTAAAAAAAATTTTTTTTAAAAATCAGTTGCATTTCTATACACTACCACTGAATAACCCAAAAAGGAAATTGAGAAAATAATTCCATCCACAATAGCAACAAAAAAAATTAAAAATTTAGGCATAAATTTAACCAAGGAGGCAAAAGTACATTGAAAACTATAAAACATTGCTGAAAGAAACTAAGGAAGCCCTAAATAAATGGGAAAAGCATCCAGTGTTCCTGGATTGGAAGATTTAATGTTGTTACGATGACAATACTACCCAAAGCAATATACAGATTCAGTGCAATCCATATCAAAATCCCAACGGTGTTTTGTGCAGAGATGGAAAAACCTATCTTAAAATTCTTGTGAAATCTCAAGGTATTGCAGACAAAACCACTTTGGTCATACAAAGCAAATTTTAATTTAGCTTATTCTGTAAGATAGACAAGACTAATTTGACCTGGACCACTTCTTGCTTATGCCTCTGAAAATCATAAGTGAAATTTAAACTGTTCCCCAAAATTGATATAAGGTAACCACTAACCAATTCCCTGTCATAAGAAAATTCTAATATTCTAACCAATCAGTGTGAAGAATAAGTCACTGCCTCCTCACTATAGAAGCTGCTTTATAACAATATACCTCTGAACCTCACTCCATGCTTCGGTGGAGCGCTCCCAGTTCATGAACTGTCTTTTTGGTGTGTGCACAATAAACTTTTACTAATTACTACTTCAGTGTTTCATTAGTTTTACTTCTGCTATTTCTAAACTTTTGACACAAAAATTAACTTTTTACAAAAAAACCTTTTTTTACAAAATTTTAACTAAAATTATAAATACAAATACAAAAATTAACTAAAAATGGATCAATGACCCAAATTTAAGTAAAACTCTTAAAAGAAAACATAGGAGCAAATATTCATGACCTAAGATTTGGCAATAGTTTCTTAAATATGACACCAAAAGCACAGGCATCAAAAGGAAAAATAGATAAATTGGACTTCATTAAAATTAAAAACTTTTGTGCATCAAAGAACACTATCAAGAGAGTGAAATGACAACACTCAGTATGGGAGAAAATATTTGTAAATCTGTATCTAATAAGGATTTACTATCCGGAATATATAAAGAACTCCTGCAACTCAACAACAAAAAGACAACCAGCCCAACTTAAAAACGGGCAAAGGATTTGAATAGACATTTCTCCAAAGAAGATATACAAATAGCCAATAAGCACACGAAAAGATGCTTAACATCATAAGTTATCTGGGAAATGTAAATCAATGCCACAGTGAAATACAACTTCACACCTACTAGCATGACTGTAATTTTTAAAAATGGAAAATAACAAGTGTGGAGAAATTGGGACCCTTCTACATTGCTGGTGGGAATGTAAAATGATGCAGTCACGGTGGAAAAGAGTTTGGCCGTTCCTCAAAAAGTTAAACATAGCATTACCAAATGACCCAGCAATTCTGCTCCCAGGTGTGCACCCAAAAGAACTGAGGTCAGGGACTCAGATGCTTGTACGCCAACGTTCACTGCAGCGGATTCACAATAGCCAAAAGGAGGAAACAACCCAAGTGTCCATCACCAGAGGAACGGGTAAACAGAATGTAATATATACACACAATGGAGCATTAGTCAGCCTTAAAAAGGAATGAAGGGGGCCATCCTGGTGGCGCAGCAGTTAAGTTCACACGTTCCGCTTTGAGCCCGGGTTCGCCGGTTGGGATCCTGGGTGTGGACCTACCTCACCGCTTGTCAAGCCATGTGTGGTAGGCATCCCACACACAAACTAGAGGAAAATGGGCATGGATGTTAGCTCAGGGCCAGTCTTCCTCAGCAAAAAGAGGAGGATTGGCAGCAGATTTTAGCTCAGGGCTAATCTTCCTCAAAAGAAAAAAAAAGATATGAGAGGAGAGATAAAAAGTGAAAATGTCATGGGTGTTGGTCTGTAGAAGGTGATTTACATTTTTAAATAGCTCCCGTTTACTGACTGCTTACTATTTGCTAAGCACTAAGCGCTCCACGTATATTTCTTCATTACAAGACAGGCACAAAAATTGAGATCTTAGAAGGAGATACGTACAAACAATATTTTAACATAATTTTATCTATTAATAATTCAAAAATTATTTTTTACCTGCTAACAAGATATTATAACTAAAATGGTAAGGAAGCTAGGGCTTTAAAGGTCATTCTGATCATAGTGCCTCAAAGTATTTGTAGTTACTCCTTTAAGGCCCACCGTACACCTGCAGAGAAGTTCTTCATTGAGGCTAGAGGATGGAAAACCTATTTCAAGTACTTTTTTTTTAAAATATGGTCACCTGAGCTAACATCTGTTGCCAATCTTCTTTTTTTTCCTTCTTCTTCTTCTCCCCAAAGCCCCCCGGTACATAGTTGTATAATTTTTTGTTGTGGGTCCTTCTGGTTGTGGCATGTGGGACGCCGCCTCAGCATGGCCTGATGAGTGGTGCCATGTCCGCGCCCAGGATCCCAACCTGCGAAAACGCAGGCCACCGAAGCGGAGCGCGAGAACTTCACCACTCTCCACAGTGCCGGCCCCACAGTGCTCTTCTTAATCATTCCGGCCGTTTCTGTCCAGATTTAAGTCAGCTATGACTAGATTAAAGTGAGTTTTTACCTTGTAATGTGGCTGATGAAGGGCTTGTGCTGGGCATGGGAGAAGCACACACTGAGATGTGCAGTGGGAGCAGAGAGGAGGGCATTAACTGGGCTGAGAGAGGGGACGGGGTAAAGCGAAGGATTTCTTTGTGAAGTGATGCTGTTAGCCAGATGAAAGAAAGGAGGGCATTCTAGGCAGAGGGAACAGCCTGGAACAGCATAAGCCGAGATCCAGAGGCATGAAGCAGTTGGTGGACTCAGAGAACTATTTGTTTACTGTTGCTGAGTGTAAAGATGGCGAAGAAGATCTGAAGAGGTTTTTTTGTTTTTATTTATTTTTTTTTTAGGGGGAATTGTATTAGAGTTGTTCTGGGCTTGCCTGGAAAAACCTTAAAGAAAAAACAAACTGAACTGAGATACGAGGCTCCTGACCACAAGATCACCTGTTCCTCAATGTGGAAGAGTATCTAATAAAGGGGTTGCCGGGAGCTCAGGCCCCTGGCACTCATGGGCACAATCCCACCTTGCTACCAGCTAGGATTCTCTGCATGGGTACGGGAGCGATGCTCAGTATCCAGGAAAATGCTGGAGATTCAAGAGGCTGAGTGGTGACCAGCCAACCATTTCCAAAGAGACTCCTAATGTTATCTTTGATGTGGAACTTAACCCAAGAATGCAGATCTGCTCAAGGCACTGACCAGCTTAGTTGGTCTGTTTTGAGGATTCCAGCCCCCTGAAACCAGTGGGAGATGAGAAGCCATCAGATTATGATAGAACAGATAGAGACTTCCATTTCAAATCTGCTTCTCTGACAGTGACAGATGGACTATCTCCCTGAAGAAAAAAGAAAAGGAATCAAGGAGCTAAGATCGGGAAACATGTGCACCAAAAGGAAGCTGAAGGCTCATGGCGCCATATTGGAAACCACCAGGGCCTGTATGGGGCACATGCGATGGGACTGAGTATACAAGAGAAGTCCTCCAAATTCTATACCTTCCTAAAGACCTGGCAGAGGTATGAAGACCAAGATGCAGGTCCCCTTCCTGAACAAGGACCCCTCTGCCTGCCTCAGTGAGCACCATGACAGATTGAGAAACTGCATTCTGCAAAGTGAGAGGACCCTCACTCTATCCTTGAACAGCTTCAAGGCTGTTGGTTCCCAGTGTCTGTTGTCTTGGTGCTGCTCTGCCTGTAATAAATTTGTTGGTACACTTATACTGTTTTCTTATCCAAAACAGAAGTGAAACTTCATTGACTTTTTATGTGGAACCCAAAAATTGAGGTTTATTGACAGACAGAGAAATAACAGAAATGATTGGGATTCTTCTCTAGGGGCCCTCGGGTTCACAAAGCACAGACTTCATTGTCCTTGCTCCTTGGTTGTTAATCCTGAAACAGAATCTTCAAAGCTGGCTGCCCTTGCTCAGGGCAAAGCAAACTAGAAAACTGGGGAAAGGCAAAGTTTGCCACCAAACAGCCTTGTAAGGCTCAGAGGTTCCCGACTCATCTGAACCCACAAGACTAACCTGCCAATTCAACCAGGGTTGTTTACAGAATGTTAGACCTTTTACAGCTACATTGGTGTTTATATGCCAAATTCACTGTAGACCAGTGGGGGACCTGTTTGGGGTTGACCCGCTCTCCAAGGAAATCTAGGTGAATTGGGGGCCTCTTGGGGAGTTTCCGGGTTCTGTGTAATGAGTCAAGTTTGCCCAAGTTCCTTAGGGCCATTGAAGACAGGACCTCTGAAAACCCCATATCTGAACAGTCTATCTGCAGACTTTGATGCCCTGCATCTGTGGTCTGCCATTGGGAACAGACTAGAATGAGTCCAAGCTTAGGAATGCAGCAAATCAAATGGGTAGTTGCTATTTTCTGGCTTGCTTTCAAACCCCCTCCTTCTTGTCTGCACTCTTCCCCCCATCTTCCCCAGCGTCCTAAGAACATTAAAAAAAAAAAAAAAAAAGAGGGCAAAAAGCAGAAACCTCCCTCCTGACAGCCCCACTGCCTGTCCCCACTACTTCCCAAACTTCATGTCCACAGACAAGTGTGTCCAACCTCTGTCCTACTGGGGAGGTCTTCTCCAAGGACCATCCCCTCCTCTCTCTTCCCTCAGCTCCCTCGAGTATGAAGGAGGAGGCCTGGGAGGGGAAAGGCAGTGGGAAATCAAGGTATGAGCTGGTCCCCTGCCTCTTCTGGAGCCCTATGTGAGGGCTGTGAGAAAGCAGGCAAGTGAAGAGTAGAAGGGAAGCCAACTTGAATGCCAGCAACTGCTCGGACATTGACGAGGAGGCTTCTCTAGTCACCTCAGGTCAGGTTGCCCAAACTGTGGGGGGTGTGGAGGTACTCCGGAGGCGCAGACCAGGGACCTGGTAGGGCAACTGGGAGTGAGAGCCGTGGAAAACACAGGCAGAGGGAAGACCATGCTGTGCTGGTCCACAGCAACAACCAGATCCACCCAGGTCTTGCTCGACCAATTAAGCATCATTTAGGGCTCATTTCCTACTTGAGCTTCTTTGATTGGCTTAGCTTACCTTACTTTCCAGTCACATGCCCAGGCTCACATCTACCCCCAGAATAGAAAGTGATTCCAACGTCACGATGCCATTTAAGACCAGAGGCAGCAGCCGCAGTAACCAGAAAGGCATTCCAGGATAGTGTGGTGGGAGTAAGGAATTCCTGGGCTTGAAGGGAGAGTACTCAGACACCATCGATGATCACCAGGGAAATACAATGGGGCCCATAGAATGGGGAACCCCGTACTCCATAGACTAGGGAATTGTCTTTTTAGCCACTTCTATGTCTGGGGTCCTCTCTATAGGCTTCAAGAAAGAAGATTACCCTCCAATGTAATCCTGCCATGACCCCTTCCACCTCCGCAATATAAAAATGAAATGCGACATCTCCATAAATGCCTCCACCCTGGAGAACAAAAAGTCTCTGGCGCCCGCCTTTCATTCCAGCCACTGGTCCCATTTCTCCTGGCCCCCACCCAAGCCCTAATGAGCCACTGAGTACCAGAAGAGGAAATGCCAGCAGGATGGGGGGCCTGGTCGCCTCAGTGGCTCCAAAGCAGAGCTTGCTGGGGGAAGGAGGGCTCTCCTGATGTCATCACTATTCAAGAGGCTCTTCCTGCCCAGCTCTGAGCAATGGGATCGGCAGCTGGTGCTGGGAGAAGACGAGCCTCTGAGGTCTCAAGCCGGGATCTTGGGGTATTGATGGCCTCTAGAGACCAGATTCCCAGTGGGGACAAGGAGGGCCTGAGAAGAGCGAGACAAGAATACCCATCTCAGTCTGTTCTGTCTGCAAAACAACCGAAGGCCCAATGAGCACAGAACAACCTCCTGGGCCTGGTGAGATGTGCAAAAAGGTAGAAGATACAATAATACCATCACCAAGTGCCATGTTATTGTAGATTACTGAATACACTTCTAAAAAATCGAAATACTCCCCAACTCTCGTGCTATCAAAGGCAAAATAATTTGATGCGATTCAAGTAGGGTATATGCAGGGGTGAGTTAAGGATAGGCGCTAATCCAGGAAGCCTTTTTGGAGGAGATGAGTTTTGAATTTTGAACTGTTTCCTAACGGTTGAGGGGGCAAAGATGTGTATATGTAAAGTTTCTGACGAGAGGTGTAGGTTACATCCCTGCAGAGAGAAAGGATTTTACCTGGAGAAGGAAGAACGCAAGTGAAAAATCTTCAAACCAAAGATGTCTCTTTGCAACAAGAAATGTCAAGTGTGAGGTGATTGAAGGTTGACCATAATTAATCAGCGTGTGATAGAATGTTCAGTTAATCAAAACCCTTTTTTTCTAACAATGAATGTTTAAAAACTCTTTCTTACTCCAATAAGTACAATATCATGCCTATGAAGAATCATGGGATGACTTTATATTTATCCCAAGACATATTGTGGATATCCTGGAAGTTATTTTGTTAAATCAGTTCCTCAGAGGAGGGGAGTTTCCTATAAATAAATATGTAGGACTGAGCTAATGGGAACAGGTCCCCTTACTCTACAAATATATAAACATTCTGGATAAACCACGACACACACATACGCACTCAATATATACATAACCAGGGCAAAAAAAAAAAAAAAAGAAGGGGAATCCCCGTGTTCCAGTACCAAAAGGGAGCTCACAGGTAGAGAGAGCTGTCACATGAGCCTGAGATGGCAGTCAGGGAGGAGGTGAGGGCTGGAACTGAGACCCTTCTGTAAAGTTGGCCAAAAGGGACTCAAAAAACTCTTCCCACCAGAAAGCAAGACTGTTGTACCTCAGAGCTCTAGACAGGGAATAAAACCTCTCCTATAAGAAATTACCAACCCATGTCTACGCTGTGTGGATCTAAATTTCCACGACTTGCCCCACGATATGAGAATTCTAGGCCAAGAAATTAACATAAAAGTTCATCCAGGCTCTGTTTAATCCCAGGGTCCCAGCAAAAGGAAATGCAAAACAGCTCTACTTCTAGAACATTCTCACTGAAAAAATACAGAATATAAAACAGAGCTGAAGATGAGTACATCATAAAAATTTAGAAACCGCAAGAAGAAATGAACCACTGACAAAGACTAAGTAGACACAGGTCATAGGAGAATTGAAACCCCAAGAACTAGAAATAATGGAATATAATCTGAAAGACTATAAAACAGGCAAGTTTAAAGTTATTAAAGAGAGAATAGAGCCTGTAATGAAAAAATAGGACATTTTTATTTTATTTTATTTATTTATTTTTAGATTTTTTATTTTTCCTTTTTCTCCCCAAAGCCCACTGGTACATAGTTGTATATTTTTTAGTTGTGGGTCCTTCTAGTTGTGGCATGTGGGATGCTGCCTCAGCATAGCCTGACGAGCAGTGCCACGTCTGCGCCCAGGATTCGAACCGGTGAAACCCTGGGCCGCTGAAGCAGAGCTTGCAAACTCAACCAATCGGCCACGGGGCCAGCCCCAAAATAGGATATTTTTAGAAAAGGACAGATGGATATGGGAAAGAGCCAAATAGAATATCTAGAAATTAACATTCACTGAAATTCCTGATTTCACCTTTGTGTGTGACCTGTTCTAAGGAGCCCCAATTTCAATCCTGCCTCTTAACCTAAATTCGAAGCAGACTCT
Organism: Equus asinus; assembly: GCF_041296235.1. NCBI lineage: Eukaryota > Metazoa > Chordata > Mammalia > Perissodactyla > Equidae > Equus > Equus asinus. Next base: position 6,746,230 of record NC_091816.1, on the reverse strand, counting down.
ACACCTCTCCTTTCTCCTGTTAAAATGAGAGTTCACAGAAGGCAAAAAAGCAGATGGTATACAGTCACCCCCCTTCATCCCCGGGGGACATGTCCCAAGACCCCCATGGGTGCCTGAAACTGCAGACAGTACCGAATCCTATATATACTCCGTTTTTCCTATACACACATACCTATGATAAAGTTTATCGATAAATTAGGCACAGTAAGAGATTAACAACAATAGCTAGTAATAAAATAGGACAATTATAACAATATACTGTAATAAAAGTTGCTGTAGATTTTAGCAATCCCAGCATACAATTTTTTTCTTTCCTTATTAAATTAAGAACTTTCACTTAAAGGAAGCATTTTAGGCATCTCTATGGCATATCCGAATTGCCAGGATCACTCCTCTGGCACTTTGGGGCCATATTAAATAAAATAAGGGTTACTTGAACACAAGCACTGAGATACTGCAACAGTCGATCTGATAACCAAATCCACTAAGTGAGTAACGGGCAGGTAGTGTGTACAGAGAGGATCCGCTGGACAAAGGGATGATTCACGTCCCAGCAGGACAGAGTGGGAGGGCTCAAGATTTCATCCTGCTACTCAGCACAGCACACAATTCAAAACTTATGAATTGTTTATTTCTGGAATTTTCCATTTAATATTTTTGGATCACTGTTGACTGCGGGTAACTGAAGCCACAGAAAGTGAAACCAGGGACACAGGGAGACGACTGTCAGGATCGGGTCTAGCGCACAACTACTTACCAGGAACAAGAAGATACAGTCTCCCTTCAAATTATGGGTGTATCTGAGAGAAGCAGAAGAGGCAACTCCCCCATGGGACACCCTCAGGAAACAGCCGCACTTCAGATTCCTCCTCCCAAGCGCCATGTGCACCTCTCGCTGCCATTCATGAAGGAGCTCAAAGATGACAAGGAATTTTCCCTAAGAAACAGGACTTCCTGTGTCCCCTGTGGCCTTCTGGTGCCTCTGTGGTCATCGATGCTCTTGCTATCAGATGAGGTTCCATCTTACTCTCTCAGGAAGGGCTGGGCAGGGTTTGAGCCTCCCTTTCTTTCACCCTGGTCTCCTACAAGATCTGTTTTATCGCATATGGGGTAGAGTAATTCCTCTCATTTTATTCTTTTTTTTCTTTCAAGATTGTTTTAGTTATTCTAGGGCCTGTGGTTTTCCATCTAATTGTTAGAGTAAGCTTATCTATGTCTCCAAAATACCTTGCTGGGATTTTGATAGGAATTATAGTAAACCCATGGATGAATTTGGGGAGAACTGATATCTTTACTATGTTGAGTTTTCCAATCCATTAGGGCTGCTTTGATTTATTTCACCAGCATTTTATAATTTTCATCATACAGATTCTGTGCATGTTTTGTTAAATTTATACCTAAGTACTTCATTCTCTTTGGAGCAATTATAAATGGTATAGTGCTTTAAATTACAGTTCTACCTGTGTGTTAATATATAGAAATGCGATCAATTTTTGTGTGTTGATCTTGTATCCTGCAACCTTGCAGAACTCACACAGCAGTCAGAGGAGGTTTTTTGGTAGATTCTTTGGGGTTTTCTTTATAGAAAATCATGTCATCTCCAAATAGAGACAGTTTTATTGCTTCTTTTCCACTCCATATGCTTTTTATTTCTTTTTCATGCCTTATTGCAGTGGCTAGAACATCTGGTGCCATGTTGAACAAAAGTGGTGAGAGCAGACATCTTTGCCTTGTTCCCAGTCTTACAGAGAAAGCATTCAGTCTTTCACCATCAACTATGATGTTAGCTGTAGGCTTTTCTGTAGATGCTCTTTATCAAGTTGAGATAGTTCCCCAATTCCTAACTTGCTGAGAGTTTTTATCATGAATGGGTGTTGGATTTTGTCAAATGCTTTTTCTGCACCAATTGATAAGATTACATGATTTTTCTTCTTTAGCCTGTTGATATGGTGAACACTTTTTTAAAAAAATCTAAACTTTGGGGCCCGCCTGGTGGCACAGGGGTTAAGTTCACACATTCCGCTTCGGCAGCCCAGGGTTCACTGGTTTGGATCCCGGGTGCAGACAAGGCACTGCTTGGCAAGCCATGTTGCAGCAGGCGTCCCACATATAAAGTGGAGGAAGATGGGCACAGTTGTTAGCTCAGGGCCAGTCTTCCTCAACAAAAAAAAGAAGGGGAGGATTGGCAGCAGATGTTAGCACAGGGCTAATCTTCCTAAAAAAATTTAATTAAAAATAAATAAATAGAAGTCTAAACTTTATTGACTTGACATGGTGGACTTTTGAATACTGAATCAGACTATACATCTGAAATAAATCCTACTTGGTCATGATATGTAATTCTTTTTGTATTCGTAATTGATTTATAATAATGGATTCAATATGCTAATATTTTCTTGAATTTTGAGAGAGAGATTGATCTAAGTTCATGAGAGAGATTGATTTACAGTTTTCTTTTTTTCATTTTTAGTACTGTCTTTGTCTAGTTTTGGTATCAAGATAATACTGGCCTCACAAAATGAGTTGGGAAGTGCTCCCTCCTCCTCTATTTTCCAGAAGAGGTTGTATAAAACAGGTGTTTATCCTTCTCTAGGCGCTTGAAAGAATTCTCCAGTGAAGCCATCTGAGCCTGCAGATTTCTCCTTGGGAAGAGGATCTATTTTATCTTGATCATAACCTCTTTGTCCACTGGAGTCACAGGGCTTTGGCCAAGTTACAGAATCTAGAATTGCGGAAGACGTTGGAAATCATCAACTTCCACATCCCTCACCACTTATGAAGAAACTGAGGCTTGGAGGTGAGAGAAATGACTGGCCCAAAGCCACAGAGCTAATTAGCAGCAGACAAACAGGAAGAGCCTGTGGTTCAGGGTGCTCGGTCCAGCTTTCTTTGCTGCTAAGTAAATGGTAGTGGCTCAGAAGTGGAGACTTTCAACTTTTTAGACACCTTCACATGCATTGCCTTCTCGCTCTCTCATGAGATCAAATGCTTCCCTACATATACGCCCTTAATGAGAAGATTCCCCAGGTCCCTTCTAGCCCAAAGTTAGATCCAGAAGCGTCAGGGGTCAACAGCAGAGCTAGCAACCCAAGACCAAGGGGGCAGAGAGGCAAAGCGTTGGCAGCCAAAATCTCCCAAGGAGGAAGCAAGCACAGAGCTGATCAAGCTGGAAACTAGCTCCCTCTGTTGGTCTGATGCGTACTTGCATGAGGGACTGGGCCAGCCAGGAACAGAGAAGGTGGGCACCCCTCCCAACAGGGTCAGCACACAGTAGGAAGTTAGGTCTTCTGGCTCTCAACCCTCTGTGTTCCTTATGGTACTAGCCAGAGGCCACTTTCCAAACTGCAAGTAAGAAGACAGAAGAAAGGAGTTGCATGGATTACACCCCACAGTGACATAAGGTGACATTCCCACAGCTGGAGCCCCATCAGTGTTTACTTACAATGTGGTCCAGGAGAGCCTTCTGCAGTGGCAGTGTTATATATCTGCACTGTTCAGCGAGAGAGCCACCAGTCATACCTGGGTATTGAGCACTAGAAATGTAAGCAGTGCAACTAAGGAACTACATTTTTAATCTTATTTAATTTTAATTAATTTAAATTTAAATAGTCCTATGGGACTAGTGGATACTGTACTGGACAGCTCAGAACTAGAGGAAGCCCTGTAATGCACTCACGAACAAACCTAAAAAGCATGTGAAGATGAGAAGCCTCATTTATAACAAAGGAAGGAAGCACTAAGACGTAAGGGCGAGTGACTTAAAACTGAGCTGAAACCTCACTCCTCAAACTTGCACCAAGACGACACGATGCTCTGCTTTCATTTTATTTGGGCTCTATATATGCTAGTTTTTAAAAATTCACTTTTTGCAATACAAAAGAAAAAATAATAGAAATAATTAAAAACTTTTTTAAAAGGCACAAATAAGGAGCCGGCCCAGTGGCGTATTGGCTAAGTTCACAGGCTCCACTTCAGTGGCCTGGGGTTCACAGATTTCGATCTGGGCGTGGGCCTAGCCCCGCTCGTCAGGCCACACTGTGGCAACATCCCACATAAAATAGAGGAAGACTGTCACAGATGTTAGTTAGCTCAGGGCTCATGTTCCTCACACACACAAACACACACAAAGGCACAAATAAAAGGCTTCACGGATCTAAATGGAAATTACTAACCAACTATCGAGTTCATTTAGAGAAAGAACACTGCAGGCATTTTGTCTGTTTTGCTCATTGCCTAGAATATCGCCTGGCAAAGAACACCCTTGGTAAAAATTTGTTGGGTGACCCAAAGGACGGAGGAACTGTCAAAGGAACTGTTCTTATTAAAAGAGAAAAATTTACAAAGTAAAACCTGTGGGCTCAGCGGGAAGACCACTAGAGGGCGCTCCAGCCCAGCAGGCCGCGACGAGCCGCGGCTAAACCGCTCTCCCCGTGGGAGACTCTTCGGTTCTCCCGGCACTTCCCACGCTCTAGAGTGGCTTTATAGAGTAAATCCCAGACACCCCGCTTCCCATCACACCCCCATGTCTGTCTTTCCTTTTTATTGGTCCATATGCGTTCTCATGTGTACCAGCCAACCCTCTGACCCAGAGGTTAGGGTGGCAGGCTATCTATGGGCAGTGCAAGGCCACCAGCATGCTGGGACACTTAATAAATGTCACATTTTGCCCCACAAATAAAGGAAATGGAGAGTCATGGGCAGAAGCCCAGGCCTGGGAATCAGGAGGCGGGCTTCTAGACAGCTCTTTATATTCACTGTAAGCCTGCCATGGTCTCAAACATGGCGCCGTAAGTTTGACATATGTGGATAGTGTTCCCTCCATTTTACAGATGAGAAAATTGAATTTCAGAGTGACTGGCAAAGGTCACATAGATCATAAGCGGATTTTGAACCCAGGATGTTCTGTCTACAAAACCCATGGAATTAACACTGTATGATGTCAGCCCATGGCATAGTGGTTAAGTTCACACACTCTTTGTGGCCCTGGGTTTGGGGGTTCGGATCCCCAGCATGGACCTACACACAGCTCATAAAGCCATGCTGTGGTGGTGTCCCATATAAAACACAGAGGGAGATTGACACGGGTGTTAGCTCAGGAACAATCTTCCTCAAGCAAAAAGAGGAAGATTGGCAACAGATGTCAGCTCAGGGCCAATCTTCCTCACACATACACAAAAATACCACGATACTATCAACCTTGAGTTCAAATATGTCATTACTGAGAGCACTGCTTTCTGTGGGATCTAGTGAGGCTAGAAGACTGAACATCGGGGTTCAGCTGGAGTCAGGGGAGGGGAAAGAGAAGACGGTGACACTGGAGGCCTTCCTGGGAGTTTGAGGGAGGGCACTGCCCCCACCCAGAGGAGCAGAGTGGACCTGCCCTAAGCAAGTCTTCAAGGCTCCTCTCTGTTATGGACTGAATGTTTGTGACCACCCTCAAATTCACGAGCGAGGGTAACCCCCAGTGGGGTGGTATTTGGAGGTGGGCCCTTTGCAAGGTAATTAGGTTTAGATAAGGTCATGCGGGTGGGGCCCCCATGATGGGATTGCTGTCCTTACAAGAAGAAAGGAGAAACCAGAACCCTCTCTCTACTATGTGAGGACCCAGCAAGAAGGCAGCCTCTGCAAGCCAGGAAGAGGGGCCTCAGCAGAACCGAATCTGCCAGCACCCTGATCTTGGGCTCCCCAGCCTCCAGAACTGAGAAATCAATGTCTGTTGCTGAAGCTGCCCAGCCTGTGGGATTTTGTCATACTAGCCCAAGCATCCTTGCCTCCACTGTATCCTTTCCTCTTGTTTGGGATGGCTTTCCCCTCTCCTCACATTAAATCCTGCTCTCTGATCAAGATCCCACCGATTTCATGAGCTCTTCAGCTAACCTGAAGCACTGGAAGTTCGGGAATCACTGGGATGTTGGTGAAGCGGACTGGCTTTGGACTAAGCTCGTGATAGAGATATTTAAATGTGGGCTTTGAGCACGAGCAGACTCACCTGCCCCCCCACGCTTCATTTTCCTCCCGTGTGAAATGCAATAATAATACTTGTCTTATACGGTCGCGGTACGATTTATTGGTTTCGTCAACCTGAAACCTTTGCACACAGTGCAGGCACAGAGCGGGAACTCAGGAGGTGTTCATTTTCCCTCTTCCTTACTTGTAGTGTCACGAATGCCAGGGACAGTTTATAGTTAGCAGAACCTTTAGCTCAAAGAAAAAAGTGAAAATGGGAGACTTTCAGACACTGACCTGTGAGTGAAAGAGGTATTCAGGGGTTGGGAAGAGCACTTGTGGACTGAGGACCTTGACTCCTCACCTTGAGCAAAAGGGGACTGTGGACACAGGTCACCTCAAAGCCAGAAGAATGTGCTGTGAGGTCAACACACTTCCTGTGCATGCGCACACACGTGTTCAGAAGCAGGGTTTGCTATGATCTGCTCCACACAGCCCCCCCTCACGATTTTTCCTCCACTCCGCTGTGCTGGAATCTTTTGCTGCCCCTTTAGATCCACCCTCCACCCTTTTCCACCCTGTTCCATGCCCCCAAGAGGCTGGCCTATAGGGCAGCATCAATGGGCTCCCTTGTCCTTTGTCCTCAGTTGGATGAGGCCACCAGGGAGCCAGGCAGGAGAGCTGAGGGCAGGAGGCCAGTGAGGTGTCAGTTTCTATTTCTTACCTCCCTCCCTGTGCCTGGTGGGGCAAAAGATGACAGCTTCTATAGAGCATTCGTGGGCTCTCATGCTCCTTCAGGCCCCATTTCTGTCCTAGGTACTACAGCTTCCCTACCTCCAGCCCACACCTTTGTAAATTGTCCCTTCGTTAAACTTCCTCAAACCTACCCAGTTGGAGTGAGCCTGCCTGACCATCCCTGAAGGCTGGTTAGGTCCAAGTAGGTGGTCTCCCACTGGTCCCTGGCGACCATTCTTCAGTTGCCACCAAAGGCTCTCCTTGCTGTTTCCGTGCTCCTGGCCAACACACAATACCTTCTAAGCCTGAGCAGCCCCATCTCAGGTGGACACATGCAGGGCGGTCTGTGGGAGGGAAAATCGCCTCCCAGCCACTCCCTCCACTCTCCAGCACCACTGTGTCATCCCCAGAATGAGAAGGTAACTCATGGGGATTCACGAAGAATTAAGCCTAAAATCCTGCTGTTGACGTCCAGGTAAAGACTACAGACCCTGCTCTGAGCCACTAAAACTCTGTAAACCCTTGAGCCCAGGAAGCATACTGAAACAGTAAACCCACCATTGGAAGTCCTCCGCATCAACTCAAGCATCCTGTCGGCCTAGCCTGTGTGCTCTTTAGAGGCTCCTGTGGTCTAGTACGATAAGAGCTTCCTAGACTTCTTGGCTCAGATGGAGAGTCAACCATTTAAAAAAAGGTATGTTGGAAAAAAAAAAACAGGGGGCTGGCCCCATGGCCAAGTGGTTAAGTTCACGCGCTCCACTGCAGGCAGCCCAGTGTTTCGTTGGTTCGAATCGTGGGTGCGGACATGGCACTGCTCATCAAACCACGCTGAGGCAGCATCCCACATACCACAACTAGAAGGACCCACAGCAAAGAATATACAACTATGTACCAGGGGCTTTGGGGAGAAAAAGAAAAAAATAAAAAATCTTTAAAAAAAACCCAAAAACCAAGCTCATAGACACAGAGAACCAGTGGTTGCCGGGCAGGGCAAGTGGGGGCAGGGGGGCAGGCTGAAATGGGTGAAAGGGGTCAAAAGACACAAAGAAAAAGAAAACATGTTAAAGAAAATAGGCAGATTCTCCACTGACTAGAGGATAACAGACTATCGTTGAAAAGAAACAGCTCTTACTGGGAGAAATCGCCTTGCTGTTGAGTTTAGTGGAGACAAAGCTGAGAGTTGTAGGGGAGGAAGACATTTCCTCTACCTAATGTGGGTTCGTCTGGCTGGAGAACAAATTAAATTCACATGAGACAGAATAGCAAGAGAAAATTAAACAAAGCTTTATGAGGACCATGGTCCCGGGGCCTTTCTTCCCAGGAAGAAAAGGGCACCGAAGAAGTGGGGTACACAGAGTGGTTATATACCCCCAAACAGGATGTTTCACATATGATTGAAATGTCCCTCCCACAATAGTCACAAGATTGCCCTGTCGCACAGCGCTTCTTGGAAGGCGTAGCAGGAGGCAAGTCTATTGTCTTGAGCTGGGTGGTCACAGGTGAGCGCAGCCATCAGTTCCTAGCCTAAGGAAAGATGCTTAATCCTTAAAGAAATGCCAACGTTGGGAGGGGGAGGGAAGTCAGTTATAGGAGGTTACCAAACAAGCACAATAAACAAATGCAGATTTAAGAACAAATGCAGATTTAAGTCCTTGCCTTCCCCATTGATTAAGAGTTTCTAGAGACAAGGTCATCTCCCCTTCTTCCTGGTAGAGAGAGGGAGATATCTTTACAGATGGAGATTTCCTTTACAATGTAAATGTCTCTTAACAAAAGGGTAAGCAAGTTCTCCTTTTCAGTTGCTTTCCTGTCTGCAAAGAAACCAGCCTCAAATAATCCTCATGCCAAAGAGACATATCTTGGGGTGGCCAATTCCAGGTCCCCACAGAGTCATGGTGTCACGGCTGATGAGCTCAAAGGAGCTGAAGGACGGGAAGCCTGAAGACATGGCCTGGAGGTATCCCTCAGCTAACGCTTGGGTTTGCAAGCAGGGCTATCCAAGAAGACAGAATAGGGGAGAGAGTATACAAGGAGACAGGCACAGTAACCAGGATCAGGACGGACAAAGGCCACGCACGGGGCCACTCACCAAGCCCACCAGGCCCCTCCAGGCCTACTCAAGGCTAGTCCTCATTCCCATTGATATTACTGATTAACCTCACAGAGCACTGCCCACCAGAAGGACCAGGCCTGTGTGCCAGTCAGTGAGGGACAACACAACTGTGTGCAGTGAGGCTGCGAAGCTGTCTGGGATGGCAATCAGAGGCCCTGAAGAAAGGCCGGGTCTCCATCTGGGGAGGGAAGTATAGCAGAGGAGCCAGAATCTCTTACTGTACAAGAAACCACAGGAGCCTGCAAAGGCCATGGTAGTAGGATGTGCTGGCTGATGTGAAGCCCTCACGATGGTGAAGGGGGAACATTTTCAGCATCAAATAACATTAGGAATGGATTAAAACACACACACACACACACACACACACACACACACACACACGTCCAGAACAAACACGGAACAAACACAACTGTCTCCCCAGCCTCCCTGAGCCCCTCGCTAGCCTGAGGGGCTTCAGAAGTCAGCCTCTCCGCAGGGTGACTCAGTGAATCTGGAAGCATTCCTCCCTCTTGGCTTCTGCTACCTCTCCAGGCGGCCGCACCCGGGGACCGTCTCTTGGCTCTCCTTCCCCACACGGGTCCAGGTCAGAAGAGCTGTGTTGAGACAAACACCGGGAGGGCCCGTGCCTGCTCAGAGCTGTTCTTAATTTCCATTAGTATTATTTGCTCAGAAAGTATTTCACACCGGAAGGACTGGGCCTGTGCGCCGGGTGGCTACCTAGAGAAATTCCACTTACTTAAAATGATAAAATCGGTCCCTGCCCCTCCCTGCCTACAGGTCAAGTAGAGCGAGATGGGATGGAAACTGTTCCCCACCCTGCAACCCCCTCCTTATCTTTCTTCTAGAAAACATTCCTTGGCTCCTGCTTTTTCTTTTGACCTTCAGCTGGAATGCTGGAACATCATGTGCTAACAGATTCAAAGGAGCCTGAAAGGAAGATAGAAATAAGCAAGTGTGGCTTTTGCAGCAGCAGCATCCAAAACTATCATCAATGGCCTCTCTGGGGAGGTGCTGTCAAGAATCAGAATGAGTGAACCCATGGTCCCTGCCCTCTAGGAGCTGATACTCGGTGACAAGACTTGATATGAAGGAGTCTCTGCTCTATAAAGAGGTGGAAATCACCATACAGGTGGAATGGCTGGGTAGGAAACACTTCAGCACTGAGTTGGTCAAAGACATATAATGTCAATGGTGAGGGTCCTCAGAGATCTTCAAATCCACCCCCTTCATCAGACGGATGCTGAAACTGAGATCCAGAAAGGGAATGGCACTTGTCCAAGACTGAACAGCTATTTTTAGCATCCCTCCTATGTCCACGAAGGGCCCCAGGTCTAGACAGCCCCCAGCCTCTGCAGCCCTTAAATCTCATCAGCCCTCCATTCAGAAGTCATGCCAAGTATTCGGCTTTTTTTTTTAAAAAAGATTGGGCCTGAGCTAACATCTGTTGCCAATCTTTTTTTTTCTTCTTCTTCTCCCCAAAACCCCCCAGTACATAGTTGTGTATCCTAGTTGTGGGTCTTTCTGGTTGGGCTATGTGGGTCCCCGCAGCAGCATGGCCTGATGAGCAGTGCTAGGTCGAGCTCAGGATCTGAACGCCGACACACCTGGGCCATCCGTGCAGAGCATGTGAACTAACCGCTCAGCCACAGGGCCGGCCCCTGTTGAACTTTCTAAGCAGGCTCCTTCCCCCTTTCAAAACAGTTCCTCCCAAGGGATGAGGATGAGCCACTTTATTTTCTAGTGTGGTGAGAAAAGGGCTGGCCTGGAAGGGAGGCAAGACTGGGTTCTATCCCGCCTCAGGCGTTTCACAGCTGTGTAACCTTGGGCAAACCCCTACTCCTTTCTGAGCCTCTGTTTTAGTTTTTGGTTTTTTAAAAATAAGATGAAGGTGAATATTGCCCTGGATGACCTATAATATACCTGGGCAGAGCTAACATTTGATGATTCCTTAGTTTCCAAAGGAAAGTTCTGGGAAGAACTTGAGAATTGCTTTCATAACACCTTATTCTAGAGCAACGCTATCCAATAGAAATATATTACAAGCCATATATATATATATATATATATATAAATTTCTTATAGTCCTACCAACAAAAGTAAAAAGAAATAGGTGAAATTAATTTTAATAATAGATTTTACTTAACCCAATATATTCAAAGTATTATTTCAACATGTAATCAATATAAAACAAATTATTGAGATATTTTACATTATTTTTTTCATACTAAGTCTTTGAAATCTAGTGTGTATTTTACACTTGTAAATGTGGACTAGCCACATTCCAAGTGCTCAACAAGCACATGTGGCCAGTGGCTACTGTACTAGACAGTGCACGCCTGCAGTTTAGTCAGGAGTGACCGAACCCAACCAGTCTTCCAACCTCGGGCCTCACCCTGCTGTGGTCCATTCTCAAACTCCACAGCCACGAGTCGTCTTTCTAAAAAACAACTCTAATCGGTCACTCCCCAGCTTAAAAGCTCTCTGATATCTCCTACCCTCGTAGGACAAATTCTGAACACCCTGACATGATTTAAAATACCCTTCACAATCAGGCCCCCATTTCCCTTTTAAATTGTTCTCTCTCCTCCCCCTTCCAAGATGTGGCCACAACGTTCTCTCATGGAGGCTTTTCCATTCTCCGTGCATTTTTTTCTCTCTCCACTTAGGTATCTCCTTGAAGATTCATTCATTCACTTGGTCATTTCTTCATTCAACGAGTGCGTACTAAATGTCAGGCAGCATAGGGGGCGTTGGACCCAACTCAAAGGGCTGCAAGGAACCTTCTTTGACCAATCTTACCCCTCCCCAGATCCCCACCCCCATATCGGCTCTAGGTTTAGCCCTTATCACTCAGCTGAGTGGCTTGTTGACGTGTCTTTCTCCTCTACCCTCTCCGAGGCTTGGAACATGCCTTCTTCGACGCCTGCCACATCGTGAGTGCTCAATAAACTGATGAGGGGTGAAAGACCAACCAATCCCCGCTTTCTCACCTAGGAATGAACAGGGAGGAAAGGAACAGGGAGGGGTGAGGGGACCATCCAGCCTGATCTCCTAAAGTAGAAACTAGGTCTTCCCAGGGTGGGCCGGGTCGGCCAAGATCACCGCACAGCCCTGACACGCGCCCCAGCCAAGCGAGCCATTAAACTAGGCAAGCCTGACGACCCCCCACCCCGCCCCGTCCCTGCTGGGACCCAAGACCGTGGCCGGGAGGGACCCAAGAGCGAAAGGGACAAGCAATGCGGCGGTGGCGCTGGCACTCGCGCGCAGGAGACCCTCAGCAGGGGCCCTCCGACCCAGGGCTGCGTGGATGTGGGTGGGGCGGCGGCACGGCGGGAACTACAAATCCCAGGGGGCATCGAGCCCAAGAGGCGGAAGGGGCGGGACGGGGCGAGGCGGAGCGGGGCGGGAGCGGTGGCTGGGCCACGCTCCGGCTGCAGGCGCGGCGCGCGGGAGATCATGTCCCGGGGCAGCAGTTGCAGCCAGACCCCAAGCCGGGCCATCCCCGCCACTCGCCGGGTGGTCCTCGGCGACGGCGTGCAGCTGCCGCCTGGGGACTACAGCACCACCCCCGGCGGCACGCTCTTCAGCACCACCCCGGGAGGTAGGCGCGGGCTCCGGGCGCCGCGTGCGGGCTCTGGCTGCGGGCTGTGGGGAGGACCGACTGGGCAGAGCGGGAGAGATCAGGAATCGCTAATTGGACGGAGCGACCAGGCTCTGGGCGTGCGGTGTCTGGGAAGGGGCGTCAAGGAGGTACTGAGGCTCACGGAGGTGCCCACAGGGAGCGAGCGGGGACCCGCCTCCCGTTGCCCACCCCGAGTGCGTCCTCCGGAGCCCGGGCTGCACACTGCCCCATTCGTTTCCTCCTTCTGGGAGAGACAGCTGGGTGCCCTCCACCCTAACAGATACCGGGACTGCCACGTGCCGAGGTGTGCTGCCCCTTGTGGGTGTTGGGGACAGTTCTGAGGGGAAATAGGGTGGGGTCATAGTGGCCCACAGATCAAAGAGAGGCCGGGCCTAGGATTTTTAGGGGATGGGATGGGCATTCTTTCTTGAGATAAATGACTCTTGCAGAGTCCTTTTTCCTTCCCGACCCCCAGTGTTGCGTTGGGCACGCACCCTCTGACAGGTTTGGGGCTGAGCGCGCTCGCTGGCCCCAGCAGCGCCCCACGGGCTCCTATGGCAGCTTGCCCATTACGCGTATGGGATCTCCACAGAGGGACGTGGGGCCGCATGCAGCGCTGTGCAGGAAAACACGTTCTTCTCTCCAGGGGGAGGGGGACCGTGTGACCTCCCTGAGACGGGACGAGGAAGAGGAAGCTGAGCTGGCACTCGTAGTAGGGGCCAGCCTTGGGCTGTCCTCGGGAGCCAGGCATTCCCTCCCAGCCCAGGCGCCCAGGCGCTGATGAAACCTGCCCGCCTGTTTGCATGATGAAACCCTCGTGGCTCGCCACTTCCTCCTATCCTAGCGCTGCCCTCACCCCCTTTTGTCCTTTTCTCCTCCCGTCCATCCTCCTCCACTCCTCTTGCCCAGGCTACTGCCCGAAAAACGCCGCGGATCCTGGCGCTCAGCTGAGACGCAGGGGTGCGGGCGGACGAGGTCTGGGCGCAGCCTCTCCTGCTGCCAGCGTTGGAGGCCACACGCTTATTTTCTCAGGCAGCTGTCCCACCACCAGCGAGCACGGCCAGATGCGAGATCTTGGGCTATTTGATCCAAAGCATAGAATGTTAGAACTGTTAGGGATCTTAGATGTTCTTGTCCAACCATGCTGCCTTTTTGGGGGGGCGGGGAGTGTGCAGTTTTTCACGTTTTATTGTACTTTATTAAATTTCACCATTAAATAGTTTAAGTGTATGCTGATCTTATGGCCAGACATTTTTTTTTTATTTTTTTGTTTGTTTTTTGAGGAAGATTAGCCCTGAGCTAACGTCTGCTGCCAATGCTCCTCTTTTTGCTGAGGAAGACTGGCCCAGAGCTAACATCTGTGCCCATCTTCCTCTACTTTATATGGGACGCCTACCACAGCATGGCTTGCCAAGTGGTGCCATGTCCTCACCCGGGATCCGAACCCGCAAACCCGGACCACCGAAGCGGAACGTGGGAACTTAAATCGCTGCAGCACCAGGCCGGCCCCTGACGAGAATTTTGAAATGTAAAGATATATTAGACATAGAATATAACAATTAGAAAATCTAGGGGTGGTAAAATTCTGTCTGTACACATTTACATGTTTTAGAGGCACAAGTAAATGATAAAGGGACAGGAAGATATTATGTAAAACTTTGGGTTGTAACTGGAGGAAAAACCTGTTCAGAACTGCACTGAGGACCTTGGTTGCTGACAGACTCTCCCCTGGATTGAACAAAATCTCTGTTAGTAGGAGAAACAGTAGCAACAGGCTAGATTAAGAAATTGGCTCGTGTCAATTTGGAAGGTAGGGGCTGGCCGGTCTGAAGAGAGCAGGGCTGCTGGAGGCTGGAGATCCAGCTGGGTGTCGCAGCTCGAGTCTGAGATCTGTAGCTTTAAAAGATTGGAGGCAGTCTAGAGCCAGAATGTTAGTGCACCTCTCAAAAATCTTTGTTTTCCAAGAAATTCGATGCTTTCCTCAAATGAGGCTGTGCTGCCTTATTCTCCAGAACACAGCATGGAGGCCCCAGAGCTTGGAAACACGTGTCCATTGTCAAATGTTACACTGGTTTCCCAGATTGAACAAGAAGTAGCCAAGCATTGAGGGGACAAATGCTCTCTCTGCTATTAAAAATGATCCAAGGAAGAGTTCCCAGCAGCTCTTCTTGCCACTCTTGACTCAAATTCTCTTTCCCTGCTGGGCCTTTTGTGGTCCATGCTGTTCTGCTTTCTCTGTGTCATTCTGTGTCTTCCAGGACCTTTCCTGGCCATTTTGGGGTTCCTCCAGGTGGGAGCGTGAATCTCTGCTTGATCCGTGCAGAGTGGGCACTGAGGCAGGCCTGAATGCTCACTTAGCCGTTCTTCCCACCCTTTGTTGCTAGACGGGGATGGATCAGATTGGAAGCAAAGCCTGGGGTCTGAGGCCAACGGGAAGAAAGAGCAGTGCCAAGAGCCTAAAGCCAGCTCTTTCTTTTCTGGGTGTCCAGGGCAGGCACAGCTCGCAGTCCACAATCCTGACTTGCCTCTGCCTCAGTTAGCAAACGTGGCTTGCTTCAGCCAAGGCATGAGATTTTCCTCCAAAGCCATTTACCTGCCCCTTTGCCAGGGCAGAGATGCTTGACCTCATGAGAAAGGTCATTCCCAGCACCCTTCTGCTCCAGTCTAGAGTACTGTTGCTCAGTTTTCAGTGTGCATATGGATTACCTTGGGACCTCAGTTAGGTGCAGATTCTAGATTCTGATTCTGTAGGTTGCGGGAGTAGGGCCTGAGAGTCTGTGTTTCTGACTAGCTCCCAGTGATTGGTCTGCATACTCAGGAATTAGGAGAACTCGACTTCTCTCACCATTTCAGACCTCTGGGATCTGGCAAAAAGCGATGCTTCTATCCAGGTAAACTTCTCTTGAGGTTGGGTTTGGCATCAGTCTTTATTCGAGGGTCTGGAGAGGGTCCGTCTGGATGCTGTTGCAGTCAGTGTCCACAGTCTCTCTTGCTGGGAATGACCCTGCAGTGTTTGTCCCTGGAAGAAAACGAGCGGTAGTTGGTTTGAGCCATCTCCATTCCTCTGACTCCAGTTTCCTTTCCCTGGTCATTCCCCACCCCAACTGGCTGAGCCACTGATCTGAATTAGGTGTGTGGAGAACAAAAGAGAAATTTGCCGAAGGGAGTGTTGTTCATGAATATTTGAGCCCGTAGAGTCTTGAAAGTCTCCAGTGACACCGTAAACCAGCAGAACCTCTGAAGGGGTCAGCAACCTTCCTCTGACCCTGCCCACCAACCTCTGTGTTCCCAATTCCATGGTGGATGTTTGACCCCAAAGCCTACAGGGGTTGCTTGGGTGGTAGTCATACCTAAGACCTCTACCTCGAGAAGGTTAATCGGAGGTAAGCAGGTAGGGCTACAGGTGTTAATGGCACCCTATTTGGTTAGACAAACAAAGTCTGTGCCCAGGAAGCTTACCTTGGAGCAGCTCCCAAGTCTGGCTGTGGAACAGACAGTGCCGGGAAGAGGGGGAGTGGCCTGGACACTGAAGCCAGAGCACAGCCAGTGTCCCGAGGCCTTAGGCACAGAGGGAGAGAAGCTGCGTTATTAAAGACAGATTAAAAGAACTGGAACAGTAAGGCAGCGAGGGAAGTATAATGGGCCTCTCATTAAAGACTTTGCCAGGGACCCCGAAGTAGAGCACCCCAAACTCCCTCCCACGCCCACGAGCCTCCCTTTTTTAAGGCATCCACCGCATCTAGAACTGGAAGACAGCCTGACCTCAAGGGCTTGGATTGCTAGTTAGGAAGATGAAGGCGCACCTGAAATCGAGTTATAAGCTTCAAAGCTGTATCTACAGAATGAAACAATTAGACAGATACCCCTCACCCCCCATAACCAGTAGAACTTGTACAACACTTCAGTAAGAATTGCCTGCTCCGAATAGTCAGCCGGGAAGCCCTTACATTCGAACAGTGTGGACACAGCTGTTAGATTTTAAATGCCCTCAGAGGCTTACATATCTTTTTCAATATCCTCAAAGGTGGCAGGGCCTTATTATTTAAAAGAGAAATTTGATTTTTCTTTTTTTTTTTTCCCTGAAAGCAGACGAGTTGTTTATCACTAGATTTGGTGAAAGGGTGGACAGGTTGGTACCATATTTATCTGTTGTATAAAGTAGTGCAGCATTTTCTTGTATGGGTCTTTATTTGGTGTCTTTCCAGAAGAGGAGTTAGGAAGGGGCAGCAGTATTGAAAAAAGGGTTGCTTCCCAAGGTGAATGTTTTTAACGAAAAACGTGCTCTTGTACACGTAGATTCTTGTGTGTTCAAACAAACAGAAAACCTGTTCCTTTCTGGTCTTTTTTTAGATCCCTGCCTAGGTTCTTCCTTTTTTTGTGATTCATGACAAATGAATCACGTGTGTTTGTTTACATGTTTGCTCTCTGGCTTAGACAGGAAGTCCTTTCAGAGCAGTCTTACTCATCTCTGTATCACCCCCACGGAGTGCCAGGTCTGGGGTTGGGAAGGTGAAGGGTTGAAAAGAATCCTGGAGAGAAAGCACTCTCCGGGTAGCCTAGCTTCTTTCCCACCACGCCTGGGTCTGAGCTGGCTTAAGATGACGTTTACATTTTTCTTTTCTGTCCTTTCAGTTGCAGGGTATAATTATTTATCTTGGAATGTCCGAAGGACAGAAACTGACTTTCTCTGAACTTTCCCACCTATTCCAGTATTACCAATAACAGCACTACTGATATTACTCTTCCCAACGTGTATTGAGCAGCAAGTGGAAGAAAATGACTTTTCCACATACTGAACAAGTCAGTATTGGGGCCAGGGTCTCAGACACTGGGATTGATGCTCCTTATTTACTTGCTGGCACCCAGCATTGCTCACTAGGCAGGAGTAGGTGACATCTGCCCATGGCATTTGGATGCTCAAGGACATGGGCCACAAAAGGTGCCTTGTAATCCAATGTCTATGCCCATGAGAGTTCATTGAGAGAGCTCAGATACTAGGCCCAGAGTATCAAGGCTTACCAGCTTCCCAGAGATACCTGTCTTGATGCAAATGGCTGTATCAGTTAGCTATTGCTGTATAACAAACCATCCAAAAACTTAGTAACTTCAACAACAACAACAGTCTGTTGTTTCTCTCCATTCTTTGGGCTGGCTGGCATTCTGTGATGGTCTTGTCTGAGCTCACTCACCTGGCTATATAGAGTTGACAGCTGGATTCCCCTAGGCTAGAAGGTCCAAGTTGGCCTTACCCACATGTCTGGGGCATTGCTGGGATCACCTGGAAGGCTGGGAGCTCTCTCTGTCCTCCTCATCTCTTGCCATTCAGGATTCTACCCTGAGCTTATTACATGGCAGTTTTCAAGGCCTCTTAAGGCATAGGCTCGCAAGTCACATAACGTCACTTACACAGTGTTCTATTGGTCAAAGCAAGCCACAGGGCTAACCCAGATTCAAAGAGAGGGGGAGATAACTGCCTTTGAATGAGAGAAGGCTCATGGGTGAATGGGGCTGGGAGGAGTTGTGGGGGCTGTGTTTTCAGACAATCTTTCACAAGGGCCAAGCCTCAAGGAACAGTCCTTGAGGGAACTTAACGGACCATCCTGCTGTGTGGTTAGCAGAGCCAAGGCCAGGTGTAGGAGCAGACCATAATGACAAGCCTATGAATTGCTTGATGGTTTAAGAACAGGACATCTTCCCGAAAACATTGAGTCATAGATCCCGTGCCCCATTTGCAAAGCTTTATGCCCAGCTCCACAAAGTGAATCATACAGACGGCCATGATGGCAGGCCACTGGGCAATACGTTCCACTTTGCATCCTGCCTCCCCTTAACTGCCTGCCACCCAACCTACCTCCTCCTTCCCCTTCAAGGAGCCCAATTGCCCAGCCTGGCCCAGCTCCCATCTGAACATCCTTGATTTTATGGAGTCCTGGCAATGGATGGAATCGAGTTTCTGGGTCCCAAAGCAGACAGGAGCGAGAACACCAGGAGGTGCACGTGGGTTCTGAAGTTCCTTTGGTTTCCTGGTGACACACGCAGTGTGGAGGTTAAGAACTAGGTCTCTTGCCTTAAGGAGAGTGTGTGTAAATGGATTTCTCTCTCCTGCTCTTCAGAATAACAGGGGAAAGTGGGCCTGTATGGATTTGCTAGGGCAGCCTTAACAAAAAAACACAGACTGGGTGGCTTGAACAACAGAAATTTATTTTCTCAAGAGTTCTGGAGGCTGGAAGTCCAAGATCAAAGTGCCGGTAGGGTTGGTTTCTCCTGAGGCTGCGTCCTGGGTTTGCCGCTGGCCGTCCTCTTGCTGCCTCTTCGTGTGGTTGTCTCTCTCTGTGTTCTTGGTGTCCCTCTCTTTTCTTATAAGGACACCGGTATATGGGATCAGGGCCCCACTCGGACGGCCTCATTTCAACTTAATGGCCTCACCTCTTTGAAGACCTTCTTTCCAAATATAATGAGTCACCTTCTGAGGTGCTGGGGCTTGGAGCTTCAACACATGAGTTGGAGGGCAGCACAATTCAGCTCATAACAGTGCCCCTCCCTTTTCCAACCGGGACAGCAATTACTGCTGTATGTCGGTAGGCATTTCAGCAGTGCAGCCCTGTTGGTAATGAACTTCAGGGGTGACCTCACCCTGCTTTGCACAGGCGCATTTTAAGTGTTTGGGGGATGTCCAGGAAGGGGAAGGAACTTGGCCAGCCATTGGAGTAATTACTTCAGCTGTTTTGTTCTGAACATCTCTGTGAAAGCCTTGTCCCTCCTGCTTAATTTTCAAATAAACTGGCCTGTTCCCATATGTCAGGCCTCAAGGGAGGGACTAGCCAGAAGGGCCCTTTGCTGCTTGCTGATCGCCCCCATTTGGTATTCAAGGAGCTTCATAGGATTCCTAGTCCCTGAGAAGCATCTGGATCTTGGTTCTCTTCGCAGAGCTGGTGGGTCTAGAGGTGAAGAAAAATCTTCAACTGAGCATGCTCTGCTTCTCTCACCAAGATCTTCTCCCTGACAAGTCGGCTCTGCTTGCTAAAGAGACTGTCCAGCAAGAAAAGCCACCCAGACACGTGTGATTCCTGCCCGGTGTGCGGCAGGGATCAGGGACGGAGGCCCCTGGTGGACCCTGGCACATCTGTGTCTCTGCCTCCAGGTTGACACAGAGCTGTTGGCGAGCGCTGAATTTAAACTTGTCCAGAGTATTTTGTTCACAGGCTGCTGGCTTGCATCTGAGCACAGGCATTCAGACCTCCCCCTGACCCTGTTGTGAAATGCTCTCCTCTTCCCTGGAACGGGAACAGCAGTTGTAGGAATTCTGTTCTTGTACTCTTGCTAGGCCTCACGTCCCGGCTCAGGGGAAGAATGCTTCTGGCAGGGGAGGCCCAGGGGAAAGTGAGGGACGAGCTCGTCTCAATTTACAGGAGTCGCATCCAGCAGCATTTTGAACTTGAGTGTGGGTACTGTGGGAAGACGGAGAAGAAATCAAGGCAGCCCTCTCTCTTTCAGGGAACATACTGTTCTGGCCAGATACTCAGAAGAATAGTAAAAATCAGAAGAACCCTGGAACTTTTCCAGTTCCCAGTGCTGGCTGAGGTGCCTGGTCTGCCTTGTTAATTTTAAACAGAGGTTGGTGTTTAGGACTGGAGTTAAGACAGGCTTGGTCAGCCTCTCTGAGTGTCTGTGAGGGGACAGCCTTTCTGAGCCTCAGTTTCCTGTCTGCAAGTGGAGGATGATGGATCTCCCTCATGGGGGGTTTTTAGGGGGCAATGAGACCTAGCATGTCAGCCTGTGGGTGCAGCGTCTAGCCCACAGGCAGGCAGTGATGACAGATGAAGGTTTAATCTTCACCAAACTCCTGTGAGGTGTGGATTTTGTTAGTACCCTCCTCTTAGAGCTGAGGAACAAAGCTGCGACTTGGAGTCGAGGAGCTGGTACATGGCAAGCCCTGGCTGGAGCCTGGAACTTCTGTCTCCAAGCCCCGTGCTATTTGTACCACGTTAAGCACCTGCCAACAAGGAGATCCTAAAAATAGATGGTAGTGTATCAGAGCTGGAACAGACCCTAGAGATTACCTATAAAGCCTAGCATATGGTTGGTGCTTTAAAAATAGATTGAATGAGCCTAGTACACTGCACTTGTTTATAGGTGAGGAAACCAGACTCTAGGGGAGTGTCTGCATCGCTTCACACATTCTAGCAACCCGTCGCCACCACAGAGCATGCCTTGAGAAAAAGCACTCTTGTACTTGGTGCACATGCAGAGTTTAAAGTCCCAAACGACACTGGTTACCAAGCATGCCAAAGCTCACTGTGGTTCTTGTTGTTGTTGTTGAGGAAGATTCACCCTGAGCTAACATCCGTTGCCAATCTTCCTCTTTTTTTCCTTTTTATGTGAGTTCCCGCCACAGCATGGCCACTAACAGATGAGTGGTGTAGGTCCATGCCCGGGAACTGAACCCAGGCCACTGGGGCTGGCCTCATGGTGGTTCTTGAAGCCTGTTTCTGTGGATGGACGATGCCTCTTACCCTCCTCCATCCCCCCCACCGTCTCTTTTCAGGGTTACTTACTTCCCCTCTGATTTGTCCCAGCTATGACCGTATAATGGATCCCTGGTCAAGATGGGACTGAATAAGTGGTAAAATATGTCACCTGAAGCCATACTGGTCATGGTAATAGGTGGGATTTGTTTGTGCAGCTTCTTTGTGTCAGCCACCATTCTAATTCACACAATAACCGTATGAGGTTGGCGCTATCATCATCATCATCATCATCATCCCCATTCTGCAGAAGAAGCAGCTGAGGCACAGAGATTAACTAATCTCTTGCCCAGAGTCGTCAGAGCTAGCAAATGGGAGAGCCGGATTTTGAACCACTAGGCTATGGGAAGAGAATCAAGTATTCATCCCCGCATGTTGTGCCCGCCCCCTCTTTCCAGAGGGCAGCCAAGTCCTGCAGCCCCAGAACATAGGGTTCCCCGACACGTGTTTTTATGGTGATGCATTTAAAAAGGCTTTCAGGTAGAAAACAGCCTCGGTCGTTCTCCGCAGGTAGTTCAGGACCAAATCTTGAACGCTGCTCCCAGCCACACAGGTGGTTTGAAGTGTGGCGGTGCTGGGAGGCACCTCCAGTTTCTCCAGTCTAAGTCATCCTCAGCCCACCTCCCCCATGCACCCCCGACCTTGAGGGTAGGGCAGAATTGGGGTGACATGGATGTCTCTCTGGCTCAGGGGTTTAGGGTGAGGCTGCCTGGAAGCAGGAAGATAGGGCCGATGGGGGCTTGATGTCTGTCCCCACCAGTACATGCAGCATAGATCTCTCCCCTGTCCCTCTGTGGTCGCCACATATGCCTCTGCTTTTAGACCTCACACATGACTGTAATCGTTTATTTACAGATCTTCCTCCTCCCACGGAACTGTGAGAGTCTGAGGTCAGGGATCTGTTACTATGTAACTGTTCCTTCCATCCCTGCCCCTAGCCCGGTCCTGGTAGGAAGGGTCCAGTGAGGCAATACGCCAGACCAGCACACCTACTTTTGGGGCGTAGGATTGAGGAAGATTGGCAGGTGTGTAAGTGAGGGTTAGCACTTGTCCCTGGGTCCTTGAATACCGTTCCTGGGAGGGAAAGTCTAGCATGGACAGGGGCCAGTACACCCAGCCCAGAGAGATGCTGGAGGGATCAGCTCCCCGCTCCGCTTCTCCAGCCCAGCAGAGAGCCCCTGGGGCTTTTGGGGGGGGTCTACCTAGTTCCAGCCGAGGCAGTTCTGACTGAACTTATGAGAAAAGGAGATTCTGATCCTATGTATTTATGTTTGCTTAATGTCCCTATATCCCTATTAGAGTTTTGTATTAAAACATGTATATATACTTAGTGTAAAAAATGTTTTCTTCCCCTTGCTCCTTATCTCATCCCCCAGAGGTAACCAAACACAAGATGCAGACAGTCTGTGACTCCGTCATCAATATTTAGTGGACAATGGACACTGCTTACTTCAGATGGTACAGTAGCTGCAGAGCATTGCATTGTAGGGCTGATCCATGATTTACTGAACCTGTCCCTCCATTTAAATAAAATCAAAGTTTTTTATATATATTATTATTCTGTCTACTTTTGTGTATGCTTGATTTTTCCATAATAAAAGTATTTAAAAGTTATTATATGTAAATAGTTGAAACTCAAAAGTACTGAAAGTCTTCTAACAAAACAGCAACCTCTCACCTCTCCCACCCTCATCTCACCCTTCAGAACCAACTAATAACTTCTTTCAGCTCTTTCTTTGGGGATTTGTCTCCATATTTCTCACTTTCTTGATTTTATCTATTCACTGGCCTTTTGATAGATGGCCTTTCCTCTCCTCCCATTCTCCCAATATAATTATATCACAAATTTTTTTAAAATTCGTCATTTTTATTACTGTGACTCTTGATGAGCCAAGTAGTTTACAATAATAGCATTTCCATTTTTTTACAACTTTTTTTTAAAAAAGAGTTAATAGCCTCATTTAAAAATATGCTTGGTTTTCATTCAAGTCTTCCCACACCCTCCAGCACCTCTAAAATGCCTCTTAGGGTCACTGGGTGGCCAGTGGTTAAGGGTGCACATTCCGCTTCGGCAGCCCAGGGTTCACCTGTTCGGATCCCAGGTGCAGACATGGCACCACTTGGCACGCTATGCTGTGGTAGGCATCCCATGTATAAAGTAGAGGAAGATGGGCACGGATGTTAGCTCAGGGCCAGTCTTCCTCAGCAAAAAGAGGAGGATTGGCAGCAGTTAGCTCAGGGCTAATCTTCCTCAAAAAAAATAAAGAAATAAAATAAAATGCCTCTTAGTATGGTTTTACATACAAAGTCATACTTCTGGATTTATCTGCCCATTTTTTCCCCTTCTCCTGGACTAATGTGGTTCGGCTGCTCCAGACCTACCACACAGATGTCAACACGGGATTCCCGGAAGCCCCTTGTGTTTCTCTAATTTTGGTAGAATACGTCCTCCTGTAGGTTTTGAAAATGTCTCTATTCTACTTCTATGTGATTAGTATTTGGCTGGGTATAAAACTTGGTTGAAATGAATTTTCCCTCAGGATTGTGAAAGTGCTGACCCACTGCCGTCAGGCTTCCAACGTTGCTGTTGAAAATTTTTATTCCATGCTTATTCCTAATCCTCGTGTGCACCTGTTGCTTTTTCCTCCTTTCTGGAAGATTTTAGGATTTTCTCTGTATCTTCAGTATTGTGAAGTTTCACAATGAATGTTGAGTTGGTGTTTTAATTCATTGCACTGGATGCGCAAAGGGTGTTTTAAGACTCATCCCTTTCAATTTAGTGAAGTTCTTTACTTTTTCCTATTTAAGCAAAATTTTTTTTTACCAATTTCTCTTTTTTCTCTCTTTTTTTAGGAAGATTAGCCCTGAGCTAACTGCTGCCAATCCTCCTCTTTTTGCTGAGGAAGGCTGGCCCTGAGCTAACATCCCTGCCCATCTTCCTCTACTTTATATGTGGGATGCCTACCACAGCATGGCATGCCAAGCAGTGCCACGTCCGCACCCAGGATCCGGGTGGCAAACCCTGGGCCACGCAAGCAGAATGTATGCACTTAACCACTGCACCACCAGGCCAGCCCCTCTTTTCTCTCTTTCTTGACTTCCTATTATCCAACATTGATATCTAATTTGTTATCTTTTTACCTCTTGTCCATCTTTTTGTCTTTCTGTTCTTTAAAGTCTTCTGCTCCCTTCATGATATTTCCTCTTGTTGGCTTGTTTGGATCTCTTCTTAAATGTTGTAAGATTTTCTCAGAAATGTGTGGAGACATTTGGGTTTTTATACAGTCACGTGCTGCATAGTGATGTTTCAGTCGACAACAGACCACGTGTACAATGGTGGCCCCATAAGATTAGTACCGTATAGCCTAGGTGTGTCATAGGCTAGACCATCTAGGTTCATGTAAGTACTGTGGGGGAGGAAGAAATTTTCCTCTACCCTTCTAGGTTCTTCTGGCCAGTCTAAGAATTAAATTGACATGAGACAGATTAACAGGAGAAAAACCAAAGAAAGTTTAATAACATGTATACATGGGAGAAACCCAGGAAAACCAAGTAACTCACCAAAATGGCTGAAGCCCTCACCTTAAACACCCTCCTCAGCTAAAGACAAAAGATAGGGGGGTGGCGAGAATCAGGGACTTCAAAGAGAAGGAAGGCAATTCACAGGTAGGGGAAAAGGAGCAAACATTTCGAAAATGGGGGTTTGGCTACGCAGAAACAGAAGAACACAGAGGGAAGCCCAACAAACAGGCTTTTCTAGGTCCCTCCCTGTCTACCACCTAGTTCACGTTATGCAAAGGTGATAGCTCGCTTCCTGAGACAGGTTTTTTAATCAGAATTTTTGGGGGGGCCGGCCTGGTGGCGCAGCAAAGTTCCCCCATTCTGCTTCAGTGGCCTGGGGTTCACCGGTTTGGATCCCGGGTGCGGACATTGCACTGCTTGGCAAACCGTGCTGTAGCAGGCATGCCACATATAAAGTAGAGGAAGATGGGCACGGATGTTAGCTCAGGGCTCGTCTTCCTCAGCAAAAAGAAGAGGATTGGCAGCAGATCTTAGCTCAGGGTTAATCTTCCTCAGGGAAAAAAAAAAAGAATGTTTTTAGGCAGTTAAGTGAGAGGTAACAAGAAAAACTTTCTGAGTCTTCCGTTTCTTAAAAATAATCAGCCTAGGGGCTGGCCCCATGGCCAAGTGGTTAAGTTCGCACGCTCCAGTTCAGCGGCCCAGGGTTTCACTGGTTTGGATCCTGGGCGTGGACGTGGCACCGTTCATCAGGCCACGCTGAGGCGGCGTCCCACATGCCACAACTAGAAGGACCCACAACTACAAATATACAACTATATACCGGGAGGCTTTGGAGAGGAAAAGCAAAAATAAAATCTTAAAAAAATAGTAATAATAATCAGCTTAGAATAATCTTCATGTTAAAGAGACCCATTTTGGGGGCTGGCCCCACGGCCGAGTAGTCAAGTTTGCACGTTCTGCTTCAGCAGCCCAGGGTTCGCCAGTTCAGACCCTGGTGTGGACCTACACACCACTCGTCAGGCCATGCTGAGACAGCATCCCACATGGAAGAACTGGAATGACCTACAACTAGGATATACAACTATGTACTGGGGCTTTGGGGAGAAAAAAAAGGAGGAAGATTGGCAACAGATGTGAGCTCAGGGCCACTCTTCCTCACCAAA
Organism: Equus asinus; assembly: GCF_041296235.1. Classification (NCBI taxonomy): domain Eukaryota; kingdom Metazoa; phylum Chordata; class Mammalia; order Perissodactyla; family Equidae; genus Equus; species Equus asinus. The sequence continues at coordinate 6,720,604 of NC_091816.1, read as the reverse complement.
AAGCATACATTAAAAAAAAAAAAAATCACCTCAGGAGCTTTAAAAAAAGACACATTTTGGGGTGGCAAATTTGTTCCCCTTCAGTACACCGTATGATGTTTGCGCAACCACAAAATCGCATAATGACACATTTTTCAGAACATATCCCTTTTGTTAAGCGACGCATGACTGTATGTAAGAGTGAGATACTTAAGAACTGAGTGGAACTGTGAGGTCCAGAAACTGGTGGGCTCTATCTGGTGGCTAACTGGTTTTTTCATTGGGATCCCCCTTCCAAAATCATTTTATGTAGGTCTTTGTCTTTACTCCTTGTTCCGAAGCAGGGCAGGGAGGGCGTCTGAGACCCACCATTCAGAGGTCAAGGCTAACTCAATTTCCCTGTCTCCTCTCCCTCCTGGGGTTCCATTCCTCCCTTCACTTTCTGTCTTCATATATTGTGATTTGGGGGACAGTTTGAGCCCCATTTGCATCCAAATTGGAGTAGGTGCTTCTGTTTCCTGTTCTTGGAGTTTTGTATGACTTTTGAGAGAAGCAACAGGAAAAATGTCTTGGCTCTGCCATCTTGAAGCTGCCTAGATCTTCAAAAGCTCTTCTTGCTCTTGTTTGTGAAACCTGGGGGAGGTGGGTCATCTTCCCTAACATAGAGAGAGGAAGTAGGCCCCCGGCTAGAGTGTCGTGTGGAGACCGCCTGGTATGACATCCACATACCTCAGAAGACCACACCTGACCAGCACCTCCAGCTGCCGCTATTTGACACCCTGCAGGGACCTTGGCATCCACCTCTGGTTTCCATTTCCTGTCCCAGTTTGCAGGCCAAGTCCCCAGCTCCAGGAAACCGTAGCAGCATTTTCAGCCAAGGCTTCCTATTTTTGACAATATGGGACTGCGTGTGTTTTGTTTGCGTCATATGTAGGAGGCTTAGGGAATTTCCCAAAGATCTCTGTTAACTGAAGCTGTGTAGTGGTGGATCCCAGGAAGGGATGGAAGAAGAAAGGGTTAAAGGGCCGGCCCCGCGGCCGAGTGGTTAAGTGCGCGCGCTCCGCTTCAGCGGCCCAGGGTTTCACCTGTTCGAATCCTGGTCGCGGACCTGGCACCGCTCGTCAGGTCCTGCTGAGGCGGCGTCCCACATAGCACAACCAGAGGCAGTCACAACTAGAATATACAACCATGTACTGAGAGGCTTTGAAGAGGAGAAGGAAAAATTTTTAAAAATCTTTAAAAAAAAAAAAGAAGAAGAAAGCGTTAAAAGCAGCTTCTGGAGGAAACATTTCCACCGTGTTGATCGCCAGCTCCTATTGCTCACTGGCCCCAGAGGAGTCGGAGGTGTCTCTGTGGTCCCCTCCCCTCCTGGGCAGGGCGCCTTGTCAACCGACTTTCTGAACACCACTCTCTACCCCCTGCAGCCTCCCTTCCCAGCTGAAATGCGCTGATGGTGGGTGTCTCAGGTGCCGCCTCTGCCAACATTTAGTTTGTGGACTTTCTTAGCTCAAATGAGGATTTTTATTTTTAAGTGCCCTAGCCATAGGACAAAGGGCACAGAGGCTGTTTCTTTTTCTCTTTTAAGCATAATTAATGATTTAAAAATCACCAGGGGCCACTTCTGGGTTTGTACCCTAAAGAATTGAAAACAGGGTCTCAAAGAGATATTTACACACCCATGCTCAAAGCAGCATTATTCACAAGAGTTGAAAGATGGGAGCAACCCAAATGTCCATGGATAAACAAATTGTGGTCTATCCCTGCAATGGAATATTATGCAGCCTTAAAAAGGAAGGAAATTCTGACATGTGGTACAACAACATAGATGAACCTTGAGGACGTTATACTAACTGAAACAAGCCAGTCACAAAAAGACAAATACTGTATGATTCCACGGATATGAGGTGCCTGTAGCAGTCCAATTCACAGAGACGGAAAGTAGAATGGTGGTTGTGGGGGGCTGGGGAGGATGAGTGGGAGTTGTTTAATGGGTGTAGAGTTTCAGCTTTGTAAGATGAAAAGACTTCTGGAGATGGGTTGCACAACGATATGAATGTACTTAACACTACTGAGCTGTACATTAAATGGTTAAGATGGCAAATTTTATGCTATGTTTCTTTTATAACAGTTAAAAATCTCTGGAGGCTAGTGACCTTTAAACAACCTTCTCAGAAGCTACTGACCCCCAAGTTCTTTTTGAGGCTATTGACTCTCCAGCTCTTAAGTTCCACTCCGATGGGGTCAGTTCGCTACTCTTTGGTGAACAAACCAACAAAAAATCAAAGTTGCGGGGAAGCAAGGAGAAGGGGTCTCTTGCCAAGCCTTGAGGATTAAGAAATAGAGACAAGTGGTCCCATCTCTGAAGCGGACATCCTCCCTCAAGGAGAGGGCACAGTTGTTGTCCATGTGTAACCCACTGGGCTCATAGGCGCTCAGGCTGTAACACAGCCCTTCATGTGACAGAGGAGGAAACTGAGGCCCAAGTTGGGGAGGGGTGGGCACAGAGGGCAATGTGCACAGGATTGCACAGCTGGTTGGTAGCAGAACCCAAAGTGCAGGCCCGGTTCTGTGTTCTTTGCTTTATGTCCTCCCCTTGGGGAACGCAAGCCCTGAACGTTAGCCCAGCCAGTGATGAGGAGCAGGCTGTCAACCTCAGCATTATTGCCTCTCGGATGAGGAGAGCAAGACTGAGAGAGTGCCCAGATCGGGCCACTCAGGCTGGGACCGACCATACGTGCAAGCAGGCCAAGTTCATCCTCACGTGTCTCTCAACATTGCTCTCTCCTTCAGCATCCCAGTTGCTCCTCCGTGCGAGGAGCCCAATCTCATTATCTCATACTCAGAGCTCAGAGATGCAGACGAGTTCCTCTCTTCGCTTGGGGTTAACCGAGGGGCCAGTGCTTAACATCAAGAAACGAATCTCAGCTGTTGGAATGTCACTCCTCATAGCCTTTAAGAGAGGGAGAGGGGCTGGCCCCGTGGCTGAGTGGTTAAGTTCACGCGCTCCGCTGCAGGAGGGCCAGTGTTTCGTTGGTTCGAATCCTGGGCGCAGACATGGCACTGCTCATCAAACCACGCTAAGGCAGCGTCCCACATGCCACAACTAGAAGGACCCACAACGAAGAATATACAACTGTGTACTGGGGGGCTTTGGGGAGAAAAAGGAAAAAAATAAAATCTTAAAAAAAAAGAAAGAGGGCGATATTTCAGGGTTGTTGATAAGGAGGGGCATTCCTGAGGTCTTTAAATCATGGTTTCTAAACTCAGGTCATTCATATTCCATTGGCAGTTTTATTGTACTTTGCAGTCTACTTGACATATATTTAACATCACCTTACCTTTTAAATCTTGTTTTTATTATATTTTATTGCATATATAATATGTAACTTATATATTATATACTATCATATTAAGTTATATTTTAAAAGGAAACAATATGACAACTATATGTGGAAAACCAGATTCACTTGCCATAAATAGAAGGTAGCTATAAAAAGAAATATAATGGCAACAAGACAGTTTTTAAATTCTAGTTAGAGTCCTTTGCCTGCTGAAGGCTTTGAGCCTGAGGCCTGCTCTTTGTTGCAAAGGGAGCAATAAGGAAATGTTTGTGGGGTGTTACAGACCCATCACTAGTACCTTGCCGGTGCTTTAGAGGTAATCGGGATTAAACGGACCCAACGCAAATAACCGTCTCACTGTTCACTTTTATGTCATGGATCAGGTGGGTCTCCCGCAAGGATCTTGGGGCCTGTACTTTAGAGAACACTGCTTTTTAAGGTGTCACTCAGGTAACCGCCCTCATGGGATGAGTCCTGGGTATGGTTTAAAGGTCGTGAATAATTCCATAAGACATGGTCCTCACCCTCTAGGGACAGCTGTGGAAGGAGAGGGGAAAGAAAATGAATGAAATGCAGACCGTGTGCAAACTCTGGCGGGCGGTGACACGTCAGAGCAGATGGGCAGACCGGGGCACAGGGCTCACAGAGGTGATGGGCAGACCAGGGCACAGGGCTCACAGAGGAGATGGGCAGACTGGGGCACAGGGCTCACAGAGCAGATGGGCAGACCGGGGCACAGGGCTCACAGAGGAGATGGGCAGACCGGGCCACAGGGCTCACAGAGCAGATGGGCAAACCGGGCCACAGGGCTCACAGAGGAGATGGGCAGACCGAGGCACAGGGCTCACAGAGGCGATGGGCTGAGCAGGAGAGCCTTTGCGGGGCAGGTGGAGTCCGTGTGTGACTCCTCTCCGTAAAGCCCAGGCAGGAAAGATCTCATTTTTACTAGGTGGGGGGATCACTTAATTTTCTGTTTGCTCATTCATAAAATGGAGTTAAAGATCCTGAATATCCCACCAGGATACTTTAAGAAGGGAATTGAAAAATGAATAAAAAATACACTTTCTCCACTGTCTGATAGGATTGTCACGAGCACCGAGTCAGTGAGTGAACTGGTGAACCATAAGGAGAGAGAGCAGGATGCGCAGAACTCTAAGGGGAGCAAGGGTGCAGTCTGGTGGCCAGCAGGCCCCTTCTTCCATCTGAGTGCCCGATGTGAAGGGGAGTCAGGGCAGTTTGGAGACGGCAGAGTCCCGGGCTGCAGCCAGGCACCTGAATAAGCCACACCCCTCCTTGGTCCAGCTTTTGCAGGAAAACTTGCTGCCTTTGCTGCAACCACACCTCAAAGAAGCGGGAAAACGAGGAGGTAGGGGTTCAGGGTGGCTTTACCAATGCCCCTGTCCCCTTCCAGGTACCAGGATCATCTACGACCGGAAGTTCCTGATGGAGTGTCGGAATTCACCTGTGACCAAAACACCCCCAAGGGACCTGCCCACCATTCCTGGGGTCACCAGCCCTGCCAGTGATGAGCCCCCGACAGAAGCCAGCCAGAACCACCTGCGCAACAGCCCAGAAGATAAGCCAGCGGGCGGTGAGTGGCCGGGCTTGGCCAGGCTCTCCCTTAGGAAGGGAGTGTATGAGGCTGTGGGTCCCATCCACTAGGGGAGTTCCAGGGAGGGGGATGATGCTGACTGCCCCACCCTGTAGAGCAGCTCAGAGTCCAGAGGGTGGGGGTGGGGATGGGGGTGGAACTTTTATCAGTACCAACTTTCACCATGAAAGGAGCCCAAGAACCCCAGAAAAGGTGATTTAGCCTCATCAGGTAATCTAATTAGTGATAGATTGTATAATTGTCCCGAAGCATTACCATGTATCTGCAATGCTTGGAACACATCTACGATGTTCACGTGCAGGAGAGGACTTATGAAAGACACAGTATACCTCCCTCGAGGAAATTACGCGTCTATGGGATCAGAAAGGCATCCAGGATGCCTTCTGTCAGGGTGTTGGTCCACTAGTGGATTCTTGATGGAGACAGGTAGAAACAATGCAACCACTTGTTGCTGCATGTTTGACATGGGGTAGCTAGGTCCTTCCTGGTGTTGTGTGTTCCCCCCCAAGTCATCAGAGCAGCCACCCAGCAGAGATGTGTAAATGCATTCTTTGTGACGTCGTGACTGGCTGGGCAGAGCATCTGAGCTCTCCCACTGCAGGAGAATGCAGTGTAAGCACTTGCAGGCAACTTGAGTCAGCCTGGGATCTGCTGACTCTTCACCCGGAAGGCGGTTCACCAAGCCCAGACAGGAAGCAACCAGGACCTCGGGCTGGCCTGGCTCTGTTGACAGCAGCAGAATCCATATATCTGGGGCCTGCAGTGATTCGTAATTACCTGGGGAGTCCCACAGCCCAAGACAGGCAACTGTTGCCTTGCCTTTCAGACTTGGAGAGCAGTGGGAGGGAGAGAGCTGGATCCAGGCACACACAGAGAGCAATATGAAGGATGGCAATAGGCAGCGTGGTCAACTGCTGTTTGTTAAAGGATGGAGAGAAGGATGGATAGATTCACATGGTTGGTTGCACAGTGGGTGCCTCCCACCCTAACTTTTTGCCTCAAACCAAAGACTGGAAGTTGAAGATGGAGGTAGTCAACACCTAAAATTGTTGAGTCACCACTACCTGAAGGCTGTCCCTTGCCTCTATTTGCATGCCCTCTTCCCTCCTGGTTCCTAGAGCTGCTCTGGCCCATAGCAAATGGAGGGTTGGCCCAGTGGTGCCCCAGGTAGACAGCTCTTACCCCACAATAACGGCCTAGGAGCTGCACTCAGTTGTGGTGATGGGGTGTGGTGAGGAGGGAGGGACGTAATTTTTCATTTTGCTTATCTGGATATAAGAATCCAAGGCTCCTGCCCTGGAACCCACGTATCTGTGGACCAGCAGTTTCCCTGTGGGTGCCAGAGTAGGCATCTTCTTCTATAGACCCCTGGAGCAGCCTTGTCCAGGAGATCGTGAATGAGGCAGTTCCATTAAAAAGAAACCACCTGCTGTAGCATGAATTCCTTGGAAATTTTAGAGGAAAGAGTTGGGTGACGGGAGTGAGTGGCTGAATTACTCAGATAACTGCTTTGCCGCAGGGTCAGGCTATTCCGTGAGCAATCGGATGTATGCCTAGTAAGGTTATGGTACCATTTTCTAAACCAAACATTGGACCACGTGCTCAAAGAAGTTTTATGTTTAAGGAATATTTTTCTATGAAGTTGAATTTATTTCAAATCATAAGTAGCCAACCATTCACTCTTATTAAAAATTATACAAAATTCAGGACTGTCCCCTCTCCCATGGGGAGACCTGGTCTCTGCTCTTCCTTTGGGATTAGGGAAGAAAGCACAGCCAACATGGAACCTTCAGGCCTGTGTTGCCAGGAATTTCTGGTGTAGTCCTCCCTCCATTCTCTTTGGCATAAACCTGGCCCCTGCTCTTTTTGTAGGAACAATAGAATGAAAAACTAATGCCTCTCACTGGTCTCTAAATGTCAGCCCTACCATTTGCCCATTGCTCACCTGGCCCTCTGTTCCTTCTCCATAGGTGAAGAGTCACAGTTTGAGATGGACATTTAGAGGACCAGCCATCGGTTTGAGCAATGCCTCTGGGCCACTCTGGCCCTTCTCGGGAGAAGAGTCACACCAGCCAAGCCTTGTGAAATCTATCATCCTGGGCAGGCACTGGGTGTGGGGTCAGCCACCCCAGCCCTCTGCTCCCTCACTCAGGGCACCTGCTCCCCCTTCCTCTTCGTGAACACCAGCAGATACCTCCATGTGCCTCCATTCATGCAGAAGCTGCCACTCCAAGGGGAGTGACTCTCAGGAGCACACCCTGCAGCCCAGGGCCAGGATGGGGACACGGAGGAGCCCTTCTGAATGATCATCTGGCTCTTCCAGCACCATCCTCTGGGGGCGCAACCACCCCTTCCTTAGGTTGATGTGCATAGGAAAGCTCCCTCCCCCTCCTTCCCCAAGAGAGGAAATAAAAGCCACCTTTGCCCTAGGGCCAAGAGTTGGCCCCTGTCTGAGCTCTTTTCAACTCTATATGGATAACTAACAGCAGCTGCTATCTCTCTGGTGCTTAGCAAGCACTTTCTCATACATTGTCTCATTTGAGTCTCACACTGAACCTACAAGGTAAGTAGAGCAAGTGCTATCCTCATTGTACAGCTCAGAAGACTGGCTCCGAGAAGTTAAAATCGCACACTAGTGAATGACAAATGGGGCTGGGTTTGAGCTGGGCTGTTCCCATCTCTTATTTTTCAGGGTGTGTGCTACCTCTCTTCTGGTCTTTGTCCCCCACCCCACCCCAAGCCTGTCAAGTGACCCAGTCACCTTCACTCTGGGGCCCATTGCCTGTGAGAGTCAAAAGGAAGAACCTGAGCCTTGGCCAATGTAGAGTCTCTTCAATCCATGGGCCCCTGATGTTTGTCGAGTGATCCCTTTGTGTGGGCAGTCATGGGGGACACAAACATGAGACAAGCTCTGTGCCTTGAGGATTTCATTGAAACGTTAAGATTCGCCCATAAGAAAAGGTAGCAAAAAAGAGATTGTATAGGGTGGTTACCAGCAGGTGGTCCATGCAAGTGGATGCTTCATGGAGGTGACACTACAGCTGGGTCCTGATAATGAGTGGGCTAGGGGGAGGCAGGGGCCCAGTGTTGCCAAAGTCAGGTGGTCTTGAGGAACCAGGATGTACAAAGACCTGACACCAAGTTGCTCACTTTGGCCAGAGCAGGCGATTTGTGTGGGTGGCCATGGCTTTTATAAATAGCCAAAAAAGGGCCAGATTTCCAAAAGCCTTGAATGTCAGACAGAAGTCTTTGTTGAGAAGCAATAGGTGTTTCTCTTGACAGGATATGCTGGGGGGTGGATGGCTTTTGATCAAGTGGTGGTGGCTGACTTGGACTTACAAACTCTGGATGCATAGCACTTGTCAATCTGCCATTTGGGGAGCAGCAGACCTTAGTGGCCAAGTCCTTTGCTTGGCCTTTCCTATAGCTGAGTTGGAGTCCCCTCCCCTAACAAGGACTGTGACAGCAGCTGGAATCCTTGTGCCTGGTGATGGTGTGTGGAAGGACACAGCCACGGTGGCATGTTGACTCCAGGCATACAGCATAACCTTTTGTATGAATGGAAAGAGACTATGGAGGGGCCACCACGAGAGCAAAGATGACAACTAAAGCTTTCACTGGGATCAAATGAGAGATCGGAGCAGGCTTCCCAATTCCTTGGCTTTTCAGTGAGAGCTTCTCACTCTCTCCCCTCCTGACATCCAACCAGAGGCCTTGCTCACAAGTCTGCATGAGCAGATCCATTCCCCTTCTTGGTCCTACATCTCAGGGTCCAAGAGACAGTAAAAAAATGGCTTCTCTGGTAGTTCGGGGACCATAATAAGAAAATTGTTCACAAGTTGTATGCCTTTCCCACTGAGCAAAAGTGTCCTGCTAAACCCAGGTATTTTTCGAGCATCATTCTGGCTGGTGCTGTGGAGTAACAAAGATCTATGGCACAGTCCTTGTCCTTGAGGAAGTTAAAATCTCAGGGAGTTGAGGCTGCTCTGGTGCAATTTAACATCCCAGTGTACTGGGTCTCAAAACTTTTGTAGAGATACTCACGAGGAGACCATCACAGTTTGACCTGCCCACCCTCTGACATCACCAAAAGCACTGTTTTTGCAGTTGGGGAACCCAGTGACAACAGTGGGACAGATGCCACATGCTATGAACCAGGAAATAGGAGGAAGTGTTTAGGCTATGGTGTGTGTTCCCAAGGAGCTTGCAACCTGATCTGGAGATGAGATGTACTATGAATAGTAAAAGGACGCTCAGAAGTGTCCTAAAGCAATACTGATGTTACTGTCCAATGCGTGCAGACAGTGTCCATGCCACGAGTTAAGGGAATTTCAGAAGCTTTCACAGACAAGAAGGGACTTGATAGGACCGGTAGGATTTTATTTAGTTCAGGGAGGGCCTTCCCGGGTCATAAATGGCCTAAGACACAGGGGCCAGGAAAGCAATTTAGCAGGAGGAATGTTGAAGCTGTCGGGCTTTCCATATGTGAATGAAGAGGCTGAACCAGGGCAGTGGAGATGAGAATGGGCTACACTGGGAACAGGCTTGACAGCACGTGTGAAGTGGAAGAACAAGTGTCATGGAGATTTCCTGTCTGGGTGACCAAGAAGAGGTCAGAAAGGAATGCTGGTTTAGAAATTGCACAGAGTATACAGAAGTCCAAAAACGGAACCTTAGGGAGTGTTCCCAGTGACACAGGTAGAGTATAAGGACCTGAGCTACCTGTGATTTTCCACCCTCCACATTGCTGTTGACACAGCTGTGGGCATCTCTGCAACTCCCAGGTAGCCAGCCTGAGGTGCCAATGGAGGCCATCTTTGTACTGGCACCCTCTAGTGTGACATTCACCTTTGAAACAAGGAAAGACCCTTGGACACTTGGCCAACCCAGAAATTCCATGGCGTGAAAACCAGTACTTCAGGATGAGCGAGATTCCTCAAAAGACCCAGCAAGTGGTCTTTTCCAGCTAAATCCAACGTCATTCTCATTTAACAAGCCTTTGCTAAATCTCTTATCCACACCCACCATGATGCTAGCCCTTGAGGCAATACAAGAGAATTTCAAGACAAACACCTAAGGAAAAAATAATCCAAGGGAGGTATAATTAAGTGCCAATAGGTGGAGTGAGAGGGTGACAGGTCAGTGGGTCAGGCAGTTGAAAAATGGGAAGGATATGTAGGCTATAGGGGAAACTGCACAAGCAAAGGCGTGGTGTCTGGAATGAACACACTGTGTGTAAGGATATGTGAGGCTAAAGTGTTGGGTTGCACGAGGTAAATTGAGATAGCATCGGATTCCATTATTGGAAGGGAAAAAAGCATTGGTTGAATGCCCTATGTATGTCTGGAGCTTTACGACAACCTAATTTATTGTTCCACTAACATAAGGTGGGTGCTTTTATTCCCATTTACACATATCTATGGCAAGTGCGTGTCAGAATTAGGATTCCAGCTTCTCTCTGTCCAGCTCCAAAGCCCATGTTCTTTATGCCACATTGGTTGGAACTGAAGTCTGAGCTGTTCGGACTTGAGCTTGGGCAACTAGAATGTTGGCTGGAGATATTAGAACAAGGCGTTGACGGACTATGTTCAAATAAATCCCAGGAAGTCATCAGATGCTCGATGGTTTGCTTAGAATTAGTGGGGTGGAGGAAGGGGATAAAAACAAAGGAGGAAAAGAAGATCGATGGCATTTTCTCATTTATGCAGGTCTATTTATCGAGTGCCTGCTGTGTGCCTATGTGCAGGTGCTGTTTTAGGCACTAGAGATAGAGCAGTGGGCAAAACAGCCCCACCTTCCGAGAGCTGACCTAACATATGTAACATATCTTTAAGGATTTCAGGCCATGAGTGATTCCTATTTTGTGCTTTCAGCGTTCATTGCTGAAATCACAAACCTGGCCTCTTCACAATAAGTTTCAGAATTTAGCATGGCCAGCCCTTCCTGCCCCCACTTAGCAGAGGACATGTGCCCCTTGCTGTGGGACAATCAATCCTGCATGAAGAGCCAGCATCCCAGTGACAGGCAGTAGACACCTCGGTTTCTGGAAGTAACTAGAGCAAAGCCCGCCTCCTCATCTGCAGCAGGTTGAATGAGCAGGCGAATGTAACGAAGCTGCAGATTACCTGGGGAGAAGTACCACCCCTAAAGATTAGGTTTTCTTGAATTTACACCTTCCAAAGAGTATGACTTGAATATATCCTGCAGGGAGAGTGGAAGCGAGGAGGCCCCGTGGCTGAAGTGGAGGTGAATCCCTCCTCCCCCAGCTGTCCAGGGGCCATAGCACAGGAAGCCGGTTTTTAAAGGAAGACCTTTGAGGTGTCATTTGTTCCTTACTCAGGTCCTCAGGAGGTTCTCAAGTTTTTTCAGCTTCCAGTTACAATACTCAGCTTACTGCTGCCTCCTGCTGGAAGAGTTGGTTAAAACAAGGAAGGAAGCATACATCTCAGAAACAGCTGTTTCACCCTAGTCGGGTAAGTGAAGAAAAGTGATGGGTGCCGCATATATTCTAGACGTAAGCACACTTCTCCACGTTTTCTCCTTCAAGATGATGCAACTGGACCCTCATTCTCTGAGAAGAATACTGAGGGAGCAGTTCTCCAGACAGGGTGACTAGAGGTGTGTTGGGGGCAGAACCAGTGATAGAGTAGACACTCCCGTGCTGCTCAGACCCAGTTTGGGACAAGCTAGTTACAAACCTGCCTCCCTCCTCAAGCCAAACAGCCAAGCATGAGGTCATACTGCCCTCTGACCCTCAGCACCCCACTCGCCAGCAATAGCCAGGTGGCTCTGCCCGCCTAGGAACAAAGGTTCCTTTTGCATGGCTTCTCGACTCAAGCTTCCGCCGTTAGGTTGCATTTAAACTTTTTCCCAGTCTCTCCGGCCTAACGGGAGAAGCAAGACTGCCTTCCAAAAGGAGAGCCAGGACTCTGAACTGTTAAAAACACCTTGCTTAGCCTCTATAGGATAGGTTCAGATTTGCACTGGCATCATGGATGTAAATGTAGTTGTCACTCACATAATCCCCCAACTCCTGGGACAGTTGCAGTTTCTGAGCCTTTCAAGAACCATCACAAAGTCCATCCACAGCTGTGTTTCTCGCTCCCGAGTTCTTAACTCAGACAAGCAACATTTACGGTGTACTAGAAAGCTCTGACGTCCCTCATAGTACATTGATGCCTAAATATCTGTAAGCCTGATGAACTTTGCCATACTCTTACTCAGTTCACTGACAAATTATGCTACGGGTGCTGGTTGGATTTGGAGAAAAAGCAGCCTGACTTCCTCTCCTTTCCTCCATGGATGGCAGCTAAACCAGATCAGCCTTTTGCAGTGCAAGGGGTCATCATACTGCCCAGAGGCAAAAGACTTTTTTGTGTGGGCACCCTGCAGTGTGCATGCCCTGTGGTTCATCAGCTCCACCTATTCAGCCCTAGGTTTGGGAAATCTCAAACCACAGAGGAATAAGATGGCACCACCATTCTTTGATGTAGTCAAGATATAATTGGAAATATCATTCAATCCTGAGTGGATAGGCCCTCCATTGACAGAATGTCCTATTTAGCAACTCCAACCAGAACCTTCAGCCACTACCTCTTCTCTCCCTCCTGGAGACTCCAGTCTTTCTTCCTTAGTTTGGACTTGGCATCTTCCTTCATGTTCCTCCAGGGTTGAGTATGGACCATCGCAAACAAGGGGACATTAGCAGCCCAAAGCTGTTGATCCTGACCTGTTAGACAACTGGCCTGCCGCTTGTAGCACTCACATAGGTGCTACACAAAGTGTGTATGACCAGATGGGTATTTGGATCCAGTGTGGAGTGGGTAACCAGGGCCCTGGCCCTTGGGTCTGCATCACAAAAACTTACATCGCTGAGTGAGTAACTGCGTTAAAGTTTATGGTTCAGTCAGAACCTTCCTTTTGTCAAGGAAGAAAAGAAAGAAGGTCATGACATTATCTCTTCCCGGGAGTCCATCTACCCCTAAATGAGGCAAGCTCACTCTCAGATCTCCCCTACTTCCAGTCTCCTCTGATAACTGCTGTCCTCTTCACCTTTCCTGGATATTTGAATTTCTTGTATGACACAGCTTCGTTTATGCTCTGAGCTCCTGACCATGCCTCACCCCTTCAATCCCAACAGAACAACCATCTACCACATCCTGGTCAGAACTGGACAACCTTGATAACCTCACTCTCTCCCTGCCCACCTTTCTAGCCTCTAACACTCCATCGGGGCTCTCACCAGAGAAACTCACCATGGCCTAACCAGTGCATTCTAAACAGTCTTCCATCACAGCTCGCTGAGGAACCGCCGAAGGGCAGGATGCAGCTCGTTGCTTGGATGCCTAACTTCTTAGCACTCAAAATGGGCCCTGAGCTTCCAACACTTCTCCCTCCTCTAGTGCATCCTCCTGCTCATTATCCTGCTATATCAGTGAGTCTCAACTTGAGGGAGCATCAGCAACACCAAGGGCTGGTTAAAATACACATTGCTGGGTGGCCCCCCAGAGTTTCTGATTCAGTAGGTCTGGAATGGAGGCTGAGAACTTGCATTTCTAAGTTCCCAGATGATTCTGATGCATCTAGCCCTGGAACCACACTTTGAGAACTGCAGAGCTACATAACTTGAGGGTATCAGCTCTACTATTCCACGCCTATCACAGCAAGCTACATCCCTTACAAGGGCCAGAGGGGAGAACCAGCCAGTTGGTGCCCTTGTGCCCTTGAGCGGACAAAGACAACTTGTTTCCAAACTCCTCAGGCTCCAGACAAGCCCTTGCTAACCCTCTGGGTTGCTTTCCCCTGTGGGGTTGGTGGCACCTTTGGCCTTATAATGGGACAAGCCTCATTTACAGGAGAGATATGCAGTTCTATTCATTCAACAAATATTTCTTGAATGACTTCTCTGTGCCAGGCACTATCCTAGGTGTTTAGAATACATCAGTGGGGGCTGGCCCCGTGGCCGAGTGGTTAAGTCTGTACGCTCCGCTGCAGGCGGCCCAGTGTTTCGTTGGTTCGAATCCTGGGCACGGACATGGCACTGCTCATCAAGCCACGCTGAGGCGGCATCCCACATGCTACAACTAGAAGGACCCACAACGAAGAATATACAACTATGTACTGGGGGGCTTTGGGGAGAAAAAGGAAAAAATAAAATCTTTAAAAAAAAAAAAAAAAGAATACATCAGTGAACACAACGGACACAATCCCCACCCACATGGAGCTTACCTTTTTCTAATAAAAAGAAGACTAGAGCTCTTTTTCAATATGTTTAGTTTAGATATCTGCTTACTGGAAGTAATCAGCGTGTTTAATCGACTCAGTTTGTAAGTATTGGAGATTAAGGACCAGGAGCTTCAGCAGAGACTAGAATGTTCCATTGAGATGAACCACCGCAATAATTATCTTCATCTTTTTGACAGTTACAACAAAGACAAAGTGGGGGTGTTTTTGCTTTATAGATGATAAAAAAACATGGGGGTATTTGGTGGTGGGGGTGGGAGGAACAGGGGGAGCCCTAGGAGTCTAGAGTCATGGCATCTGACCTGCTGCTCTTTTCGAGGAAAGGGCCCAGAAGGCTTTGGTCTGGTACAGGGATGGGACATGCTTGTTCCTATACAAATCCTCTCCATAGGGTACCGAAGTCCTCCTGGTAGTCAAGAATCCTCTACTTAAAGTATAAATACAATATTTCTGAAAGGCTAACACTTTAATCTTTGCCAGTACAATGCATGTGAATCTTGGTCCACAACTCAAGTTGACAAGGAATATAGCTATCTATTTATAAACTGACATAATTTCTCTTTTTATTCTCTTTACATTTCTTTTTATAATCTGACATAAAGCTCTCTTGAACTTTGTTCTATTTGGGGCAGTATATCCAAGCTTAATCTGAGGCTCCTCTCTCTTCCTAGAGTTTGTGTTAAGTCTTTGGGGACAGGGATTCAGGTGTCAGGGTGGGGGCTACTGGTCCCTGATGCTATCTATCCACTTCGGCATCCACTGAGCCTTCCCTCGCCCCATCCAGGATTCAGTTGTGGGCCCAAGTGGGTCCTTGAAGCCCTGGCCCTTCAGCTCCAGCAGCTCCTTCTTGACTTCTGGGCTAGGTTAGCGGAAATTGGAGTCATCCCCCCTCATCTGTGCCACATCAGGGCACGGAAATCTCTGCAAGGCCAAGTCCTGGTCTACCCAGGTTTCCGCAGTCATGGCCAATCCCTCTCTCATCTCCTAGGTATTCTCTTCACGTGGGGGTAAAAGCATTTATCCAAAATATTCTAGTTATGTTCAGAGTTCTTTCTGGTCCTCTAAGGAACATAGATAATAGACTATTTCTTTGTCACTCTGCCCTACCTCTCCTTGAGGCAACGAAACACTGCAACCCTGGTCGCACATTAGAACCACAGGGAGAGCTTTTTTTAAGCTATCAATACCTGGATCCTTTCTTTACAGTCTGATTGTGTTGGCCAAGGGGTGCTGTCTTCTTCTTTTTTTTTTTTTTTTTTGGCAAAGCTCTCCAGGTTATTCTAATGTATAGCCAAGGTTAGGCACTATGTGAGAAGGGAGAGGGAGGAGTGCTGCAAGAAGACTAAAGAGGGAAAAAGCAAGAGGAGAAATTCTTTATTATTTCAGAGTTATTCTTCTGTGTTAGCTATTAACTAAGCAGGGTTAGTTATTGCGAGCATTATGCAAAGCCCTGTTGAAAGGGAGCACATTAGAGCAGCTAGTGTGGAGACGAGAGAGGGTTAGAAATACGCCACTCCCTGCTACTCAAAGTATGATCCCAGACTGGCATCCTAGGCATCTCCTGGGAGTTTGTCAGAAATGCAAGAATCTCAGGCCCCAGCAGTAGACGTTGGGCATCCGCAAAGCACTGCTGTATGCCACTACTTCGCTAAAGCAGGCTCCTGGGAGGGGGAAGGTCTGAAAGTGGGTTGTTACATTGTAGGGCTTTCTGGAAAGCTTCATTCATCTCTGAAGGAACAGCAAGAAAATATTCATGCAAGAAGTGAGTGTGGCTGCTGGAGGAGAGACAAAACGGACCTAGCTTTGAATAAGTTTCTGGAGTGAGGGGCTGGCCCGGTGGCGCAGCAGTTACGTGTGCACGTTCCGCTTTGGTGGCCCGGGGTTTGCTGGTTCGGATCCCAGGTGCAGACGTGGCACCACTTGGCAAGCCACGCTGTGGCAGGCGTCTCACATATAAAGTAGGGGAAGATGGGCACGGATGTTAGCTCAGGGTCAGTCTTCCTCAGCAAAAAGAGGAGGATTGGCAGCAGATGTTAGCTCAGGGCTGATCTTCCCCCCCCAAAAAAAGTTTCTGGAGTGAGACGTAACCGAGCAACAGTTAGAACCCAGCTCACATATGTCTGCCTTCCTTTTAAATGAGAAGAAAATCCTTAGTTCCTTAAGGGTCTGGAACAACTTATTCCTCCTCAAAGGATGATAGAAGTAGGTCAGTTCACTTCAACATCTGTCCTTGGGAAATTACTGTGTGTGGCTTGTCTGTGTGTAAAGCTTTTAAAAATCTGTTCATTTTTTTTTCTGATTATAAATCTAACTCATCAAAACATCTAAAATACCACCTTAGTATATTATGGAAAGAGTAAAAACTCTCTGTAACCACCTCTATTCCTTCAAAGAAAAGCACTGATAAAAGTCTAGTGAGCATAACTCCAGGTTTCTTCTTCTTTGTGTATACTAACTAACAAATCCACAGAAGTAGGATCCCAACATAATACTGGTTCTTTTACACTCCCTTTTTATTCTTAAGTCCAGAAAATGCATCAGTGAAAATAATTGCTTCTGAAATTTAACTACATCCCAAATAATTAAATCCTATGGGGTGAAAGGGTGAAATAATAATCATAATATTGTCTTGAAACTTGTTTTAACATTTGCCACTCAAGTCAGAGAGAATAGCCCAAGTGAAGAAAGGAGGCAAAAATGAACTGAGTGTGGAGTGGGGTGATTGCTTTTGAATATTTTAGAGAAGTATATTATGAATAAGACATCATTTGAAATGATTACCTGCATTTGACCTCATACAGGTGAGTCAAATGGGATTATGGACCCTGAGGGTCCACGATAAAATATTCTAATTTAGAACTGAGGACTGCAGAATCCTATTTGCTGTTAGTGCCATGGAGTCGATTCTGACTCCTAGCAAGCTGTGGACAGCAGAGCGGAACCCTGCCCAGTCTTTTTGCGCCATCCTCTCACCTTCCAGTGCTGTATCAGACTATGCTCCACTGTTATTCACAGGGTTTTCATGGCCAATTTCTTTGGAAGTAGTTGGCCAGGTCTTTCTTCCTAGTCTGTCTTAGTCTGGAAGCTCCACTGAAACCTGTCCACCATGGGTGACCCTGCTGGTATTTGAAATACTGGTGGCATAGCTTTCAGCATCACAGTATGTCAACCACAGATGGGTAATGCGGTTTCCTGACCGGGAAACGAGTAAGGCACATGGGTACAGGAAGCAAGAGGCAATCCAGATGGGGAAAAGCAGAGCAAAAGCAGGGAAGCAGGACCAAACCTAGAGAGCTGAGGATGGGGTGGGGTGTGCTGAGAACGGTGAGTTCCAACAGGACCGGGAGGTCACTTGCTGGGTGCTCTTGGACACTGAGCTGAGTCTGAGATTTCTCTGAAAGGCAGTAAGTGGCTTCCTAAGGAAAGATGAAGCAATGCAGCAGTGTGGAAGGACTGGCCAGGATGGACGGGAGTAGGAAAGCCTGATTTGGGAAGATTCAGCTGCACTAATCCTGGTGCGGTGATAAAACTACAAACAGGCTGGTAGGAGGCAGCAGAACTGAGAAGGACAATTCTGAGACATGTTGGAGAAAAGTGAGGAAAGAGACAAAGAACACTTCCTCTTTTTTTAAGCCTTTATTTACCTCTGATTTGAGCAACACATGTGCACTGTGGAACACTTGGAAAATACAGAGAACAGAATAAGAAGCAGTCTTTATATTCCCATCACCCAGGAATGATATTTGTGAGCATTTTGAATACTGTATTTGAGGATGAGAGGTGAGTAATTTACCCTCCAGCTGGCGGCTGTATCCAGTCAGCTTTCTGCAAGTTCTCTGCTGGGGAGACAGAGAGCTTCTAAAACTGTGTTTCCCTGTTTGTCCATCCTAAACCTCTAACCTGGTGCTCTGTTAGTGATTTCAATCAACCTTATCTTGAGAAAGTGCTGTTTGGTGGATGCCTTGCTTTCTAAGCCTAGAAATTAGATCTGGTTCCATCTTAGCCTTGCCCACTTTTACCCTCAGGTGAGCTGGCTGTGGGGAATTCTAAAATCTTGAAACTCAAATATTTTCTTCTCTTAACCTCTCACCAT
Source organism: Equus asinus (assembly GCF_041296235.1). Lineage (NCBI taxonomy): Eukaryota > Metazoa > Chordata > Mammalia > Perissodactyla > Equidae > Equus > Equus asinus. The sequence continues at coordinate 6,702,336 of NC_091816.1, read as the reverse complement.
TCCAGTTCCTGCCTGCCTTCTCTTTCAGACTTCCAGGCACTGAATTCCTCCAGTTTTTCCTGTCCCTCTGCCTTCTCAGCTGCCATGGTTAACTCTGCGAAGTGCTTTCTCACGGTCATCTTTGACTGCTTTTTATTTTGGCTCTTCCTTTTACCTGCCTGGCAAACCTGAAAACTCAGCTGAAAGTTGCCATTCATCTTTGCTATTAAACTCCTGAAGCTTAGTGCTGCTGGAGGGAAGCACGGAAGATGTAAATCGGAGCCACAACAGATGCGCAGCCTCAAGGCTCAGCCAGGCCTTCAATGCCAGCCACCAACATTTTCCCTTGGTCTCCTGTTCTCCTTAATAATTACAAAGGACACCCTTATCCATCCTTCTTTCTCTCACTCTCAGGAGATGTATTCCCTCCTTGCCATCAAGTCTAACTTCTCTACCTCTGCTAGTTAGCTCAGCCACTCAGCCCACTTTCTTTAGAAGGCTGCTCCATCAACTACCATCTCTCCCATATTTTCAACCTCTGACTCCCTACTGATGAACAAAACTGTTTCATCAGCCTGTTCCCCAACCTGCCTTCCCTTCTAGTTACCATCCAATTGTTCTCTCTCCCTCAGAGCCAAATGTGTGTTTAGGGACTATTTCAAACACACTGATGCAGTGCAGAGGATCATGGGACAAACAAGCAAATTTAGCAAATATCAACATTTTTCCAAATTGACTTAGGTTTTTCTTGAGAGAAAAAAAATGCCTCTGGAAAGATTTGTCTACATAGCTATTTCTACTTCCATCCCCCCCACTCACTTCTCAATCCATTGCAGTGTGGATTCTGCCCTGACCACTCTACAACTCTACTGAAATCATTCACGACTTTCATTTAAAATGTAGGTGCCGTGGACAAAGGGAAGCTCCCGGGGAACGGATTCCCTGGCACGGCACCAGACTGCCAGCAGCTGCTGGGCCCATGGTCTCCGGCGCACGGGTTGGTACAGGGGGCGCCCGGACTTCCCATGCATGTGCTTGGGGACAGGGTTGGAGCTCCAGTGCTCGGATCTGTGGCCCGGGGGAGGCTCAGGGGTCCCGCTTGGCCGCCCCGCCCCCGGCAGTGAAAGCCTCTGCTCACCATTAGCAGGGAGGCCCCCGCCCAGAAACCAGAACAAAAGGAAGCTCCCGGCGAGCGGATTCCCTGGCATGGCACCAGACCACGAACTGCTGCTGGGCCCATGGTCTCCGGCCCTGCACGGGCCGGTGCAGGGGGTGCCTGACTTCCCGTGGACGTGCTTGGGGAGTGGGTGGAGCTCCAGCGCCCAGCTCTGTGGCCCGGGGGAGGCTTCAGTGTCCTGCACCGCCCCCCCCCCCCCCCCCCCCCCCCCCCCCCGGCAGGGAGGGCCTCTGCTCGCCATTGGCAGGGAGGCCCCACCCAGCATTCGGAACACCAGGAAACTCTCTAGAGCAGAATTCCCTGCAAGGCAGCAGCTTACCAGCCATTGCCAGGCCCACGGACTCTGGCCATGTCCCAGATGAGGCAAGGGGCTCCCAGAGATCCCGTGAGAGTGGAGTGGGGCAGAGAGGAGCTCCGGTAAAACGGCTACGTGGCCCAGGGGGGAACTCCAGGTTCCTACAGCAGCCTCAGCAAAAGCCTCTGCACAGCACTAGTGGAGAGGTCCCAACTGGCGATCGCAAGGCGGGAAGGCCCTGGGGCAAAAGTAGCACAGCAAGGTGAGCTAACCACAGACTGCAGAAGATACCCATAGCTCTGCTGGGACCTATAGTGGACAAGTGTGATCTTGTGGGCTCTGTTAGGGACAAAGCGGAGATTATAGGTGATCCTGCTCCTGGCTGCTGGGAAAGCCCATAACACCGCTTCAGATCACAAGGAGGGAGCGCGTCTAAGTGGGCTGCAACAGTAGGCACCAGCAGCTTGAGGCCCCCTTGTGAATGCCCCCACAACCGACAAGGGACCCCACAGGACCACTGTGACTACGAGGAGGGGTCCAGGTCCAGTCAGTAACAGCTGACAGGGTTCCTGGTTGGTGCAGTCTAAATAGCTGCTCCCCCACACACACCAGTCACAACAAGTGGAAGCAGAGACTAAACTCTATCTCTATGAGGAGGCACAAATCCATGCCATGAAGCAGTATGAAAAAATATATTAAATCTCCAGAACAGAAGGAAAATGATAAGCACCCAGAAAACAATCCTAAAGACAATGAAATCTATAACCTAAATGACGATGATTTCAAAACTGCGATTATTAAAAAACTCAATGAGTTAAAAGAGAATTCAGATAGACAACTCAATGAGTTCAGGAGCTATGTCACAAAAGAGCTTGATACTATAAAGAAGAACCAATTAGAAATACTGGAGATGAAGAACACAATGGAGGAGATTAAGAAAAATATGGACTCTCTGAACAGTAGGGTCAATAATATGGAGGACAGAATTAGCAATTTGGAGGATAGCAATGTGGAGGATAGAAATGCTGCAGACAGAGGAGGAGAGAGAACTAAGACTAAAAAGAAATGAAGAAACTCTCCGAGGATTATCCGACTCAATTAGGAGATGCAACATAAGGATTATAGGTATACCAGAGGGAGAAGAGAAGGAGAAGGGGGCAGAAAGCCTGTTCAAAGAAATAATGGCTGAGAACTTCCCAAACCTGGGGAGAGAGATGGAACTTCATGTGACAGAAGCCAATAGATCTCTAAACTTTATTAACGCAAGAAGACCAACCCCAAGGCATATAGTAGTGAAACTAGCAAAAGTCAACGACAAAGAGAAAATACTAAGGGCAGCCAGGCAGAAGAAAATAACTTACAAAGGAAACCCCATAAGGCTATCAGCAGATTTCTCAGGAGAGACCTTACAGGCTAGAAGAGATTGGAATGAAATATTCAAAACTTTGAAGGACAAAAACCTGCAGCCAAGAATACTCTACCCAGTGAAAACATCCTTCAAATACGATGGAGAAATAAAAACTTTCCCAGATAAACAAAAGTTAAGGGAGTTCATCGCCACAAAACCACCTCTTCAAGAAATGCTCAGGAAGAACCTCATTCCTGAAAAATCAAAAAATGGAAAGGGGTTACAAAATCCAGAACAAAGGAGATAAGCAGAAGGACAATAACACAAAGTAAAAGCCCTCCATCAGGACAAAATGCAAAAGAACCGGAAAACAAGTAATAAAATGGCGACAGTAGGCCCCCACGCTTCAATAATCACTCTAAATGTGAATGGATTGAACTCTCCAATCAAAAGGCACAGAGTGGCAGGATGGATCAAAGAACAAGATCCAACAATATGCTGCCTCCAGGAAACACACCTCAGCCCCAAAGACAAACACAGACTCAGAGTGAAGGGATGAAAGACAATACTCCAAGCTAATAATAAACAAAAGAAAGCAGGTGTTGCCATACTTATATCAGACAAAGTAGACTTCAAAGCAAAACAGATAAGGAAAGACAAACAGGGGCAATATATAATGATAAAAGGGACACTCCACCAAGATGACATAACACTTATAAATATATACGCACCTAAGACAGGAGCACCAAAATTTGTAAAGAAACTATTAACAAAATTAAAAGGAGACATCAACAGCAATACAATAATAGTAGGGGACCTCAACACCCCATTAACACCAATGGACAGATCATCCAGACAGAAAATCAACAAGGAAACTATAGAATTAAATGAAAAATTAGATCAGATGGACCTAATAGATATATATAGGACACTTCATCCAACAACAGCAGGTTACACATTCTTCTCAAGCGTGCATGGAACATTCTCAAGGATAGACCATATCTTGGGAAACAAAGCAAGCATCAATAAGTTCAAGAGGGTTGAAATAATATCAAGCATCTTTTCTGATCATAATGCTATGAAACTAGAAATCAACTACAAGAATAAAGCTGGGAAAGGGCCAAAAATGTGGAGACTAAACAACATGCTACTGAACAAACAACGGATTATTGAAGAAATTAAAGAAGAAAGCAAATATTATCTGGAGACAAATGAAAATGAAAACACACCGTACCAAATTATTTGGGATGCAGCAAAGGCAGTCCTAAGAGGGAAATTCATTGCAATACAGACTCACCTCAATAAGCAAGAAAAATCTTACATAAACCACCTCAAACGACACCTAACGGAATTAGAAAAAGAAGAACAAAGCCCAAAGTCAGTAGAAGGAGGGAAATAATAAAAATTAGAGCAGAAATAAATGATATTGAAACAAAAAAGACAGTAGAAAGGATCAATGAAACAAAGAGTTGGATCTTCAAAAAATTAACAAAATCGACAAACCCTTAGCCAGACTCACTAAAAAAAAAGAGAGAAGTCTCAAATAAATAAAATTAGAAACGAGAGAGGAGAAATCACAACAGATACCGAAGAAATACAAAGGATCATAAGAGAATACTATGAAAAACTATATGCCAACAAATTTAACAACCTAGAAGAAATGGATAAATTCCTAGACTCATACAACCTACCCAAACTGAATCAGGAAGAAATAGAGAATCTGAATAGACCAATCACAAGTAAAGAAATAGAAACAGTAATCAAAAAGCTCCCCAAAAATAAGAGTCCAGGACCAGACGGCTTCTCTGGAGAATTCTACCAAACATTCAAAGAAGATTTAATACCTATCCTTCTCAAACTATTCCAGAAAACTGAGGAAGATGGAGCACTCCCTAATACATTCCATGAAGCCAAGATCACCCTGATCCCCAAACCTGACAAGGACAACACAAAGAAGGAGAACTACAGGCCAATATCACTGATGAACATAGATGCAAAAATCCTCAACAAAATTTTGGCAAACCAAATACAGCAATACATCAAAAAGATTATACACCATGATCAAGTGGGATTTATACCAGGGACACAGGGATGGTTCAACATCCGCAAGTCAATCAACATGATTCACTACATTAACAAAATGAGAAACAAAAACCACATGATCATCTCAATAGATGCATAGAAAGCATTTGACAAGATCCAACATCTATTTATGATAAAAACCCTCAATAAAATAGGTATAGAAGGAAAGTACCTCAACATAATAAAGACCATATATGACAAACCCACAGCCAACATCATACTCAACGGACAAAAACTGAAAGCCATCCCTCTCAGAACAGGAACAAGACAAGGGTGCCCACTTTCACCACTCTTATTCAACATAGTACTGGAGGTTTTGGCCAGAGCAATTCGGCAGGAAAAAGAAATAAAAGGAATTCAAATAGGCAACGAAGAAGTAAAACTCTCGCTGTTTGCAGATGACATGATCTTATATATAGAAAACCCCAAAGAATCCATAGAAAAACTATTAGAAACAATCAACAACTACAGCAAAGTTGCAGGGTATAAAATCAACATACATAAATCAGTAGCATTTCTATATGCTAACAATGAACTAACAGAAAAAGATCTGAAGAACTCAATCCCATTCACAATCACAACAAAAAGAATAAAATACTTTGGGATAAATTTAACCAAGGAAGTGAAAGATCTATACAACGAAAACTACAAGACTTTCTTGAAAGAAATCGACAGTGACATAAAGAGATGGAAAGACATTCCATGCACATGGATTGGAAGAATAAACATAGTTAAAATGTCCATACTACCTAAAGCAATCTACAGATTCAATGTTATCCCAATCAGAATTCCAATGTCATTCTTTACAGAAATTGAACAAAGAATCCTAAAATTCACATGGGGCGACAAAAGACCCCGAATTGCTAAAGCAATCCTGAGAAAGAAGAACAAAGCTGGAGGCATCACAATCCCTGACTTCAAAACATACTACAAAGCAGGGGCTGGCCCCGTGGCTGAGTGGTTAAGTTCGCGCGCTCTGCTGCAGGCGGCCCAGTGTTTCGTTAGTTCGAATCCTGGGCGCGGACATGGCACTGCTCATCAGACCACGCAGAGGCAGCGTCCCACATGCCACAACTAGAAGAACCCACAACGAAGAATACACAACTATGTACCGGGGGGCTTTGGGGAGAAAAAGGAAAAAATAAAAATCTTTAAAAAAAAAAAAAACAAAAAAACATACTACAAAGCTACAGTAATCAAAACAGCATGGTACTGGTATAAAAACAGATGCACAGATCAATGGAACAGAATCGAAAGCCCAGAAATAAAACCACACATCTATGGACAGCTAATCTTTGACAAAGGAGCAGAGGGCCTACAATGGAGGAAACAAAGTCTCTTCAACAAATGGTGCTGGGAAAACTGGACAGCCACATGTAAAAGAATGAAAATCAACCATTCTTTTTCACCATTTACTAAAATAAACTCAAAGTGGATCAAACACCTAAAGATTAGGCCTGAAACAATAAGTCTTCTAGAAGAGAATATTGGCAGTACACTCTTTGACATCGGCTTCAAAAGAATCTTTTCGGACACCATAACCCCTCACATGAGGGAAACGATAGAAAGAATAAACAAATGGGACTTCATCAGACTAAAGAGCTTCTTTAAGGCAAGGCAAAACACGATTGAAACAAAAAAACAGCCCACTAATTGGGAAAAAATATTTACAAGTTATCTATCCGACAAAAGGTTAATCTCCATAATATACAAAGAACTCACACAACTCAACAATAAAAAATCAAACAACCCAGTTACAAAATGGGCAGGGGACATGAACAGACATTTCTCCAAAGAAGATATAAATATGGCCAATAGACACATGAAAAGATGCTCATCATCACTAATCATCAGGGAAATGCAAATCAGAACTACACTAAGATATCAACTTACACCTGTTAGAATGGCAAAAATATCCAAAACCAAGAGTGACAAATGTTGGAGACGCTGTGGAGAAAAAGGAACCCTCATACACTGGTGGTGGGAATGCAAACTGGTGCAGCCACTATGGAAAACAGTATGGAGATTCCTCAAAAAGTTAAGAATAGAAATACCTTATGACCCAGCCATCCCACTATTGGGTATCTATCCTAAGAACCTGAAATCAGCAATTCCAAAAGTCCCATGCACCCCTATGTTCATTGCAGCATTATTCACAATAGCCAAGTCATGGAACCAACCTAAGTGTCCAGCAACTGATGATTGGATAAAGAAGATATGGTATATATATACAATGGAATACTACTCAGCCATAAAAAAGGACAAAGTCGTCCCATTCACAACAACATGGATAGACCTTGAGGGTATTATGTTGAGTGAAATAAGCTAGACAGAGAAAGACAAACTCTGTATGACTCCACTCATAGGTGGTAGTTAACATATGGACAAAGAGAACTGATTGTTGGTTACCAGGGGAAAGGGGGGGTGGAGGAGGGCACTAGGGGTGAAGTGGTGTACCTACAACATGACTAATAATGATGTACAACTGTAATTTCACAAGGTTGTTAATTATCATAACCTTAATAAAAAAAAAATGCTTCTTAAATAAATGAAGGAAGGTAAAAAAAAAAAAAAAAAGAATGTAGGTGCTGTGCAGGTTCAATTCTCAGATCACCGCCTTTGAAAACAATGCTACATCAGTGTTTTTCAAATTGTTGAGGTCATCAAATCAATTTAGTGGGTCACTAGTGGCATTAAAAAAAAAAAAGAAAGCGAGGCAGCCCTGATGGCCTAGTGGTTCAAGTTCAGCACTCTCACCGCCTTGGTGGCCCAGGTTCATTTCCCAGTAGGGGAACCACACCACCTATCTGTCAGTAGCCATGCTGTGGCAGCGGCTCACATAGAAGAACCAGAAGGACTTACAACTAGGATATACAAACCATGCACTAGGGAGCTTTGGAGAGAAAAAAAACAGAGGAAGATTGACAACAGATGTTAGGGCAAATCTTTCCCTGGGAAATAAAAAAAGTTATACATAAAAAGAAGATATAATACAAAGTACGGACTGTTTCATGAATCTTTCATTTCAATTGTAAATAACATAATGTGTATATTGAGGTCCCATTGTAAAATGAATTTCTTATGTGAGTTATGGTCAAAACATTTGAAAGACATTGTTCTAAATTAATGGTCTTCAAAATTTTGTTTGCATAAGTTTATCATTTTAAGTTTAACTTGATGCAGAGGATTTCAGGTGGACTGTAAACATTAACATTGTTAAAGAACACTAAAAAAATATTTCCACTGTAGTGATCTGATACCTGCCATCATCCATTCAAAAAATACATGAATAAGGTTTCTTTAATAGGTGGAAATTTCCTATCATCTCATTTTCTCTTTAACTCAGAATTCCACTCCTCTTCCCTCATAAAATAAAATGTAATATATACACATAATATATAGGCAACACATTAGTGTATAAATCTATTTTTATGGTAGAAAGTCTATAATACTTCTCTGACGTAGAAAATATGTAGAAAACTGGAAATTAAATTTTTAAAAACTTCCTGCGACCATAAGACTCTAGTGTTAAGATATTTCTTCTTGAATGCATTATCAATTATTAGTATGCAATTGGTGAAATAAAATATATTATGTATTTTGATAATTAAACATAAAAATTAGAAAAATTAGAATTTTATTGGTGATGCAACTTTTAATGAGACTAATTTATTTTTTCAATTAATCCATATGTCCATGAATGAATACTAGTATTGCTAGAATGAGACAGGTTTAGCATCAATCCTACTCCAAGTTTTCATTTTTATAGATGTAAGAGCTGACAATCATTGTTTATATAAGTAAGCTGATTCCTATCTAGGATTTACTGAATCAGTTGAAATCAATTCTTTGAACTCCTTCAAAGTTCTATGCCAAATCACATGATTGACCACCACCACTTATTTTTTAAACTTTAAATATTCAATTAATTTTAGATTTACAATAGAATCATAAAGACAGTTCAGAGTTCCCCCATATACCCTTAACCCAGCTTCCCCTAACGTTAACATCTTAAAGCATAGTATACTGATCAAAACTAAGACATTAATACTGCTATAATACTATTAACTACAGGCTATAGACTTTACAGGTTTTAGTTTTTCCACTAATGTCTCTTTCCCTTCCAGGATCCAACCCAGGATACCACACTGCATTTAGTTGTCATGTCTCCTTGGTGCCCTTCAGAGTTTCTCAGTCTTTCTTTTTCTTTCATGATGTTGACAGCTTTGAGGCAAATTTTCTAGAATATCTCAATTTGGATTTGGCTGATGTTTTCTCTTGATTAGACTGGGGTTGTGGCTTTTTGGAAAGAATTCCACAGAAATGAAGTAGCCTTCTTATTGTATCATATTGGGGCAAGCGACATCAACATGACTTATTACTGGTGATGTTAACCTTGACCTCTTGGTTACGGTGGTGTCTCCCAGTTTCTCCACCATAAATATTACTGTTTTCCTTTTCCACATTCTATTGTTTAGAATCAAGTCACTAAATCCAGCTCACTCTCCCTCTCTCTCTCTCTCTCTCTCTCACACACACACACACACACACACACACACACACACACACACGAGGGAAGGGAGAATTCAAGCTTTACCTCCTGGGGGAAGGAATATCAAAGATTTTGAGGCCACACGTTAAAACCATCGCTATAATTAATAATTCTGTTGGGGGAGATACTTTGAGTCTGTGCAAGTATCCTGTTTCTTCTTAAAGTTTCACCCATTACTTTCAGCATTTAGCACCAACAATTTTTAAAGTAATCTACCAGCTGGTAACTCGGATCCTCCTTCAATTTTGTTGAGAACAATTGGGAACCAATTGGGAAATCATACTTCCAATTATTCTAACGTTGTGCGTCGCAGAGGTTTATACAGCCTGGGGCAACACATCACAGTAAGTTTACATTCAGGATTGGACAGCAGTATACCTTTCTTTTTCAAAGTGGGAGAAAAGGTGTATCTGTAAGCAACTTTTTAGGAATCAGAATGTAAACACCGAGTTCCTGAAAACTGTCCTGGCCGGAGTTGTTCTAGGGGTTTGTATTCCTGAGTTTGAAGACCACGGCTCTGAAAGATTCCACTCGCTCCAATGACGTCACCTACCAACACTGTCCTTGATTCAAGTTCTTACCTTTGGTTCATGCCTGTTACTTTCTCTAAGGACCAAACTTTTGTAAACTCTTAAGTCCAGCCCCTGGCTTCCTAACTCTCGGGCTTCATTTTCGTCCTCTCACAACAGTAAGCGGCTTGCAGCTTCTAGAACACACGTTGCTTCTTATCTCTTCCGCCTGGATACTCCATCCTCATCTTCTCCCCGGCTCTAGACTGCGCAGCTGAGGCTCAGCCTACAGACGGTCGGGGCTCCATATCTAGAGGCCACTTGGAAACGTGCTCAAAGTGGCAGATCACTAGGGCAGTATAGCAAACTACTGCTTTTGGGACGGGGCAGTGAGTGCTCGTCTTTCTGGAAGACGTTTCCCACATTTAACCGAGAGGAACGTCTGCAAAGTACATCCCAGCGTCCAAAGTCCGTAGACAGCTGGCGCTCTCAAGGCGCCTCCTCTGCACGGTGATTTCCAGTCTTAACAACAAAAATGCACAGCGAAATGAAGTGAGTCCAAGGGAAACCCAATTAACAACCGAGCCGCTGCCGCCTTCGCCCACCTTTGCCTGCGGCGCTCTAACCCCCGAGGCGCCGCCCACCCGCCCTTAAAGCGGGCCTGGACTGCGCCTTTCTCAGGCGGCGCCGGACCCCACCAATGGGCCTTTACTATTTGAAGGTTACAGAGCCAGTCAGCAAGTCGCGCGAGACGGAGGTAATATTCTCGCGAGAAGTCTTGGAAGCGACAGTGATGGCGGCGGCGGGAACCGGACCCGGCCCGGGAGTGGGTGCAGGACCGGGCCCCGCGGCGGCTGCAAATGCAACAGCGGCGGAAGAAGGGGAGACGAAGCCGGTGGTAGCGGTAGCAGCCGCTTCGGTCGGAGAGGGGACATCTGCTGCTCCAGCAGCAGAGCCCAGTTCCGGAGAGGCCGAAAGCGGGTAAAACGTCCTGCGGCCTGAGGAGGACACGGGGAGGGAGGCCGCGCGTCTTGGAATGCCCGGCTCCCAGGAGCCTTCCTGCCCGCCCCTTCGGAACCCGGGCCCAGCAGCCAACGGCTCGCCCTGCCCGCTCCCGGGCCTTAGCCCCGCCCGCCGCCTGGCCCGTCCCCTCCCAACTGTATCTCAGGCCACGCCCCTTTCCGCTCCTCTCGCGGTCTGTGGGAGCCCAGGTTCTAGTCCAGTCGCCGGCCCTTGCACGCCGGCAGGAGCTGGTAGCTCACTCTTCTCGCAGGAACTCCTCAGGTATCTCAGAGAAGAAACCACTTTGCCATTCAGACTGGAAGAAGTAACGGCCCCTCTGAAAACAGAGTGGGAGAGCTGCGTCTCTGCGAACCTCCCCCAGGACGAGTTCCGTCCCATATGGACTTGTCTGTAAGGACCGGTTAGGCTTCCCTGTGCCCCCTGGGGCTGCGTCTCACATGGCCACGTTCTCATCCTAGCTCCGGGCATCCACTCTGAGAACGGGCTTAGCTGGAAAGGCTGCAGGAGTGTGAAGTTCACTTGTTCCTTGATCACCATCTTTGGGAATAGGCATTTTGAGGTTTGTTTCTCTTGAAAATACTGACTTGAGTGCTTTCGTTACCTTACAGGGATGCAAACTCGGTTGATGTAAGTGGTGGTTTGGAGACAGAATCCTCTAATGGAAAAGATACACTAGTAAGTATTTCTTTTCGGATGTTTGCAAGGCAAAATAGAGTTTGTTTTTTAAGTTTTTAAGCGAGTCAAAAATGCAGTCAGGTCAACTAACTTCAAAACCCCATGAATAGCCCCGGAGCATTGTCTGATACAGGACGGGAAGGTGAGAAGATGGCACAAAAAGACCGGGCAGGGTTCTGCTCTGTTCTACACGGGTTGCTGGTAGTTGGAATCTACTCAAGAGCACTACGAACAACTGGCTTACTCTCGAATTGCTCTGTGCACACAGGAAGGTGCTGGGGATACTTCAGAGGTGATGGATACTCAGGCAGGCTCCGTGGATGAGGAGAATGGCCGACAGCTGGGAGAGGTGGAGCTGCAGTGTGGGATATGTACAAAGTGGTTCACAGCAGACACCTTTGGCATAGATACCTCGTGAGTATTTTGTATAGTCTTTGTAAGAATCACTCTGTAAATGGATTTCAATCTGTTCAACAGTTGAATAGTTTATAGACAAATGTAATGCCTAGTATTTCCTACGTCTCCTGACCACTGTTCAGTGAGTAATAGGATGTTGAATCAGAAATTGTTTTAATACCCTGAGCATGTTTTCTGCCTACTGAGAGCACAGCCCTGATAAGTACAGTGTTAGGTATTATCTCTGCTTTTGAGCTTGCAACCGGGTTGGGAGACACAAACGTGCAATTACAAAGCATTATGTAAACAAATTTGAGACAGTATCATTTAAATCTTGTGGTGAGTATTGTCAGTTTTGGGGAAAGTGTTGGTGTGTGTGGTGGACAAAGCCTGTTGTCTAAAATTTGAAATGACTAGTGCCTCTCTATGCTTGAGCCATCCTTTATTTCTGATGTGGATTAAGGCTGCCCCAGCCAGAGAAGCCCAAGGTGACCTGGCCTACATGCCAAACTATACGACCCAGTGGACTTTTTTTATGGTATGAATTAGGACTGCCCCAGGGAGAGAAGCCCGGGGCATCCTCACCTGCATGCCGATCTATATGGCCAGATTCGTATCTAAAGTTAAATGACCGCACAATAACCAGACCCCATCTGCACTGAAATCATTTAATGACTTTTTACATCATGTTTTCTTTTTTTCCAGTAAAAATAAGTCACGTACCCGTGCCTTATAAAATTAGCCCTAACCCTCAACTCAGGGCATCAGCAGGAGCTCTGACTGCCTGTGGGTCTTGTCCCCACACACCAGCTCTGCCTGCCCATGGGACCTGTCCCCATGCCAGCAAGGGCAGCAGCAGGAGCTCTGACTGCCTGTGGGTCTTGTCCCCACACACCAGCTCTGCCTGCCCATGGGACCTGTCCCCATGCCAGCGGGGGCAGCAGCAGGAGCTCTGACTGCCCATGGGTCCTGTCCCCACGCACCAGCTCTGCCTGCCCATGGGTCCTGTCCCCATGCCAGCGGGGGCAGCAGAAGCGGCGGCAGCAGAAGCTCTGACTGCCCATGGGTCCTGTCCCCATGCTATTCCACACTATTCTCTAAATAAAAGAGCACTACTGCCAGATCTTGAGAGTCTAAGAAATCTTTCTTTTGACTCCTCGGCTCACCGACCCCGCATCAATTTCCTTTGGGCTTCTAACTCACTCCCTTTAGGTATCCTGAGTTCTCTCCTCAGCAAAACCTATTTCCAATGTTTTACCTCTTCTAGTGAATTAAAATCATTTTATGATTGATTGAGCACGAAAGCCTTCTTTCCTTTGTCGACGCAAATAACCAATAACCATTCTATAGACAAGACAAGTAAGGTGAGTTTACTTGAGCCAGAATGAGGATTATAACCTGGGAAGGCCTTAGAACGTGTTCTGGAGAAGCATGGTTTTCAGTAGTCTTATATCTATTTAGAACAAAGCACATAGATTAAACATACCCAGGATACATTTTCATCAAAATTTCAAAGAGGTACTCAATTGCAAATTAACGGGTCAATGTGACCTTTGTGTCTGGAAAGGGCCTAATTCAGGCATTACCCAGAGGGCCCAGGAGGGGAAGTATGCATTCTTATCCTAACAGAGGTCATTCTTTAATGGTTAAGCTGATGTTCACTGTATGTTTGATAGGCCATAAGTCAGGCTTTTTAGTTCAAGCTGAATCAGTTTTGAACCCGAATAGTTACCCCATGTACCTCAATATGTGAAAATCTCTTGTCGCCTTATTCAAGGGAGTCGGTCAACAGCTAGCAAGTGAGCATTACTGACTCACTGTCTATGGGAATAACTGTACTGCTGGCTCTCTTTGCTGTTCTTTATGATTTATAATGTACAAATAAATTTAGATAAGACCATCTCAAAATAATGCTGTCTGTTTTGCCCTTTTTTTTTTTTTCCTGAGGAAGATTCCCCTTGAGCGAGCATTCATGCCAGTCATCCTCTATTTTTTAGTATTTGGGCCACCAGCCAGCGTGACTGCTAACCGCAGTGGAGGTCCGTGCCCAGGAACCCAACCCGGGCCACCGAAGCAGAGCTTGCAGAACTTAACCACTAGACCACTGGAGCTGGCCCAATAATGCTGCATTTATTAATTCTGAAATTAATCCCCCTTGGGTGGGGTTATGAACAAATACCCTTCCTGTATAATTTGTTCTATGCTAGTTCTAGTTCTATGTTCTAGTTAAAAAGTTAAAGCGGGAGTTAGAAATGCTAATCTTCCAATTAACGTGTGACTGGTGACCAATGATAGAAAGTTTAAAAAAGAAAGAAAAATACTGAAGGATCAGGAAGAAAGAACTGATCTTGGAAAGACCTAAAATTGGGCCACTTTGGCCAAGGAGAATTTGGATGGACAGGGCCTAGGAAGGGAAGTTTACCAGAGGTAATTTGGAACAATCCAGAGAAGAATCCACAGTACAGAGTTTAAGTAGAGCCTAGTTTGCACCTGAATTTGAGAAGTTACAGCTAAAGCCTAGCTGGTTGGGACAGATTTTCTTCTATGGCTGAGATGGAGGAAGTGAGCTAGCAGCGTATGAGAAAGGCTGCTCTAAACACGGGATTGTGTTTGAATGAAATACTGACTATGTTCTTGGCTATCTGTGGTATGAGGCTTTGCCTTCTGTAAGTGAGTTTATCGCAAGAGGCTGTTTAACAGAAGGAGTTCTAGAGAGAAATTAAGGTAAGGAAATACAATCTTAACATTCATAAGAATGTTCCTTAATTTCCTGAGTGGTAACAATCGACACACACTTGGAACCCTTCTCTTTGAGGATCCCTTAAGCTAGTTACAGCAGAGTCCCAGATAAACCTGCCTTTATTTTGATTTTTTCTCTTCCAACCTAAACTGGTCTTTTCTTTTTCTGTCACTCTCCTTTTCGAAACTAAGCTCTCCTTGTACTTTTCCAGTCATCCAGTACTCTCACCACTGCACTTCCCTCCTCTAAGGCCTCAGTTCCTCAGTATGTCCTCAGTCTCTGCCATATTCAGTCTCTCCCTCCACCGGCTTCTTCCTCTCTGGCTTCAAACAGACAAGTCTTTTCTTGCCCTGAACACCTCCTAGGAGATTTCCTCTTCGTGATACAAGCAGTCTTAGTGGTTAGAACGCCTTTCACTTCCTACCCCCCAACCTCAAATCAGTCACCAAGCTTTACCAATTTTTTTTCTTCTTATACACCTGCTTGTCCTTTCCATTTTATTAATATCACTCTAGGTGAGGCCTTTTTTACCTTCTCAGGAACTGTTACAAAAGCCTCTTATATACATCGCTTTTTCTAACTTCTTCCTCCCTTCAAACCCATCCTATCACTAAACTTACCATTGTAACCATGTTTCTTTTCCTTCAAGGAGTTCCCATTACCCACAGAAAAAATCCAGTTCCACCTGGCATGTAAGGGCTTCTTGTACTTCCTGCCTTTCAAGCCTTGTTTTTTTACCATATGCCTGACAAATCGTCTCTCCTGGACAAACTGGTTTATATTAGTTTGCCCCTCTGCCACCTAGTTTGAGCTTTCTCATCTACCTCTGGAAAAGAAAACCCACTCATCTTTCCAAATCCACTTCATGATTTACATCCTTGAAAAATCTTTCCTAACTCCTAAATCTGAAGTTACTTCTTGGGCCTTTAAACTCTTATAGACTAATTATCCTCTGTAGGATTCGTTGGGTAATGAGGCAAGTAATGTTTTGTGACTTGTGTTGTCTTCTGGAATAATTATTTACATTTCAAATTAATCTTTTCATACCTTCTGCCTACCCTTTCCAACAATGTTATTGGCAGTTTAAAGAGATATTTAAATATAATTTAAATACAAATATTTAAATATAACGATATTTAAAGAGACTGTTTTGTCTTCTTCCATACCTGGCCTGGCATACTCTATAGGTGTTCAAAAACTGTAATAATCTAGCCTGGACAAGATGCCAATAAGAACCTTCTAGACGCTGAATTATCCGTTATAATCAATAATGTCTTGTTAAATATTTGTGACAGAAAAATCCAGGTATTTAAAAATATAAGCCCAGTTTTGGTTTTGGTGACCTTTTGAAGTGTTAAGAGTGTATTAATATATTAACATTGTTATCTAACTTGCACCGAGTGGAATAGTCGCTGTTAATTTACTTCTCATGAAGAAGTCTGTGTTCAGAAGTTCACTAATCTGTACAACTGGCTTTTCTGCAGATCCTGTCTACCTTTCATGACCAACTACAGCTTTCACTGCAACGTGTGCCATCATAGTGGGAATACCTATTTCCTCCGGAAGCAAGCAAGTAAGAACAGACTCTGGAGTACTGCAAAAGGGTGGTCCTCTGGTTAGCTGAAAAAGAAAAGGAATTTGGGCTTAGCAGGATCAGGAAAGCTTTGCCTGGTAGCTGGTAGAAGTTCTGTTGGGGTTTACCTCTGAATAATTGCTATTGTCCATTTCAGATCAAATGATGACTCTACTTTTTGCTGCTGTAGCTGTTAATTTGTGGACCATCTAGTTGACTATTGTTTTGGTAATCGGAATATAATACTATAGATACCTTTTTCTTCCTTTTTGTTTTTGATAGACTTGAAGGAAATGTGCCTTAGTGCTTTGGCCAACCTAACATGGCAGTCCCGAACGCAGGATGAACATCCGAAAACCATGTTCTCCAAAGATAAGGTAGAGATTGCATGTTAATATAAGTATGCCAAAGAATCAGGTGGGACTTCTAAATACACTCTTTAACAATAAGTACTTTTCCCCCAATTTTTATGAATATATGACTGTAGATTCAGTGATTGCTTTGTTCCTTTTTCATGTAGTTTATTAACTTCTTAGTGTTTTCATATTGTGTCAGTTGGCCTAGCTATTAGTAGGATGAATCCTTAAATAGTTTTGGTTGGCTTTATAGAAGCAAACAACTGTCCATCTCACAATTAATAATCAGATCTTGAGGTGCACCTTCTCAGCCTGGTTTAGCAGTTTTTAGAGATGCCTATCACAGATTTTGTCAGGGGGTAAAGGGGTCATTTTATACAGCCTTTTATTAAACAGAATTATCCTTTATTATTAAACTGGAAAACCACATGACTAAAGTCAGGACTCAAAATTAGATGATTAGCCCATCCATGAGTCTTTCCTACTTTGATTTATGGTAAGAAATATGAGAATTAAGTAAATTTTAAAACGACGGAATTTACCTTGTGGCCTAGTATATGTATTCAGTCTGCGCACTTTCATTTAAAACAAAATTTTCACCAAACACTGCTTACCCTCTGATCTTTTCCCTCTGCACTCTGACATTTTCTGTTCTAATCAAGGCTAGTTTTGACCTACAAAATTGATTTTATAACCTTCTAACTTTTTGTGAGCTACACTGTGAAAGACACTGGTGGAGGATGTGTAGTGAGACTGATTTAGTCAGAATCAGACTGGCAAGGGCCTTTTCTAGTAAACAGAGAAGTTAGGACTCAATCCTCCAAGCTGGAGGAGTCAGCAGAGAATCCCCTCCTACCCTTTTTTTCCTGGGTTAAAAGTGCTTTAAATAGAGGTGTGCTATGATCAGAATTGTTTTTTCTTAGTTTATTCTTTCCCAAATTATTATTTTGTATTTTTCAAACATACAGAAAAATTCAAATAGTACAATGAACATCTGTTTATTCTTTACCTAGATTTGCTGATTGTTAGTATTTATCTCCCCATATATATATTTTCCCTCTAAGCCATATGAGACTAAATTGCAGATACTGTACTTTACCCAGTATTCTCCCATAACCACAATATGATGATCATACTTGAAAAATCTATTGTTGATGCAATACAACTATCTAATATATACAGTTTATATTTTTTATATACAATATATCTGTATATGTGTGTGTTCTCAGTATCATTATTGTCTTAATATCCTTTATAGCTTTTTCCTCCATCCAGAATCCAATCAAGGATCACACATTACATTTACTTGTGATGTGTCTTTTGTCTCTAATCTTGAACAGTTCTTTTACTTATTTTACTTTTTTTTTTTTTGTCTGCTATGACATTTAAAATTTTGAAGGAAAAAGAAATACTTTTGAAGAGCCTACACAGTTGTTTGGCATCATACTCCTCGATTACATTTATCTGATTGTTCCTCCTGATTAGGTTCAAGTTAAACATTTTTGGCAAGAATATTATGCAGATAGGGGCTGGCCCCGTGGCTGAGTGGTTAAGTTTTTGCGCTTAACTTCAGTGGCCCAGGGTTTCGCCGGTTCGGATCCTGGGTACCACTCATCAAGCCATGCTGAGGTAGTGTCCCACATACCACAACTGGAAGGACCCACAACTAAAAATATACAAGTATGTACCAGGGGGCTTTGGGGAGAAAAAGGAAAAAATA
Source organism: Equus asinus (assembly GCF_041296235.1). NCBI lineage: Eukaryota > Metazoa > Chordata > Mammalia > Perissodactyla > Equidae > Equus > Equus asinus. The sequence continues at coordinate 6,683,911 of NC_091816.1, read as the reverse complement.
AATAAATAAATAAAAAGAAAACAGCAATTCTGAAACTTAAAAAAAGAAGAATATTATGTAGGTAGTGTGTATTTTTCCATGTATCACAACAGGAGGCATAAAATATTGGTTTGTTTTCTTACTAGTGATCCTAAATTTGACGACTTGGGTAAAGAGGAGGTATCAGCCAGATTTCTCCACTGTAAAGAGATCTTTCTGCTTTTGTAATGATTATGTAATCTGTGGCAGGATACATTGAGATTGTGTGAATGTCTTGTTTCGTAACCCTTTCAAGCAGTGGTGTTAGCAACCACTGATTGTCTAGCCTGCATTGGTTGATAGAGTGGTCAGTGTAGAACAGAATACATTTATTGCTTGCACTTCTCTGCAGAGTTTTCCTTTCCTCCCGTCTTTTCTTTCTTTCTTTCTTTCTTTAAATTATCGCTGTGGATTTTTGGATTTTTATGGTCCACCATTGGATTTCTGTTGCTGAGATTTGACCAGTGTAGCCTCATCCGGACTCACTCCTGGAACTTTCTGATATGTCCCTATCAGTTTTTGAGCTTTTCCTTACTTTCCGGAACAAGAGAATATTCCAGGATGCCCTTGTACTTTCTCTGGTTCACCCCTGGTTCCTTTTAGTAAAGATTTGGTTTTCATGGAACTAACTCTGGTGAACTGTGGAAGAATTGTGTAGAAAGGGGAAAGTTGATGCCAGTTCAAGCTCATGCATTGTTTTAGCCATGCCAGTAAGAACTGGCGAGGACCACAGTCAAAGCAGTGGGGATGGAAAGGAGGCCAGACCGGTGAGAGCTTTCTGCAATAGTAAAATTCATTTGGTGACTCGATAGATGTAAAGTTTGTATAAGAAGAATCAAGGGTGGTCCCATGGTGTCTTATCTTATGATTCTGGTGATGGGTGACTCTGAGTTTTAAGAGCAAGAATAGAGGTCTGCAGAGCAGATTTGTGAGGGAAGATACAGAGTTCCGTTCTAGTCATAAGACATTTGAAGTGCCTGTAGGATGTCCAGATGGAGATGTCTCAAGCAGGTACAAACAGGAGCTCAGGAGAGAGAATAATTTGGGAGCATCTTCCAGATGCAACTAAGACAATGAGGCAGGGGCCGGCCCGGTGGCCCAGCAGTTAAGTGTGCACATTCCACTTTGGTGGCCTGGGGTTCACTGGTTTGGATCCTGGGTGTGGACATGGCACAGCTTATCAAGCCATGCTGTGGCAGGCGCCCCACGTATAAAGTAGAGGAAGATGGGCACAGATGTTAGCTCAGGGCCAGTCTTCCTCAGCAAAAAGAGGAGGATTGGCAGCAGTTAGCTCAGGGCTAATCTTCCTCAAAAAAGAAAAAAAAAGGGAGAATGGGGCAGATCTTTTCCCTCCAGCTGGATGGCTAAGATTTGTATATAATTGTTCGAAATTCCCCACAATCTTTATGTTGTTTGCATGCAATTGTTTTTAATCATTAAAAGATTAAGCATGGATTTTCTTTTGATTCTGACAAGGTCTTTGAAAATGCTGAAGTTTCCTGTCCCTTTTTGTGAACATAACTTTGAAAGCAACTATAAAAGTCTTAATATATTTTATTTTAAAAATTAGGATATCATACCATTTATTGATAAATACTGGGAGTGCATGACGACCAGACAGAGACCTGGAAAAATGACTTGGCCAAATAACATTGTTAAAACGATGGTAAGTAGACTAAAATTGATTAGACTTGACCTTTAGAAAGCCGGTGTTCTTTGTAAAAATTAAATTCTGTTTAGTCTCACTGAAATAATGTGGTGACTAAGAAAATGAGAACAACTTAGTATTAAATCTTGGAGAGTGAAACGTAGCTAATTGTGAATTTTAATAGTTTTCACACAACAAAATTAGTAAATTGCACATTGTCTTAAGTGAACATCACCCATGGTAGTTTTATATATGACACTGAAACCTTTGTCCACTGCACTTTTGCAAGTATAATTTTATATTGAAATTGGAGACAATTTTTTAATTTGATTTGAAAAAACAAAACAAAACCAAATAACACTGTTCTAAACATTGTTGTCCTTAGAATTAAAGAAAAGTCAGCAGCAAGCTGTTAACAGTGCTCATCTCTGGGAGGTCAGAGGTTAGGTGAGGATCATGAAGGACTTTGGCTCTCACTTGCTTAAGTTTCTCTGTGTGGATTTTTTGATGGTCATGTATTAATTTTCTCATCAAAGGGAAAAATAATACTGTCTTTTTTGGAGGTTACACCTAGGAATTAAGAGTTGGTGATTGATCATCCATTCAGTACTTCTTTAGGTATAAAATTTCCAGTAATACTAAAATACTGTTTCCTTTTAGAGTAAGGAAAGAGATGTATTCTTGGTAAAGGAACACCCTGATCCTGGGAGTAAGGACCCAGAAGAAGATTACCCAAAATTTGGACTTTTGGATCAGGTACATTAATATGCTTTATATTCCCCTTTGATTTCAAGCCACTTGAGGACGGGGAGTCAATCGGGTTTTGTTTACATTTGTATATTTGTCACATGTAACACACGGCCATTACATGTGCATAACATGGTGGGCTCCCAGTAAACAGTTATTGCTACATGTGGAAAGAAAGAACACTCACCTTAAACCAGGAGACTCATGTTTTAGTTCTGGCTCTTCCCCAAAATGTTCTAGCTTTACGCATATCATTTTTATCTTTTTTAACTTTAGTTTCCTCACTTGTAACAGAAATATGCCGTTCCAAGTTATTTCTAATTTTCTTTCCATCTCAAATTTTGTTGTTAAAAATATGTATTATTGTGAAGAAAAACTTGTTTTGAAGAAGAGTCTGTGTTGTGCATCTAGCATAACACGAAGAAAAAGATTTCCACTCTTTATTCATGGCAGGGTCACCTTTGGCATCCCGGGAGGTTATATCTTTCAGCTGTGCCTTAAAATGTTTGATTTGTCATCATTGAAAACTCGAGGGTTGGGGCTGGCTCTGTGGCCAAGTGGTTAAGTTCGCGTGCTCTGCTGCAGGCGGCCCAGTGTTTCGTTGGTTCAAATCCTGGGTGCGGACATAGCACTGCTCATCAAACCACGCTGAGGCGTGTCCCACATGCCACAACTAGAAGGACCCACAACGAAGAATATACAACTATGTACCAGGGGGCTGTGGGGAGAAAAAGGAAAAAATAAAATCCTTAAAAAAAAAAAGGAAACTCAAGAGTTCACATAGAAATTCAGATTTGTGTTTTTTCTTGTGAAATGACAAGATCTGGGTACGCAGCGTGAATTCCCACGGGAAGCTGAGTAAATGGGGCTTGGGTACTCTCGTTTGCTATTGTCCCCTCCATGACCCCTCAACCCTGGTTGATTACCATTCATCGTCATTCTTAAACCACTTTGATCCTTACACTTGCCCTGCCTCACACATGTTACTTGCTGATCCCTGAAGCATCCAGTTTGGGACCCTTGCAAGTTTCCGACTCTTTAGGATTGTCAGTTTCAATTCCCATTTATCCTGTTTTTTTCAAGCATTGCCAGATTGGTTTGATTATATAGCCTCCCTTTGTAATTGAGTATTTTTCCCTTCAGGATCTTAGTAACATTGGTCCTGCTTATGACAACCAAAAACAAAGCAGTGCTGTGTCTACCAGTGGGAATCTAAATGGTAAGTGTCTAAATGTCTCATTGATGAAAGATTTGTAAGCTTTTGAATCCAAATGTGCCTAGAGTTGGGCATTCTTGGGTGGACTCTTAACTGGATGTTTACTAAGATGCTTTAAAGTCCAAAACTCAATTTTTAGGAGCTAGCCACGGATTTGACAGATGGTAGTGGAGAACTTTTTGTCACTTTATACCACAATTTGGTCTTAAGTGAAACAGATTTAGCATAAAGCAAGGTACAACTTTAAGGTCAGATTTACTGTGTTTATGTTAGTCTCCCCATCTGTATCCTCATAACTAACACTTAATTTAGAATTCAGTTGCTCTCCACTCTTTTTCCTTAATTCAGCTGTAATTTAACAAACTTCCTATACTCATCTTCTAATTTGTCTTGACCTGAAACTTCAGCTTATTCACATGACAGCATTTCTGTATTGATCACCCACTGTAGCACGTTGTTCTGACAGTAACCCTTCTAATAGCAGGAATGCCATTCACTACTAATGGTAAACTAATGAGACTTGGGGTAGCTTGGGAGATAGCTAGCTTCTCATCTGACACATGGCATCATTAATTTGTCGAGTGGTAGCATCTTAAATATGTAATCATTTCCACTGTTATTAATATTCTAGGATGGGTTGGAAATAGCTAAGTGTATTGTTTATCTTTTTACACCATTTTTTCCCTTTTAATTGTTAAAATTTGACAAATACATGGTGCCACTTCTGTTCTTACAGGTGGAGCCTCTTTTGGAGGTGAATTCCTCCTCTGTCTTCTTTCAGCCTCTCAGACTTAAGTATTTTGTGGTTTGGAAAATGCTTTTTGCTGAGTTGTGGTAGAAGCTAAAACTGAATTAAAATTTTAAAGCATTGTGAAAATGGTGGCAATAGCACTTAATATAAAACAGTAGCTCCAGTTTAATGTTAGTAATTCAAAGCTTATATGTCGTCATATTCTGCCTAACACGGCCAGCAGTCCTCTTAGTATTGATTGTTTTGTTCAAGATGGATCTAAAACTTCTCTTAAAATAGTTAAAATATAATTGACAATTAAAAACATTAATGGTTTTTTGATTTGGTAACTTAAACTAGAGATGTTGATATTGTAATAGTTTAACATTAAACCTTTTATGAGAAATAGGAATAACACCTGATGTGTTCATAAAAGGAAGTTCTGCATATATCTGGTCTTGTCTGTGCAGTATATGACCTGCCCTCAACGTCTTGATCCTTTTTATTGCAGCAGAACTGCTGATAATTTTCAAGCTTGCCCCAAATTAAGATACAGTACTCTATGCAGTTGTTTACGTAAAGGTGTTTTCCTGCAGTTCAGGGACATTTTCTGGAAGACAAAAAAACAAACTAATTGAGAGGAATGACAGAACCGGACAAAAATTTCAAAGTACCTATTTCAGAAATACACGAGGTAGTATTCCTTGTGGCCTTAGCGTGTAGCTAAATTTTTTTGTGTATAACATATATAAATTGTCTATTGATATTTGCTCTTAATTTCACAAGCCAGGTTAGTCTAACCTGAATTTTATGCATTGGCACAATCTTAATCATTGTTGTGAAAATTACCTACTAAATTTAAAGCCCTCTTTCTTACTTGTGTCATGCGCAACCACAGCACTGGAGAGAAACACCTTTTGAGTACTTCTGTTTTTGTTTTCCATGTTTGACGCACTGTTGTCTTGCTGGATATTCAAGTTCAGTGCTTTAGCAGATATTGTGCCTTTACTCTATGGAATATATTGTGTGTAGTTCAAGCAAATGAACATCTACTCACAGTGAGGATATTCTCTCTTTATGGATGTTTGTATTGATTTGGGTGGAAGAAAACTTTATCCATGCAATTGTTTGTAGCCATGGATGTTTGGAATCTGAATGAGTGAGAATGCATTTGTGTCACATCCTCAGAAAATGTACTGGTAGTGCAGTTCATTAAGAAAGGAAGGTTGCAAATGTAACACAGGGATCGTTAGGGCAAGGTTCATTTGAGCTTACTGCCAGAACCCAGTGTTCTGGGCTGCGAGACACTCAGCAGACTCATTCAGAACCAGGGTGAAATCCAGTATGCTTTCGGGAAGGAAATCCTCCTATGGTGTTACACAAATGCACGTTGGGAGTGTTAGTCCCCATGGAATTTCAGGCTCCACATGGTGCTTCTATGACAGCTCATTGAAAGTGATCTGCCTTCTCTTCAAAGGGGGGATTGCAGCAGGAAGCAGTGGAAAAGGAAGAGGAGCTAAGCGCAAACAGCAGGATGGAGGAACCACAGGGACCACCAAGAAGGCCCGGAGGTGGGCAGAACACCTACCCCCACTTACCTCTGTTAGAGGTTTCTTGGCTGGCAAAGTCTGTGAGAGGGAAAAGAGCCCTACTCTTCAGTAGCTCAGGTGTCTGAGGTTACAAAGCCTGGTCGTTTTTCTCAAATCTTCTGTGCTTTGAGGGGTAAAATAACCCCTTGGCTCGGTGTCTGTTTCACAAACTTGTTACTACATAAAACAGCCCTAGGGCAGCAGCCTGTGGGGATTCACCTGGGGAGTAAAGTTCTGTGAAGGCATCTTGAGAAAGGATAGTATGGGGAGAGGGAGTGAAACCAGTGTTGAGCGTTACCTCTTTTACTTAAACTTTCCGCCTCTCGCCTCTGGTACCTCTTCCCTTCCTTTTCAATACGGAGATGATGAAATCCAGGGCATTTCTTATTTAGACGGGCAGCAGACAGTAAGTGCTCATATCCCTGAGTTTCTGTTCATATGTTTTAATAATAAATATGCTAAAGGAAATCACCTTTGTTTCTCTTCTCCCTTCTTCCCAATGATGTACTAGCTCAGTTTCATAGATGTCCCTACGGACTAAAGTAATTTATCCTTTTTTGCCTGCAGAGGGCAGGATGGCCTATTTGAGTAATGAAAAGCAGTTGTGAAGTTGTCTGTGTTCTGGCCAAAACGTAGTAAATCAGAGGGCTTTCTTACAGAGTTGAAGGCAGTTGAGCTAGAGGGGGTTTAGTTTCTTGATTTTATTTTTTCCTTTCTGCAGTGACCCTTTGTTTTCTGCTCAGCGCCTTCCCCCTCACGGTTACCCCTTGGAACACCCGTTTAATAAAGATGGCTATCGATATATTCTCGCTGAGCCTGATCCCCACGCCCCTGATCCTGAGAAGCTTGAACTTGACTGCTGGGCTGGAAAACCTATTCCTGGAGACCTCTACAGAGCCTGCTTGTATGAACGGGTTTTGTTAGCCCTACATGATCGAGGTATGTACGGTGTTAATGTCGTGTCAGACCTGGTGTTACTTTGAACTGTCATCATCTTTGTCCAGTCTAGAATTAGATGTACGTGCCAGTCCATTACCACTCCCCCACCGCCCATGTCTAAGTAGACTGTCAGAATGTACAAGAAATAATTTCCTTCTTTGTCTCTTCCTATAAGCTCTAGCCATTTTTATATATATGGTTCTTAAAACTTTCTATTTTGGACTAAGTTTAAACTTACCAGTAAAGTTGCAAGAATAATAGTTTCCGTATCTCTCTCATCAAGCTTCTCCTAGTGGTAACATCTTATACAACCGTAGTACAATTTTCAAACCAAGAAATTAACATTGGTAAATGCTATTAATAAAATTAAAGACTTTATTTGAATTTCACCAATTTTTCCACTAATGCCTCTTGTTTAGGCGCTCACATTGCGTTTAGTTATTTCCTCTTAGTCTCATGCAGTCTTTAACAGTTCTTGAGTCATCGCTTGTCTTTCATAACCATGACGCTTTTAAGTGTATTAATCAGTTATTTTGTCGGATATTTCTCAGTGAGGGTTTGTCTGACTTTTTCTCATGATTAGACTGAGGTTATACATTTTTTGGAAGAACACCACAGAAATAAGCCCTTATTGCATCATCTCATAGGGTTCATGATGTCAGTGTGTCTTTATTGGTTATTTTAACTATGATCATTTGGCTGAGGTAGTTTCTGCTGGCTTTCTTACTGTCTTTCCCTTCATAGTCAGTAAATATCTTGGGGAAAGATACTTTGAGGCTTTTATGCAAATGTCCTGTTTCTCTATTAAGTTTTGCTCACTAATTTTGGCACCCATCAGTGGATCTTGTCTGCAAGAATTATTGACGTGATGTTGGCCTGACGATTTCTTTTTCTTTCTTCCCTTCTCCATTTATTATTTAATCGATTATTTATATCAGTGTGGACTCATAGATATTTATTCTGTGGGATAGAATTTATTTTATTGCTCAAATTATTCCAGCTTTGGCCATTATGCCATTAGCTTCTTTAGGTTGGTTCCTGTGTTCTTTCAATAAGCCCCACCTTTTTTTTTTTTTCTTAAATACTTCCTTGCTTTCTGGCATCACAAGATGTTCCTGGCTCATCTTGTGTTTTCCATGCTGCAGGCCAAAAATCAGCTATTTCTGAGGAGCCCTGCTTCCTTTAGTTGGAGAATGGTGTTTAGAAATTAAGGTCTAAGCGTAGCTGTGCTCACTATTACTGTTACTGGGTGTGGCTTCTAGACTCCCTCAGTGGACAGAGGTAGGAGGTGTATGTGTGTCTACTGACTGACACACCTGTACATGGCTGTGCTGAGTTGACACTGATACCTTGGAGTCCAGTCAGACACCACACCTTTTCTTATCTGTAACTTCTTTCTCCAACAGTGAGAAAACTGACTATAGTTATCTACCGTATATTTACTTATTGATCATTCCTAATATGCACATAAAGTAGTTTCAGAATTGCCAACCCCGTGAGGAGCATTCACTGACTAGATGGCAGCAGCTCTTTTGGTCTATAGCCTGCCAGGTTCCCCATCAAGACAGACACCGTTAACTCAGGTTAGTTGCTTCTTCCCGCCTCCTTCAGTGTGGTTATGTTTTCGTTTGTAATACAGTTAGGTTTGTCTGTTCGTGTTTGTATGCCACTTGGGGTTCTTAGGAATTATCTGTTAGTGTGGTTCTACTTCCCATTTTTCTATTAGGATTTTGGTCCTTCATCCCTTTATATAGTAGGGATATTAGCCAGTTTGTCAGTTGTCTTTTGAGTTTGTGACTTTTTTTTTGTCATACTGAAGTCTTTTTAATGTATAGTAGTTCTTTTAATGACATACTTTATTCAATTATTGACAAAATAGCATTCATTATCTTTTAGAATGTGAAGGGGGGCCGGCCTGGTGGTGTGGCGGTTGGGTGCGCACATTCCGCTTTAGCAGCCTGGGGTTCGCCTGTTTGGATCCCAGGTGTGAACATGTCACTGCTTGCCAGGCCATGCTGTGGTAGGCGTCCCATATATAAAGTAGAGGAAGATGGGCACAGACGTTAGCTCAGGGCCAGTCTTCCTCAGCAAAAAGAGGAGGATTGGCAGCAGTTAGCTCAGGGCTAATCTTCCTCAAAAAAAAAAAAAAGAATGTGAAGGGGGATTTAAATAAGCCAGTTACTTTTAGACAAGTGTACCTCATGAATTTTTGTTGTTTTTCTGGAGTATTAATGCAAATTCCAGATAGCATATTATTTCACCCATAAATACCTCAGTATTTATCTCTAACAAAGATTTTTAAAAACATAACCACTATGTCATTATCATACCTGAGGTGAATAATAATTCCTCAGTTATCTAATACCCAGACCATACTCACATTTCCAAGGGTGTTTAAAATATGCCTCTTTCAGCTATTTCTTTGAACTGGATCTAAACGGGTCCATGTGTTTAATAGATTTGGAAGCCCATTATTTCTTGATTTAATGCTAAAAACTGTAACATTTGTATTGATGCTAGTCATTTGGAAGTCAAGTAATGTAATCCCGTGGTGCAGTGTCCATTATGTATGGATTTGACTCCTATTAGTGACAAGCATACTATGATAGTAGGGAAGGGCCAGGTAAGTGACTTCAGGGTTTCAGAAGTAAGACTTAGCGCTGTTGTTCCAGTACCCATAATAGCTGTATTCTGGAAGGAACAGAAAATGAGAACACTGGCCCTTAGCAGAACTTGTTTAACTTAATACGTAGGATAGCAATGGCTGCCTGCTGTTTATGCTGAACCTTCTAAAAATTAACAATGAATCTATAATGTATCGTTCAAACTTCTTAGGTTGACTTATTCTCAGACTTATAAAAAACTTGTCAGAACAGTACAAAACTTTTTTTTTCTGAACCATTTCAGAGAAAGCTGGCATGGCGCCTTCTCCCCTTTGAGAACTTCCAATTGTCTGTTTCTTACAAACAAGGACGTTCTCCTTGTGTTAGTTATCTAGTGCTGCGCAACAAATTACCGTAAAACTTAGCAGTCTAAAACTACAAATGTTAGTTATTTCCCACAGTTTCTGGGGTCCGTCTGGGAGCTGCTTAGCTATGTGGTCTGGCTCAGGAAAACTCACAAGATTTCAGTCTAGCTCTTAGCTGGGGCTACTGTCTCTGAAGACTTGACAGGGGCTGGAGGGTCTGTTTCCAAGATGGCTCACTCACTTGGCTTTGACAGGATGCCCGCTATGTGGGCCTCTCCAAAGACTGCTTATTTCTCCCCGTGAAGCTAATTTCTCCCAGAGAAAGTGATCCAAGAGAGAGCAATAAGGAGTTCGAGTACTTTTTTTTTTTTTTTTTTTTGGTCAGGAAGATTGGCTCTGAGCTAACATCTGTTGCCAGTCTTCCTCTTTTTGCTTGAGGAAGATTGTGGCTGAGGTAACATCTGTGCCAGTCTTCCTCTGTTTTGTATGTGGGGTACTGCCACAGCATGGCTTGATGAGTGGTGTGTAGGTCTGCACTGGGGATCTGAACCTGTGAATCCTGGGCCACTGAAGCAGAGCATGTGAACTTAACCACTATGTCACCAGGCTGGCCCCTTTTTTGATCTTTTTTTGTGAGGACGATTAGCCCTGAGCTAACTACTGCCGGTCCTCCTCTTTTTTGCTGAGGAAGCTTGGCCCTGAGCTAACATCTGTGCCCGTGTTCCTCTACTTTATATGTGGGATGCCTACCACAGCATGGTGTGCCAAGTGGCGCCGTGTCCGTACCCAGGATCTGAACCAGCGAACCCCGGGCCGCCAAGAAGCAGAACATGTGAACTTAACCGCTGTGCCACCAGGCCAGCCCCTGACCTATTTTTAAAGTTAGACAGTTGCTTCAACTTTGTTAGAGTGAGTCACTAAGTTCAGCCCACGCTCAAGCATAGGGAAATTAGGCTTCACCTCTTGAAAGGAAGACTATCAAAGAATTAGTGGATAGTTTTTAAATTTTCACATTCTCACAGAACCAATATATAACCATCAAAATCAGGACATTAATATCTAATTACTACCATCTGACCCTCGGATCTTATTCAGGTTTCTCCAGTTGATCCAGTAATGTCCTTATAGCAAAGGATCCAGTTGAGAATCACATGCTGCATTTAATTGTTATGTCTCATAAGTCATCTTCAATCTGGAACAATTTCTCCATCTTTCCTAGATTTTGATGACCTTGACACGTTTGAAAGTTAGAGGCCAATTAGTTCATAGACCATCCCTCAGGTTGGGTTTGTCTGGTTCTTCATGATTGGATTCAAGTTATGCATCTTTGACAGGAATATCACAAAAATGGTACTGTGTTCTTCATATTGTATCCTGTCATGTGGGACATGATCTTAACTGGTCCCATTACTGGAGATGTTCACTTCTATCATTTGGCTAAGGTGGTATCTGCCAAGTTTATCCACTGTAAGTTACTTCTTTTTCCCTTTTTGTGATTAGTGTTTTGTGAGGAGGTGAACCGTTTAATATCCTATTTTATCACAGATACTTGACTTGCTCAGCCCCACCTGATGACTTGAGGACGGAATTGCTCAGGAGGGGATAAAGGAAGAAGTCTTTGTATTTGAGAACGTAGAATTTGCCACAGACCTAAGAAAGTTCTGTTAAACAACATGCGTTTACTTGAAGGAGGTAATCTTTGTAAGAGCCCCTATGGTGTAACGGAAGGAGTGCAGGGCCAAGGTTCCAGTCAGCCTCTGCCACTCAGTGCAGCATGATCTTGACAGCCTCGATCTGCTTCTCCATCTGCACAGTGGAGACGGTGCTGGGGAGGGTTAGGCGAGTTTCTCTGTCCACCTAGCTACCTGTGAAAGTACTTTGTAAATCATAAAGCCTTTTATAAAAGATAATTTTTTTTTTAAAGATTGGCACCTGAGCTAACAACTGTAGCCAATCTTTTTTTTTTGCTTTTTTTTTGCTTTTTCTCCCCAAATCCCTCCAGTACACAGTTGCATATTTTAGTTGTGGGTCCCTCTAGTTGTGGCATGTGGGATGCTTCTTCAGCGTGGCCTGACAAGCAGTGCCAGGTCCGCGCCCAGATCCGAACCGGTGAAACCCTGGGCCACCAAAGCAGAGCGCACGAACTTAACCACTCGGCCACGGGGCCAGTCCCTAATTTTTTTTTATTAAGGTAACATTGATTTATAACATTATATAAATTTCAAGTGTACATCATTATATTTCGATTTCTGTGTAAACCACATCACGTTCACCACCCAGAGACTAATTACCATTCATCGCCATACATATGAGCCCTGTCACCCCTTTCCCCCTCCCCTCTTCTCCCCGATAACCACCAATCTAATCTCTGTACTTATGTGTTTGTTTGTTGTTGTTTTATCTTCTACTTATAAGTGAGATCATACAGTATTTGACTGTCTCCGTCTGAATTATTTCATTTAGCATGGTATCCTCACAATCCATCCATGTTGTCACAAATGGCAAGATTTCATCTTTTTTAATAGCCAAGTAGTATTCCATTGTGTATATATACCACATCTCCCTTATCCATTTGACCCTTGATGGGCACCTAGGTTGTTTCCAAGTCTTGGCTATTGTGAATAATGCTGCAGTGAACATAGGGGTGCATGTATCTTTATGCATTTATAAAATTTGTGCTTCTTCCAGTAGAATTTAGACAACTTCCAGAGTGTTACAAACACTGTATCAGATGCTTTTTCCTCAGTTAGTGGGATTGGAGATGTTTCTATGTTGATAAAATCAACCTGCACAGCCTAGAAATACTCTCCCACCTGTCATCATTTTTTTCTTCACTTCCAAGTCACAATATCCCTTCCAATTGGTTTAGATTGTCCCCTTATCTTACATAATGGCCTTATAGTAAAGTACGCAAAGGTAGAGAGATGAATACAATGAATCTGCATATACTTTTCACCTAGATTTAACAATTATCAAGATTTTGCCATATTTGCTTTATCTGTTCCTTTAGTTCTTTGTTTCTTTTCTGAATTTTTAAGAAGTAAATCTCACTCTATATACTCTAAAAAATATGTATCTCTAAAAAGTGTGGTTATTTTATTTTATAACCACAATGCTATTACCACACTTAACAAAATAGGTAATTCCTTACTATCATCTCATTTTAGTCCATAATCAGATTTCCTTGATTGTCTCACATATTTTATCTCCCCACAAAATACTTACTAATTACAAAGGGAAAATACTAATTTTATAATGGAGAAATGTAGAAGGCAGCACCCTAACCGGGCGGTCCAAGTTTAACCTTACCATTTTGACATCATGTGCTCTATGATGTGATACACTTAGGAGGCCCAGCGTTACTTCAGTGGTGTTCCCAACAGAAAAGCATAACCTGCACTTAGCCAGGAGGAAACATCAGACAAACCTGATTAAGAGATATTCTACAAACTGAAGTGACCAGTACCCTTCAAAGTGTTGGGATCATGAAAGACTTGAGGAGCTGTCCCAGATTGGAAAAGACTAAGGACATATGACAACTAAATGAAATGTGGGATCTTGGATTAGATCCTGGAACAGAAAAAGAATATTATTTGAATATTTGGCTTAATTTGCAGATGATCTATAGATTAGTTAATAGTATTGTATCAGTATTAATTTTCTGGTTTTGCTAATTGTATTGTGGGTATGGATGGTATTAACATTTGGGGAAGCTAAGTGGTGGACATATGAGGACTCTGCTGTTTTTGAAAGTCTGGGAGTGTTTCAAATAAAAAGTTAAGTCTTTTAAGGGATGGTTTATTCAAATCAGGATCCGAACACATTACACTCGTTTTATCGCATTTTAGGGAATAGACAGTATAATTAGTTTTAACCTGTCATCTTAAATATAATCACATTTAGTAAAAACTAGATTACCTAACAGCTTTCTTCCTTTTTCTTTCTTTCTCCTTCGTCTGCATCTTATGTTTGAGATTTTTAAACTCCTGAAACAATATTTCAAGTTCGTCACCTGATATGTCTGATTTTTTGTTTTGTTTTATTGGAGTGTAAGAGACTCACGGTTTTGTGACAGTTGTCTCCAAGTACCTCAAATAGGTTGCAGGCCTTTGTTTTAATCTCCATCACCACAGCTCCCCAGTTGAAGATCTCTGATGACCGGCTGACTGTGGTTGGAGAGAAGGGCTACTCCATGGTTCGGGCTTCTCATGGGGTACGGAAAGGTGCCTGGTACTTTGAAATCACGGTGGATGAGATGCCGCCGGACACTGCTGCCAGACTGGGTTGGTCCCAGCCATTAGGTAAGCTGGAGCTGTAACGTGGCCACTGCAGTGGGTGGAGAGGTGTAGAGCATCTGGCTAAGCTTCATGACCGTGGGGCTTATTGGATTGTGGGCATAAAATTCAATTCCTGAGGGTTTAGGTGGCTTGTAATTCCTAGGAATATTTTTATAATTCTTTGTTTGTGAGAACTAGTTTGTTAGCAATTTTACAAAATTGACAAAAAAGAAAAAAACAAATAAAAAGGAGTAGAATCTTTTCCTGTGCAATCCAGAGTTGACCTGCAGTCCTCTGATTTCCTGTATATCTTTCTATTGGGACAGGTAACCTTCAAGCTCCCTTAGGTTATGATAAATTTAGCTATTCTTGGCGGAGCAAAAAGGGAACCAAGTTCCACCAGTCCATTGGCAAACACTACTCTTCTGGCTATGGACAGGGAGACGTGCTGGGGTTTTATATCAATCTTCCTGAAGACACAGAGACAGCCAAGTCACTGCCCGATACTTATAAAGATAAGGTGAGTTTGTGCTCCCGAGCAAGTCCTGGGTTGGAGATCTGAGGCAGCCAAGGCCTGCACCTGTGGCCTGTATGTTCTCTTGTGATGCTGACCACCGTTCACATTTTTCCCAACATTTTGTTATGAAAATTTTCAGACAGCAAAGTTGACAGCATTTAAAAGTGTCCAAACACCCATCACTTAGATTCTACCATTAACATGTTATCTGTTCATTCCTCCACTCATCTATCCATCCATCCATCGCTCCATTCTTCTTTTTTAATGCACTTCAGAGAATACTGCAGTCATCAGTACACTACCCGCCAAGTACTTCAGGATACATATCATTAGCTGGAGTTCAACCTTTGTTTACTTTTTTCTTTTGATATAAAATTTACATAAAATGAAATTTACAAATTTTAAGTGTATATTCACTGAGTTTTGAGTTTGATCCAAACTGCTATTGAGATGTAGAATCTTATTACCCAGGAATTCCCTTTTACTCTTTCTCAGTCAGTCCCACTCCCACCCCCATAGAGGCAACCACTGTTTTGAATTTTTCCCCGCATGATAATTCCAGTCCATTAGTTTGCTTGTTCTTGGATTTACACAGGTGGAGCCATGCAATGTGTAGCCTTTCGTATCTGGCTTTTATCGTTTGGCATCATGCTTTTGAGATCCTACCATGTTCTTGCACGTATCTGTAGTTTGTTCCTTTTTACTACAGAGTAGTATTTCCTCGTGTGATTATACCATAGTGTGTTTATCCATTTTCCTTTCTTTTTCCAGCTTGGTTGACACATAGCTGTCCGTTTTCCTCTTGACGGACATTTGGGCTGTTTCGAGGCTGGGATAAAGCAATGGAGTTGCTTTGAACAGTCCTCTACAAATCTCCTTGTAAATGTGTTTTTGTTTCTTTTGGGTCAGTACCTAGAAATGGAATTACTGGGTCATAGGGTAGTTATGTATTTAGTCTTCTAAGAAATTGCCACACTCTTTCCATTCCCACCAACAGTGTAGGAGAATTTTAGTTACTCCATGTCCTTGTCATCATTTGTTGTTGTCTGTCACCTTAGTTTTAACCATTTTGATGGGTGTGTAGTAGTATCTCCTTATGGTTAAAATTGGCATTTCTTTGATGACTAATGGTACTGAGCAGTTTTTCATGTGCTTATTGGCAATTTGTAGCTCTTCTTTTGTGAATTTTCTGTTCAATTATTTTACCTTTTTAAAAAATTGGGTTATCTTCTTATTGAGTTTTAGGACTTCTTTGTATATTCTGGATTAAAGTCCTTTGTTAGAAATGGCTTTTAAAAAAATCTTTGTTTCAGGGCCAGCCTGGTGGTGTCATGGTTAAGTTAGTGTGCGCTGCTTTGGCGACCCGGGGCTCACAGGTTTGGATCCCAGGCACAGACCTACATACCACTCATCAAGCCATGCTGTGGCGGCGTCCCACATACAAAATAGAAGAAGATTGGCACAGATGTTAGCTCAGGGCCTATCTTCCTCACCAAAAAATATATATATATTTTTTTCTCCTTGTCTGTGACTTTTCTATTCATTTTCTTAATGATGTCTTCTGGTGAACTGAAGTTTTTAGTTTTTATGAATGCTACAAAATTTTTCTTTTTCAGTTAATATTGCTTTTTATGAGTTAATAAGTCTTTGCATACCTCCAAGTCATGAAGATATTCTCCCATGTTTTTCTTCAAAAATATTATGGTTTTAGTTTTTATATTTAGGTCTCTGATTCACTTGGATTAATTTTTGTGTATGGTGTGAAGTAGGGGTCAATGTTAATTTTTTTTTAAATTGGATAGCGTATGTCCTCCAAGTTTGTTCTGATAAAAAGCAGCCTAAGATCCCATTTTATTGCTCCTCCTGCCATCTAGAATCCTTTAATGTATACCACACTAATGCCTGTTTTTATCAAAAACAGAGGTCTACAGTTACCTCAAAGGATGCTGTAGGAATGTTTAAGATTATTTCCTTTTTCATTTATATTATAAAAATTTGTTTTCAATTTAATAAGCAATTTATGAATATGTTCATACAACAGAATACTATGAATCTGTTCAAAAGCTACGTATTTAATGATATAAAATGATCTCCAGTGTATATTGTTGAGTGAAAAACTCAAGATGTAAAACAGAATGCATGGTATGCTACCGCTTGTATGCCTTTTTTGCTTCTTTCTTTGTGTTTTTTGTCTGGTGTGTTTTTTTTCTTTGTGTATGTTTTTCAATTTTGAAGATTTAATATATGCCTAGACTTTCTGGAAGGATACCAGGAAACAGAACAGTGATTGCAAAAGGAAACTGAGCGTTGAGGGATATGGTGACAGGAGAGAGACTCTTTATGTTCTTGTATAGCATTTGTTTTCACTTTTTGTGAGGAAGATCGTTGATGAGCTAACATCTGTGCCAGTCTTCCTCTGTTTTATGTGGGATCCCACCACAGTGTGGCTTGACAAGCAGTGCTAGATCTGCATCTGGGATCCGAACCTGCGAACCCCAGGCTGCTGAAGCAGAGCATGTGAACTTAACGACTACGCCAGCGGGCCAGTCCCTGACTTTTTTTTCTTACCATGCTTAATAAATGTATGTGCTAAGAAATTCAAATTTAAAAAAATTAATGTCATATATTTATCTGGGAATGAATGGTTAAACAGACTCTTGGGAACAAGCAAGAAAGGGGTGACTCAGAGACGACCTGTAAGAGAAACAAGTAGAGAACTAGGAGGGAAGGAAGTAGCCCTCAAAATATTTTTATAGAATAGGGGATTTTAGGCTCAGTAAACTTGTCATTGCTTTCACTGAGATTATTGAGGGGGAAAAAACTATGAATTAAGTTTGGCTACTTTTATGAGTTTTTGCTGTGGTAAGAATGTATATGTATTTATATATATATTTCCTCACAAATATTCTTAGTAAAGGCCTTTTTTGAAAATGTTTAACAAACATGTAGCATCTGGTACTTTTTAAGAAGCACATAGTTGTTCAAAGTCTAATAAAACTAACTAAAGATTTGAAATCTCTGTTGCAGAACAGACGGACTCAGTGCTATTTGTGTGAATCTGACTATTTTTTCCATGTGTAGCTGATGCTTCAATTTTTTTCCTTTCTTTCTTGCTCGGTTTTTAAGGCTTTGATAAAGTTCAAGAGTTATTTGTATTTTGAGGAAAAAGACTTTGTGGATAAAGCAGAGAAGAGCCTAAAGCAGACTCCTCATAGTGAGGTGAGTCGTGGTCATAAAAATGTCAGAACTAGAAGACTTTGAAGATTGGCACCAAGCACCTAATTACAAAAGTAAGGAAAATGAGGCCCAAAGGGGAATGAAGGGGTTTTTTGCTAACCCAGCTAGCCAGCCACAGAGCAAGCTCACTCCCCCGCCTTCTGGGCTGTGCTCTTTCCGTGGTCCCACGCTGCTGCTTAAGAGGGAGGACCAGGGTGCTTTCAGGAGCACTCTGTAGACAAAAGGGTAAAAACCATGGCCTAATAAGGAAACCTGTAAGCAACTGAGGAAGCAAGTCAGAGAGATTTATTCTTTCTCAGAGGAGGCATCACGTAGAGAGGGAGCAACACTGGAATAGCAGAGGAGGGGACCTTGCTGTGTGACCAGAGGCAGCAGGAGCTGTAATGGCTCATTGAGTGTCCTCTAGAACTTTCCCTACCTCTCTTCCAGGGTTGTTGGACATCGCACAATCAAAGAAGAGCTGGCACATTTGGATCAGCCACAAGGGCCCAAAATAGAAGGGGAAGGGATGGAGAAAAGTTCTGAGCTGGAAACGTTTTTCCATAAAAATACTGTGAATCCTCCTGGGACAGTAGTGGAAGTGAATGTAGGAGAAATAAACTAGGGTTCCAGTTGTGTTTAGGAGGAAAATAGTAAAGGTAACAGTTAATAGATCCAAGGATGATAACAGCCAGAAAATACAGCCAGGATGAAGATAGTTCCTACTGGGAAGAAGAGGCAGAGAAAGTTAGTTTATTAAAAGGAGCCTTTTCTGAAGTCTATATATAGTAGTTGAGAGAATATTCAGGATACTTTTGAGAGAGGAAGGACAGAAAATGAGGATTCAGAGATTTTGACAGAAGATCCTAAGAGATTTTCAGAGTAGAAATGCAGAAGTGAGAACCTCATGCAAGGGAAGGGGACAAATAAATAAATAAAGCTTAGAAGAGTATAGTTCCAAGGAATCAGTGGAAGATTGGATTACTTTTTATAAATACAATGATAATAAAAAACAGACCTGTTTGGTGTAAGTAGCGTAGGAATTCAGAAAGCAAGTAAACCTGAAGAGCAACTAGAATAGTGCATGGAAATATGCTCTGAATAATCTCAAGTGTGATACAAATGTACGGTATCGTTACTGCACTAGCTGTGTGCTGTGCTTGGAACCCATTATTACCAGCATGGGGGCAGCACTTCCAAGGCCTTCTCTAAGTGAGTCCTTTTGTAATTTGTTCTGTTTTTAAATTCTGAAGTAAAACCATGGTTTTTGTTTCAGATAATATTTTATAAAAATGGTGTCAATCAAGGTGTGGCTTACAAAGATATCTTTGAGGGAGTTTACTTTCCAGCCATCTCCCTGTACAAGAGCTGCACGGTATGTAGCATCTGTTCATCCTCTGAACAGAACTTGAGGGAAATAGGTGAATGCTTATGACGAAAGGGCCCTGATTGAGTTCTGGAAAGAAATCTGAATAGCCTCAGAGAGATGGGAACGTGTTCCTACTGTTATTTTTGTTCCAAAAACAGTTGGGTGTTGTAGGAAGTATTTGCTTGGATAGATTAAGATCATGCAATTAGTGTGCCCCACACTTTTCCTTTGAATGTCCTGTGTGGTAAATGTTGTTCAACGTGAAGGACGTAAAGTATATACTTGCATAAATCAGTTTGGTGTTATAGATCATGATAATCTACCATCATTACTTAGTAACTGTTGCTTATAATGATTTTTTTAAAAAATACAATCCAGCATGAAGGGAATGATCATTAGAGCCTGTTAGTTTTTTTTTGAAAGTTAGTAAAAAAAAAAAGAACAAAGTTTCCATATATTTTTAGTCTCTCACTAGCCACCATCAGGGCCAGCCCAGTGGCACAGCGGTAAAGTTCACATGTTCCGCTTCAGCAGCCCAGGGTTCGCTGGTTCGGATCCTGGGTGCGAAGGTGGCACCGCTTGGCAAGCGGTGCTGTGGTAGGCGTCCCACATATAAAATAGAGGAAGATGAGCACAAATGTTAGCTCAGGGCCAGTCTTCCTCAGCAAAAAGAGGAGGATTGGCAGCAGATGTTAGCTCAGGACTAATCTTCCTCAAAAAAACTACCATCAAACTAAAATAAGGAAATCTTTAGGTTATAAACAGAAATCAACACAAGTCTATTTTATTTGCTTAATTCTTGATGGACATTAGAGTGTTGACTTTTAACAATATTAATATATATCACTTTTTCCAGTTATATCCTGAATTTCACAGCTATATTTAAAGAGAAAAGTTTCCCATATCACGTTAATTTTTTTACTGTTTTTTTCTGTTTCTTCATGTCTGCTTGAACTGAATTTATCCCAGGTTTCCATTAACTTTGGACCGTGCTTCAAGTATCCTCCAAAGGATCTTACTTACCACCCTGTGAGTAACATTCAAAATGTCCCCGCGCATCCCCAGTGTCTTGGTTACTTCTTGCCATAGTTGTGCTCATCGCTCATTTCTGTTTCTTCCTCCTCCCACAGATGAGTGACATGGGCTGGGGTGCCGTGGTAGAACACACTCTGGCTGATGTCTTATATCACGTGGAAACAGAAGTGGATGGGAGGCGGAGTCCCCCGTGGGAACCCTGACTAGGTCCCTTTTTCTTTGCATACATGGACTTTCTGGGGGAATAATCCTGGGGGGTTTGGTTTTGTTTTTTAACTGTTGCAAATGTTCTCCCGAAGATACTGCAGAACACAGCCTCTGCTGTTAGCAAGTTAACAGGCTGGGTGGGACTGGGAGAGGCTCCCTGCCCTCCCACACTCTTCCCACTTCTGGGGAGTGCTTTTTTGTGTGTGCCATATGCCAACAGCTGCTGACCCTAGGATCCCATAAGCTCTCTGTGAAACTGGTGCTGTACCACCTACCCCACCAACTGGGACTTGTTATCTTACTGTATTTTCTAAGGAGTGAATAATCTTGTCCAAGTAGCTAACTTATTTAAAGACATTTCCTTCTGTGGGCATTGACTCCATCCAAAGAGTGGATGATTCCCAAGGAAGTTTCTGAGAGGAAGGCCTGTTTCTGAGAACAGCTGAAGTCAACGGCTGTACATTCCAAACCAGTCTAAAAGCTCTTTCTTTTGGTGTGGGTTTGTTTTTGTTGTTCATTTTGAAATATACATTTGAACACTGGGATCTCTGAAACTACTAGGTCTCTAGAACTGTTCTAATTGTGAAGGGAATTTGCTTGCAGCTTTAACGATTAGAAACTCTTCCCAAATAAAACTTGTCGTCAAGCATGTGTGGCATTTTGCTTCCCTTTCAGGTTGGGTTCCTCTTGGTGACAGTGTCAGAAATGTGGGTAGTCTGAGGACAGGGAGCCCACATTGGAGAAAAGAGACAGATTTCTGACTCACATCTCAACCCCTGTCCTGTTGCTTCCATTCTCTCCAGCCAGCTCATCCGCCTCTTTATCCTGTGAAGATCGGATTCTCAGGAGGTGAACAGGAGTTTAAAAGAGTCTGCCTCTGGCCTTCCTTTGAATGTGTGTGTTGATGTGCGCAGGGTGTTTCCTGCCTGCTCATCTTCCTTTGTGATAGCTGATGATTAAAGGACAGTGTTCAGAATACTCAAAACTGGGATATAAGAATGAGCCTTCCCTTGAAATCTCTTTGTGGCTTCCCTGTCTCCCTTTTTAATACATCAGTGGCAATGTTGCTGTCCCAGGATTGCCCCAGAGACTTCCCTGCATAGAACTTTCTGCCTAGGTTAATAGGTAGAGTGGTTCACCACAAGATAGGTCAAATGTTGCCAGGAATCACCATATATTATGCATATGTTATGTTTAAGAAGTTTCCCAGATTTCAAGTGACCGTTGGTATCTTAACACAGTAGCTCTAACTAATATATTTTGTCTCCTAACGAATCACTCAGCCTCTTTATTTTGGCTCTTTCACATCTGTTAACAGGAAACCTAACAGAATCAGTATGATCATAGGCTGAAGTCTCAGCCTGTCACCCCCGGACACCTTATTCATTCATGGCTGGTCTTAAAGGGCAGGTTTGGTTATAAATCTTCTGGATCATCAGAGTTTGAAGAACTCTTAAGAAATTGAGGGTGGTATTATTTAAAGGAAGCTGGAGGTAAATTCTTTGTAATATAAATCACCACATATATAACTTGTACACTCATTTAATTTGAATGATAAAATTAGGTTTTTGTACATTTGGCTTTCATAAGTTAGAGGTTACAGAAATAATGATTTTGCCTCTTTATACTTCATATTCGAAGTGTCTGTCTTTTGAGAAGTTCATTTGAAGGGCTCAAAGAATATCCACGCCCATACAGTCCTGTATAAAATGGTTTCTTTAAACAGATCATCAGTGACAACTTATTTTATTCCAATATGAAATTAAACAAGTGGGAAAATATCTCTCCAGTCACCTCAAAGACACAGTGCGTAGTTTGAAGAAGGCAAATTATAATTGAGCTCAAAACCATGGTGTGTGTTGAAAGACCATTTCTTTACTTTTGAAACCAGAGTATGTATTGCTTTACCCATCTTCAAACAAGTGACCATTTTTCTTAGCTGGGAGTGGATGGTAATTCTGTTCTAGAAACACCTCTACAGCTCTCTCTCTCACACTGAAGCTCCTGGAAAGATAAACAGTTTGATCTATGCCAAAAATAGACTATTCTAACAAACAATCAGAATAAATAATAATACCTCTACCAATTGTAAAATTTCAATAACCTCAATAAACATGAGCATTCCCACTACTGCTAATTTGTTGAATAAGCTAGAGCTATGTTTCCAAATTATGTTCATAATGCTCTTAGAACTAAAATGGAAAAGCTTTAAGTGGTAATGTTGGTTTTTCATCCTACTTGCACATTTTAACAAAATAATCCGGTCCCGATTTATATTTTCAAAGCAAAAAGTCTCTGAATCTTGGAAAGGGAATTTGCTAACACCATATTACCCCTTCTTCCAGCCATCTCCTCAAAATAGTAAAACACTGACCTACTAAGCAGATAAAGTGGCAGCCCAAGCCAAGCTGAAAGCTAATATAATAGAATCTGAACTAAAGATTCAGTTCCATTTTTAGGTCTAAACAATCACTACGGGAAAATAAAATTTGTTTTTATCTTGGTAATGCCGTTCGTTCTCTCATATTTGGTACTGTCCTTCCTTTTAATTAGGTAAATAAAAATCCTCAGTCATAATCTTCATCTTGAAATGCTACCAGTTGTAGAGTTTAAGAACTGATGAAGGCTTGTGCATATCGTGGAAATTAAATTTTTATGAAAGATTCTGGTAACTGATTCTAGTCGAATGACATAACTACCCAGTAGTTTTTCCTTTTAATGAGCTAGGGGATTTAGTTTAATTAAAATCTTTGTCCAGGACTCCTTTAGTATGCAGTTGCAATTTACTAGATTTTTTTTTCTAGGAGCAGAATTTTAAAACATGCACAGACTGAAGTTTGTGTTAGTTATGATTCTTTATTCTGACTTGCTCGTCTAAGAAGTAGGGGAAGCAGTCTAATAATTAGTTTTGTATTTTTCATCAAGAAAACTTGGACTAGGCTTTTAGCAGGCACCTGCTGTGGGGAGTTGCTTGTCCAGTGGAGCAGCTCTCTACCTACTTGGTGTAGGAGGGGAGGGTTGCCGGAGCCCCTTTGTAAGACCCTGAATGTCCATACACACTGCCTGCAGAGAATGGAGCTCTTGAGCCCGTAAAGCATGAGGTCCCAGTCCTTGTATTTAGCACCTCTGCACCCCGTATCAGCCAGTAGCATTTTTAAGATGTTTTCAGGTAGACATTAGACCCAGGAAAAAGTTTTACAAATATTTTGGGACCCTTAACCTTCATTTCGTAGCTAATCAGTGAAGAAGCTAGAAGTTTCTTCTAAGAGCCTTGTCCCCATTTTCTTGGTAGTAAAATTTTACCAGTCTGAGTCCTATTACCATACTCTAAACATACTTCCACCCCACACTATCCTCAGATAAAGATCTTAAACAGACGTTGAGGCTTCTGGCAGGGATTTTCCTGATGAGCATGCAAGCCAATGCAGCTAGGAACAGTTGGGAGCAGCAAGTTGGTCTTTAACACCTGGCTTCAGGAGCAGGGCTGGACTCCAGGCGCTTGCGCAGATGGTTGGCAAAATCCACCTGGGTCTGTGAAAGGACCTGGTTGATGATAGTCTTTGGCAGCCATCCCTAGAGGAGAGGATAGAAGAATTTGGCCCCCTTGAGGTTGACGTTCCAGTCTAGACACCTCTGTACCCTATCACAGTGTGGGCTGCCTAGGGCTTGGTCTTCCATCTCTGTTTATAGGTGCAACCGTGCAGTCGACCAGGGTTAAGGGCTGCATTACTGCCCTGCTGTCAAGACAAATTTCAACCCTCTTCCCAGTCGGGTGACCCAGAGCTAGTTACCATATCTTTTTTGGGCCTAAGTTTCCTTCTTTCTAAAATGATAACTATAACTACAGAGTTGAAATTTGATATGAGAGGTAAGATGGAGCCATTTGCAGGCTTTTGAGATGATGGGATAGCAATTAGGCCATTAGTCAAGTCTCTCCCTCTCCAACAGTCTGATTCTCTCAAAATGGAAGAGGAGTTTTCCTGATCCGTGTCAGACAATGTGGGAGGGGTAAGAGTCTATTTTTCTCACCACTACCCACCCACTGAGCAATCTCCTGTGCCCCTCACCTTGAGGTCAATGCTGAGCAGCCAAGTGAGTTTGGTCTTTGAGGGACTTCCAGCCAGGGGATGGAGCACCATACAAGTGGGACCATGCTCAGCTCTGGTAAATGAAGAGAAGTAGTCAGGAGGACAATTCAGAGTCCTCTTTTATGCTGACAAGTTATACCTGCCACATTTCTCAAGTATCTTGTCCTCCAAATCTCATCAGAGAAGTATCCTTTGCCAAGGGTGATATTTAACAGTTGGCATGGTTACCAGCTCATTAGAACAAATGGCTGGTTGGAGCCGGACCTGGAACATGGAGGCCTCCTGTGGTGCCTTTTAGTTGCTGGATGACTGGGAGATTGGGGGAAAAGGTCCAGGGTGGTGGCTGGGGCCCCTGGGAAACTCAGGTAGCAGCTATGTTCTGAGTGGTATGGATTATATTTTCATCAATAGTACAGTCGTACCTGTTAAAGCTCAGCCCTACCTCTTATTTTAGGAAATGATTAAGGTTCTTAACCTTTCTGGGAGGGGAGGGACAAACTGGGTATATAAGTAGGGCCAATCTTGCCTTCCTCCCACTCTGGAAAATGAGAATCTTCCTTTGTAAAAGGAACCAAGGACTGGTTTCTTGGAGCCAGGGATTCATCACACAACTGGCAGGTGCATGCCCAGAGGCCTGTGTTAGGAAAGGGAGCTTTTGAGCCTGCTGTCAGGATTACCTGATGACACCTTTCTGCTCGGGCATCTCCTCAAACTGTGTGGCCATGCCAGCCAACACACAGGTGGAGCCTCGGCGCTTGGCACAACGCACACTCACAAAGTCTCGGGGCCCCACAAGGTTTCCTGCTGATTCTGCAGCCAACTCATGGGTGATGACGGTATCTTTTCCAATCTTCTGCAGGACCTAAGGCCACAGGGAAGCAGAATCACTGCTCAGCCAGTGCTCAGGCTAAGGCTCCACCCACAGCTTGCAGCCCAGTCTTTGGCCCGCCTTTCATGCTGGGCTCCCATGGGTCCCTGCCACCCACACCTGGACTCTCCTCACCTTGATCTCCTTGACATTTGGGTTCCACTCTCCCATGGCCTCCATGCGTTCCACAAGCTCTTCATAAAGCCTCTCCATGGGCTGGTCCACCTCCACCTCCAGCCGGAATACCTTGCCCACGTCTGGGACCACTTTACTCAGCACTTTGTCCCCGTTTGCCTGTCAGAGAAACGAGCTCCAGGATAAAGGTTAGACAAAAATATTCCTAGCCTAGGGCATGTAGACAATGCCAGGCAAGGCAGGAAGAGGACCAGCAAAAAGAAGTCTTAGCTAAGCATGAGGAAGCCTGGAACTACTTCTGATTAAGATGGAGTAGGTAATCTTTCCTCCACAAGCCTCATCCATCTGCTGAAGACTTGAGAGGTAACCTGCGGCCCCCTTGGACCCTTTTTTCTTGGTGGTACATTTTGGGTGCGAGTAGGTCCAACTGAAAAGGCCCTTACTCGACTTCAGAAGCTCAAACATCCTGAGAGACACAAACCTGGGAATGGGAAAAGTCTGGTCTACAACCAGTTAATGACATACTTAGAATGTTGAATGGGATCTTAAAGATTTTCTTAGTCCACTACCTCATTTTATACCACAAGGATGTAAGGCCAGAGAAAGTCAGTGATTTGCTCTGAGCTAAGAGCATTCCTAGAGCTAGATCCCAGATTTCTTGACTCCCAAACTAATAGTCTGTTAGAGAACTTGGAGAAGTTTTACCTGAACTTTGGGCAATGGGCAGCATGCAAGCTTTGGCTGAAGATAAAGCCACCAAAGTCTCAATAGAGCCACTGGCCTTTAACATTTGCCTTGTTTGTTACTAGTTCCCAGTGAAGGTGCAGTGCTCAGGAGTAGAGAAGAATATGGCCTCGGGCCATCCGTATTCTAGTCTAGCCCTGTTGCCGGTGAGCCCAGATCATCCCAGCAGGCTCAGCTGTCAGGCGGGCTGAACAGCACAGACACTGCGCCTTGGCACTGGAACTTCTGACCCAGGGTGATGAGGCCTCTAATGAACGCGGAACCCCCATTGCATGGTCTCTGCTGAATGCGTGGACAATGCCTTTGAAGGTTCCAGGATATAGGAACAGTGTTTCTCAAACAGGAGTCTCTAGGATGTCTTTGATAGGGGAAGGGAGTATCTGAGGATATATACTTGGGAAAGGAAAATTCTCGAGTTAAAACAACCTTGCTGCCCTGTGACTACTGCATGAAGCAGGCAGAGCAGAGACCCTCGCTGACCTTGAGGATGGCGGTGGAACAGTGAGGAAGTGCAGTCCCTCCATACCCACCCTTACCTGCTGGTTCTCCTCCTTCCAGCCCTCCTGGTTGCTGAGGATGCCCAGGGCCTTCTGCATTGCCTCCTCTCCCTGCTGGATATAGGCCAGCTCCTGGTCGCTGTAGAGAGTGTCTTCTAGCTGAGAGCCTAGATACACACCCAAGGAGAGAACCAGCTGCCTTCTGGTCCCCTAAGCCTCCCACAAGCTTACATCCTTTTGATCTCTGGATCTGCTCTTTCCTCTGAAGAGCCATAGGGTCCAGTTGGCAGGTCAAGTTAGACACGTCAGCTGCAGGCAACGGGAGGGGATCTGGCCTTGAGGAACTCCATTCCTATCCTCTCAAAGTGAGTGAGAAAGGCCTTGGTGGGGTGGGGTAGGAGAAGGAACCTGAGCCACATGCACAACGTTTGCACCCCAGAGCCTCCTGCCACTGCCAGAATCCCAGAAGCCTCAGCACTTACCAAGCAGAGAGCTCTGACGCCGAACCTGGTTGATCCACCCACTCTGGGTCGGGCCCCCAGGTGCCCGCCAGTTCAGCTCCTGGCCAATGGCCAAGGCAGCTTGGTGCCTCAGCCCTGCGGGGAGGGAAGAAAACTGTTGCTTAGGAGGAAAGCCCTTTAGAGATGGATCATCCCACCTGTTTATCTTGTCACAGATAAGGAAACTGGCTCAGCAACACAGATTCCTAAGCAGGGACCTGAACTAGAGTCAGGTCAACTCCCAGTCCAGTGCTCATTATACTGCATCAGGTGCCTCCAGGGCCAGGAATCTACTGCCTTCCTTCTGGCCGGGCAGGCCTGGTCCTACCTGGAGGCAGGGGCTGCACCAGAGCCTGCTGAAGTTTCCTTCTTGAAAGGGAGAGAGGCTTTGTTCAAGCAACCAGAAAAATTCTGCTATTGCCAGGAGCCGTGGCTACATCATTTGATCGGCTGTTTGACAGGGTCCAGCCGATTAACGCCGAGGGGTGCAGGGTCGCCCCTTGGTGAAGAATAACCGGCCAGCCCCTCACATAGTTCTGAAACCTGTTCTGCTTCTAACTGCCCTTCATTCCTTTTCCTTTCTTAACCTCCAGTTTTCACTCCTTTGGGTGGCTGCTTGGGAGGCACTACCTCCCGGGAGAATTAGATATAGTAAGAGAACGTGACCACCTGCAGGTAACTTTCAAGATATTTTTCTGAGAGCTAATTTCGTTTGATGCAGTTAATTAATGGAGGAGCACACAGTCCCCTTTGAGACAAGCAGAAAGGAATCCTGCCCAGATAAGATGTCGAATTAGGTTTATGGCCTCCATCTGGTTAATGTTTCCTTCTCCCTCCAGTTCTTTGTCTAAATATATATATGCATCGTCCTTCTAAGTTTGCTGGTTAATTGGATATTCAAGAAGTATCTATATATTATTCTTGACCTTCTGCTTTCTGTTAAAATGTTATAGAGGTTTTCTCCTAAAAGCAATAAATAATAAATAATTGATGAGTAGAAGGGCCAAGGGGTACAGGGATGCCCCTCGGTGAAGAATGGCCGGCCGACACCCCTGATATTTTCTGAATTATATGCATGCTTTCTATCAAGGTTATGTCTATACTTATTTCTGTTTTTCATTCTTGAAGATATATAGTTTAGCTTAGCTTTTCAGCCCTTTACTTTACTAACAAAATGATATTTTCTCCGGCAGTGTGCTTAAGGGACTGTTAGTTCTACAATCTAAAAGACAAAGGAATGCTTTCACCCCCTAAAGGGCGCGGGAATGTAAAGATGTTTAACTGCCTGCTGAGAATGCAAATAGCCCTGGGGATAAGATACCCTGGAGTCGCCTTTTGTTCCCATTAACCATCTACACTAATGGCGTAAATGATTGAGGGAGGCAGGGATGGCTCCCCCAGGATGTAACCAGACAAACTGCTGTCCTGTCCGGAGGCCTGGACCTTCTCTCTTTGATTTAACTTTACCATGAATTACAATAGATGTCTAGGTACCTATCTCTTTTAGCTCAGAGGCAACAAACACTAGTTAATTGTGGAGAAGACTACCATTAACCTTATGCTCTATAGAATAGAATGCTAATAAATATTCTTGTGCTCGTTTTTTACTTCCTTATCTCTCTGAGAATATTTGTAGAGCTATTTCTGTACTAATCTTGAAAAATATATAAACGCCACTTGTGCACAGTAAAGCTGGACTTGCTAACACCAACCCAAGTCTCACGTCCTCTTTATTTTCCCCTCATTGCGCCGACGCCGTCCATCCCTCAGGAACCTGGACTCAGCTGGGGCGGGACTCTGGCATGCTACAGAAGGAGAATTAAAGACACCTGTGCCCTCATGTCTGCATAGCTGCTAGCAGCTAGGGTCCTTTGCATGAGTACCTGCTCAGGGTGCCACTGGAGTCTGAGCCAGGCGAGTGGATCTAGTGAGAACAGCCCTACTGCTGGGTGCAGGGTTTTAAGCATGGCTCCATCTCACTAGTAGCTAGTTCAACACTGTGTCATTGGAAAGGACTTGTTAAGTCCTTGTGAACCTTTCAGCGACAGCAGCAGATTGACTCAAATGACCCTGGGTCCTGATTAGCTCTACCAAAGTGGCCTTGGTAACTGGTTTCTGCCTCCTGACTGTGCAGTAATAACAAGACCGCCTGCCCGCCTCACTCTCTCTACCTCACTCTTTGCTGCCTGGCTCCCTCTCTTTCCTCCCCCTCTGTTCCCTGCCCCTGTCTCAGGCTTGCCAACACTCTTTTTGGAGTCAAGGCTTACTCCTGCCTCTACCACCAGCTAGGACTTTCCTGCTACCATTGGTACCAATCCTAGAGGAAGGCAGTCAGGAAGAGTTCAAGAAAGATTGGAGCCCTGAAGGGGAGACCAGAAATTACAGAATCTAGAAGGGACACAGGCATCTTAGCATCCAGCCCGGTTCTTCAGGTGGGAAAATTGCAGTCCCGAAGGGAAGGAATTTGCGCAGGCTCACCCAATAAGAGGCAAAACTGAGATCAGAACCTGAGTGGACTGCCCCCAGTGCAGCACTTGCCCCACTAAGCCACCTTGCCTGAGAGCTCCTGGTCGCCAGCCGAATGCCCCTTCCAGAGGGCACTCACCCTTCATATTGCGCACATGTCTGTAGGAGCTCCCAGCGCACAGCTTAAACGTCGCGAGGAGCATCGTTTCCAGCCGCGGGCGCAAATGTAGCAGTGCTGTTGCTGCTGCTGCTATTGCTCCTACTCTTAAGGGGAGCTTCTTCCAGACCTCCTGAGCCTGTCAGGATCTGCTTCTGGGTCCTGCAGCTGTGGCTGGGAATGTGTGTTCATCATCTTAAATGCCTCAGCTGAAGGCTGTTGCTTCATCATCTAGAGATAAAAAAACCATCACTCACCGTACAAAGGAATGGGTCAGGGATAAAGGGATAAAGGGATTGCGGGATTGCCTCACACTGCAGCTTTGGCCATTTGTGGGAAGCGTGGCAGGGGAGGGGGGAGGTTGAGTGCCAGGCACCAGTCGATGGAGGGGAGAGAAAAAGCAGCAGCTGAGGTCAAGGCAGTTTAGAAGAAAGTATACACCATCTGACAGTGGTTCTCAACATGTGAGTCCGGCTTCCAATGCAGATTGCTAGCCCTCATCCTTATAAACTCCAGATTTACCAGGCCTAGAATGGAGGCTCTGAAACCTGCATTAAAACAATTCCCAGGTGATTGCCGTGCAGGTATTCTGGGAACGGCACTCTATGCTTTGAGAAACACTGCCCTGGGAGTGCCCAGGGTATCTGCTAAGAGAACTTAGCGGGTCAGAGCTGGTAGAGGCCATCCAGCTCCTGGATGAGGAGCCTGAAGTTCAGAGAGTGGAGATGACTGGTTCAAGGTCAAACAGCTTGTCAGCGGCAGGGCTGGGACAACAACACACGTCCTCTGACTGTCAGTCCATCTTTACACGGTTCCTCCTGCAGTCCCCAGAAACTTAGTGTTCAATTATTCTGTTCAATTATTTACTCATGCATTTATATAAGCAGCCTTTACCAACGCCGTTTCCAGAGTAGTCCCCTTCTTAGGCGTTTGTGCTGGAGCAAGGATGATCCGTCAGGGCTGAGTCCTGAAAGCTCGCAGAGCAGAGGGTAGAATTGGCCAGAGACACAAAGAGAGGGGACCAGGGCCCGGCCATGCCCCGCACCCTTCCGCACACTTTCCCTGAGTACCCTCAGCTGAGCAGGCTGCACCACAGGCCTCGGCATGAGCTGAAAGATTGAAAAGACAAGGTGTTGGGGTGCTCACTCTGCAACTGAGGAGAAAGGAGTTAACATTTCTCTGGATTAGGGTGAAACTGTGCCTTGTACCCACAAGGTTAACATGGGAAACAACCAGTTTCTGAGCTTGCCTTGCAGAACGGCAGGAGGAGCGCTGATAAGAGAGGAACTTGCTGACAGCCGCCTACCTGCCTATGGATCTCGCAGGAACTTTGAGAAGCTAAAATGACTGATTGTAAACTTTAGACGTCAGAGACTGAAAACTCAGTACGTGGAAGACAGAATAGATAGTCACGCGTGTGCGGAGAACTTCAGCCCCAGGGCCACATGCTTCCCCTCCCCGCCCTAAAACCCCAGATAAAAACCCTTGCTTGTGGCTCTTCCAGGAGTTCAGGATTACAGCATGAACTGCCCATTCTCCTTGCTCAACACTTTGCAATAAAATTCCTTTCTTGCACTACACTTGGTGTCAAGATTGGCTTGCTGTGTGACGGGTGAGTGAACTCACTTCAGGTCCAATATCAACTCCAGACTTTGTACTCTGGGGGCCCTGTGCTTTAACCAGGGATTCAAGGTGGCCACGTCTCCTCTACAGTTCCCAAACTGTCACCCAGACCCCGTGAGGGGATCCCCTCCCAGCCTGCACGCTGGTCTCTGACGAAATCTTTTCCCTTTAACGTTGACCTTGAGGTTGCTTTTAAGCCAGATTAAGTGGGAAGGATATTGGGGGTCAAGAGAATCACACTGGATTTGCCCCTGACCCAGGGCCTGTCTCCTGTGTGAGAGAGTTGTGTGTCCTGTCACCACTGCATGGAGGCAGGGGGAAGGCCTACAAAGAGGGGAGCAGTAGCAGGTCCCCACTGACTCTTGCTGTCTCCCTCACTCCAGAAAGGAAGAAAGGCACAGGACCTGGCTCAGAGCCAGGCTGCGGTCCTGGAGCCCATACAGAGAAGGGTGAGTCCCACACCCCCCATTTCAACCCCTTCCCAAGCAGCGTGATGGGTCCAGCAACCCAGAGAGGCCCTTGTCCTGGGCTCCTCCCTGAGCAGTGGCTGCCTGGGGGCTCCCAGCCCATCCCTCGAAGCCCCCTAAGGCCTGTCCTCTGCTTGAAGCCTTCCTTGACCACCCTGACCTTCTGGAATGACTCGTTCCTCTGACTTACAGCCTTATGTCTGTACCACTAGAAGGCACCATCTTAGTCCTGATTTGTGTTATCGGTTTGTGTGAGTGTGGTTGTCTCTTCTGGGGAACTGTTCCTCCCCGAGGCGGGCGCCAAGTCCACTTCCCCTCCCAGCACCTGGCTCCAGGCAGGGCACAGAGCAGGTTCTTGCTCCTCTATTGGGTGACCAACTGGGGAAGCCGCTGGGGGTGCAGGTGCGTCCTTTGACTTAGGAAACCTGCCTGTAGGCTCTGTTTACAACCTTGCAGAATCCCAGAAGACGGCAAGGGGCGAGGCTCCAGCCTGTGCCAGGAGCCCTTTGCCTTTCATTGACACGGACAGAGAAGGTGCAGAGGGCGTGCTGAGAAGCCTGGATGCCAGCTACCCTCCCTGCTTGGTCCACGTGCGCCATCATGCACATGTGTGCCTCAGGGGAGGTGGTGGGGAGGGGGTTATTATGAGATAGGACATGCAGATAGTGTTCAAGGTCCCGCTGTTGCCATCCTATGGAAGGTTATGGCCATTGTGAGAGGGGAGGAGGTGGTGCGGGGAGGACCGGGGCATACAACTGTTGCTGATGTCAGAGGCTGCCATCAGCCATCAGGGAGGGGGTGCTGGTGACCTCCCCCGGGGCCAAGGCTCTCTTCTTCTCTTCATCCTTTCCAGGCTGAATGACTAGTTAACTCTCACTGTCCCTCTGAGCAGTAAGGTGGGGAGAGCATCTGGGAATTTCCTCTGGTTCTGGAGGTCATCTGTATCTGGCTTTGCTTTTTGATGAGGGCAGAGCCCCTAAGGGAGGAGACCAAATGGACGCAGCAGGCCAGGAAGGAAGATAACCAGGGATCCGGCGCAGGGAGTGCAGAGTGCTGGAGAGGAAGTCCCCAGGGTCAGGGCAAGGAGCAGGGCTTTAGAGCAGAAAAGAGGACTCCGCTCATTCATTCAACAATCCTTTATCAAGTGACCACTGTGTAGCTCTAGACTTATGAGGAAAAATGAACTGTAAGACCCAGTATGGGGAATCGTAGAGCAGCTGAGGAGTTTTGGAAGTACAGAGGATCGAAGACTTAATTCCCCGGGGGGGAGAGAGGAGTGTTAGGGAAGACTTCTGGGAGGAAGCGACGTTTGAGCTGAGTGGGGAAAGTACATCAGGAGTGAGCCAGGATTGAGACAGAGAGAGGACAGGGTGCGGGTGTTCCAGGTAGAGCAAATGGCCAACGTCACGGAGAAAGGACTGGAGGAATGTTTGTAGGGTGTGGTGGGAAATGAAGGCTGGAAAGAGAAACAGATGGCAGAGTATGAAAGGTGGGCATGAGAAGATGCCTCTGCAGGTTCCTAGGATGCTGAGACTGAGAGTTGAGAAGGGGGACCTTGAGCTTTTCTGGGCCCTGGCTCAGAGGAGGTGAGTCCTGGGCAACACTACTTACTTTTTGATTTACTGGACTGGCAGTGTTGGGCTGCTGTGAGCTGGAGTGGAGAAAGCACAGGTTTTGTGTTCAGACTTCCAATCCTCGTTCCACCACTTACTTTAGGATTGTGAGCCTCTCACTTCCTCAGTCTGAACTTCCTTTTCTGTAAAATAGGAATATGTTTTCTCTTTCTTTTTGTAATCCTCTCCGGGTGGTTATAAGGCTTAAATAAGGTAACAATACATCAAGAGCCCACAAAATGAAGTCCGGACTTCTTAGCCCATTCTCCGGACCCTCCAATGCTCACCCTGGCTTTCTTCGCCAGCAATGCTCAGCACGCTCCCGAGGCGTCTGCCTACAGTCTGCCCATGCGTGCCTTCTCCACGTTCAAGGTAGCTCCCAGTATTCTCTCTCCTCCAGTGCTTCCTTTTGGGCCCCACCTGACTCTACTCTTTATTTTTTTTTTTAATTTTTTTCATGGATTGGAAGATTTAATGTTGTTAAGATTGCAACACTACCCAAAGTAATCTACAGGTCTGACGCAATCCCTATCAAAACCCAACAGCCTGTTTTCTTCTCTCTTTTTTTTTTTGAGGAAGATGAGCCCTGAGCTAACATCTGCTGCCAATCCTCCTGTTTTTTGTTTTTGTTTTTGTTTTTGCTGAGGAAGACTGGCCCTGAGCTAACATCTGTGCCCATCTTCCTCCACTTTATATGTGGGATGCCTGCCAGAGCATGGCTTGCCAAGCAGTGCCATGGCCACACCCAAGATCCGAATTGGTGAATCCCAGGCAGCTGAAGCAGAATGCGTGAACTTAACTGCTGCACCACTGGGCCGGCCCCATCTTTTTTTCCTTCAATTATTTTATTGAGGTCATATTGGTTTATAACATTGCATAATTTCAGGTGTACATTATTATTTATCAGTTTCTGTTAAGACTGCATCATGTTCACCACCAATAGTCTAGTTTTTAGCTATCACCATACATATGTGCCCCTTTCACCACCCCCACCCCATCCCCTTCTGGTAACCACTAATCTGTTCTCTTTGTCCCTGTGTTTATCTTCCACATATAAGTGAAATCATATGGTGTTTGTCTTCCTCTCTCTGGCTTATTTTGCTTAATATAATACCCACAAGGTCCATCTATGTTGTTGCAAATGGGACAATTTTGTCTTTTTTTATGGCTGAGTAGTATTCTGTTGTATATATATTTATATATACCATGTTTTCTTTATCCATTCATCAGTTGATGGGCACTTGGGTTGCTTCCACATCTTGGCTATAGTGAATAATGCTACAATGAACTTAGGGCTGCATAAGTCTCTTTGAATTGTTGATTTCATGTTCTTTGGGTAAATACGCAGTAGTGGAATAGCTGGATCATATGGTATTTCTGTTTTTAATTTTTTGAGGAATCTCCATACTGTTTTCCCTAGCGGCTGCACCAGTTTGCATTCCCACCAACAGTGTATGAAGGTTCCCTTTTCTCCACATCCTCTCCAACATGAGTTATTTTTTGTCTTGGTAATTAGAGCCATTCTGACAGGTGTAAGGTGATATCTCATTGTAGTTCTGATTTGCATTTTCCTAATAATTAGTGACGTTGAACATCTTTTTGTGTGCCTTTTGGCTATCCGTATATCTTCTTTGGAAAAAATGTCTGTTCATATCTTCTGCCCATTTTTTGGTCAAGTTTTTTTTTTTTACTGAGTTGTATGAGTTCTTTATATATTTTAGAAATTAACCCCTTGTCAGATATACGATTTGCAAATATTTTCTCTCAGTTGGTGAGTTGTCTTTTCATTTTGTTCATGGTTTCCTTTACTGTGCAGAAGCTTTTTAGTCTGATGTAGAACTATTTATTTTTTTCTTTTGTTTCCCTTGACGGAGTAGACATGGTATTTGAAAACATGCTGCTAAGACCAATGTCAAAGAGTGTTCTGCCTATATTTTCTTCTAGGAGTTTTACAGTTTCAGGTCTTACATTCAAGTCTTTACTCCATTTTGAGTTAATTTTTGTGTATGGTGTAACACAATAGTTTCTTTCTTTTGCATGTGGCTGTCCAGTTTTCCCAACACCATTTGTTGAAAAGACTTTCCTTTCTCCATTATATGTTCTTGGCTCCTTTGTTGAAGATTATGTGTCCATAGATGTGTGGTTTTATTTCTGGGCCTTCAATTCTGTTCCATTGATCTGCGTGTCTGTTTTTGTGCCAGTACCATGCTGTTTTCATTACTATACCTTTGTAGTATATTTTTGAAGTAGAGATCGTGATACCTCCAGCTTTGTTCTTTTTTCTCAGGATTCCTTTGGCTATTTGGGGTCTTTTGTTGTTCCATATAAATTTTAGGATTCTTTGTTCTATTTTCCTTAAAAAATGTCATTGGGATTGGGATTGAGATTGGGATTGCATTGAACCTGTAGATTGCTCTTGGTAATATGGACATTTTAACTTTGTTTATTCTTCCAGTCTGTGAGCATGGAACATCTTTCCATTTCTTTATGTCTTCTTCGATTTGTTTCAATAATGTGTTATAGTTTTCAGTGTATAGGTGTTTCACCTCCTTGGTTAAATTTATTCCTAGGTATTTTACTCTTTTTGTTGCAATTGTAAATGGGATTGTATTATTGACTTCTCTTTCTGCTAGTTCATTATTAGTTTATAGAAATGCAACTGACTTTTGTAAGTTGATTTTGTACCCTGCAATTTTGCTGTAGTTGTTGATTATTTCTAATAGTTTTCTAGTGGATTGTTTAGTGTTTTCTATATAGAGAATCATGTCATCCACAAACAGTGAGTCACTCTACTCTTTAATTAGAATTCAATACTTTTTCTTTTGGGCCCTCTCAATAAACGTTTAGCACAGTATCAATAAGACTATTGCTGGGACCGGCGCGGTGGTGCAGCAGTTAAGTGCACACATTCCTCTTCGGCAGCCCGGGGTTTGCTGGTCCAGATCCTGGGTGTGGACACGGCACCGCTTGGCAACCCATGCTGTGGTAGGAGTCCCACATATAAAATAGAGGAAGATGGGCATGGATGTTAGCTCAGGGCCAGTCTTCCTCAGCGAAAAGAGGAGGATTGGCAGCAGTTAGCTCAGGGCTAATCTTCCCTCCCCCCAAAAAAGACTATTGTCCCCTGCCCCGACACACATCTTTTTTTAACACTATTTTTTAGAGCAGCTTTAGGTTCACTGCTAAATTGAGAGGAAGGCATAGAGATTTCCTATATTGGCCCTGCCCTGAAATATGCAGCTCTCCCTATTTTACACGTCTGTGAGCTCTATAAGGACCTGTAAATGCCATAAGGACTTGGGTCCTTTCCAAGTTTTTGAACCCCCAGCAATTAGCACAGTGCTAGAGAATTAATAGATACTGAATAAATGTTTAATAAAGTTGGAAAGTGTACAACCTGGTACTTTGGAGATTAGCAATAAATATAGATTTTCTTCCATCTCTTAAAGGTGGCTAGCCTGGAGGTGAGAGCAAACCCTGGACTGCTTATAGGGTATGCGCTTATTTAACAGGGGGAGAGTGGAGTGTTTTCCTCCGAAGGGGCCATTGTGAGACCGCAGCAGAAAGTTAAGGCAAGTTTGACTTGTTGGGCTTGAGGTAATT
The DNA here is from genome assembly GCF_041296235.1 of Equus asinus. NCBI lineage: Eukaryota > Metazoa > Chordata > Mammalia > Perissodactyla > Equidae > Equus > Equus asinus. The sequence continues at coordinate 6,646,674 of NC_091816.1, read as the reverse complement.
ATGCGTGACCTCCCTTTAGAGTACCTTTTATGTAATCCAGCACTTCATTCCTCTATCTGAGTTGGTCACCATTATTCCACAGGTAACACTCTTATTTGTACAAAGGAGGCTCTAAGTATAAGTTCATTGAGGGTGTGGAATCTCTCGCAAGAGTCCAGCACAGTGTTGGGGATTCAGCAGACGATAAAGCTGACACTGACCCCTCCTTCTGTGCCAGGTACTCTTCTAAGCTCTTGACACGTATTAGCTCATCTAGTCCTTACAACCACCATCCGAGGAGATGGTACTATGATTATCCCTATTTTATGGATGAGGAGCTTGAGGCGCTGGGTAAGCAGCTTGACTAAGTTTAGAGAGCTGTTAAGTGAAGAAACCAGGATGCAAAAATCAGGCAGTCTAGTCTGTGCTCTCGGTTATACAGCTTAACCTTTTAAAATCTTATGTTTCTCTCTGAAAAACAGGGCCAATGGTTGTCTCTTATACCTGGCATACAGTAGTCACTGCACAAATTTCAGGGTGACAAAAGACGACTCAACTGTTAGATTATATCTGATTCCCTAGTTTTCCCTTCACCCTTCATTTCCAACAGGTCAGCCAGCCTGTAGGTCTCCTTGCCCAAGCAGTTTGGCAGGGAACACAGAGTTTTCTGTCTCTCATAGTCTTCTAAACCAGAACAAACTAAAGGTACATGGGCTGAATTTAACTTCTGGATATTTTATTTGATCTGTACACTCTTTTGAGGAAAATTTGAATTAGTTGCCAACATTAACTATAGGGACAGAAAACAGACGAGTAATTGCCAGGGGCTGGGGAAGGAGGAAGAAGTTATATTCAAAGGGGCAGGGGTGAAGGTTACATAACTATATGCGGCTGTTAAAACTCATAGAATTGTACACTAAAAAGAGTGAATTTTACTGTGTATAAATTACACGTCAATAAAATTGGGTCTTAGAGATGGTTTCCCAGGCAATCTGGGTTTCTGACGTTGAGACGTGTCCCGCATTGAGCTCTCTTCCTTTCACTCCCAGCCACTGGCTAGCAGGTGCCCCACCACCACTCAATTCTCTGTTTCCAGAGCAGTTGCACTGGAGGCCATTTTTTACCCCAAGTGGCAGCAACTGCTACTGAGTGGCTGGAGTTAGGGAAAAAAAGTTTTTTTAAAAAAGGAGAATTGGTAGAAAATAGGAGGCTGAGCGGGGGAAAAAGAGAGGCAAAGCAGTGAAATGAGACAAGAGGAAATAAAAAAAGACCTGATTTTCTTCTCTGCTTCGAAGTAGACCTGGCAGAAGCCAAGGAGTAGACGACTGGACAGTCCTAACTAAGGTGGACCAAGCCAGAGCTGTGGGACAAGCAAGCCGCAGAGATGCTGTGTTTTCTAGGGCTGTTTTTCTAATTCTTTCAGGCTAGAAGATCTTGGGGAGGGGACAGAAAAATTTATTTTTGATCTTGGATCACTTAACTGGATACAAGACCTACTTAGTTGGTAAAAACAAGCTCCCACAAAGCAGTCCCTTGCTCTCCTTATCCAGGGGATCCCTGGAGGGGTGATGTGCACCATGGGGGTGGGACACTGTGGTTGGGAGAACAGGCTGAAGAAGAGTATTTGTTTACTTTCAGCAACCCTGACAAGTCCTGCCCTACCCCAACCCCATGTTTCCCTGGGATGCTCTGCCAGATATTTTTACACCAATTATGTCCAACCTGGAAGGCTGTGGTCTACAGTGAAGGCTGCCCGACAGTAGGAGAACATCTCCATATTCAGTGTAAGGATCTCTAATACTCAACTCCCGGTTGCTCAGTGGGTCAGGTGTCCTCATCTTTTGGTACCTTACTGGTCTCCGAAGTATCTTGGCTTCTCAGCCTGAATTCACTGCATGCCCCCATCCATCCATCCATCTATCCATCCTTCAGTTCAACAAACAGATATTGAGACCTAATACATGCCAGGCATCAATCTAGATGTGAGAATACAGGAGTGAGCATGGCAGACAAAAATCCTGTCCTTAAGGGTTTACCTTTTAGTGGGGGAGTGGAGCGGATAGTGAAAAAGTAAAGTTTATGTCAGATTGTGATACTTGCTATGGTAAATAATGAAGCCAGAAAGGAAACAGGTGGGGGAGGGGGTGTGATTTAAAAGAGGTAGTTCGGGAAGGTGAAATTTGAGCAGAGATCTGACGATTGTGAGGGAAGGAGTCACGCAGATATCTGGGGCGGGTGTGTTCTAAGCACAGAGAATAGCAAATTCCAGCCCCATCCAGGGCACAGGTGATTTTCAGGGGCTGAGATGAAAGATGGGGAAGGGACATGTACTTTTCTTTCCTAGTTGCAATAAGCATATAACAAATTACTACAAACTAAGGCAGTGTTTTTCAAATGTTTCTGACAGCTACCCAGAGTAACATATTTATTTTATGTTGCCAATATCCATGTACATGCATCTAACAAGTTTCACAGACAGCCTAATTTTATTATATGTGATGCACTCTATTTTCTATTTCAAGTTAAAAAAAATGCTGGTTGTAACCCAGTGAATTCAGTTCAAGACCTCCTAGACTGCAACCTGGGTTTAACCAGGTTGATCATGGTCAGCCTCATTGGAAAAACCTTACCTCTCTCAGATTTAACATATTCCTAAGAGGTTGGGTGTCATCTTCAGGAGTCAGTTGCGTTGGTAGACCATGTGTGCCTGTGAGCTTGTGTTAGGGATGACATTGCTGCTCAGCTCACATTAACTCTAAGGTGACAGCTCAAACTAGACTCTCCTGCTAGTCTTCCCTTGATTATAGCAGGGTTGGTTCAGCATTAGAGTACAGGCCTGCAACATCCACAACCAGGAAGCCTTCTTCCTACCTCAGTGGGGATGCTGGCTCCCAGAGGCAAAGGAAGCTGGATGGAGCTCTTTTCTTGTAGCCTGACTTTTGGAGGGTGAGAAAACGCCCCAGGGGTCTGTACATACATACCCACATGTACATATGTGTAATTCCTTTTTTTGTGGGGCGGGGTGGGGCGGGGGTGGAACAGTTCCTTAACTGCCTCTAATATTTCTTGCCAGGTACAATTCCTGAGATCCACGTCTTCAGCTGTGCAGTGCTGCTGCGAATCTCATGGATGGCTCCGAGGGCAGAGGTCGGGAACTGCCCAGAGCAGCTGCCTGGTGCGCCTGCTCTGCCTGCTGACACCACCTGCTGTCTGCACTGCGCTCTGCCTGGGCCTGTCAGCCTATACTCTTGGGAGAAAGCTGAGAGCATTCTCCAGCCTTCTTCACCTCTGTGTAGTGCCTTCGGGCTTCACACTGACATGGCTGAGGCCTCCACAAAGGACGGTATGAGGGTGTCTGGCTCCACTAAGTATCCAGAGCCTGCTGGGAGCTTATCACAGGGGGCGAGGGGAGCAGATAAACTTAGCTAAGAATATGCAATGTAAGGTCAAGGGCCAAGGAAAGAGAAAAAGCACAGCTGGAAGAGTAAGAGAGGCTGCCGGACTCAATTACATCTGAATAAAGATGGCCAGGACAGAGGCCTCAGGGGATCTTATTTGTCTCCCTTGAAAGCAGTCTCACGGGAACCACTACGGGAAGAAACTGTTAAAGATAAAACAAAGGTATGAACTGAGATTGAATCTGAGGTCTAAAAACAACGGAAGAGAGTACCAGCAGTGGTCCAGGAAAAAGGCACCAGATTCCACTAAGTGCAAAAAGCCTGGGGTGGGCAGAGCTGAGGGCAAGCCATTGTGCTGGGCAGCCCAGAGACTCAGAGGAAGATGCAGGTAGTCTAGTCTCATCCTTTGGGTCCAATTCTTAGCTGTTGCCTATGTGACAAAGGTCTGAAAGCAACGATCAAAACCTTGCTGTAACTTGGAAATTCTTGACCTATTGTGGAAATTAACTCTCTTTTCCTCTTTTTTAACATAAGAATAAACCATAACTATTGTTACTACATTTGGAATTCTGTTTGAAGGAGGCTGAACAAACAAGATAACTAGAGTGAATTGAAATCTCTGGAAGGTATCAGATGTTTCGAAACAGTGGTGCTCAGAAAAACATGCTGTAATCCTGTTGACCCTCAAAGAATATCTTGTAGTTTGCTGAAGTTAGCCATGTTTTTCAAAAGTTGCTGATGGATTTTTCCCTTTGTGTAGGTAGTTAGTGACAAATTCTGGCTATTAAACAGTAAGATGAGAGGCAAACACACTAGATAAATCATTAAGTCCAACTATTTCTTCACAAATTATCTACTTTAAAACCAACCCAATGAAGAATAGCTCAGCAGTCGAATGGTTTAATAGGCATTTCGGGCAGTTTTAAAAACACCCGAGCTCATTAGATGTTAAGTATATTTGATACCATAAAATAATTCAGACATGGGAATTGGATATAAACATCTTAAGAAAAGGATGTCTTTGCTCAACAGACTATAGGAAGTAACCATCTGGAATAATTCTATGGTTAAAAAACCTGAGAGTCAGAGAGGATAACTGACTTGCGCAAGCCCAAGGTGTTAGAGAACACATTCAGAATTTTAACCTATGTCTCCGAACTCCTGGTTCAGTACATTGCCCACTAAACCACACTGCACTCTCTTAACGGACAGTCTGTTACGTGTCCTATGCAACCAACATCATCCCAGAAAAGTGGCATCACCGTGGGTTGTCAGCCAAGACACATGCCGACCAAGAATAACCTAAATGTATCAGTCACTGAAGCCCATTTTATTTGTGCCCCTTTTTGATGATAGCATGAGAGGCTCAAGACTAAATCCAAAGGACTACAAAACCTAACTGAATTAACGGGAGATTTAGAGAAAAATCACCTTGGTAAAGTGGCGGATCTCATGGGGATGTAGGTCAGAACAGCAGGTAACGCAGGAACAGCAAGCACAGCAGAGATGCTGTTTCTCAAACCTGAAGCTTCTGTATCATAAGGAACTGGAAAAGTTCACCGAAAGCTCCTTTCTCAAGCCTGAAAATTTGTTTTCTTTATCAGATAAAAACATGCAAAGGGAATAAGGGAGGACTCACAAGATATTTAGCATGAAAATATTCCTTCACAAGTAACTAGCAACTTGGAATTGAGACAGAAGAGGGAAATCCCAGCGTGTGGACTGCTTATACCTTTGAGAGCAGAAAGTTAATTTTCTTTATTCATTGGAGGCAACCCAAACTTGGGAAATAACATGACAGTTTTGAGATTCATATTTTATTTACAAGTAAATGAAGAATGTCTCCTGTAAACTCTAATTTGGAATGAGAAGAGCAATATAAAGAAGTAGCTGCTGGCTCCACAGTGACGTGTGAAAGGAGTCCATCCCACTGTTTCTTTAACAATGCTTTCGTTATTCAAAAGGAAACAAAAAGCCACTTGATTTCTTCATGTTGCATATGTGAAAGAATTCAAAATAAAAATGACATTTCAAAACTCTGCAGTCTCTAGTCAAACACAAATGAGGTGACCAGGACGTCGCCTTCATTCAGTAACAGCCCCTGCTCCCCGAGAGCAACAGCGTCTGAGCAAAAGACCTAATACTCATCAAGAGTATCTGCGCGAGGAAGGGACAGACCTCGATCCTTCAGAGCCTGCACTTTCAGCTTCTCGGCTTCCAGCCTGGTCTGCTGTTCCACCCTTTGTTCTTCCAAGATCTCTTCAATAGACACTTGCTGGAGGGGTGTGTCACTCTCCTTTTCCAAGTCCTAGAGAACAAGCAGGTTGGAAAAACTTCAACTGATGACCAAGGATAGAACACAGTTACAGATCTAAAGGCAAACGGATTCCACTATCAGACTTGGGTTATTTTTCGTAGCTGTGACAGAGCTGCTGGCTTTCTCCTGGGGACAGAGACGTTTTACAAAGAAATGGCCAGGAACACTACTACACGACACACTGCACGCATACTTCCATGAATGTGGTAAGAGGGATCAGTATCAGTGTGTATAACAAAGCTTTAGGTTATCCGAAGCCTTACATTAGTCAAGCACTACTTTTCTTTCTTTCTCTTCTTTTTTTTGAGGAAGACTAGCCTGAGCTAACATCTGTTGCCAATCTTCCTCTTTTTGCTTGAGGAAGATTGTCCCTGAGCTAACATCTGTTGCCAATCTTCCTCTTTTTGCTTGAGGAAGATTGTCCCTGAGCTAACACCTGTACCCATCTTCCTCTATTTTGTATGTGGGATGCCTGCCACAGGCTGGCTTGATGAGTGGTGTGTAGGTCCATGCCTGGGATATGAAGCGGAGGGCATGAACTTAACCACTATGCCATGGGCTGGCCCTAATTTTTTTTTTTTTTTAAAGAAAAGTAGTCCTTGGGGCCATCTCCTCAACCCTAGAGAATCCAAGAGAGAAGTTACTGAGGCCAAGATGGCTTTAGATAAGTTTTGTTTTTTTACATTATCAAAGTCAGTTTAATTTCCAGGGGTCGTTGCTCAGTAAGAAGGTAGAGAACATTGAGTCAAAGAAGCACCCCTCCAAAGGCAATAAACTGTCTCTCTGTTGCATTAACCAGGAGTCTTTAAATTCTAACACAAAACTCCTTTCTCCTTACGGCAACAAGTCTTCTAGAGAAAACCTCAGCAGACCAGTTATATTACTAAACCAGTTTTGCCCCAATATGTTTCTCCACTATTTTTTTTGAGGAAGATTAGCCCTGAGCTAACTACAGCCAATCCTCCTCTTTTTGCTGAGGAAGACTGGCCCTGAGCTAACATCTGTGCCCATCTTCCTTTACTATATATGTGGGACACCTACCACAGCATGGCTTGCCAAGGAGTGCCATGTCCACACCCGAGAACTGAACCTCGAACCCAGGGCCACCGAAGCAGAACGTGTGCACTTAACCCCTGCACCACCAGGCTGGCCCCAGACAGGGTATTCTTATTTCTTATCCACCTTTATGACTTTCAATGACAAAATTCTGGGAAGGCATGACACACACAAACTCTCCACATGTTCCAGCCTACCATGGGATACTAATGTCCACATGGTGGCAAGGCCTCAGAACCCACAGGCTGTGACTATCAGATGCAGGACTCTCACAGAGGTTAGAATGAAAGCCACACAAATTATCTAAGCAAGCCCTGGCCTTGGTCAAATGTTGACTGCACCAGCAAAATATACAGTCAAGCGTAACCTGCCCTCACAACCCACGGGTAGCAGCTGAAGGGAAGATAATGTTCTGAGCTTAGTGTCCTGCCTCTTGGACTCGTCAATGTTATTCAGTCAGCTGTTCATGTGGTTACGCTGCTTCCCAACAACAGTCTTATGACTTTAGGCTGTGTGTATCATCACCTTTGAGGCAGCATCCAGGGAATTCTTAAGCAACGGAATGTTTGCAGAATCTATACGGCTTCTGGGTATGAGTGTCCCTAGGGTTGATACTTAATTTCTTCAAACTGACTATTGATTCATGTAACTATGTAAACATTCCTGAACCATATTTCTTTAGTGGTGCCACTGTAAAAATTCTGCAGCATCCAACCCATAATATATAAAAAGGAGCACTTTTCTCCACAAAATGGCTCCCAGGAAACAATAACTCTTCAAGAACAAACACAAGTTCACTTCTTCTCACATAAATATATGTCTATATAGGGGCACATTTGTGTCAATGTAACTGGCACAGAAAACATTTCTGTGATGTTTGTTACTATAAAACCAAAGCACAGTATATGTAAATATTTTAACTTAAATCTTTTCCCCAATAGCAAAGTAATGTTTCCTCTTTTAAAATTAAATTCAGAAAAGTAGAATAAAAAGGAAAAGATGATCACCCATAATCCTACTGCCCAGAGATGGGTTAGCCCCTCCTAATCTGCTGGCAGACCACTTTACAGTCCTTTCCCACCCTGACTTCCCCACACCCCTGGTTCTACAGTGCTTTATTTCACCCTTTACATAATACAAGGAGATGACAACTTCTGCTGCTTAAGCATGCAAGAAATGATAAACTGAACCCAAAATACCAACCACAAAAATCTTTTAAAAATTAGAAAAAGACATTTCACACATTTCATAGCAGCACTTGGGCAGTACTAATAGTATTAATTAGTCATTTCTAGCTAACTGTTTCAACATGAGATTCTGCACCAACCTGACCCTGGCAGAATTATCCGCTTACTTTCTATATCACGTAGTTTTCTGATACTTGTATATGTATATATGCATACATGTATGTGTATGTATGGATGGCTGTGTGTACGTACACACAGACACGCAAAAAGATCTACAGTAACATTTCAGAAGACACGATTTAACTTTTCACCTGCCAGCTGGTCTTCCTGGCACAGAGGCACAGGGACCTCCTCCTTGGCCGTAAGCTAAGGATCCAGGTGAGGCTGAGCTCCATTCTCAGAACAGTTAACAGAAAGGCTTCTCCTACAGCCATTCTTTCCCCTTCCCCCTTTTTAAAAACATGGACATCACACTGTACATGCAATGTGTCTTTCCCTCGCCCAAACACTGCTAATTTACTTTATGTCATGAAAAAGTTGTAATCAATTGTTTAAACGACTGCAAAATATTTCAATGTATATAAACCATATTTTATTGAATTATTCTTCTCTGGATAGGTACCAAGTTTTTCAATTTTCTGCTATTAGAGATAGCAGAAATAACATATTAATGAATACATTTGTATAGGATTGTATTTTTTATGATATCAGGTAAAATCAATGATATTTTGCTGCTAATAGGATCAAAATCTTTAAAATGCCAAGAGGCACTGAAACAAAGTTAATTATTTTCTGTGCTTTCCTAAGCTAATTTGGCGGTCTCCTGTGAGAAGCTGGGTGAAATGTGGAAAATCTAATTTTTCCTTCTTGAAGAGACAAAAAGAAACCTAACTAGCATGATTATCAAGACCCAGAGCAGCTTAACAGTTTTCACTTACTATTTCTCCTAGTAGGACCACATTTTCTCCTCTGACTACAAAAATCCCTCGAGGAATATCGCCGTACTTCTTGCCCACGTGAATACGCTCCACAGTCTGATGCAGCACTAAGTTAGCTATAAGTGTATGGGGAGGAAACAACGACATTTACTTCAAATTATTGGGCAAAGGTCCATAACTCAATCAGCTATTTTGAGTAGAAAAGATTTAGCTAAACATGATTTCCAAACTTTCTGATTCTGGGAAAAGCTAACATTTCAAACAATCTTCTCCTATTTCATTAAGACACACCACGTAGGAGACTTTAAAACAATTACAAACTGAGAGACGATTTGTGAATACATTGCACTAATCCGTGGATGATGGTGGGAATAAGTTAACAAAATTAAATTCCTTTTATCAGTTAATTGCTAATATCAACATGACTGTAAGAAAATATAAATGAGTAGGGCACTAGGAAGACCCCAAAGCCTAAACAGCTGCAGAGATTAACACTCTGGCTTTTTAGAAAGAAACAGTGTTTCTATGTTGTGTGGGAATGCGTATGTGATGATTTCCAAAGATTTAACTTTGTTTCAGTACTTAAGATTCATTTAAGCCAATGCAATAACCTATTTTTTCATTTTGTTAGATAACCATACCTGGTAATCTGAGAGTAAAGTCAGTATTTACTACTTTTCCCTCAAAGCAGTCTGATGCATTTGACTTAAAATTTAGAACTTCAATCTGTTAAGAATAATCATTTTTCTTCTTTCAATTGGTAATATTTGTCATATTTGAAGAAAAGCAGATATCTAAGTTCTTATCTTCTATCATTCTTACAAGTATTTCAATTATATTGTTTTCTCCTCATGCTCAAGTCCACTGACCTAGCAGATGGCCAACAAATGTTGATATGAACTGTCCTTGAAACAGAAGCAAATAGAGATCTCTGTAGAAAAATGCTGGATGCAAAACAAACACGGAGACTCCTGAGTCTGAAGTATCCCTAAGTGTAATATCTTGAGCTTAACGTTGTGGTCTCTAAAAAGCTTCAGGAAATGCCTTCTACCACGTTTTCAGTGGACAGGGAGGGATTATCTTCAGTGCAGGAAGTGCTCTGAAGAGTAGCTGCACCCAAGCCAATGTACAAACGAGCAGCTTTTTCAGGGGACTGAGTCCACGTCTACCATTTGGCTCCCTCTAACGGGGAAAATAAAATAGGCCAAATATTGTAATCCCATGTTTTAGTGAAAACCAGTTTTAGAAATACAAGCTTATAAGTACAAGCTTTTGAACCACCTAACCATAATTTAGAAAACAATGATGTAATGACTCATAATAGTATTCTATTATGCCTGACATGGAAAAAAGTTGCAGATAAATTTCAACACGAAATAACAAGCATACAATGGGCAGCCCTTATTATCCAGCGTATAAGAGAAGTCCATAACTAATACATACCAAATTGATCAATGCTTCTTAAAAAGCCTATCAGTGTCCTTCCATCTCGAAGCAGGACCAAGTGCTTTTCTGGAGGGAGGAAAAAAGATCTTCAAAAAATAGCTGCAGTGAGTTTAAAGGGTAACAACAAAAATGAAATTAATAGTTTAAGCCCTACTACTTCCGCTTCTAAGGTATTTACAGAGAAGTTCGTTGGGAAATTAGAGGGATGACCAAGACAGCCTTGCATTCACATTAGAAGATCAGTGGTGACAAGAATCAGAGCAGTGTCGCAGAGTGGGAAAAGGACTGCGTGAGCAGTCAGGAAGCCCGACTGACTGGCTCTAGCTGCTGCTGCTTGACAGTTAAACCCTTTCAATGTTACGTCAGTTTCTATATCTGAAAATTGAGACATTTAGTCTAGTGATCTTTAAGATCTTAATTCTAGAATTATTTTCCCCTCAACTTAGAGGAGCTTCTGTTTAACACCGTGGAATCAGGGAAGGCTTAAATAAAAATAATGCCTCAGATGTGTCAAATGAGGATGCTGATAATAAGCTAGAGCAAAAATTCAATAATGTTTATTAATGTGCTCTCTAGGGCCTAGAGGTACAGTAGAGAATAAGATTCAGAAAGTCACCAACTTTATGAACTTATATTCCTGGTGAAGGAAAGCAAACAAATAAAAAAATGACCTACTGTGATTGGTACAATGGAGATAGCAGGATGGTTTGATGAAGAGAGGGGAAGTAGCTCCAGAAGAGAGGTGGCTAGAGAAAACCTCTCTGAAGAGGTGACTTTGAGCTGATACTGAAGGACAGCAAGCCAGTCACTAGAATAGCTAGCAAAATTCATTCATTCATTTCTTGAGTGCCATGCATAAAGTACTTTCTAGATGCAGAACAGAGGAAGAAGACAGTGAGTCTTCCCTGAAGGAATTGTCTTCCTTGGGCTATAATTAAGAGCCATAAGATTGCAAATCTTAATTATACGAGACTGAGAGAAACTCTATCTAGCCAGAGGAGGTATCTGAGTTGGACCTTGAAAGGTAGATGTTTTGGCCATAGGAAAAGTGACAGGGAAGGGGAAGAGGAGGGAAATCTGTAATGCAGACAAGAGGGAAAACAAAAGGCTAAGTATTCATGTTTGGCTAAAAGTTGAGGGTGTGAAGGGAAATAGAAGACGAAGTCAGAAAGGTCCTGGGAGCAAGATGAGTTTGGATGTGACTTCACAGGGAATAAGAAAACTTTGAAGACTGAACTGGCAGAAAAGGGAGAGCAGTTACGAGGCTATTCCCAGAGCCTGAGACATGAAGAAGAGACCTGAATCAAGGTAGAGAGGGAAAGGGAGAGGATGAGAGGATTAAAACTGTGCATTTATAAGTGATGGGATTTGTCAACTAATTGAGTTTGTATATGTGGGTATGTGTGAGAGAGTGGGGTGCTGAAGAGATGAGTTAAAGACGACATAGGAATCTTGAGTCACCATGTCAGGGAGGACCATTTACCAAAAGTCGGGAGTAAAAGAAGCAAGCTCAGGGTGGAAGGTTATTAGCTGTTTGTGATTCTGAAGTGCTATCAGGACACCTATGCAGACAAGTCAACAGGGAGTTGGAAATGTAAGACTGGAATGCCAAAGAGGTCAGAATTAGAGCAATTTTGGATAAGTCCACAAAGAGGTAATATAACTATTAAAGGCCAGGAGATCTTCTGGAGATTTAAAGAAAGAAGCAGGCCAAAGATGAAAACTGAGACTGTCTATTTTAGGGAAGAACAACAGTTGGAGAGATAAGAAAATGAGTAAGGACCATTGTTGGAGAAATCAAGAGAAGAGAATTAAGAATCCAGTGGTAATAGTATTACTATGCTGCAGAGGGGCGGGAAGAGCTCAGAAGAGTGCATCAGACTGATGCCTTTTAATAATGTAACTTCAGTAGTGCATTGACAACAAAATTTGATTTCCAGCGGTAATAGAGGCAGTCTATTGCAGGTGGTCAGGAAGTAGAGTTGAAATGGAGGTGATTAAAGAGGTTTCGGGGTAAAAATATGAAAAAGGGATGGGATTTTGATGGGGAGACACAACTGAGAAAAAAATTGAGATGGAGGGACATGAACATACATGAAAGGAGGGATCCAGGAAGAGAAAGAGAGACCATATGAGAGAAAAAGGATACTAACAGAAGAAGGTTCCAGATGCAGTGGGAGGAAAGAGTAATAAAGAAACTGAATGGGAGGACTACTTTCTACTTAAAGGATAAGATGGGTAAAATACAGAAAGACTGAGGAGACAGGAGGAAAGTGTGTGTGAAGTGGACAATGAAGGGTGCATATAAAGTGGCTTCAAACTTTTCAGTAGAGGAGGGGGCTTGGAAACTGTAAGAAGGGGTTAGAGGACTTAAGAATAAAAATTATTTTTATTAAAGTGGCAGAATGTGTTAGGGACCTCAAATAATTCAGATACATAACAAGAGAGGTGAGGGCTAAAGGGCATTCTCATTCAACTAAAATGGAAGATTTCATTACACATCACAGAAAGGCTCGTACAGTGGTTATTCATATATAAATTTGGTCCAATTTACAACACATTTCCTTTCAATAGCAAAATCACTAATTTGGGTTTAAAAAATGATTTCAGACCATGATAAAAAGAGAATTTAATCTTAGACTCCTTTAATTTGCATACATAGTAACTGTAGATATAGTTGTAACTTGTTCGGAACTGTGTGTAAACCACTGTGCAGCAATTACAAGTTAACGAGACAGATCACACTATTAAAACGATTAAAAAAATGTTGCTAGAGGAAAAACTCACAGATGAGAGCTTAGAAAAAGGAAAGACAGGACAATTCTAAGTGGCTCTTCTGTTTTACAGGCCTGAGCTCCTCTTCAGGACGACGGCTAAGAATAAGGGAGGTCTTCTTAGAAAAAGGAAAAGAAAACTGTCTAACAGAAAAAAAGGAAGTTTGAAGTGACTCAGTTTTTCCATAAAAGTCAATACCTTGTCTGGTAGTGGTCTCTACTACCATAACCTAAAGTGCTAAAGACCTCACCGTAAAAGAAGACTGCAAATGACTACACAGCATAAAGCCTAAGTTTACTGCAATTAAGTTCAACTGCTGTTGTCTTACTATTTTCGTTTCTCGATGAGTCTCTTCTCTAAGTATTATCATCCATCCACCAGTAACAACCTGGTACTTCGAAATACCGCAGGTGGAAGACAATGGACCGGGCCGGGAGGGAGCGGGCGCAACTTTCGCATCTGGGCCTCAGCAGCCGCGTCCCTCGGAAGCAGGAATGAATTCGACAGCTTGTGCCTCACCAGTCCCGGGACTGGTGGAGACTGCGAGAGGCAGCACAGAGATAGGAGGTGGGCAAACGGTGTGTCCCGTGGCTCCTCCATCCCGTGGAGGACGTCAACGCCCAACATTCACCACTGTGCTAAAAGCACACTGCGCCCCCGCCCCAGACTCAGTCTACGAGCTCTCTCCGAAGAGGCACATGCCCGGGAGGAAGGGTCTCACCCCAGACTTCGCCCGGAGGAGATGAGCTACTCACTGTCGATGTCCTCGATGAGGCTGGCAGTGCCGGGCATATAGTTCATTTTGAGCTGAGATAAGGCTGCAATGTAGCGGCGGTGGCCCAGTGCGTGCAACACCTGCTTCCTCCTACCGCAGTCGCCGCCTGGGCGGGACCGGGACACACAGCCGAACCTGCACCAGGACGTCTGCCCCGGCTTTCAGCAGCCGGGGCCCGCCGGAAACTCCTCCATATTACCCCCACCCACTTCCGGTATCACGTGGTCGTCCTCAGGAAGAGGCGGGACCGTCATGGGGTCTGCACGCCCTTTCCTCATCCCTTTTAAGAGGGGGGAGAAATTTAGGTTGACTAGATGGTGGGAAAATAAGTTCTCCCTTTTAAGAAACACAGTGCCGCCCCTCCTTTCCCTGCTGCCTAGACCCCAGAGTCGCGGATCCCCGTGCCTCAACTCTCAGCACTCGGCAGCCGAAGGGGCGGGACCGGGCCTGGGATTGGCTGTCCCCGGCCGACCCCCCTTCACTGTGGTCCAGTCCCTCTAGCCCGCAGACGCCTGCGCAATGGGCCGGCCGTGGGGGGCGGGAAGCACTGCGGGGCAGTGGAGCCCATGTCGGCCTTGAGGCGCTCGGGGTACGGCCCCAGTGACGGTCTGTCTTATGGCCGCTACTACGGGCCTGGGGGTGGAGATGTGCCCGTGCACCCACCGCCTCCCTTATATCCTCCTCGCTCTGAACCTCCCCAGCCTCCCGTTTCCTGGCGGGGGCGCGGGGGAGGCGCGGCTGAGACCCCCTGGCCGGGAGACTGCGGAGGAAGCGATGGCTACTATCCGTCTGGAGGCGCCTGGTCGGAGCCGGGGCGAGCTGGAGGAAGCCACCAGGTAAGCTTTGCGCCGTCTCCCCGGGGAGATCCGATCGGCGAGTGTTTGGGGTGAGGGCCATTGGGATTGATATACCTCCAGAGTTCGTAATGGATCGGATTTCATATTTGTTTTCCTTAGGGGGTTGGAGATACAAGCTGGGATCGTGGGTGGGGGGATGTGCTTGTGTTCTCTTCGCCCCTCCTCTTCTGCTTCGACCATAATAAATGTGTCTATTACCGTTGAAAAAGGAGAAAATCCTGTGCTGACTTGCTCAGCTAAGTAGCAGGCTGGGGAATCTCCCGCCTTGGAACGATGTTGGGCTGGGGGGACCTGGCTCTGCGTTTGGAGTCAAACAATTTATCCTGCGTGGCTCGTCAGGCCGGCTCTCCCCGAGAAGGGAGGCGGCTGCAGCCCCCGCCGTCACTCAGAACCCCTCCCGCGGAGAAGGAACAGGAAGGAAGGGAGGCTGCTGATTTAGCCCTTTGCCCTACTGCTTTGCCCCGGATTGAATCATGCATAATCAGTGTTAGAAAGCACCTTTACCTGGATTGTTTTATTTAATCTTCACGGCGACTGGAACGTAAATGTCATTACAGCGTCCCTATTTTACGATTAAAGACCCATTAGCTCTGAGAGGTTAACTCACTTGTTCAGTAAACTCAGACCTATAACGTTTTTTTCCTGCCGGAAATATACCTCTGTTTTGTTAATGTGGTATTCTTAGTAAAGAATTATTGTTATATGGTGGGGGGGCACACCTCTCTTTTCGTTCAGGAATTATAACATCCTTATTGGTTGAAAATGTAATAGTGCAATTCCCATACATCGTCGGTGGGGATGTAAAATGGTTCAGTGCTTTGGAAAATAGTTTGGCAGTTCCTCAGAACGTTAACATAGAGTTAGCATATTACTCAGCAAGTCTGCTCCTAGATATATAGCCAAGAAACTGAAAACATATGTCCACGTTAAAACTTGTATATTGCGTGCTCATAGCAGCATTATTCATAACAGCCAAAAGGAGAAATAACCCAATGTCCATCAGTTGATGAGTAGATAAAATATGATATATTTATACAATGACGTTATTTAGCCATAGAAAGGAATGAAGTACTGATAGTTTCTGCAACACGGATGAACCTTGAAAACATCATGCTACATGAACGAAGCCAGTCACCCAGACCACATATTGTACGATTCTATTTAAATGAAATGTCCAGAATAGGCAAATCTGTAGAGAGAAAGATTAGTGGTTGCCAGGGGCTGGGGGATTAGGGACGTTGGGGATGATAGATAAAGGCTATAGGGTTTCTTTTTGCGATGATGAAATGTTCTGGAGTTAGGTAGTGATGATGATTGCATAGTTTTGAATATACTAAAAACCGTTGAATAGTACACTTTAAAAGGGTGGGTTTCATGGTGTGTTAGTTGTATCTTTAAAAAATTACGTGAGAAAAAACATTTAGTAGTAAGAGGTTAATTGTGAAGAAAGGTCCATATGTTCTCCATCTAAATTTGGAATAAGTAGGCCCACAGACTTTAATCCCACGGTAGAGTAGAGTGATGAGATGCTTGGCCTATAAGTAGCAAACTAGACCAAAGGTCAATTCAAGGGAAAGAGGAAAGGACCATTAAACTGATGACTTCTACTTGGGCCTGCTATATTATTAAAACAAAAGTATGTTTTGGGGATAAGGTTAGAGAAGTTATGATTTTAGTTTTGTGTAGGGGGTTGTAAGGTATGGTTGAGTGTTGGTGTGCGTATATAGGGTGGTTCTCGGTGCTGTAGGAGTTGGACATAAAGCTAGAATGTGTAATGGGTCTTTGCAAACCATTCCAAGAGTTTATCTTTCAGGTTGATGTTTCTGAAACTTGAAAAGTGTAGGATGGTAATGTCTTATGCAGCAATAGAAAATTAATGCAAAAGATGTGCATGTTGTCACAGATGTTGCAAATGTTTTGTTTCCCCAAATTTGTTGTTTTTTTT
Organism: Equus asinus; assembly: GCF_041296235.1. Lineage (NCBI taxonomy): Eukaryota > Metazoa > Chordata > Mammalia > Perissodactyla > Equidae > Equus > Equus asinus. The sequence goes on along the minus strand of NC_091816.1, from coordinate 6,630,001 downwards.
TAACTTTATTGTGGTTTTTGACATATAAGTTTTACATTTTTACGTAGTCAAATATGTCAAACTAAAAAAAAGGGGGTACAGGAGCCCTTTAAAGCCCTACTACTCAGAAAGTGTGGTCCTGGGGGGCCGGCCTGTGGCCAACTGGTTAAAGTTCTGTGTGCACTCTGCTTTGGCGGCCTGGGTTCACGGGTTCGGATCTTGGGTGTTGAGCCATTTCACTTATCAGCCATGCTGTGGAGGCATCCGACATAGAAAACAGAGGAAGATTGGCAGCAGATGTTAGCTCAGGGTGATCTTCCTCACACACACACAGAATTGTGGTCCATGGACCAGAGGTTTCAGTGTCATTTGGAGATTGTTAAAAATGCAGAAGAAGATCCCTAGGTGATTCATGTACACGTTCATGTTTGAGAAGCACTGCTGTATAGAATTAAATATATTGAGATGATGTTGCACTGAACCACTACAAAGACTTGACTGTATTAACATTTAAATATGGCAAGGAATAAAAAGATAGAAATCTACCACTCCCTTTTTCTTTCTTTTCTTCCCTCGATAGCTATACTTGCAGCACTGTAGTTTGATCCCTGAACTAGCAGCATCTACATCACCTAGGAGTTTGTTGGAAATGCCATATCTCAGGCTCTGCCCTGGACCTTCCGAACCAGAATATGCATTTTAACAAGATCTCCAGGTGCCTCACCTGTTCCTTTAGAACAAGTCGTGGAGAGAGAGAGAGAGGGAGTGCGCAGGCAAGCTGAGAAGGAAGCCTCAATCCGCAGTCTTTTACAGCCTAATCTCGAAAGTGATATGACGTCACTTCTGCGGTATTCTGTTTGGTCATAGAGACCAACTCTGGTACAGTGTGGGAGGCAGCTTCACAAGGTTGTGAACACCAGGAGGCAGGGATCATTGGGGGCCACCTTGGAGGATGATTACAACAGGAAGGAATCGGGGACAGAGAGCTCAGTTAGGCCCCAGAGTGCAGAAGAGAGCAAAAAGGGCATTTGTTTGAACCATGTCTAAATATAGACAGGTTTTTTTCATCATTTTATAAAAATTTTTAACCAAACAGAAAAGTTGAAAGAATTCTACAGTGAATATCCCATATATCCACCACCTAGATTGTGTAATTAGCATTTCTTATATTTGCTTTATTACATCTGTCTATCTTATTTTTTGGATGCATTTCCGTACAAGTCGCATAGATTTGAAAGACATTTTCAAAGGTATATATCGACTGGAAGTGAGGGATGCAGGAGAAACGGCAGGTGATTCTGAGGTTTTAGTATTTCATAGGAATAAAGGTTTCATGGAATTAAAAAGGAAGAGGAACAGGTGTTTTGGGGAAGTTATGGTTTATAGTTTTATACGCAAAGAACTAGTGATTGGTTAATAGAGGAGCTTAAAAAAATATGAAGTACAAAGACTTGGCAAGCACTCATCTACTGCCTTTAGTTCACTTGCGCTGGAAGCCAAGTTAGTCACAGTGGTTACTATGTGTCAAGCTCTGGATGCAATGTATGCAACTGAGTAGAGAGAAATTTGTGATTTTCTGTATTTGTTTTTTGATGTTGATGTCTTTGTGGCAGCTAGGAGTTGTTTTCTGTGGGAGCAAAACTGTAGATGTGGGGCTCAGGAGAGAGATGGTGGGTGGAGATTGAGAGGCATCAGATATAAGCATTGCTGAATTACCCAGCTGGGGACTGTTGCCAGGGGAGATCTTTGAGAGTCTAGAATAGGGGACAGAGAAAGAGGATGCAAAAGAAGATGATGAGGGAGAATACTCAGAAAGACAGTAGGAAAATCAGGAAAGTCATGCAATGCAAACCAAACAAAAATGCCATTATTTTGCAGGTAAGTGATATGAAAACTGAGAAGAAGCTGTTGGATTTGTCAATTAAAAAGATATTGTTGATTTTAGTGGTGAGAGTTTCAAATAGTATGAAAGTAATGAAGGGGAGGTTTGGGTGAGAAGACCAGTAGTGTAAACTGTACTTCCGGAAGTTTATGTAGTAAACTTAGTAAATGGAAACATGACCGAGAATCAGGATTGAGGGAAGAGCTTTTAGGATTGGGGCCTTGAGTGTGTTTGTAAGCAGAGGAGAATAACCTAGTAGATTGAGAAAAAGATGCGACCAAAGGATGGACTATAGCTTGGGAAGAGGGAGGTTAAGTGAGGAAGAGCTGAGAAACGTCTTCCGAGCTAGAGGGGAAAATGTAAGTTTTGGAGTTGGAGGGGAGGGACATTGAGGGAGTTTGTAGCTCTTGGTGTCCTCTCTCGGTGCAGTAGGAGTCTAGGTCATCTGACAGGAAAGGAAGTGGGATGGGATGAGCTGGGAATTTGATATGATAAATATTTGAAACAGGTGCTACATAGGGGAAAGGGGGAAATTGTAGAGAAGCATGGAAGAGATCCAAATGAGATTGAAAATAAAAAAATTGTGATGATGATCAATACAGGAGCATACAGCACTTTTCAGTGATTTTGGAATATATAGCTATAAAAATAATTTATAGTGTACTTTTCTAATAATTTTTATGTAATTCTTGTGAAAAATGTAAACAAATTTGTAAACGGAAGTTAGGTAGCACCAGCACCAGTTGGATTCCTATACTGTTAGATTTGTTTGGGCTGGTTATTTCTAGGAGGCATTGTTGGTAAGTCACTTTGTACATTTGTACATATATCCACTTCTTACAAAACTAGTTAGTTCTAAGGTAAGTATTAAAGGAGTTGACTCCAGCCTTCATCTGAGATTTAAGTATTTCTTCTTAAAAGAGAAGAACGAAAATAAATTTATTACCTTCTTGTATATATATCTTTTTTTTGGTGAGCAAGATTGGCCCTGAGCTAACATCTGTTGCCAGTCTTCCTCTTTTTGCTTGAGGAAGATTGTTGCTGAGCTAACATCTGTGGCAATCTTCCTCTATTTTATGTGGGATGCTGTCACAGGATGGCTTGATGAGCAGTGCTAGGTCTGCGGCTGGGATTTGAACCTATGAACCCCAGGCCGCCGAAGCAGAACATGTAAACTTAACCACTATGCCACTGGGCTGGCCCCATCTTCTCGCATAATTTTAATCAAATTTCCTTTGCCACAAAAACTTTAATTCACATTATTGTCACTTGTGAAAACCTTTTATCATCTTTATCTAGTTTACATCATCTTTTATCACCTTAGTGTAATTTCAGACAACAAATAGAAAGTTTAGAAAGAGTTAGGCACCTGATAGAATTGGCACCTTGGTTTATAGAACAGAGATCAGCTTCAGCCAGCTTCCTGTAAAACCAAATGCTGTTTCATAGAATTAGTGTCACATTAGGAGGGTCATGAGCCAAAGACTTTCATTATTACTGGGGATATTTTTAGATTTGTTCTATTTTGTCCAAAGAGAAAAAAAAAAGAGGTAAAGAAAATGTTTTTTATTAAGACTTAATAAAATTAATAATTTTTACCACTTCATTGAGGACATTCATTTTTTCATTAAAAAATTATGGTATGTTTACATATTGTAAATTTTACCTTTTTAAAGGTGTAGTTCTCTGAGTTTTGACAAATGCCTATAGTCATGTAACCACTACCACAATTAGGGCAAAGATGTTGATCTCTCTTCTTTAAGAAAAAGACTCCTAGGATAAAATGGAAGATGTAATTTTCGTTCATCTCTAAAGTTATAGAAAAGGAATGTGTTTTTTATTTTTTAAAAGTATCATGAGCTCGTTTGCATAATATATGTATATATTCAATATTTTGGATGTATTTCAGTCAGTTGCAGTCATTCTTTTTATTGCTTAAATAGACCCATACCATGCCAATGGGAGCCCCTTCTTGGCTTCTAAGTCCTTTTGACTTGACCTGTTGATTTTTGATGGCTTCTTTGATTTCTGGTACAAGATATCCAGGGTCATTTGGTGTATATTCTGTACCAGACATATAATAAGCCATTCCTTTAGAAAACCTTGATTTTTTCTTAATGGAGAGTTATATTTAGAAGGTGTATATGTCAGGATCCAGGCAGGAGAACAGAAGCTACACTAGTCCTTTTATAAGAGGGAATTTGATTTAGGAAACTAGTTACATTGGTATTGGAAATCAGAAAAGGCAAAAAGAGAAAATGGAAATAACACAGAAGATAGTGACTGCAGGAAACAGCTACAACTCCTAGGGCTGGGGAATAAAGAGAAGAGGTTGGGGTTATTAGAACTTGGAAACTTGAAAGAATGGACTGGTTGGAACCCAGGAGGAGGCACTGCCTAGCTGATGCTGGTACCTCTGCGGGAGTTCTGGGAAAACCAGAAGAATCTGGAGACTGCTACTAACTGACTGCTGCCTCCAGGTTGAAGGGCATTGTTGGGCGGACACTGACAGAAGCAGCAAGCAAGCAAGCAAACAAACAACAAGGAGCAAGTCCATTCTCCGCTCCTTGAACCTAATGCCCTGTATTGGCAGTATCAAAAAGGAAGCATGTGGCAAAGAAGAGATGTCTGCAGACTCCCAGTCCTGCATCACAGAGCCACTTATAGAATGCTGTGTTTGGAGCTGAGAGGCAGTAGCTTAATAACATTCGAGTGCTAAGTATACTGATTGCTATTGTGTTGTTATTGCTTCTAGATCTTTTCAATGCACAGAGTTATAAAGTAAGTATTTTTAAGTAGAAAAATGAGTTCATATTTATATTAATTCAAATTTAGCATTATGGATTATTTTTACTTCTTTGATTCTATTTATTACTTTTCTCGTATGGAAAATTTTTTTTTTTAAAGATTGGCACCTGGGCTAACAACTGTTGCCAATCTTTTTTTTTTTTTCTGCTTTATCTCCCCAAACCCCCGCTGTACACATTGTATATCTTAGTTGCAGGTCCTTCTAGTTGTAGGATGTGGGACGCCACCTCACCGTGGCCTGATGAGGGGTGCCGTGTCTGTGCCCAGGATCCGAACCCTGGGCTGCCGCAGCAGAGTGCGTGAACTTAACCACTCAGCCATGGAGCTGGCCCCTCGTATGGAAAATTTTGATTCCTAACAATATTAAGATAATTACATATACTTGCACAACCCTACAATAATTTATAAAATAAGTTCAAAATAATGCCAGGTTCCAGTTCTGGCATGTCAGCATGAGGAGCTCTGTGGACCCAGTCCCCAGTGAAACTGGTAAAAATTATTTTAAAAAAACAACCAATCAAAGTCTCTGGAAATAGTCTTAGGGAATATAGGAAATGAAGAAACATTTATTCTGGAAAATTTACTCAAAATCACTAAGAACAGTAAGTATCTGTGCTATTTGAACCAAGACCTACTCCACTCCCCCCCTCCCAGCTTGATGAGACAACAACTCTGTTCCAGACTGGCGCAGCCAAGAAAACAGGGCTCCCTGTCCCCGCAGGTCCCAGTCACAGGGTTATCATCCTGGGAGGGGCAGTACATTAACATTTCTCATCTTGCCCCAGCTGCTGTTGCTGAGGCCAAGTTCTGGGTAATTGTGGCCAAGCAGTGGTGGTTTCCTTCTTCTGCCCCATCCCTGCTTTTGGGATGGAGACCTTACCTTGGGCAGGGCACTGCTGAGAATACGGGTGCTCTGATCACCCTTCCCCTAGCTTGTAAGGCAAGCTGAGAAGGCCCGAGGCTACTGCCCTTTTCCCCTAGGTGCTCAGCTCTTAAAGCAGGGATGTCCCTCAGAGAAGCACACCATTGTCCCCAACCAGCTGCAGAGCATGGCTCAGACGTTTTATGTGGAAACAGAAGCATGCTGTAAAACAGGTAGCTCCTAATCTTTTCCCAAAGGAACTGACTTTATTTGCAACATTGTGGAGAAGCTGAAACCTAAAGATATTCTCGAAAGCTAGAGGTTGTTGTGAAAAGCAATTGGGAGGAAACTGGTAGATTCATTGGTGATATAAACTAAACTGTAGGCCAGGTAGTTTGCTGGAGAGAACTGGGAAAGAGATGGCTGGGAGGAGCCCTTTGGGGTCAGAACAAATCTCAAACACTGACTTTGGGAAATATCCCTTCCAAGAAGCCCAAATTTGATTGGATCAGTTTGTGGAGCAATTTCTGTCCCAGGGTCTTGTGGAAAACAATAGATAAATCAGCTGGAACTTTGTAGAGCTTTAACAGCTGGGTGTGGTCAAAGAAAGATATATATACACGCATACACACACACATACATATAAACTCATTAAATTAAAATGTTACATTAGAAGATATTCACTTAATGCAAAAGAAAGCAGTAAAAGAATAGAGGGACAAAAACAGACATGAGATATAGAAAACAAAAAAGTAAAGTGGCAGATGTAAATCCAGCTATATCAATAATATCATTAAAAGTGAATGGATTAAACAATCCAATCAAAGACAAGAGATTTTCAGACTAAATAAATAAAAAAGAAGACTCAACTATATGCTTTTGTGAGATAATAGAGAAAATATATATTGTTCTTGGCTCTGGGTTCCTGGCATGGAGCTCCTGAAACCCTTGTAAATTCCTGAGCAATAAGAACACTAAGAGCATCTTTTGTTCTAATATTTGGTCTGTGATCCTGGTTCCTAACACAGAGCTCCTAAATCCCTTGGAATTTCCTGGGTGATAGGATTGTCTTTTGTTCTAATGAGGTGACTCTGGGTGGTCTCCTGGATGGGTCCTGGATGGGGCTGGTCACCAGAAAGACCAAACCATGATTAGAAGCTTGGAATTTTCAGCCCTGCTTCCCATTCTCAAGAGAGGGGAGAGGGGCTGGAAATGAAATTAATAATTGATTATGCCTACATGAGGAAGCTTCCCAAAAATCCCAATAGTATGGGGTTCAGAGAGCTTCCAGGTTGGTGAATACATCCACTTCCTGGGAGGGTGACGTACCCCAACTCCATGGGGACAGAAGCTCCTGCACTTGAGACCCTCCCAGACCTCGCACTATGTCTCTCTTCATCTGGCTGTTCATCTGTATCCTTTATCATATCCTTTAAGAAACTGGTAAATGTAACAACAGTCATGTGTCACTTAACAATGGGGATACATTATGAGAAATGCATCGTTAGACTGTTTCCTTGTTGTGCAAACATCATAGAGTATACTTACACAAACCTAGATAGTATAGCCTGCTATACACCTAGTACCTAAGGTACTAATCTTATGAGACCATTGTTGTATATATGTGGTCCATTGTTGACTGAAATGTCATTATGTGGTGCATGACTGCAAGTGTTTCCCTGAGTTCTGTAAGTTGTACTAGCAAATAATCAAATCTAAAACGGAGAAGGTCAGTGGAACCTCTGATTTGTAGCAAGTCAGACATAAGTTGTGGGTAACCTGAGGACCTACTACTTGAGATTGGCATCTGAAGTGGGAGGCAGTCTCATGGGACTGAGCCCCTAACCTGTGGTATCTGATGCTATGTCCAGGAAGATAGTGTCAGAATTAAGTTCAATTGTAGTACACCCAGCTGGTGGGACAAAATCGCTTGGTGTGGGGAACCCCCCCCATATGGTATCAGAAGTGTTGTGAGTGTAGTACTAGTGTGAGATTAAAGGAGAAACATAGGAGTGTATTCTCTCTTCTTCTATTTTTTAGAAGAATTTGTGAAGAATTGGTTTCAGTTCTTTAAATATCTGGTAGAATTCACTCGTGAATTCACTAGTCCACCTGGACTTGGGCTTTGTTTGTGGGTAGTTTTTTTACTACCAATTCAATCTCTTTACTTGTCAGAGACCTATTCAAATTATCGATTTCTCCTTGAGTTAGTCTTGGTAGCTTGTATCTTTCTACAGTTTGTCCATTTCACCTGAATTACCCAGTTTATTGCTATACAATTATTCATAGTGTTCCATTATAATCCTTTTTATTTCTGTAAGATCAGTAGTAATGTCCTCTCTTTCATTTCTGATTCTAGTAATCTGAGTCTTCTCTCTTTTTTTTCTGGGTCAATCTAGCTAAAAGCTCATCAATTTTGTTGATCTTTTCAAAGAACTAGCCTTTAATTGCAGTGATTTCCTCTATTGTTTTTCAATTCTCTATTCTGTTAATTTCTACTCTTATTTTTATTATTTCCTTCTTCTGCTTGCTTTAGGTTTAGATTGCTCTTCTTTTTCCAGTGTCTTGAGATGGAAGGTTAGGTTATTTATTTGACATCATTCTTCTTTCTTTTTTTTTTGTGATTGTGATTTTTTTGGTGATTTGTGATTCTATGAAGCCATTGTTACCCTGATACACAAACCAGACAAGCACATCACAAGAAAAGAAAACACAGACTAGTATCTCTTATTAATATGGATGCAAAAATCCTCAAAAAAACATTAGCAAACTGAATCCAGCAACATATAAAAAGAATTATATACCGTGACCAAGTGGGGTTTATCCCAGGAATGCAAGGTTGGTTTAATATCTGAAAATCAATTGACATAATACACTATAAAAATCAAATAAAAAGCAAAACCCCTACGATTATCTCAATAGACGCAGAAAAAGCATTTGACAAAATCCAACACTGTTTCATCATAAAAACACTCCAAGAATACAAGGAAATTTCCTCAACCTGATAAAGGGATCAGGTTGCTTTCCCCTAAGATCAGGAACAAGACAAGGATATCTGCTTTTGGCTCTTCTGTTCAACATTACTGGAGGTTCTAGCTAGGGCACTTGGGCAAGAAAAAGAAATAAAAAGGCATGTATAACTTATATGTCTATATGGAATAGTATTGAGAGTTCAGAAATAAATCTATGTATCTGTGGTCAGTTAATTTTTGACAAGGATGCTGGGACCATTCAGTGAGGGAAAGAATAATCTGTGGCACAACATATGGTGCCATGACAACTGGACAGTCACATAACAAAGAATAAAGTTGGACCCTCATACCATATACAAAAATTAACTCAAGGGCCGGCCCTGTGGTTGAGTGGTTGAGTGGTTAAGTTTGCGCATTCCGCTTTGGCAGCCCAGGGTTTCACTGCTTCAGATCCTGGGCTCACACCTAGCACTGCTCATCAAGCCATGCTGAGGCAGCGTCTCACATAGCAGAGCCAGAAGGACCTAGACGTGGAATATACATCTATGTGCGAGGGGGCTTTGGGGAGAAGAAGAAGGAAAAAAAAGATTGGCAACAGGTATTAGCTCAGGTGCTAATCTTTAAAAAAACCCAAAACCTTAAAATGGATCATAGACTTAAATGTAAGAGCTAAAACTAAAAATCTTAGAAGAAAATGTAGGGGTCAATCTTTATTACTTTGGATTTGGCAATGATTTCTTAGATAAGACACATAAAGCACAACCAACGAAAGAAAAAATTGATACATTGGACTTTATAAAAATTAAGAACTTTGTTGTTCAAAGGACAGCATCAAGAAAGTGAAAAAGAAGGAAATGTTTGCAAATTATATATTTGAAAAAGGACATGTTTCTAAAATATGTAAAGAACTCTTAAAACTGGACAATAAACCTATAAATAACCCAATTTAAAAATGGGCAAAACATCTGAAGAGACAGTTCTCTAAAGAAGGTATACAAATGGCCAATGAGCACGTGAAAAAATGCTCGACATCATTAGTCATCAGGGAACTGCAAATCAAAGCCACAATGAGATACCACTTCGCACTCACTAGGATGGCTATAAAAACAAACAAGCAAAACCACAGAAAAAACAAGTATTGGCGAGGATGTGGAGAAATTGGAACCCTCTACATTGCTGATAGGAATGTAAAATGGTGCAGCTTCTCTGCAAAACAATTTGCCAGTTCCTCAAATTGTTAAACAGAGTTACTGAATGACCCAGCAATTCCATTCGTTAGGTATATACCCAAGAAAACTGAAAACATGTCCACACAAAAAATTCTTCATGAATGTTTATAGCAGCATTATTCATAATAGCCAAAAGATAGCCATAATCCAGGTGCCCATCACCTGATGAGTGGATAAGCAAAATGTGGTATTTGTATACAATGGAATATTATTTGGCCTCAAAAAGGAATGAAGTAGTGATACATGCTCCAACATAGTTGAACCTAAAAAACACTATGCTAAGTGAAAGAAGCTAGTCACAAGATATCACATATTATGTGATTCCATTTATATGAGATATCCAGAATAGGCAAATCTGTAGAGACAAAGGAGATTAATAGTGGCCTTGGCCTGGGGTAATGGGGAGATAGGAGGGTATAGCTAAAGGGTACAGTATTTCCTTTTGAGGCTTTGAAAATGTTCTAAAATTGATTGTGGTGATGATTGCACATGTCTGTGAATATACTAAAAACCATTGAATTGTACAGTTTAAATGGGCAAATGGTATGGTAGTGAATTCTATCTCAGTAAAGCTGTTAATAAAAATAGTAATGCCAGTGTTATGACTAACAGTTAACTAATGGATGCAGTTAAGGTTTCTTTGCAGTTCAGCTTGTCCTTAGAATATGTACAAAGTAATGTGATTTAAAAGTCATTGGAAATAATTCTTTTTTTCTGTACAGTTATGTTACCAACTTGATATTTAGTTATTGCGTTAGTTGACTTTTCCTATAGTGAAAAACAACTCTAAGGGTTGTGGCTTATAACAATAAACATGTATTTCTTGCTCCTGTTCTGTGAGTCTGCTGCACTGGCTCTTCTCCAGGCTCCAGATTGGGTTTAGGTTTGCCTGTGTGTCTTTGCGTTCTGGGACTCAAGCTGAAATCACAGCTCCTATATGGGATCTGCTGGTCTCATGCTGGAGAGCAGGAATGCAAAGTGTTGCTAAAATTTGCATTGACTCCTAAATCCTTTGTTTGGACCTGGCACACTGCCACTTTTACCCATATTTGTTTGTTTTGCATAAAAAGTTAAATTACATTTTTGAAATATGTGAGTTCATTCTTGATCCTCCAATTCAAACGTACCATACGTGGTTCCCCCTCAACTTTCTCCATTCAGTCTATCTTTCCGTTCCCATGTGAAAATACTGGTTCTTGATAACATTGCTGTATTTATTTCCTCTCTTCTACAATATACACAAAATAGTTTAAAAATTAAAAAATTAATATATAAGTACTATTATATAACTACTACTGTATCACAACTAATAACACTCTATGTAAAGTTTAATATTTCTTTGCATTTCTGTTTATTCATTTATTTGTTTACTTATTTATTGAGGTCACATTGGTTTATAACATAAATTTCAGGTATACATCATTATATTTCGACTTCTGTATAGATTACATCGTGTTCACCACCAAAAGTCTAGTTACCATCTGTCACCATACAAATGTGCCCCTTTATCTTCTTTATTCATTCGTCCATTGATGAGCACTTAAGTTGCTTCTAAGTCTTGGCAATTGTGAGTATTGCATTTCTTTTGCCTTTAGAATGTATACCACTAAGGATATTCATTCAGAAAACTGTTCAGGAATTACTTGAGTTAATTATTTTTTATGTGCAGTTATCAGCTTGTTAGTTTTTTTAAAAGATAAAATACAGTTTGAATTCGAACTATTTCCAATTCAAATTAAGGACTATAGGGTTTTAAATTTCATTATTCTTATACCTCTTCTCTCCCGCTGTGAAAATACTGATTTCCAACCACAGCAACATAATAGTTCATTTGCAGCTACACTGCCCACACAACACTATTGAAATAACAATGCCAAAAATGTGGGTAATTATTAATATAATTCATGAAAAAAAATTTGTTTGTTTTTGGTCTATAAAGTATATTCCAGTAGGGATGTCAGTCAAATTACTGTGCTTTGTATTCACTTGAAATAGTTTCTCTTTGTGAGCTTGTTCCATGAATGCAACACTCAGTGTTTTCGGGTTTGTTTTGCTTTCTTTTAGGGATTTAAAAATATTTCATTATCTTTTATAATTATGTAAAATATTTACGATTGTTCTAAAGTCAGACGTACAAAATAGAATTTATTTAAGGGAAATGTACCTTCAATCGCTGCTCCACAGTTTTGTTTTTTAACTTTTTATTATAGAAACTTTCAAACATAGCTAAAAGTAGAGAGACTAGTATAATAAAACTCCCAGATATCCATCATGCATCTTCAGCAGTTACCAGGTTATTGTTAGTCTTGTTTATTTAAACACCTAATCACTTGTCACACTGTTAGTTATGGTAGTTTGAAAATTTGTTTTGGGCCAGCCCCTGTGGCCTACTAGTTCAGTTTGGCACACGCTTCGGTGGCCTGGGTTTGGTTCCTCGGCACAGAACTATACCACTTGCCTGTCAGTGGCCATGCTGTGGTGGCAGCTCACATACAAAATAGAGGAAGATTGGCACAGATGTTAACTCGGGACGAATCTTGCTAAGCAAAATAAAAATAATAAAAAAATAAATAAAAATAGGTTTTAGGGGGCTGGCCCCGTGGCTGAGTGGTTAAGTTCCCACGCTCCGCTTTGGTGGCTCAGAGTTTCGCCGGTTTGGATCCTGGGCGCGAACATGGCACTGCTCATGAGGCCATGTTGAGGCGGCGTCCCACATGCCAAACTAGAAGGACCCACAACTAAAAAATATACAACTATGTACTGGGGGAACTTGGAGAGGGGGGAAAAAGCAGAGGGAAAAAAAAGATTGACAACAGTTGTTAGCTCAGGTGCCAATCTGTAAAAAAAATAGGTTTTAGTATTTGTTTAGCCTAGTCTTGAGGGCAGGTTTGTATTCTACAGGAGATGACCTGCTCTACTGGGAGAAATAGATACTTATGAAAGAGTAGACATAATTGCAGGAGTAAGGTTCTTTAGAACGCAAGAGGTTATGTGGTCCAGAGCTACGTGGAAGGATTGGCCTTTAATAGGACCAAAGACATTTTATTCCTGCTTTCTGGGAAAAGTGACAGATAGGGCACATTGTTGGATTTAGCAAGTAGGAAGATGAAGGCGTTTCTGTGTGACTGCTTTTTTTTTTTTAAGGTGAAATATGGGATAAAGTCAGTTGAAATATGAGGGGTGGGATAAGAGGATATTGGAGATTTGAGGGCACAAGAAGAGACACATAGTTGTTTTGGAGAGTGAGATGAACATGCTAAGGAAGTGTAGTATGGTTGCTAAAGTGTAGTCATGAATTTGTAGTGAAACCAGAGAGCTCGTTGTGTTTTCTCCACCAATATTTAGATGAAGTACAGATGTGGAGTCCGCGGATAATTGGGTCTACATTGGGTTAGGTTTTTGCAGAGTGATGATATCTGAGGCAAGGGATTAAGGTGTTTGGAAGCTGAGTAAGGAAGTGAGGACGTGGGCAGGGTGAGGCTTGAGAGGGTGGAGAAGTAGGAAAAATGTGGGGTACCTCAGAATCAGTAGGAAAGAGCAGGAACCAGGGTGGTTCTGGGGATTTAGGTATTAGTTCATCCCCCCTGGAGTGAGTCAGCTTCAGCTGTTGTTTTTTTGTCTCTTTACTCAAGATTCATAGAGAGAAATCAATTAGTTAATTAGTCAGATGCTCACCTCTTAACCAGTGGAAGGAAGGGAGGGCAGTCATCAGGAGAATTTGCCTGATTGAAAAATTTGGTAGTTAGGATTTGAAGTCTGCCCATAACAATTTTTAAAAAAAATCTTGCTATTCTCTAGTTTCTATACTATGTAAAGGAGATGTTACTCCCCCAGCTTGTGTAATATCATCTAGAATAATTACTTGCTTGAAAACAAAGTACTAATGAAACTGATAAGTATTGCAGTTAAGCTAAGATGGTGATAATTAAACACTCAGTGGTTATAGCTGCCATTGAATTTCTTTGTGAAGCCAGTATTGAGAAAAAAATCCCAAGATTCTGTTTGTTTAAAACTATACTTAAATTATAAAGTTCAAAGAAAAATAACTCAATTTATAGGATAACAAATGTGTATATTAAACTAGACTCTGAAAAGTTTTATAGTCTCTGACCAGAGACTATAGAGTTTATTGCAAATCATTGCATTAACTTTTTGCATTGGAATGACAAGCTGTAGAGATTAATGCCATAACTAGATTTTTTTCTTTGAAGTGGTAATTGTTCGACTTCAATTCCTGATACTGTGTAAGTTTTAGGCTGCCAGCAGAGAGCTTAGCCATAACAGAGAGTAGAGGAATACAAAAAACTAAAGTGTGGTCAGGCAAAGAAGTTGAGTGTCGAAGATGGGTGTGTTTGAAGTAAAGTATAGTAGGAACATTTTCAAGTTCCACAGTTGTTGCGATAGGTAATACTACTCTTCACAGTGGCAAAGAACTATAATTGTGCTGCGCGAATTAAATTAGTAGTGATGGGATTAGTGATTGGAGAGGGCTAAAGGCATCTGAGGTCTCTGGTTTTGCTAATGTCTCGACATAGTAGAATTCTTTTATCCATCAGTTGGTATGGTAGCATTGGCATAATGCATAAGAACAGCCGTTTACTAGGTAGTCAATAATTGCTTTATTCTAGGGCATGTGATTTACTATATAATGTACCTTCTCCATCAATTTAATAATGAGTGATTTTATAGTGGGGTTCTATTGCTTTTTTTTTTATATTTATACCTGCCTCTATCAACTTTTCAGAATGACATAAGAATGTTATTAAAAGTGAATTTGTTTTCCTTGTTTTTCTTAGGAGCAGTCACCATATCCTAGCTACAATTCTAACTATTGGAATACTCCTGCACGACCTAGGGCTCCTTACCCAAGTACATATCCTGTAAGACCGGAAATGCAAGGCCAGGTATGGTCTGAAATTGACAGGCTTTCTGAATTTTTTCTTAATGAATCAATTTATTTTCAAAACCTATGGAGATTTTATAGTAATGATATGTGGGGTTTTGTTAGTTTATAGACTCTTATCTTAATCATCTTAATGTTTTTAGCTCAGCAATAAGGAAATATCTAGGCAAATATTACTTATAGCAAAGGTAGCTAGAGGGGCTGGCCCTGTGGCCGAGTGGTTGGGTTCTTGCACTCCGCTTCGGCAACCCAGAGTTTCGCCAGTTTGGATCCTGGGCACGGACATGGCACCGCTCCTCAGGCCACGCTGAGGCGACATCTCACATAGCACAACCAGCAGGACCTACAACTAGAATATATAGCTATATACTGGGGGGCTTTGGGGAGAAGAAGAAGGAGAAAAACAGATTGGCAACAGATGTTAGCTCAGGTGCCAATCTAAAAAAAAAAGTTAGCTAGAGGTGCAGCAGATTATTTCTCAAGTACCTAAAATGTACTTATTTTTTTAAATTTCACTCTTTTTGAGATATAATTGACATATGACATATTATATACAACATAATGATTTGATATTTGTATATATTGCAAAATGATCACCACAAGTCTAGTTAACATCCTTCACAATACAATTACAAATTTCTTTTTTGTTGTGAGAACTTTTAAGATTTACTCTCTTAGCAACTAGCAAATATACGATGAATATTAACTATAGTCATTATGCTCTACCTTACGTTCCATGACTTAGTTATTTTGTAAGTGGAAGTTTGTACTTTTTGATTCCTTTCACCCTCACTGCCCCACCCCCCCAGCCTCTAGCAACCAAGATTATATTCTCTGTATCTATGAGTTTTGTTTTTTTTTTAAGATTCCACATTTAAGTGAGATCATATAGTATTTGTCTTTCTCTGACTTACTTCATTTAGCATAATGCCTTCAGGCTCTATCTGTGTTGTCCCAAATGGGAAGATTTCCTTCATTTTCATGGCTGAATAATGTTCCATTGTGTATATACACCACATTTTCTTTATCCATTCATCCATTGATGGACACTTAGGTTGCTTCCATGTCTTGGCTGTTGTAAATAATGCTGCAGTGAACATGGGGGTGCAGTATCTTTTTGAGTTAGCGTTTTCATTTCCTTCGGATATATTCCCAGAAGTGGCGTAGCTGGATCATATGGGAGTTGTATTTTTTATTTTTTGAGGAGTTCCATCCTGTTTTCCATAGTGGCTGCACCAATTTACATTTTCACCAACACTGCACAAGGGTTCTCTTTTCTCTACATCCACACCAACGCTTATTACTTGTTGTCTTTTTGATAATAGCCATTCTAAGAGGTGTGAGGTGATATCTCTTTGGGGTTTTGATTTGTATTTCCCTGATGATTAGTGATGTAGAGCACCTTTTTATGTATTTCTTGGCCATCTATATATCTTTGGAAAAATTTCTATTCAGATCTTCTGCCCATTTTTTAATAGGATTGTTTGTTGTTTTGCTTTTGAGTTGTTTGAAATCTTTATATATTTTGGATATTAACCCCTTATCTAGATTATATCATTTGCAAAATTTTCTCCTATTCAGTAGGTTTTTCATTTTGTTGATGATTTCCTTTGCTGTGCAGAAGCTTTTTAGTTTGCTGTAGTCACTCTTGTTTATTTTTGCTTTTATTGCCTTTGCTTTTGATGTCAAAAAATTTGACTTCTTATGACAAATATTTAAATATTTCTTTTTATTTTATTTTTTAAAGTTTGGTACCTGAGCTAACAACTGTTGCCAATCTTTTTTTTTTTTCCTGCTTTTTCTCCCCAAGTCCCCACAGTACATAGTTGTATATTTTAGTTGTGGGTCCTTCTAGTTATAGCCTGTGGGATGCCACCTCAGCGTGGCCTGATGAGCGGTGCCATGTCTGCGCCCGGGATCCGAACCAGCGAAACCCTGGGCCACCGAAGCGGAGCGCATGAACTTAAGCACTCGGCCACGGGGCTGGCCCCTAAAGATTTCAAGCATACTGAAGAGTACAGAAAATATGTACATCTTTTTATCTAGTACCTAACTTTGTCAATTTTTGTTTGCCACATTTGTTTCAGATTTTTTAAAAGAAGTAAAACAAATACAATGAAAGCCATATATAACGCTTCTTTCCATTTCCTGAAGTTAGATTTATCTCATATGTGTTTTTATGTTTTTATTACTTGCATATGCATTTATATAGTATTATTTAACATGTTTTGACACTTGATATGAGTGGTTTCATAATATCATTCTCTTGCAGCTTGCTTTTTTGCTCAACATTGGTTTTCACTTTTCTATATGAGACAACAATTTCCCTAGGGTATGGAATTGTTGGATTTTGGTATGTACATCTTTATTAAATATAGCCAAAATTACTTTTCACAAAGGAAATGTTTAAAAAGTTAGTCACCCATAATCTGGCCCCCCCCCAGCAATAATTGTCATATTTGCATGTTTCCCACTATTATTTTCTTCTATCTAGATACCATATTTTTATATGCAAATAATTTTTTAAAAACATGAGATTGTGGTATATACAACTTTAAAGTAGCTGTATTTAAGTGGCTTTCAAAGATTTTGAATTTTAGATCCAAGTCAGAATTCTCTGTAGACTGATGTTCTCTGCAGATAAATTTTCAGATCACTGAAACTATACTGATGTATTCTTACAGATTTCAAATAGTCAAATACTATGGTCAGTTCTTTTCTAATTTACAAGTGATATGGAGGCTGAAATAATGGAAATAAGTTTCTTAATGGGGCTGAGTAATTAATTGTTTAAAAAAAATTATGTTCCTTTTTTTCTCATTAATTTGCTGATATAATCCTTCAAGATTGCTTTTTTTTTTAAAGTCTTTTTGTTTTTAAGATTTTATTTTTCCTTTTTTCTCCCCAAAGCCCCCTGGTACATAGTTGTATAATTTTAGTTGTGGATCCTTCCAGTTGTGGCATGTGGGATGCCGCCTCGGCGTGGCCTGATGAGAGGTACCATGTCCATGCCCAGGATCTGAACCGGCAAAACCCCGGGCTGCCGCAGCAGAGCACTCAAACTTAACCACTTGGCCACGGGGCCAGCCCCTAAGATTGATTTTGAGCCAGAAGAATTTATTAAAGTTAGAGCAATATTTGCTTATTTACCTAAGGAAAATATAAAAACAATTGATTTCTTAGAATGATCATATATATGTGAACTTTAGGATAAGATTGATCAGAGGTAGTGGAATGTAAAATAAAGAAAAACTCGTGTACTACTTATCACAAACTTCCATTTTATTTGTGTCATCCTCATTCCTGTGATTAAAATTGAGAAGCAGCCTTGTTATTGCTTAAGTGACATAGTTGTGGTTTGGCCTTATACCATAAAATTCACCCTTTAAAGTATACAGTTAGTTCAGTTGTTTTTGGTACATTCATAGGTTGTGCATTTATCACCACTAATTCCAGAACGTTTTCATTACCCAAAGGAAACTATGTACCTATCACTCCATTCTTCCCTCCTCCTATCCCCTAGCAACCTGTAATCTATTTGTTATTCTCTATGGATTTGCTTATTCTGGACATTTCATAGAAATGGAATCATATAATATGTGATCTCTTGTGACTGGCTTCTTTCATTTAGCATAATGTTCATCCATGTTGTGATATGTATCAATACTTCATTCCTTTCTATGGCCAAATAATATCCCATTCTACAGATATACCACATTTATTTTATCCATTCATCAGTTGATAGAAGTTGAGTTTTCCCACTTTTTGGCTGTGATGCATAATGCTGTTATAAATATTCGTGTACTAATTTTTATGTGGACATATGTTTTCAGTTCTCTTGGGTATATAGAAAGGAGTGGGTCATATGGTAATAACTCAGTTTAACAATTTGAAGAACTGGTAAACTCCAGTTTCCAAAGCAACTGCACCAATTTACATTCCATCAGCAGTGAATGAGGATTTTTCAGTTTCTCCACATTCTTGCCAATACCTGTTATTTTCCATTTTTTTTTTTTTTTTTTTACTAGTCATCTAGTGGGTGTGAAGTTGAATCTCATTGGAGGTTTGATTTGTAGTTCCCTGATGACTAATGATGTTGAGCATCTTTACATATGCTTATTAGCCATTTGTATATGTTATTTGGAGAAATATCTATTCAGATCCTTTGCCTATTTTTAAGTTGGAACATTTGTCTTTTCCTTGTTGAGTTTTGAGATTTCTTTATATATTCCAGATACATGTCTCTTATGAAATACATCATTTGCAAATATTTTCTCATTCTGTGGGTTTTTTCACTCTCTTGATGGTGTTATTTGAAGCACGAATGTTTTTAAAGTCTCATTTATCTATTTTTTCTTTGGTTGCTCTTGCTTTCAGTGTCGTATCTAAGAAACTATTGCTGAAGCCACGGTCACAAAGACTTACTCCTATGTTTTCTTCTAGGAGTGAAAAAAAAATGGTTTTAGCTCTTACATTTAGGTCTGTGATCCATTTTGAATTAATTTTTGTATGTGGTGTGATGTGGGGTCCAACTTGATTCTTTTACATGTGGATATCCAAGTATCTCAGCAGCATCTGTTGAAAGGACTGTTTTTTCCCCATTGAATTATCTTGGTATCCTTCTTGAAAATCAGTTGACCATAAATGTAAGAATTTATTTCTGGACTCTCAGTTCTGTTCCTTTGATCTATATGTCTATCCTTATGCCAGTACCAAACTGTTTTCATTACTATAGCTTTGTAGTAAATTTTGAAATCAGGAAGTGTGAGTCCTCCATCTTTCTTCTTTTTCAAGATTGTTTTGGCTATTCTGGGTCCCTTGCATTTTCGTAGAATTTTAGGATCAACTTGTCAATTTTAGCACAAAAGGCAGCTGGGATTTTCATTTGGGATTGAGTGTAAATCAGTTTGGGGAGCAGCATGCATTACTTTTACAGTTAATATAAGAAGATGACAAAACTCCTTAAAGTCATGAGTCACAATTTTTCTCAGCAGTGTTAATTTTTCTGATTTCATCAGTTGATCTTATTGATAAAGATTTTCTTAGGACATGATATTTTCCCCCTTTGTAAAGGAATTTATCACATGTATATATTACATATCTTCAAGAAAGATTCACTTATAATTTAGTAATGACTTTTTAAAAGCAACAGCAATAATGTGAGAGAGCTTTTAGATACAGCACAGAAGCTGGATTCTAAACCCAAAGGTATCTATACAGACACCTGTATAGGGTTAGCACATGTATATTTTCTGGTGGAATATCACGTGGGGATTACACATACATCTTCTGACCAAAACAGACTCCTGTACTAGTATGTGGATATGACTGGTTTCCTTTTTTAAAAATTAAATTTGCCTTCTAGCTGTCACCTCATGTTAGCCTTACTACATGATCATTCTTCTATTTGGCAGGTTTTATAAATCTTAAAAATTCTAATTCAGAAACAGCTCTAATAAACCAAGAATGCATGATTTCATGCTCCCCCCACCCCCCGCGGAGAGTGTGGAATTTACATCCATTTCTTTAGCAGGTGTAAATATTGCTAAGGCCTCTGACCAATCCATGAAGTTGATTAGCCTGCTGTGCTCTAGGTGCAGTCTATGTGCTGTGCAGGTACTGGGGGCAGGTTTTGAAATATAGCTTCCCTCATTTTGCAGAGCTTCATTTTTCAGCTAATAGTAAGGATTGTTGACAGGAGCATGTAGGGCGATTCGTGGAGCAGGGTGTGAGCAGCACTGAAGTATACCATCTCATACAGAGGCTGTCTTTCTGGAGACAGAAGATCTTGTCTCACCAGACTGTTGATGAAGTTTGTGAGGTATTCTCTTCATTCTTTAAACTAAGATTGCTTCGTATTTGGTCTTAACTCCTTCATTTCCATCAAGGACTTCTAGAGGTGAAAGAAGTCTGTCTTCTGAAGCTACAGAGGCATTTTCTTCTTTGTCCTCTGTGTCAGGGCTCTGAAACTGGGCCAGGAACTCGTGTATTTTATTTGCTGTGCTGCCAAGCTACTTCACAGAAGAAGACTTAAAAACTTTGAAACATTCCTGAAATGTAATCATTCATCCTTAGCCAACATCTTTAGCAACTGCAAGGCTAATACATAGTCTTCTGACTCCATGTTCTTTTGTAAACATGCAAGTCTCAGCTCTGTGATCCGTCGACCTAGTGGGTACTTGGGAAAAGAAGGTATGAACTCAGGGGCTGGCTGGTGGCATAGTGGTTAAGTTTGCACACTCTGCTTCGGTGGCCCGGGGTTCACAGGTTTGGATCCTGGGTGCAGACCTATACAGCACTCATCAAGCCATGCTGTGGTGGCATCCCATGTACAAAAAATAGAGGAAGATTGGCACAGATATTAGCTCAGCGACAATCTTCCTCACCAGAAAAAGAAAGAGAGAGAGAGAGAGAGAGAAAGAAAGAAAGAAAGAAATTATGAACTCATGGAGACATCTCAAAATCAGTAAGTAATTTGTATTTTAAACTTGCAGGTTTGATATTGATCCTGAAGTGAGTTCTCTCACCTGTTGTGCAGAAAGCCAATCTCTGATGCCGGGTGTAGTGGAAGAAAGTAAGAATTTTATTATTGGACAGTGCTGAGCAAGGAGAGAGGGCAGCTAACGCTGAAATCTCAAACTCCCCAAAAAGCTAAAAGGAAGGGTTTTTATTCAGGGTTTTAGGTAGGGGAGGGGGAGCACATGGCCTTGCTGGTCGGAGCTTTTCCACCAGCCTGTGTTTGGCCTTGAGACTACTTGCAGAGAGGAGGAGGAGGAGATAACAAATCCAGGTGGCTGTCCTTGGCCATTTGTCTCCATGGCACATAATGAATTCTGGAGCCAGGAAGCCAGAGAGTAAGCAGGGCATGAGTGCTTTGGTTTTAACCCCATATATGCTGGGTTTAATGTAGGGAAACTGATATCAGGGCTGGTATCAGGTTTTCTGGTAATAATTTTGGGTTTTGTTTGTTTAAAACCCTCTCATTGGTTATTAATGCAGTTTGCTTTTCTAAAGCTTCTTTTCCATGTACCTCCTAAAGGATGAAAGGCATTGCATGTTTTCACACTGATTTTCTAATAAAGAAGATATTCTCTTGGCTTCTGGGAGATTACACCACGGAACAATTAGTGCCTGGGACTAGAAATGTTCTAACAAAGAAAACTGAAGTCCTTTTATAACCTTCTGAATTGAAAAATCATGATACAAAAAGATGTTGGTCGAAACCTGTAACACATCTTCATTTAGTTTAAAGGGGAACTGGGTTGTAAAATACAGCTTATTAAGTACCGTGGTCAGGAGCTCCTATGGGACAAAAATTAGAATAGTTCTACAAGTAGAGATATTGCATGAAGAAGCAACTGGTGGATGATAATAGATTTGGCAATTCCAAAAATGACTAGTAGGAGAAATTCAAGTTGTTGTCAACTGCTGATAATTATGAAGTCTTGGAGTACTTTTGGGTGAAGGCTTCCATGTTTTTCAAGATAGCACAATAGGAGTTGTGCTAAAGGAAATCACTTTTTTTTGCTTGGACTGGGTCTCGTTGCTGTTTGATATTCATATACCAAATGGGAAGGGAATCCACTGAGCAGCGTACCGCTTTCTGGGTGAGAACCCTGACCACTTTTCTCCTCTTTGGATTCTGCATCTACACAACATCCATCAACTGTGAAACCAGCGTTGGGAAGTATTTCATGCTGGATAATCTTAACTTGCAATGAGATGCCATATGGTGTGACATTGTTTTGACTTTGAATGCTAAGTCACGTCTACCTTTATATCTAGAACAAGAGCAGCAGTTGAAATTTCTCTGAGTTTTAAGAGCTCCAGTCTCTTGATTTTTTCTGGAGTTCAGAATGAGACTTTTACAGAAATTCGATGACTATCAAAGATTTTTATTTAATTCTTCCTGTAGTTGCTCAGTTTCAGATTTCATCTGTTGCTATGTCAACTGACAAGTTTCAAATCATAGCTTGCTGTCCTCGGACACAAGTTTTCTTTCATTGAAATAGTGTCCTTGGGCCTCAGTGAAGTAGCTGTGGTGCTAGTGGCCCACTGGATTCTAGACACACTTGGGATGTCATGACATTTTTAATTGCACAGAAGTTTTTTTATTATGAAAAGTCACACAAGTTTATTATTAAAAATTTGGAAAATAAAAGGGGTAAAAACGCTCTTCTGCTACCCTAATATATCCATATTTTTGTAAATTTGTTTTCAGCCTTTTCCATATCATGTTTAACAGCTTTAAACTTATTGTACAATACTTTTTTATAAGACTTTTCATTTATCGTGTGTACTTTCTATGTTATAAGGTCAAATAAAAAGAACTCCTTTTTTTAATATTAAGGAAATTTTCAAACACAATGAAAAGTAATGTACTCATCTCTCAGCATCAACAACTATCAATCCATGGCCATCTTGTTTCATCTGTATCCTTGGAGTATTTTGAAGCAAATTTCAGATATCATTTTTTTTCACTTGTAAATACTTAAGTACATATCTTTAAATTATAGGAAAGTTTTAAAAACAATTATTACAATGCCATTATTAAAACTTAAAGAAAAAACTCTAAAAATAATTCTTTACAATCATTAAATACCTGGTTAGTTCTAACAGTGAATTTTTAAGACAGAATAAAATTCCCTCAGTGAACTGCCCATGATCTCCTTAGTCATTCCATTATTCTAGGACATATAGGTTGTTTACAATTTTGCGTGATTATAAATAATGCTGTGATGGACAAATTCATGCCTATACCTTTTTCTTTAGTTGAATCATTTTTTTTGGAAGGATTTCTAGAAGTTGAATAACAGTACAAAAAGTCACATGATGTTTTGTCAAGTCTCCAACTGTGTGTGTTGTATTAAGGGAGTCTTTGTTTAGGCACAGCAACTGACAGGTGAAGACCTTAACAGCCTGCTTCGTGGTGGCTTTAACAAAGGGGTGGTTCATTGTCCTCCTGCTCAGGCACTGCCTTACTGGATCTTCTGTTGCACCTGTCCCTGCATGGAATTCTTTGGCCATGTGGTGATAATAGCCTGTCTTTTGTCCTCTTGCGTAAAAGTATGGCTAAGAGTTTATTTTCCACAGAATTATGACCTCCCTTCCACTTCACTCCATCTCACTTTTTGATGTGTTAGAGTAGGAATCAAATTTGAATTTCATTTTCTTTAGTCACTAACAGTTGTACAAGATATCAGGATTCCTTTTTTTAGTTGAGGTATAAGTGACATATAACAGTATATTAGTTTCAGATGTACAACATAATGATTCGATATTTGTATACATTGTGAAATGATCACCACAATAAGTGTAGTTAACACCACAGGATTCTTTTCTTATTCTTCTCTCTAAAGTGGGAAAGATTATGTAGTCTTAGATGAGTACAGGAAAACTTGATTCTATGTTTTTACCATTTTAAAAAGGTAAAATAGAAATTAATAGAAAACATTAATGTAATCATCTAAATTTAGAGTCTAGCTTTAAGCTTGTTTGGATTACTAAACTGAGGATTCTGGGTGTCAGTAATAATCTGGATAGGTGATTCAAAACTACAATAAGCGATATATGAGTAATTTGTCTGCTGTTATTGTTTGGGAAGCAGAGTGCGATAGTACAAAGAACACGGGCTTTGGAGTCAGATTTGGGTTCATTTCTTGACCTTGCCATAATACTACTAACAACAATGATGTTATAAGTAATTACTGTTTATTGGGCATACTATGTGTCAGACACCATCCTAAGCATTTAATATATGTCATCTCATTTAATTTTCCCAATGACCCTGCAAGATCAGTTATGATCTTCATTTTCCTCGTGGAGAAACTAAAGCTCAGAGAGGTTAAATACAAAGCCTATGGCAGAGCTAGGTCTGTCTCTGTAGTCTTTTTTTTTCTTTCTGTTGTATCATGGTTATTTTCTTCTTTCTCTGGCCATTTTCCCAGAATCTCCTCCCAGTTGGTGGGTACAAGTTCTCTGCTGTTAGGCATGCTTATTGAAGCACTGTTCTGAGGCCATAAATAACTTCATCATTCATCAAAGTATCCTCTCCCATTGTTATGACACAGACTCTAAAGTGATAATCTGAGTTTAGTACATGATATATGATTATAACATATGAGAGAATGAATGCTTCAAAGATTGCTTAAGTAGTTCATGTTTTCATTAATTGTTGATTTCTTTTCTTCCCAAGGTTTTCAAAGTTGGGTATTAAGTCAGGGCATTTCAGCTCTTCTACTCATTCATCTTTTTCTCTCAACTTTGCTCTTAACAGAGTTTGAAGTCTTACACAAATGGAGCATATGGCCCACCATACCCCACTGGCCCCGGGGCAAATACTGCCTCATACTCTGGGGCTTATTACACACCTGGATATACTCAGACCAATTACTCCACAGAGGTTCCAAGCACTTACTGTTCACCTGGCAACAGCCCAACCCCAGTCTCTCGTTGGATGTATCCCCAGCAGGACTGCCAGACTGAAGCACCCCCTCTTAGGGGGCAGGTTCCAGGATATCCTGCTGCACAGGTGAGCATTTTTCTTTTGGGTTTCTATTTTTTAATATTCTATGAGTGATACTATGTTTATCTCTCTGTTCACTTCAAGAGGTTAGGTTTATATTAATATTTTATGAATGATACCATGTTTATCTCTCTCTTCACTTCAAGAGGTTAGTTTATATTTTTTAATATTCTCTGAATGATACCATGTTTATTTCTCTGTTCACTCAAGGGGAGTTCTAATATGTCTTTATTTATGCTTCCTTATAGCATATGGGTCCACTTATTTTATAGTATCTATGGGGCAGACCTATGCTATGCTTCAGCCACTGAATTTTAGGCCCTATACCTTCTGAGTTTGAGTGTCACCAAATTTGCCCCTGGTATCTTTGGAACCAAGCTTTTTTAGGCTTGGAGAAATTATTGCAACTGATTAGAGCTGCTACAGTTTAGCCCAGTAGCAGCTAAAGTATACTCTGTTAAGCAGAGAGGAAGCATCTCAGAATCTGTTTATATTAGAATGTTTTCATTACTTCTGTAAGTTTTGTTTTCTAGCAATGACCACCATATTTCCTCCCTCTCAATCTAGAACCCTGGAATGACCCTGCCCCATTATCCTTATGGGGATGGTAATCATAGTGTTCCACAGCCAGGACCAACTGTACGACCACAAGAGGATTCATGGGTGTCTCCTGGTGCTTATGGAATGGGAACCCGTTACCCCTGGCCTTCAGCTGCGCCCTTGGCACCTCCTGGGAATCTGTACATGAATGAAAGTACTTCGCCATGGCCCAGC
Organism: Equus asinus; assembly: GCF_041296235.1. Taxonomy (NCBI): domain Eukaryota; kingdom Metazoa; phylum Chordata; class Mammalia; order Perissodactyla; family Equidae; genus Equus; species Equus asinus. The sequence continues at coordinate 6,604,067 of NC_091816.1, read as the reverse complement.
AGTGGCTCTCCTCAGCCACCTCCATCACCACCGCCCCAGCAGCCCAAGGTAGGAGACCTTCTAAACATTGTTCTTTTGATGCTTGGGTAATTAAGAGAGCACAACACAGAACTTTTCTGCACTGGTCTCTGTTAAATGGGGAGTAATACAAAAAGTGGTGACTGTTACCTATAGTTTTACCTAGCCAAGTTTCCTTTTTTATTTTTTTTTAAATAGACTTCATTTTTAGAGCAGTTTTAGGTTCACATCCTTTTTTTAAAAGACAGGAAAATGTTCATTTACTGTTTGTCGTAATACTCTGAATGTTAAACACCATCAAAGATTGTATTTTACCTCAGTCTATAGACAAGACAAAACTAATGTGAAATTGTATGGCCTAATCAAACCATAGACTTGAACATCATTTGCTTTTGGCTAGGTTCCTTTTCAAGATCTGTCTTAAGGTTTTAACTCTTTAGGGGAAAAACTCTCTAATTCCTATTTATTAAGTCACTGAGTGGATTGTGAGGTGGTAAGGGTTAGATTATGAGGTGTTCCTGATGATGACGTGCCTCCGGGTGGATTCCAGCCATTATTCTCCGGAATTCTCTGCCTTTTGCTTGACAGTGCATTCCCTTTTATCTTTTTAGGGCTGTTTTTCTCAAATGATTAAGGAGCGAGGTCCAGTTTTAGTGGTGGGGAAGCTTTTCATGTACCTTCCCGGTCAGGTGAAAGATGTGGGCTAACAAATCTGATGTTGATGGATTCCCATTAAAACACCTTTTTTCCCCTCTTTGCTCTCCCACTCCAAGGATTCCTCATATCCCAACAGCCAATCAGATCAAGGCATGAGCCGGCACAGCTTTCCTTGCACTGTCCATCAGTACGAGTCCTCGGGAACTGTGAACAATGATAATTCAGACCTTTTGGATGCCCAAGTCCAATATAGTGCTGAGCCCCAGCTGTATGGTAATGCCACCAACGAACATCCCAGCAATCAAGATCAAAGTAATAATCTTCCAGAAGAGTGTTCATCTTCAGATGAAGGTACCCCCCCAAGTATTAAAAAAATCATACATGTGCTGGAGAAGGTCCAATATCTTGAGCAAGAAGTAGAAGAATTTGTAGGGAAAAAGACAGACAAAGCATACTGGCTTCTGGAAGAAATGCTAACCAAGGAACTTTTGGAACTGGATTCAGTTGAAACTGGGGGCCAAGACTCTGTTCGGCAGGCCCGGAAAGAGGCTGTTTGTAAAATTCAGGCCATACTGGAAAAACTGGAAAAAAAAGGATTATGAAAGGATTTAGAACAAAGGGGAAGCCTGTTACTAACTTGACCAAAGAACTCTTGATTTTGGTTAATTACCCTCTTTTTGAAATGCCTGTTGATGACAAGAAGCAATACATTCCAACTTTCTTTGAAGTAAAACTTGAAAAACTGGTAAAGGACTTGGAAGAACATTTTAGTTATGAATTGTTTTCAGTTTTTAGACCAATGAATGTAATAGGGAACTGTGGAGTTATCAATATTGCCAAGTAGATTCACTCCTTAAGAAGTTTATGGATATCTGCAAGCTGCTTCTTATCAGCAGGAAGGAAATACACGTTATGTAACAGGCTTAACAGAAACCTACCAGATGAGGCTGGATATAGTCTGAGACAAACAGGCTCTGTTCTTTTAAACGTCTGGATTACTTGTCACATTTTTGTACATTGTGACTGCTTTCAACATACACTTCATGTGTAAATTACAGCTTGGACTTTAGCCTTCTTGGACCTCTGTTTTGTTTTGTTATTTGCAGTTCACAAATATAGTATTATTCTCTACTTGTTGGTACATTTTGTAGTAATATGTTTAATTCAAGAGACTGTATTGACAGCCAGATAGTATGGCAATCCTGAATGAATTTTTATCTTTTCACCACTTGAATATATTGCAATGTATGGTGAGTTCCTGAGGTAAACTGTCTCCTTTTTTGTATAGATCATTGGTTAGAGTTTTACCACTTCTACTTTTCATGTTAATAGTGAAAGGTGAATTTGGAAATGGCATGGGCATAGGAGTGAAAATGTTTGTAGCCATTTTTCTTTTTTGCTTTTTTATTGTATTTGGATAAAGATCCACTTAAAAAAAATTTTTTTCCCTCTTATTTATCTTTTCACTACTGCTGCTTCCATTAGGGGCATTGTGATAGACACAGATGAAAAATTAAATGCCACGGTGAGTAGAAATAGTAACTGCAGAAGTAATATGACTATTTGAAAAGACTGTTCTCCATCTAAAATATTAGTTTCACCATCAAGATCCCTATGAGCAGATTTCAGCTCAGTTTATAGTCAAAAACAATGAGGGTAAAAGAGGAATCATGCTCAGGGAATGAATCAGCCATAGCTAGAGTGGGAAATTATTTTCTTCTTTTAAAGGTAGATTTGATGTTTATTTCCCTAAATTGCATAGACAATATTACTTGTTTTATAAAAAAGATTCTATTACCGTTAGTAACAGTCATTTTAGAGCCAAATTTAAGGAAGGGGTATTTGAAGGGGTCTTAGCTGCGCTTGCTTGGGTAGCTCTATGCTATCGTATAGAAGAGATTTAGGTTAAAAACTTACTTTTTTACATCTGAAGTGAGTTCTAGTATACAGTATCTGTTATTGGGAAAACAGCTGTTTCTTAATAAGATATCCAAGTGATGATTTTTTTTTCTAGACTGCCAGGCCTATTAGTGATAATAAATCTATCAGCCTTCTCTTCTTCTCATAAACAAAACAAAAACAATTCAAATATATTATATGATGAGAAGAAATGGAGTAAAAATATTGGCTGGGTCTTATGGTTGGGGTGAGTATTTTATGAGATAATATGGTGATACTTTTATTCTAGGATTTTTATTTTTGGCTGAATATAGGAATGTTAAAAAAGACTTTTCTATGAAAATTAGAAAATTGTACTTGAAACTAAAAATTTACAAGAGGAAAAACCTTACAGCTAAGTTAATGTAAACCAGTGAGACAATGACTAATTCAGGAGAGAACACTACTATTTAACTGAGTGCCCAAGATACCAGTTTCCATGAAGACTTGAGATATATATATACACATCATGCACATATATACATATGTGTGTGTGTATGTTTTTTAAAGTTATTTTTTTAAATTTTGAGATAATTTTAGACCTGAAGAGTTGTAAAAATAGTAGTTTCTGTATACTCTTCACTCAACTTCCCCTTAGTTAACATCTTACATAACCATAGACCATTTGTCAAATTAAGAAAATAGCCTTGATACAATACTGTTAGCTAAAGTAGAGTTTAACAAATAGAGATTTTCTTAGTCTTTTCACTAATGTCCTTTTACTGTTCCAGGATCCAATCCAGGATCCTGCGTTGCATTTAGCTGTCGTCTCTAGTTTTTCCCAGCCTGTGACAGTGTATCGCGACACTTGATGTTGTAATGTATTTCTGGTATTGTTAACCTTAACCACTACCTAAGGTGGTGTCTGCTAGGATTCTCTACTGTAAACTTACTATGTTTCCTTTGTAATGACTAAATATTTGCTGGAGATACTTTGAGACTATGCAAATGTCCTGTTTCTGCTTTAACTTTTGCCCACTCATTTTTGTGTCCGTTGGCAGATTTTGCTTGTGTCTGTTACTACTGTGGTGTGCTAATGGTGATTTTCTATTGCTCTAATTCTGTCTACATTTATTAATTGGAATTCTTCTGTAAGGAAAGGTTATCACTTCTGGATTTATATTTTTAATTATAATAAGATATTCAGGATAAGTACAAACTTAGAACTTAAAAATGTAAACCATGTTAAAATGATTCAAATACCAATATCAGAGAAAGGAAAATTAAGTTGGTGACCTGTTTCAGAAACAATAATGAACTTAAAAAGGAAAATAGTATTTAGGATTCGTGGATTTGGTTCAGTTTTTGACTTAGTATTGACCTTAGACTGAATTCAAAATTTTCTTGAAATTTCACATCTGGACTTTTTTAAAGTGTCTAAATTTATATTACTTTGGGGATAGTTTTTGTCAAAATCTTGAATAAAGTTACCCAGACCTGGCATGTTAAACACAACTATGTCTTCTTTACAATAAGCCACTTTTGTTCCAAATATAACCACTGATATAAAAATATTTAGGCAAATAAGCTCTAATGAAGTATCTAGGGGAAGACCTATGCTTTATGCTTGTCTCTACATTGTTGGTTTGGAATTCTTTTAAATGCTTTCAAAAATAGGATTTTGAAAACAGTTCTTCAGTTGGTTAATGTAGTACTGTTAAAGGTAGGCAGGTTTTTTAAAAAAGTTGAAGAATATAAATTAAATTGGCATTTTAAAAAATGGTTTTTTGGGGATAGATAGTTGATGAGTGGAGTTTTTCATCTTTTTCTTTTTAAAAAAGTCATGAGTTTAAAGAGTCAATTCTGTGGAACTTATGAGTTTAAAGATTTAATTCTATGAAAAGGAGCATTCTCCTCCCACTCCCATTTTTCCTTCTATAAAAGCAACCACTTTCTATTAAGTTTTTTAAAAAGTTATCTACATATTTTTAAAGATTTTATTTTTTTCCTTTTTCTCCCCAAAGCCCCCCGGTATATAGCTGTATATTCTTCGTTGTGGGCCCTTCTAGTTGTGGCATGTGGGATGCTGCCTCAGCGTGGCTTGATGAGCAGTGCCATGTCCACGCCCAGGATTCGAACCAACAAAACACTGGGCCACCTGCAGCAGAGTGCATGAACTTAACCGCTCGGCCACGGGGCCAGCCCCTACGTATTTTTAAATAAAACAATTGTATTATTTCTTCTTGATTTATCAATTTTAGGTCATTCCTATTGATTTTCTACTATAGAGGATGAAGGCTTAGGTTTCTCTCTTCTGTTGCTACCATACTCACATCTCAGTCCTCATTGCCTCAATTTCTCAATCTAGTTATATGGTAATTTTGTTGTACATTATTATAACTATGTAAAGCTAATCAGAACGCAGTCATGTAGTAAACTGTGATTACTTTTCCCTTTCCTGAACAATTCCTTTTTTCCCTGGACTTAATCGTGTCTTATTTATTTTGTCTGCTTATGTACTTATGACTAATTTGACCTCAAACCCTCTAGCATTTGTCTAAATCTCTTAAGATGCCCAGACACATATTTTATCCATTTCAAACTCCTGAAGAAGTCTATTCTGGAGGTTTCTGACTGGAGAACTGGTATGTTCCCGGGGCATGCTGTTATTCTGGGATCTTCAACTCATCCTGGGGATTCTCTTTGCCTCTCCTGTTGGTTTCCTGTTTTCTGTACCTGTCTTCCCTTGCTTAGTCTCTTCCCTCATTTCGGTAGAGTCTGTTCTCTAGTAGCTTCCTGGGTGCATGGTAAATAATTTTTTTACATCTTGCATATTTGAAAATGTGTTTTCATGATCCTTTGTATAAAACACGATTTTTCTCTCTGGAAGCTTATAAGATCTTTCTGTCCCCTCTGTTCTGAAGTTTCCCAGCAGTATAGCTTTAGTATGGGTCTGTTTTTGCCCATTTTGCTGGGCACATTTCCTACTGGAAACTCATGCCCTTAAGTCCTGTGTAATTTTCCGTCTCAACCTGTTAACTCCTAATCTCTGTTAACTCTTCCTAGAATTCCTGCTATTTCTGTTATAGACCTCTTAGACTGGTTCTTTGATTTACTTTTCTCTGTTTCATTTTTTGCCTTTTTGCTGCACTTTGTGGGAGATTAACTCACCTTTAATCTGTAGCTCTTCATTGAGTTTTATATTTCTTCTATCATCTTTTTTAATTTCTAAGAATGTTTTTTATTCTCTATGTTCCTTTATGGGATTCTGTTTTGTTTGTGGTCGGGGCATCTTATATCTCTGAGGATATTAATGATAATTTCTTCATGCTTTTTCTTCTTGAATAATGGATTTTCTCCAAAGTAGCTTTTTCGTTTCTTTTTTGATCTCCATCACGTTAGAGATTTCTCAGATGCCTTTTGGTTCTTGGTGTGTTTTTTACAGTGTTATTATGTTGGAGACCCAGAATTGTTTCTAGAAAATTTTTCCTGACTATTCTGTTTAATTATTTTTTCATAATCTTTCTTGGAGGAGGATAGCTATTTTAAATCTGAAATTGGAAGGGGAGATTATCTGGATAATTCTTCACTCCTGTGTGAGAACAGGAGGGTTTTATATTTTATGTGACTTTTCTCACCACGAGTAGTGGGCACATATGTTGTAATAAAATGTGAGGCAGAGGAGGTGCCAGCTGCTGAGAGTGAGGATTTAGGGGTTTCTGGGGCAGGGCACATTTTCTCTCAGCCAACCCTTAAATGTTCTTTTATTTGCAACATATACTTTATCTTGGTAAGCTAATGCTGAGAGTAGTATTGCCAGAAAAAATACAAGACTACAGTTACATTTCAATTTCAGATAAACAACTACTCATCTTTTAGTATAAGTATGTTCCAAATATTGCATGGGACACACTGATACTAAAAATGATTGTCTTTCTGAAATTGAAATTTAACTGGCAGTACTGTATCTTTTAAATTAAAGTTTTTATTTTGATATAATTGTAAATTCACATGCAGATTTAAGAAATAAAGCAGAGCTTTCATGTACCCTATTACCCTCACTGGTAATATCTTGCAAAACTTTACTGCAATGTCACAACCAGGATATTGACCATGATACAGTTAAGATACAGAACAATTCCATCACCACAGTTTCTCCTCCTGTTGACTTTTCATAGGCATGCCTGCTTCTCCTTTCCCACCGTACTAAACCCCTGGCAACTACTAATCTGTTCTCCATTTCTAAATTTTGTCATTTCAAGAATGTTATTTAAGGAGAATTGTACAGTATGTAACCATTTACAGTATGTAACCAAACCAGATTGGCTTTTTTTCCACAGAGTATAATTCTCTTGAGATTCATACAAGTCATTTCCTGTATCAATAGTGCTTTTTTATAGCTAAGTAGTAGGCTATGATATGGATGTACCACAGTTTAACTGTTCACCTGTTGAAGGACACCTGGGTTGTTTCCAATTTTGGGCTATTATGAATAAAGCTGCTATGTACATTCATGTACAGATTTTTGTTTGGATATAGTTTTCATTTCTTTAGGATAAATGCCAGGAGTGAAGTTCTAGGTCACATGAGAGTTGCATGTTTAATTTTTTAGGAAACTACCTAACTTTCAGGGGTAGCTATACCATTTTACATTCCTACCATCAGTGTATGAGTTTCTCTGCCTCCTTGCCGGTATTTGGTGTTGTCACTATTTTTTATTTTAGCCATTCTGATAGGTGCATAGTGATATCTCACGGTGGTTTAATTGCATTTCCTTAATGGTTAATGATGTTGAACATCTTTTCATGTGCTTATTTGCTATCTGTGTATTCTCTTCCATGAATGTCTGTTCATGTCTTTTGCCCATTTTCTAACTAGATTTATTTTAATAAACTTATTTTAGAATAGGAGTACAGAAAAATTGTGATACTACAGAGTTCCTATATACCCTACACCCTGTTATTAACACCTGATAGTCCTGTATATTTGTTACAATTGACCGATACTGACAGATTCTTATTAACTAAGTCCATACTTTATTCAGATTTCCTTAGTTTTTACCTAACATCCTTTTCCTCTTCTAGGATCCTATTCAGGATACCACATTACATTTAGTCATCATATCTCCTCAGGAGCCTTTTGGCTGTGGCAGTTTCTCAGACTTTCCTTGTTTTCGATGACCTTGACAGTCCTGAGGGGTACTGGTTAGATATTTTGTAGTATGCCCCTGAACTGGAATTTGTCTGATCTTTTTCTCATAATTACACTGGGGCTATGGGATTTGGGGAGTAAGAGCACGAAGGTAAGTGCCCTTCTCATCATATATCAAATGTATATACTATAAATATAACACACTATTGATGTTAACCCTAATCAGCTGGCTGAGGTAGTGTTTGTCAGGTTTCTCCACTATAAAGTTACTTTGACCTTCTTCCTACTGTACTCTTGGAAGGAAGTCACTATATGCGGCTTCTCCTTAGGGAGTGGGGACTTATCCTCCACCTCCTTGAGGGTGTTTATCTACATAAATTATTTGGAATTTCCCCTGCAAGGGAGATTTGTCTGTTCTCTCCCATCTATTTGTTTGTTTAATTAATCATTTATATCAGTATGGGCTCATTTATTTTATACCTGGTGTTATGCTCTTATAGGTCTAGTAGATCTTTCTATTAGATCTAACAGATCTAATATGATCTTATTTATGTTGTTGCTCAAATTGTCTTGCTTGGGCCATTGGGATCTCTTTCAGTTGTGTCCCTTTTGACATTGAGTGTGGGTGTTTTTCTTTTTGAGCCCTGCCTTACTTTCTGGTGCTACAAGATTCTCCAGACTCATCTTGTATGTTTCCTATTCTAGTCCTAGAGTCAGTTATTTCTCCAAGAAGCCCTGTTCCTCTTATCGAAGACTGGTACTGAAACCAAATCTGGGCTCCATTGTTTGTCTTTTCACTGCTGAGTTTTGAGAATTCTTTGTTTTCCAGATACCAGTCCTTTGTCGGATATGTGGTTTGCACATATTTTATACCAGTCTGTGGCTTTGTCTTTTCACCCTCTAAACAGAGTCTTTCACAGAACAAAAGTTTTTGATTTTGATGAAATCCTATTTATCAATTTTTCCTTTTGAGGATCGGACTTTTAGTGTCAAGTCTCTAAAAACTCCTTGCTTACTCCCAGTTCCTGAAGATTTTCTCCTGTTTTTTTCTAAAAGTGTTATATTTTACATTTGTATTTGCTGCATTTACATTTGCTCAGTCTGACAGCTGCTGCCAAGAGGAAACCTTGGCTTGATGGAAACTTCCAAGGGCTAGTGGAGAGCCACGGTGCTACACAGCTTACACTGAAGTTACCACGTCGTCAGCTTTTGAAACAAACAGCCATCACTGAGTAAGAGAAATCATAAGGAAAATATAAATCCCTTTCCTCAAAGTAAAAAAATATAAGCTTATTCAAGTTGAGGGCAGGAACTATTACATTGTGGCTATAAAGTAATAAAATGCATTTTCATGAATAGTTTATGGACTTTAAAAAGTCGCCAGCTTTGGGCTGGAAGAGAACATCACACTGGATATCTCTAAGGCTCTTTCTAGTTCTGACATTCTTATTTTATAAACAAAGTCAGTAAGTGGTACAGCTGAGATTATAGCTCAGGTCTTCTGTTTCCTGATTTAAGCTACTTGCTTCACAGCCCCAGCCTGTACATTCTGGATTAAAATCCCTAGATTCATGACCCCTCTGATTAACTATTCTAGTTAATCAGAATCTATGGATCTGAAAATCTACATTTTAAAGAATCCACTAGCATACTCTTACATTCATTAGAGTTTGAGAATCACTGTCATAGCCCAAAGCCCTGGCCTTGGTATTTTATAGTCAGGGCATCAGAGACAACTGGAGTTTTCCCGACTGGATGCCCAGCTGTCCACCAGGGATCGAGGGCTTCTGCCTCCAAAAGCTATGTATCGTCATACCACCTCATGCCTTGATAGACACTCAACACATACTTTTTACATACTGAAATAAGGTTTATTCTGGAGAGAGATAGGAATTCAAAATTGATGCCTAACTATTATTCTGACTTTTAGAGATGAAATCCAGTTGTTTCATGACCCCTAGACTCTAGCTTTTGCTCTTTGGGCAACTTCCTGGCTATTACATTATCTTTTGCATGGAGTCAACAAACTACCACCAGAGACCAAATTTAACCTACTGCCTGTTTTAGTAAATAAAGTTTTATTGGGACACAGCCACACTCATCAGTTTACATTTTGTCTCTGGCTGCTTTTGTGCTACAATAGGAGAACTGATTCATTGTGACACAAACTTTATGGCCACAGAGCCTAAAATATTTATCTGGCCCTTTACAAAAAAAAGCTTTTGCACTAGAGAATTGAAAGGAAAAAAGTAGACTCTTTCAGAGTATACCTTTTAAGTCTTCTGGTAAAAGATTTGGTAGACAATGGCAAACAATAGCCAGTGAAATTAAGTGGTGTGTTTTTGAGAGTTACCATAAGATACTCTCTCTGAAACTAGCTACCTACTTGGCGTTCTTGGGAACCTACAATTCATACTGCTTAAGGCTGTGTTCCTCAAAGTGTGGATCCCATACTATCTGCATCTAAATCATCTGGAGTGCTTGATGAAAATACAGATTTTTGAATCCCATCAAAGACCTACTGAATGAGCATTTCTGGAGGTATGCCTGGTCATTTGATTGCTCCCTCTTTTGTAACTATCAGTGTATCTGTTCCCTGTCTCCGTTATAGCCCTCAGCAAGATATTTGTTTACCTCCTGGTCTGACCTGTTAAGACTGTGAACTCCTTCAGGGTAGGTATTGTGTTATTCATTACTTTTGTATTCCAAGCCCCAGGGTGGGCACATTTAATTGCTGTAGTTCTCCAAGGGTGGTCCATGGACACTGGGGATCTTAGGGACCCTTTCAGGGGTTACAAGGTCAAAACTATTTTCTTAGTAACTAAGACATGATTTGCCTTTTTTGCTGTGTTGCTGACATTTGCACTGTTGATGGAAAAGCAATGGTAGGTAAAACTGCTGGTGACTTAGCAGGAATTAGGGCAATGGAAACAAATTGTACCATCAGTCGTTGTATCGTCCACTGCCATGCATTCATAATAACAACAGTGCCAGTGTCACTTAAGAATACTCTTCATGAAGCAGTAAAAATTACTAATTTTATTAACTCTTAACCCTGGAGTTCACACCTTTTTCATATTCCATGTGCCCAAATGGTTAGAATGCATAAAGCAATTCTGCATACTGAAGTAAGCTGGTCTCTTGAGGAAGAGGCGCTTAACCAGCACTTGACTGGTTATTTGGTTAAGTGAAATTTTTTGTGTGTGTGAGAAAGATTAGCCCCAAGCTAACATCTGTGCCAATCTTCCCCTATTTCGGACATGGGATGCCTCTACAGCACAGCTGAGGAGTGGAGTGTGTCCACAACCAGGATCCAAACCTGCGAACCCTGGGCCGCCCAAGTGGAGCGCATGGAACTTTTAACCACTTAGCCACAGGCTGGCCCCTTGACTGCTTATTTGAATTGGTAACTGGGCTAGCTACTCTTTTTTCATACAACATCATTTTCATTTGAAAATACAATTGACAGACAAACTATGGGCAATTCAGGCTTATTTGGCAAAACTTTTCTTGAAAACAGTGCACTGTCACTTCAAGGAAAACAACTGATAGTATTTGTTGCCAATTATAAAATTTGACCTTTTAAGAAAAAAGTAGAATTTTGGAAACCTTTTATCTACTATGAGCTTGACAGCTTCTGAATACTTAAGAGACTTTTCTAATGAAATTGGTGGTAATTTTTCAAAAAAATATTGTGTAACAAAATGTGTTAACCTTTGGAAGACTGCGTTGCTCAGGGAACTGATATTTTCCAAATGACCAATGCATGATGTCATAAATCATGCATGGATAAAAAAAATCCATTGAAAGTGCAAGATAGACCAATGGATTTTAATGTATCAGAGTACCAAAAATTCATTGACATGTTTTCAGATTCCACATTGCAACTAACTTTTAAGAAGCTACCATTTGTTGAATTTTAGTGTGACATTAGAAAGAATATCCAAAATTATCTGAAAAGGCTATTAAAACACTCCTTCCTTCTCCAACTACATAGTTGAGTGAGACTGAATTTTCTTCATATACTTGAACCAAAACTAAAATTGTAATAGATTGAATATAGAAACAAATATGAGAATCCATTGGTTTTCTATTAAACCATACATTAAAGACATTTACAAAAATGTAAAGCATTGTCATTCTTTTCTATTTTGGAAAAGTTATTTTTCCATAAAAACATTTACATGAATTGAGTTTTTTACTACTATTTTTAATGAATTAATAAATATTTAAATTTCTTAGTTTTAATTTCTAGTACAGTAAATAGTGATTGATATAACCTACATAAACAATACTCTTTAGGGTCCTCAATAATTAGAATGTAAAGGGGTCCTGAGAACAAAAAAAACCTGAGAACAGCTAGTATAGAGGATACAATGGGATTTGGAGATAGAGGACCTAAATTCAAGTTCCAGTTCTGTTCCTTAACTGACTGATTTTAGGTAAGTTACTTAGGTACAGGCTCTGAAGACAGACTGTGTGTTTCTAATTTTGGCTCCATTTCTTGCTGGTGGTATGACTTTCACTGAGTCATTTTATTTCTGCAAACAGGGACAACTGTAGTACCTACTTCATCAAGTTGCTGTGAGGGCTAAATGGGAATATACTTGTAAAATGCTTACAGCTGTACCTAGAACATAGTAAGAGCTCAGTAAACGCTAGCTGCTACTATTAGTCTATGATATTAGCTAGTCAGCTGACAAGATCCTAGAGCATGGGACACAGTCCTGGCTTCATTCTCTCCGCAGAAAACAGAAGCTATTTAGGTGTCATAAATTTGAGGAGAAGGTGTAAGTAAATTTAGGAATATTTGTGTATGGGTGTTAACCTATAAGAGAATTGATGTGTTACAAAACACTCCCTCTTTCAGTTTTTTCCCCTCGGCTTCTGAAGAAATAAAACTGGAAATATTCCCTGACCTTTTGCCCTATAGTCTAGTTAGAAAACAGTGAAGTATCTCATCGAATACTCAAAGGAACTGAGCTCTTCCAGAAAACTAAATATACAGGAGAGCTGGTCAAGGCTACTACTCAGCTTCATAACTGTAGGAAATTCGTTTAAACTTTTCACCTCAGTTATGTCACCTTGTTTGAGCAAAAATATCTCGTCTCCAGCCTCCCTTGCAACTTTTAAATCCTGTCAAGCTCACCTCTACATGTTTTAGAGGTATCGTTTTGGCAGCCTCTAAAATCTGAAGAAGCGAAAGGGGGAAAAGGGGCAAAGCCCTCGAGATAACCTTTATTTCCTTGCAAATGCCAACTGCACTCGTCCTCCTCAGCACCTAGAAGCGCAGGTCTGGAGAGACGCAGCTGCTGCCAGCGCCCTAGCATGCTACTTCTCAGCAGTAGGGTGACCCAGAGTACCACCTGGGTCAGGCGGCCTGTTTTCCCATCTATTAAGTGAAGAGGCTGCGCTGGCTGCAGAACCTTTCTTTCACTGAAATTCGAAATATTCCCTAAACCTATAATGTTATTCCCCACCCCAGCCTTTTAAAGACCGCTGGCCTCATCCCCAGATACCACGCACTGGCTCAGAGCAGAGGAGCACACGCCACACGCAACACGCGCGTGCCCCGCGCTCGGGCTCCCGGTCCCAGGGGAGGAAGCACATCTCGCGCGATTCCCTCCACCTCTCGCGACACTTCGCGCTAGTCCCCCTGCGGCCCTCGTTGCCCCACCCTTCGCCTTCACGCCGCGGTCCCAGGCACCTCAGCTTTCTTCTCTGCGTCGTGACCCGTTGCTCGCCCGCTGGGAGCGCAGTGGAGCCCAGTGTTGGGCGTGAGCCCGGCGGGGCCGCAGGCTCTGCCCTGCTCCGCCCCACCTGGGCTCGGGGCAAAGGCCGCCGTGGGGACATGTCGTGCCCCCCTCAGCGAGGGCAGGAGCGCGTGAAAGGCAGCGTGGCTGCCAGGTGAGTCCGCTACGGCGCGTGGGGGCGGCCCGAGCCGGGCGGGGGCGGCCCGACTGGCGTGCGGGCTGAGGCACTGCGGGATGGAGATGCCCGAGGCGCGGCGGGCGGAGTGGGAGGGCCAGCCGCGGAGGGTGGGGTGACCTGGGAGGCGGCCGGGGCCCCTTGGGATTGCCGGCGCCCTCAGGCACCGGGAATCACCTGGTTTCCACTGGGGCTTCGCTCCTCTCCGCGGGGCTGGAGGCGGCGGGAGACGAGTGCCCGAGCTCCGAGGTCCCAGATCTGGGCAGCAGGGGGCCCGGGGGTGTGGGGACACGCCAAGGTGGCGGAGGTAAATTTGTGCTAGGGAAAATGATCAAGTGGCCGACCGCCCGGCGAGGGTCCGCTAGGGAGGCCAGGTGTTTGCGGTCCCGCCGCGCCGGGTGCTGAGGTGGCGAGAGCGTGGCGCGCCCCGCGAGGAGCTCGCCTTCTCCCCGGTCCGCAGCGCTCGTGTTTGCCGCGTCGACCGGGGGCGGAAGGGGTGGAACACGCAGGTCACAGTCGTCTTTGGGGGAAGGAGGCTTTTGAGGTAACGCGTTACTTCTCCGCGGAGAACTGACCGTGAGTGGGTGCGCGCGTGCGCTCAGCGGGCCCGCGCGAGCTTCGTGTTTGCAGAATTTGTTCCGTAGTTGCCAGTGGAGCACCCTTCGAGGGTCAATAAAAACGGACTGGTTCTTAAGTGAATAGTTTTATTTTCAATATTTTAAGATTCTAATAATCATGTAAATGTGTAATGATAGGGGCCTAGAGCCTAAAACCTAGATATTATTAAGACTCTTAGTTGGAATAAGTTTTTGCCTTTGGCTCTAGAATTAGATTGGAAATTGGGGTAAAATGTTTTGTTGCAATCAGGTTTTTAACTATGTTTCTTGTGATTCTGGGTTTGTTTTATAACTTATTGTCTGGTTAAAACCATGCAATTTTCTGAGAGAATTGGGAGATCAGTGCAAAGCGGTTTGTCTAAGAAGCATTTTGTTTAACTCCCCCCGCCCCCCAAAATCCAGCTCTTAATTGGAGTTATTTCTGTTTTAAATTGTGCAGCCCCCTTAGATTGTTTTGTTTGTTCTTTGCAGAAATGACACCTTAAAATGACCAGTTTTTTTGGGTGTCAACAATTACACTGTTAATAGAAGGAAAATAGTTTTTCTGAGAATTTTCTTTTATCTTGTCTTTTAGAGAACGAAATGTCATCAGTGGAATCACACCAGGAACAGTTGTCCCAGTCAGATCCGTCCCCATCGCCAAACTCATGCAGTTCCTTTGAGCTAATAGACATGGATGCTTGCAGTTTGTATGAACCCGTGTCTCCTCATTGGTTTTACTGTAAAATAATAGATTCTAAGGAGACGTGGATTCCTTTCAACTCTGAGGATTCACAGCAGCTGGAAGAGGCATATGGCTCTGGTAGGATGAAAATGATGACTTGTAATAGACAGACTTACTATCATCTCTCTCAAACTATAATGTGATAGTCTTTATAGTGAGGGCTATTAAAGATAAATTTTAGATTTTTTTCTAGTTGTCTCCTATAGCATTTTTATATAGAAGCCTCAGCATTGCTACCTAGCCAATTTATAACGTTTAAGAATTTGGTCTGTATTTTGGAAACAGTACCTATTGTGATTTCTGCATAGTTATCCAATAATATTTACATTCCAGCTTATGTTTCAGTTTTTGTTTATAAAGAGTATGTGTGTGGGGTGCCGGCCCTGTAACGGAGTGGTTGAGTTCGCAAGCTTTTCTTCGGGGGCCCAGGGTTTCACCAGTTTGGATCCCGGGCGCAGAAATGGCACCACTCATCAAGCCATGTTGAGGTGGCATCCCATATACCACAGCTAGAAGAACCCACAACTAAAAATACACAACCATGTACCAGGGGGCTTTGGGAGAAAAAGGACAAATAAAGTCTTAAAAGGAAAAAAGGAGTATGTGTGTGGGGGGCAGTGTGACATTGCAAAAGAATGAATTCTTTAACTTGTTACTTGTTTTTTCTTCTTTTATGAAATAAGAATGATGCTAGTCACTACTTTATCATCATGATGGTTATGCTCATTAATTTATCTTTTGGCCCCTCAAGCAAAAGATTCAGAAAAGCCCCCTTATATACTCTTTTTTCTTTTTTAAGGGACACTGCTGTCTCTCCTCAGAAAAAAAACAGTGTTTGGGCATTATTTTTTTCACGTTTCATTAAAACCAAGAATGGTTTTGATGGTTTATAAAGTAGTTAGTGAAAAAAAGATACCAATTAAATTCCATTTTGTTTAATTTAGCCAAGTAGAAACTTCATTCATGTGCTTCATAACATTGTTTAGAGTATAACTCAGAATTGCATTTGGGGAGGTTTGTTTTGATGTATGTACTTCTTTTCTCCTTTCCAATCCTTGTAGGAAAAGATTGTAATGGGAGAGTTGTCCCCACTGATGGGGGCAGATACGATGTTCATTTGGGGGAGAGGATGCGGTATGCTGTGTACTGGGATGAGCTAGCCTCAGAAGTGCGACGATGTACCTGGTTTTACAAGGGAGACAAAGATAATAAGTATGTTCCCTACTCGGAGAGCTTCAGCCAAGTATTAGAGGTATTTTTTTGATCCTTTTTTACTCATTTTCTTCATTTTTTTCCTCATTTAATAATCTTTTCTTCCTCTTGTGATTTATTTTGTGAAATTTCCGGAAAGAGTTTGGTTCTATCTGCATCACACTTTATAGCATTTCTTTTTGCAAGTAAATTTCAGGATAAAGTAGGTTTATTTTCAGATTTTAAACTACTGCGGAAACTGTTAACGCCTTTAAATTAAAATTTTTTTCTCTAATGGTGATCATTGTTAATATTTAAACTATGACCACAAGATTGGTCTTTTTTTTTTTTTTTTTTTTTATTAATGTTATGATGGATTACAAGCTTGTGAAATTTCAGTTGTACATTTTTGTTAGTCATGTTGTGGGTACACCACTTCCCCCTCCGTACCCTCCCCCCACCCCCCCTTTTCCCTGGTAACCACCGATCAGATCTCCTTCTCAATATACTAATTTCCACCTATGAGTGGAGTCATATAGAGTTCGTCTTTCTCTGACTGACTGACTTCGCTTAACATAATGCCCTCGAGGTCCATCCACATTGTTGTGAATGGGCCAATTTCGTCTTTTTTTATGGCTGAGTAGTATTCCATTGTGTATATATACCACATCTTCTTTATCCAATCATCAGTTTCTGGGCATGTAGGCTGGTTCCACGTCTTGGCTATTGTAAATAATGCTGCGATGAACATAGGGGTGCAACGGACTCTTGAGATATCTGATATCAGGTTCTTAGGATAGATACCCAGTAGTGGGATGGCTGGGTCATAGGGTATTTCTATTTTTAACTTTTTGAGAAATCTCCATACTGTTTTCCATAGTGGCTGTACCAGTTTGCATTCCCACCAACAGTGTATGAGGGTTCCTCTTTCTCCACAACCTCTCCAACATTTGTCGTTCTTGGTTTTGGATGTTTTTGCCAATCTAACGGGGGTAAGGTGATATCTTAGTGTAGTTTTGATTTGCATTTCCCTGATGATTAGCGATGATGAACATCTTTTCATGTGTCTATTGGCCATATTCATATCTTCTTTTGAGAAATGTCTGTTCATGTCCTCTGCCTATTTTTTGATCGGGTTGTTTGTTTTTTTGTTGTTAAGCAGTGTGAGTTCTTTGTATATTATGGAGATTAACCCTTTGTCGGATAAGTGGCTTGTAAATATTTTTTCCCAATTAGTGAGCTGTTTTTTTGTTTCAATTCTTTTTTCCCTTGCCTTGAAGAAGCTCTTTAGTCTGATGAAGTCCCATTTGTTTATTCTTTCTATTGTTTCCCTCAACTGAGGAGTTACAGTGTCCGAAAAGATTCTTTTGAAACTGATGTCAAAGAGTGTACTGCCTATATTCTCTTCCAAAAGACTTATTGTCTCAGGCCTAATCTTTAGGTCTTTGATCCATTTTGAGTTTATTTTGGTGTGTGGTAAGATTGGTCTTTTTTGCCTTTTATTTTTCTTGCTCTGAAAACAGTCTGAAATTTATTTTCTTTAATTTGGGGTAGGACATTGATATTATTGAAAGAAATATATCAAAATGTGAGCAATGATTATCTCTGATCTAGATGATGGAATTAGGTGTGATCTTTTTTCTTTGTCCTACGCTATTATCTATTGTAATTTTAAAAGAATCTTAAAACAAATTTGATAAATCAAGAGAAAGAACTATATAGGTAATATATTTGTAATTTGATGAAAAATATACATGCATTAATATTGAAAGAAATATACCAAAATGTGAACAGTGGTTATCTCCAGTCTATATGATAGAGTAAGAGTGATTTTTTTCTTTGTATTATAATGTTATCTGTTGTAATTTTAAAAGATTTTTAAAAGCAAGTTGATAAATTGGAGTAGGATATTCTTATTATAATTGTTTATCTAGCACTATTGTGAAAAAGTTCAGTTTTAATAGAAAAGCTATTAGAGAAATCTAATGAAATGTGTTTTCTTTTAAGGAAACATACATGCTTGCTGTAACTCTGGATGAATGGAAAAAGAAACTGGAGTCTCCTAACAGAGAAATTATTATATTACACAATCCAAAGGTAAAGCAAATTAAAGCCTTTTTCTACTGTTGGTATTAAGGGTTAATTGCAGTACTAAGGAGAACTTAATTGGTTTCTTTTTCCTAGGGATTCTACTTAGGATAGCCTTTGGAAATTTATATGTTGCATTCACAATTATGAAACTTAAAACTTGTAGCTGCTACCATTATTTACCTCGTTCAGCTTATACAAAAGAATTTCCTTAGGGAAAATTATGCTGCTGTAGATTATCTCTGACATAATATGTAGGCATATCTTCCATGTGTAGGGTGTCATTGAAAGATCTGTTAGCCTGATGTATTTTTTTCTTTTCTTTTAGCTTTATTTGAGTTGTAAATGACAAATAAAATTGTAAGATATTTAAGATAAACAGTGTTAGCCTAATGTATTTTCAGGGTTCTCATTTCAAGCTATGGGAGTTGTATATCAAAACTCCAGTTGAGACTTGGCTATTTATTAGGTTTTGAAAGACATGTTTCTATCTCTCAAAATGTATAAATAGAGGTGTCTTAATCTAGAATATCTTGATTGCTCTGATGTTTTCTATTTAAGCTTATGGTGCATTACCAGCCAGTTACAGGGTCTGATGAATGGGGCTCAACACCCACTGAGCAGGGTCGACCAAGAACAGTGAAGAGAGGGGTTGAGAACATCTCTGTTGACATTCACTGTGGTAATGTTAATCATTTATTTTTTCTTCTGATATACTTATTTATGACTTTAATTGTGATCTTTTTCTCTGGATTTGGATTACCTCAAGGCTTAGAAATAATCTTTAATCATATGGACTTATTCTGAGTTTTAAGATTAGCATCACTTCATCTACTAAGAATCTTAGCTATAAAAATCTCTTTTAAAGTTGCTAAGTATATATGGTAGAATGAGTAAAATTTGGCAGTAGTAATCAGGAAGTCACTGAGTACAGATGAACTGATTTAGTCCTAATTCTAAGAAGTGTGATTTCACCTGTTTGATTAGAAATTTATTCCTGATAACTCCTGTCCTTAAAGATTTTCAACTGAGGAAAAGTGTTGTTTAGTAGGACTTTAATGGTTACCCATTGCTATCTACCTAGGGTAATTTATATACTATGGTTGGTTTTGTAATATATTTATAAAATTACTTTTACCTTACAGAGGAAATGGCTTGTCTCTTGGACAAAGTCTTAGACTCACTGTAATTTAAAAAGATGAGTTTAAAATTTCAGGTTTCAGATACATACCAGACATTATTGGTACTATTGATAAAAACAGAATATTAGATAAAAGTATTCTATCAGTGCTAAATTGCCTAAATTCGGCAACAGCACTGTGGATATATAATAGAATATTAGGAAATACACATTGAAATATTAAAGGGTTAAAGAATTATTATGTGTGCCATGTAATGATGTATGCAACCTGCTCCCAAATGGTTCAGAAAAATAAATGAGTGTGTATACACATACACATAAAGAGAGAATAAAGCAAATGTGGTGAAATGTATAAAAAGTACATGGGAGTTTCTGTACTATTCTTTTGAGTTTTCTGTAAGATTGCAGTTCTTTCAAAATAAGAAGTTTAAGAAACCTGAACATTTTTTCATAGACTTCTTTCAAGATAAATTAGAAACAAAGAAAAATCACTGTCTTTTTACTCAGCAGTTATATATGACTATTTTGTATCCTTTAAATTATCCCATCTCTATAATTTACTCATTGTGAATATTTGATTTTAGAATACATCACTAGTTATAGAATAATTTTTCTTTTAAATTTCATTTATAGGGGAACCTTTACAAATAGATCACTTGGTTTTTGTAGTCCATGGGATTGGACCAGCTTGTGATCTCCGCTTTCGAAGCATCGTACAGTGTGGTAGGTTGCAAAGCATTTAAGATTAGATGATTAAGGGGAATCTTAGTGCTCCTGGAGCTGAGATAAAGTGTTGGCTTTAGTCTGTTGTCTTCGCTGCATAATAAGATTTGGAGAGCTAAAGACAGGTGGCAAGGTAGTAAAGCTTCCCAGCTTAGACCTAAAGTACTAGTAAATTCCTTAGGCTAATAGTTTATGCTCTTAACTAATAATTCTTGAGTGAAACAAGCACCTAATCCTTATAAAATTGTTTTATGATATGAGGGTCCTATTCTAGCCATTCTGAATTTAAATAAAACCATAAAGATGATATAGTTTAAATGAATAACAGAACCTTCAGTCGTTTTTGTAATTAATAACTGTGATAAACCTCTTGATAATTAGAATATTTAGGTCATTAGTCTAACTTGATTTTGAAAGGTAATGTCCTTTAATACTTGATAGTATTCAAAGTCTAATTATCCCAGTTTGGGAATCTTATCATACTGGCTAATGCGTCTAAGCACAAACCTTCTAGAAGGTTAAGATGGACATAATACAAATTTTAAACAACAATGCTGTTTTTTTTAATCTAAAATATTAGGTAGTGGTTGTGTATAGAACCAGAAAGTTAGAATAGGAATCTGACTGCAAGACTGATTGACATAATCATGTAAATTTTTTTTTAATTGAAACAATTCCCATAGCTCAGTAGAAGTTTTGAAGTTAGCTTTTCTTTTTTTTTTTTTTTTGGGAGGAAGATTATCCCTGAGCTAACTGCTGCCAATCCTCCTCTGTTTGCTGAGGAAGACTGGCCCTGAGCTAACATCCATGCCCATCTTCCTCTACTTTATATGTGGGACGCCTACCACAGCATGGCTTGCCAAACGATGCCATGTCTGCACGCGGGATCCGAACCGGTGAACCCCGGGCCGCCGAAGCAGAATGTGTGCACTCAACCGCTGCGCCACTGGGCCGGCCCGAAGTTAGCTTTTCTTTTGATGAAATGTTTTGTATAGTAAAAGCAGTTCTGTATTAAAGGAACAGTTTTTCCTATATGCACTGATAATTTTCCCCAAATACCACTTTGCTATTTTTGACTCAAATAAATACGTGTTCTAAGTACATGTAGATAGAGTATAATTACATGATCCTCTTGCATCCTAATTCTGCAAAGTCATTGCTTCACTGTTGATGCATAAGTTAATTTTCTTTTCCAGTTAATGATTTTCGCAGTGTTTCCTTGAACCTGCTACAGACGCATTTTAAGAAAGCCCAAGAAAATCAGCAGATTGGGAGGGTAGAATTTCTTCCAGTTAACTGGCACAGTCCTTTGCATTCTACTGGTGTGGATGTGTGAGTAATACCTTACACTTTTGAGTTGTTCAGTGATCGTAATATGTTTTCTGATCATTGATAGGCTTAGGGATATTTCTGCTGTAGCTGATCATAATATTTAAAATTCTGTTCAACAAAAAGTTTTTTGTACTTCTGTGTCTTTTACTTAGAGATACATTATTAAATACTGACCAATCCCTTGGGTTTAGCTAGCCTGGGTTAGGAGTAAAGAAATGTGTGTATCTTCTCCCAGTATGTTTTACTGGCTCATTAGTATTTACTATTACAGCTTTATTATTTCTTTAGCGTTAAAGCCAAACATTGCTTTCTTCCCATAGTGGATAAGCATTTCCATCTCCTGGTGTCAAAAGCCAACTTTCCTCAAGATGTACAAAGTATTTTGTTGTTCCTTTTGTGATCATATTTATTTAGATAATATTTGTCCAAACTTGGGCAAAAAAAGGAAATCCCCAAACATAAAATTATCAGCATTTATAACTTGAGGTATAATTAGTACAATGACTTTTTAAGTGATGGCTTTCTTAAGTTGCAAACCCAGTAGCTTTGTTGGTAAATTTTATGGTAATATCAGAGAAGGTTGCCTTATATTAAGGATGTTCAGCTATAGGCTCTCCAGAAAGAAGTGTGTTCATAATATAGTTAGTACTCTGTGATTTGGGCATATTCCATGTGCCAAACGTTCCATTGCGGCGTTGGTTCTACTCATTGTGGAGTTCACATTCGTTCATATTTGAGCTGATCTTAAGAGGTTACTAAGGGTACATAACCCTCTCTAAACTACAGAAGCTGTTGAATGTTTGAGGAATTCCTGGGAATTTGAGAAAGCTTTAACTGGAAGTTGATTTAGACAGTGTCAGCATGGTTTACCTTTGTGAGATATGAGTTCTGTTTGCTTTTGGCACCTGGCGGTCTCACCTTCTTTTACCCTTTATAAATTCTGCCTTGAGAGAAGGAGCTGATCTGTTTGTCATTTGACTTATGATCAAAAAACCTTAATGCTGGGAATTCTAGGAGGAGCCTCTTGTAACTTCTGCCTTTTTAAAAAACTTTATATTACAGAGCATTTTGTACACGTAACATATATAATAAATGTTCGTGTACTGATTATGATTACCCAGCCCTAACAATCTCAATACATGACCAGTTCTGCCCCATCCATATCTTCATACCTCTGTCTAGTGCCCATCCCTTTACCATATTACTTTTGAGTTAAATCTTAGATATCATATTATTTCATCTGTAAATGTTTGCTTGTATATACTAAAGGACTTTTAAAAAAATATAACCATAACACCATTATTACATCTCAAATAA
Source organism: Equus asinus (assembly GCF_041296235.1). Lineage (NCBI taxonomy): Eukaryota > Metazoa > Chordata > Mammalia > Perissodactyla > Equidae > Equus > Equus asinus. Next base: position 6,581,302 of record NC_091816.1, on the reverse strand, counting down.
AATTCTTAGTATCAGCAAATATACTGTCAGTGTTCAAATTTCCAATTTTCTAATAAATGTCATGATTTATATATACACATACATTATATATATATATATATATATATATATATACACACGCACACAAATGCACACACATACGTATTTTGAACTGGGATCCAAATGACGTCCGTAAATTGCAATTGGTTGATATATCTTTTAAGTCTTTTTTAATCTCTTGATTACCTTTCCATCTCTTACTTTCTTGCAATTTATGTATTGAAGAAACTGGGTTGTTTTGCAGAGTTTCTCACACCCTGAATTTTGCTGTTTACATCCCTTTGACTTCATTAAACATGTCTGTCCTGTATTTCCTGTAAATTGACGGTTGTCTCTTGTATCTTTAAATATCTAAGTCCAAGCTTGAAGGCTAAGCTGTATAATAACTTAGAGGAGATTATGGAATGTATTTAGGTTTTCTGCTTAAAGTATCTTTCCTTTTTTTCAGAGATCTGCAGCGAATAACCCTGCCCAGCATTAACCGCCTGAGGCACTTCACCAATGACACAATTCTGGATGTCTTCTTCTACAATAGCCCCACCTACTGTCAGACTATCGTGGACACGGTTGCTTCTGAAATGAACCGAATATATACACTTTTTCTGCAGAGGAACCCTGAATTCAAAGGGGGTGTATCCATTGCTGGTCATAGTTTAGGTAACAAATGAATTCTCTGTGATCAGAGAGGACCGTCACATTTTAAGGACACCTGTGTTTGAAATACGATATCTTTTATCAGTATCAGATTCAGAGGTCTAGAACTGGTCTGTGATGAAGAATTTGGAAGGGGTTGGAAGGGTGGTGGTGGATTGGAAAGAAGGACTCCCTGCTTCCTAGATTTTGCTGCATGGGTAATTGGCTTATTAATTCTGTGTATAAAAGACAGCTATTTAGTGCTAATGCTTAGAAATTGTCCCTTCTTTCTTCTATTTTACTTATAGGTTCGCTTATATTGTTTGATATCCTAACAAATCAGAAAGATTCTTTGGGGGATATTGACAGTAAAAAGGTAATCTAGATGTTCAGATAGGTTTTCTTGTAGTATTTCTTAGGAAGGATTTTTAGATTTTAGACTTTTTTTTGTTTCTCGCTTAGTTTAGTCTCATACCATAACATTAAATTTACATTTATTTTAGTTATAACAGACTTGTAATTATCTCTGTCATTCTTGGATGATAGAAGCAAGATAGTAATATGCTCTTACAAATATTTGCCACATTCTAAAATAACTGTCTTATTTTCTATTATAAATATGCACTACTGATCTATTATTAGAATTATAGAATTGAGCTGAAATGGAGTTTGCATATGAGGGAATGAAGAATGCATTGGATGCAAATTGATATAATTGTTAGAATTCTATTTGAAAGCAGTGGGAGGACTTGGTATTTAAACATTGTTTAGTAAAACAAAGTCCTGTGAACACTTATTTATGGTGCCGAATTAGTACTTAGCATATACTATCTTGTAATTTTTTTTTCTGTTTTATGTAAGTGTCTATTTCTCCTGTTGGACTGTGACTTCTTCCAGGGCAAGGGCTTTGTCTTAGATTGTTTTATGTCTTAAACAGTTTCCCTAATAAGAGCTCAGTAAATATTTTGTTATTGATAATTAAGAATACTTTGATAATCATTTATTCACTCATTCATTTATTTAAAAATATTAAATTTCAACTGAAGTTGCAAAAACTTAGACATGAGTGACCTCTTAATTTATATTTTGTATAAGTTACAGGTTATTTAAAGTTACATCTCTGGAAATCTTACATAGTACCTTTCTTTATTGAAAAATAGTATTAATAAAGGAATATCTAAATGAATTTAGAGAATATGAGCTTTGCAATTTAATTTTTAGGATTTGCCAAATAGTGTCATGGCTCAAGGAGACATACCGACACTAGAGGAAGATTTGAAGAAACTTCAACTCTCTGAATTCTTTAGTATCTTTGAGAAGGAGAAAGTAGATAAGGAAGCTCTGGTAAAAATAATCTTTTAAAACTTTATGCTATACCATTTTCAGTATTTTTATTGCTTATCTTTATACCGCTTACTAAGAGCCTACCCTTTAAAAGCATGTTAGCCATAAATACTTTATCATTAGTAGTGTTCTCTAGCATTATTTATGTGTTTTTATTAAATAAAGTGATCTTTGCTTTGTGGGAGTTCAGACTTCAGAGGGAGCCAAATTGATACACATATAGCGATAGAGCAAAAACTAAAGAACAGCACAGCTCAAAGAACATGAGAGCAAGAATAAATGACCGCTAACTATTCCAACTCTTTTCTGTTATGCTTTCAGGAGCTCTGCTGTTGATATTTGCTTATTTATTTGTTTTTGTTTTTTGCCACTTTTGTTGTGCTTTTTTTCAGGTTTGTGATTCATTCGTTCATTTAACAGGTATTTAGTAAATTCTTACTATGATCAGGCATACTGTACTAAGTACTAAAGATGGAGTGGTGAATAAGACAGACATGGTCCCTAACCTCGTGGCGTTTATAGTTTAGTGGAAAAGACACAAGTAATCAAACACATAATTACAATTGTGATAAGTTTTAAGTAGGAAAAGTACACAGAGGTATAAGAATGTAAAATAGGATGAACTAACCTAGTCTGGGAGGGTGAAGGAAGACTTCCCTAATCAGGTGAGTAGCACTTAAGCTGAGATCTTGATTGTGAGTCTTCATACTCTTTGTTTGCTGTATGGTCTTACTGCTGTCTCCATGAGTAGGAATATAATCTTCCTCAGGAATGTCACACCTAAGTGAGTGTGGAAATTGAGGGTTTTTCTCTCATGAAGTTAGCTACCCATTCTGTAGGTTTTTCTTACAATGATGCAATGTTACTTATATTACTATAGCATTGTTACTGTAGTATTGATACTTTTTATTCTTCATTCAGGTCCTTTATGAATAAATACTCCTTCCTTTTCGAAGTTATTTATGATGATGTACCACTAGGGAACCCTAGTAGTACAAAGCAAAGAACAGAGTGCTTAGGTCTTATTCCTCACAGAGAACAGAACATTTAATTGATTTTATTTTGCCTGGAAATAAGAAAGATATTTGATTTTCTATGCCTAGGCTTTATGTACAGACAAAGATCTTCAGGAAATGGGAATTCCCTTAGGACCAAGAAAGAAGATATTAAACTACTTTAGGACCAGAAAAAATTCAATGGTACGTGCTTAGTATAGCTTGTAGGATTCAACAGTTTTGACATCCTTGTATCTTTGTGCTTTGTGAGATGTTTGGTCTAGGGAACTGAGCAATTCTGTTAATTGATCTTTAGCTCTCTTTTTAGAAATTAAACACATTTTCTTTTTTGATATCCTTAGAAAGACTTCAGAAGTCTTACCACCCTGGACTCCTCCTTCTATTCCATTTTTTTTGTTTGTTTTTGTTTGATAACCACTTCATTGAAATATAATTCACATCACATACCGTAAAATTCACCCTTTAAAGTGTACAATTCAGTGGTTTTTAGTATATTCACATAATTGTGAAACCACTACCACTATCTAATTCCACAACATTTCCATCACCCCAAAAAGGAACCTTGTACCTATTAGCAGTCACTCCCCATTCCTTCCTCCTGTGAACCACTGATCTACTTTCTGTCATTATGGATTTTCTTATTCTGGACTTGTCATATAAGTGGAATCATGCAATATGTGGCCTTTTGTGACTGGCCTCTTTCGCTTAGCATAATGTACTGAGGTTTTATCCATGTTGTAACAGTACTTCTACACTCAGTTTTTCTGGCCACTGAATTCCTTTCCATATCTTAGTAGTTAATTATTTTAAAACTTTTTAGCAAATTGCTCAGTTCTTATTTAACACTCAGTTCTCGGCCCTGTATTTGCATCATTTTCTATACCTATGGAAACATTCCACTTGCTTTGATTAGAAAGGCAGAGGACTTCACTGAACTCCGTAGCAATCCTCAATCTTCCTTTCTACAGTGTTCTGCTGTTGTTTTCTCTCATGATGGTTGCCTAAAGTTTCAGTTGCGTCCAAATGGCTGTGTACAGCTTTTCATCATTTTAGAGCGTGTAGGGATGTCAATTGATAATTTAAGGCAACTTTTGTTTTTGTCAGCTTTATCTTGTTTTCTAAGAGACTCTTCCTAGACTTACTGGCTGTTACTTCAGAACTTTCTCAAGCATCCTTTCAAACTTGTAGAAAACTGTATAATCCTTTGGATATTTTTACTACATAGTAGCTCCACGGAACTATTTTTTATTCTTTAGGGTATTAATAGACCAACTCCACCGTCAGCTTCAGGGATGAATATGCCTAACATCCCCAAAGAATCGGAGTTCTGCAGTTGTACTGGTGACACTGCAAATGGTGACTATATGGACGTTGGCATTGGGCAGGTAACACTGCTACCAGTTCTCTTTGGTCATTTTATTGCCTGCCATTGGTATGGTAAGAACAGATGTAACTTCTGTTATTAATGAGAGATGCTTTTATTTCCTTGCTCCAGGTGTCTGTAAAATACCCCCGGCTCATATATAAACCAGAAATATTCTTTGCCTTTGGATCTCCCATTGGCATGTTCCTTACTGTCCGAGGCCTAAAGAGAATTGATCCCAACTACAAATTTCCAACATGCAAAGGTTTCTTCAATATTTATCATCCTGTAAGCATTGGACAGCTCTTGTGGTTTTACTTGAATATTAGGGCTTATGGTAAAGAGCATATGGTTTTCTATTGTGTTAATATGCTTTTTCCTTTACTATTCTGTAGTAGTGAGACAACTTATAACACTATGAATCTGGAGGTTATGGGGCAGAACAACTGTACGTTTTCAACAAATGAGCTTATAATTATTCTTGCCTGATATTTGGTTCCTCAGACTATCTTTCTTCAGCAGAGGTATATGTAGCTTTTGTTTTTCCTATGTAGTTTGATCCTGTGGCCTATAGGATTGAACCAATGGTTGTCCCAGGTGTGGAATTTGAGCCAATGCTGATCCCACATCATAAAGGCAGGAAGCGGATGCACTTAGGTAAGTCTGAGTACAGAACTTGATGATTCTAGACCTTCTGGTCAGTGCACACCAACTGGACCCCATTCACTTTGTTTAGCTGTGTTGGACCCTAAACTCTATGTAAACCATGTAATGTTCTTTATTCATGTGTGTTTCAGAACTGAGAGAGGGCTTGACCAGGATGAGTATGGACCTTAAAAACAACTTGCTAGGTTCGCTGCGGATGGCCTGGAAGTCTTTCACCAGAGCTCCATACCCTGCCTTACAAGCTTCAGAAACTGCAGAAGAAACTGAAGCAGAACCTGAATCAAGTTCAGAGAAGCCTAGTGGTGAGTGACACTGTACACATTGATTTCCTGTATCAGGCCAGATAGGAGGGACTCCATGGTGTGTAGTTCTTATTCTCCCACGGACTTCTTACTTTTCCCTTTTTGTTGTGCAGAACCAATACTATGAGTCCTAATGGGCCTTCTGCCCTGCTAGCCTTTTGTGTCATCTAATAGCCAAAAATTATGGAAAAACATTATTTGTACGGAAAAATGTCAACAGAAGCTAAGCGTCTTGGTAATGAGGCTTTAGAAAGCCCCCACCTGGGAACTGTGAGGGTGATGTTAAGAGCCTGGATCACCGTGCTTTCACAGGGGAATGTCTGTGTTCATGGGTCAGGCTTATTTTCCTGGCTGGGGACCAGCTAGGATATTCTCCTCTTCATTTCACGGTTAACACTGCATTCTTTTGCTTTAGTTTTCAACTGCCTAAAGAGTTCTGTCCCTGCTTGCATTGAATTTATAAACCAAAGGCAAATGAATTAGCTGTCAGAGGTAGAGGAAAGAAAAAAAGGGGACTGGATGAAATCAGTGTAACTTGAGGAGAAGCTTTAAGGAGATTGAGAGGAGGAAGATGGGAGAGAGTTTTCTGAACAGAGAGTAGCTCATCCTATGGTAAACTTGGAGTTTCAGGGGAAGTAAGGACAACCTTGGAGGGCTGGAAGCTTTTAGATTCTTATTACAGTTCCTCCATATCCAGATATTAACACAGAGGAGACCCCTGTGGCAGTTAAGGAAGAAGTCCCACCCATCAATGTGGGAATGCTGAATGGGGGCCAACGCATTGACTATGTGCTACAGGAGAAGCCCATTGAAAGTTTTAATGAATATTTATTTGCTTTACAAAGCCATCTGTGCTACTGGTGAGTGTTGTTTGATTTTGTTTCTGGGTTTTTTTTTTGATCGAATTGTTTCATAGATATTTGATAGATGTAGAAAAAGGAGGATAGGCTGGTATACATTTGAGATTAGAATGATTTCTCATTTAGACAATTACAAAATAGCACAATCATGTCATTTAAAGAACTCTGGTTTAAATGCATTGTTTTTTAATTTGGCAGTTGGGTGGAGCCTGGGGCTAATGATGGCAGCACCTGGGAGTTCAGTTAGCTTAACTTAATCTTAAAAGTGTGTCCTTTGGCCATTGGTGGGACATCATGGCTACATATGAATCAACTGGAATAAATACATTACTATTGCAGAAAGTATTTTAAGAAACTCATTCAAAGGTATTTACAGTAGCTAGATCAAACTTTTTTATTTTAACGTTTAAATTTTTAATATTAAAATTTTATTCCAGATTTATTGAGATATAATTGACATAACATTGTGTAAATTTAAGATGTACACTGTGATGATTTGATCCATGTATATATTGTGAAATGATTACCGCAGTAGGGTTAGTTAACACCTCTATCACCTCACATAATTACCGTTTTTTTTATAGTGATAACATTTAAGATCTGCTCTCTTAGCAACTTTCAAGTATATAATGCTGTATTGTTAACTGTAGTCACCATGCTGTACATTAGATCCTCAGGACTTACTCATCAGAATTATTTTTAAATAGAATTATTTATCTGATGTTTTGTAGAATAGATTAATGGTGCTTATTGAAATTCATATAGCAGAATAGAACATAATCACTAAAGAAATTGAACTAAAGGAAAATAAAGCTAGGAAAATAAGATGGGTCGGGGATAAGTGTTCAAAAAATGCATGATTTAGAGTCCTGAGAGGAATTTTTCTATTGAATCCTGATGAGGGGATTGTTATTTATGTAATTAATATCATCTCTATATAATAAATACATTAGAGGATATGACATAATATGAAAGTGCCACTCAGTAAAAGCAAACCTATAAGGGGCCAAAATAATACTTCCTAAGAATGATCTTTGCTGATGTGGCTTGATAGAAATCTGAAAAAGGCATTCTAAAAAAATTTCCGAGTGGGCAATACATTCATGTGGTTCAGAATTCAAAGAAAGACAAATAATGAAAAGCCAGACTTCCATTTTGTACCGTTAACTTGTTCCCTCCCCATATGCAACTAACATGCTTCTTAAAATTTCTTCCAGAGATCTGTTTTATGCATACATAATACAGGTGTGAGGGTGTGGGTATTATTTTTCTACTTTAACAAATCCAGATAGTAGCATATTATAGGCATTATTCTATACTTTGGTTTCTCTACTAATATGTCTCGGAGTTTTTTTGCCTATCATATATAAAGAATTGCCTCATTCTTTTTTAGCTGCAAAGGATTCTGCCGTATGAATGTACCATAATTTATTTAACTAGCCCCCTACTGATGAGTCTGTAGGTTTCTATCCTCTTGCTCTTTACACACCTTATGTCATTTCACCTATTCATGAGTGTGTCTGTAAATACTTAGAATTGGAATTGCTGGCATAAAGGATACATATGTTTGTAATATTTGATAATTATTGCCAAGTAGAGGTTGTTCCACGCTCTCACCAGTAATGTATGAGAGTGTCTGTTTCTCCACAGCTTTTCCAACACAGGTCTATCAACTTTTTAAATCTTTGCCAATTTGTAGGGTGAAAATGGTCCCTCACTGTAATGTATATATATATTTTATACATACAGTTTTTGAGGCATAATTTATGTACAATAACCGCATAAAGTGTACAAATTTGATGAGTTTTGACATATACATCTGTGAAACCATCACCACAATCAAATTAGTGAACATATTCATCAACCCCAAAAGTTTCCTTGTGCCCTTAATTCTTCTCTCCTTTACTCCTCCCCCCAGTCTCAATCTCCAGAGAACCACTGATCTGCTTCAGTCACTATAGATTAGTTTGCATATGACTTTTATATAAATGGAATCATACTATATAGTCTTTTTTTGTATGGCTTCTTGCATTCATCCATGTTGTTGTGTGTACCAGTAGTTCTCTCCTTTTTATTGCTGAGTAATATTCCGTCATATGAACATGCCACAATTTGTTTATCCATTCACTGTTGATGGACATTAGAGTTGTTTCCAGTTTTTGGCTAATTACAAATAAAACTGCTGTGAACATTCATGTACAAGACTTTGTATGGACATATTCTTTAATTTCTCTTGGGTAAGTAGCTAGGAGTGGAATGGCTGGGTGTCATATGGTTAGAGTATTTTTAAAAGAAATTGCCAAACTCTTTTCCTGCCAGCATTTTCCATTCCCTTCAGCAGTGTTTGAGAGTTCTGATTGCTCCATATCCTTGAAAACACTTGGTGTGATCAGTCTTAGGATTTGTCTCGTAACCTTTCTAAATGGATTGTAATGGCACCTCATGTATGGTTTTAATTTGCATTTTCCTAATGATGTTGAGCATATTTTCGTGTGTTTGCTATCCATACTTCTTTGCTGAATTATCTGTTCAAATCTTTTGCCCCTTTAAAAAATTGGATTGTCTTATTAAGTTGCAAGAGTTTATTCTAGTTACAAGTCCTTTTCACATATGTGTTTTTTTCTTAGGATGTGGTTTGTTTTTCATTTTTCTAGCAGTATGTCTTGAAGAGCAAAAGTTTTTGATTTTGATGAAATCCGGTTTATTGATGTTTGTGCTTTTTTGACATATTTAAGAAATCTTTGCCAAATTCCAAAGTCGTTAAGATTTCTCCTGTATTCTGGAATTTATATCGTTTTAGCTTTTATATTTAGGTCTATGATCCATTTTGATTGAGTTAATTTTTTTAATATGGTGCGAGATAAGAATTGAGATTCATTGTTTTGCATATGGTATCCAGTTGTTCTAGCAACATTCGTTGAAAAGTTTATCCAGATGGAGAAACCATTGAATTGCTTTGTTCCATTGATCTATTTGTCTGTCTTTATGCCGGTAAAACACTGTCTTGATTACTGTAGCTTTATAAGTCTTGAAATCAGGTATTGTGAATCTTCTAACTTTATTATTCATGTTCAAATTTATTTTAGCTATTGTTGGTCCTTTGCATTTCCATGTATGTTTCAGAATGAGCTTGTTAATTTCAACCAAAAAGCTTTCTGGGATTTTGATTGTGATTGTATTTTATCTATAGATCAATTTGGGGAGATTGGCATCTTAATAATACTCAGTCTTCTGATCCATGGACGTAATCTCTCTCAGTGTATTTGGTTTTCTTTAAACACTGTTTTGTAGTTCTTGGTGTACGTATCGCGCACACTGTAGTTTTAAGTTGCATTCCTCCTATGCTCCTATTTCTCTTTAGATCGAATAAATTTTTGCCTTTTACTAAAAAAATACTGAGTTCCTCTTATTATGAATAAAGTTGAGCATCTTGACATATATTTAAGGGCCATTTCTATATTCTTTGCTGTGAATTACCTATACCCTTTATTCTTTATATTGAAATGTTGGTCTTGTTTTATTTATTTGTCTGTGAAGTGAGTTGCAAATACCTTTTCCCATTTGTCTTTGACATTGCATACATTGGTTTTTGCTAAGTAGAAAAATTTGATTTTTATGTAGTCAAATTTGTTGATTTTTCCTTTTTGGCTTCTGGAATTGCGTCATACTACATCTTCCTTACTCTCCAAAGAATTCCTTACCACAGTTTATTTTGGTATTTTATGGTTTAATTTTTACGTGTAAATCTTTGCTTCACTTCAGATTTATCCTAATAATAATGCGTAGATTGATCCAAGTCATTTTCCAGATGGCTGTCTGGTTGTAGCAACACTGCTAATAGATTTGAGATTCTAACCTTATTATATTAAATTACTATATGTATTTAGCACTATTTCTGAACTTCCTATTCTTTTCTATTAATACATTTATTTATGTACCAGGATCACACAATTTTAATATCTGATTTAGCTAATCCCTCCTTGGTGGCATGGGAGAAATTTCTTAACCTCAGATCTGTGTATGTAATTTGTAGGGGAGAGAAAGTCTATGAATCCAGTGAAATTCTATTTATAATTTTGGGCATATATGTATATGTGATTTTTTTCTGGGGAGCAATCCATAGGTTTCATTAGATTCTCAAATAGATCCATGACCCAGAAAATGTTGAACCATGGATCCAGGGAAATGTTGAGCCATATCTGTATCTTTAAGGCAATCCTTCAGGAATGTTATTTTTTATAATCAGATATCTTTGTGTACTGTATATAAATAATTGCTTATACACACACAGAATAATATCTGGAAGATGCATGAGAAATTGGTAACATTGGTTGTCAGAGGATGGGAACTAGTGGTTAAGAAACAGACGGGAGGGAGACTTTAGTATTATACCCTTTCATATCTTGAATTTTGAACTATATGATTGTATTATTTTTTTAAAAAAGTAAGTAACATTTAAAAAATCAAGGTGACCAACTGGGTGGCTCTTCCATATTGTTCCAAGAATGAGCTCGATGGAAAGGGAACGGTTTTTGGTCATTTACTACTGGCTTTTTTATGTTACCAGACATAAGGCTAGACTTCTTTGATAGAAGGTTACATTCCACACTACTGCCAATTACGTCATCTCTGAGTCTGGTTTTTTTGCAGTAGTAAAAAATGAACTTGCATGGTGGTTGTGTAGATTAAATGAGACAATATATGTAAAGCATCTAGTACAAAGGTTAGTTCCTTCTTTTTACAACATAATTTTTTCTCTTTATAGGGAGTCTGAAGATACAGTATTGCTGGTCCTCAAAGAAATCTACCAAACCAAGGGTATCTTCCTTGATCAGCCTTTACAGTAAAAATGAACCATCTATGGCTGCTTCATGTAAGTTTTAAATGTCATGTATGCAACGTAGTTCCTGTATGTTAACGTGTTATAAGGAACTGTGGAGCCTCAGGCTCCAAAGTACAGAAATAGACTTTTCTCTTGCCTGTCTCCAAGATCTAGGTTATTGCTCATTTGTAGAAGGACTTTGGTTAAAATTCATGGGGAAAAAGTGTGATAGCCTACTTCACAGAAGGTCCGTGTGTGTGTTTTGCTAGTGATATGGTCCATTAATACTTGTCATTTTTAGGATCTAAACTCAGAATCTTAAGAGTTCTGATTACCTAAGAGTTACCATAGCAACAGTTATAATTTTAATTACAGTCCATGTTGAGATTTAAATTACTCAGCCTTTTAGATGGATAACTAGAAAGTTTGTGTATTAGACTCTGGCATTCTCCCTGGTTGCTTTCTGGTTGTGACTGCATGATGACCTTTTTTCCACTTTCTCCCCTAGACGGACATTGAGGGATCCTTCCCCAGAAAATCCACCTGTTTGTTGCTGCAGTTTTCTTCTCCTCAGCTGCGTCGTTTCCTGCATGTTGCCTGACGCTAACTCACCATTGGGGTCTTTGGGAGATAATCTTCCTTTTTGGAAGTGAGTGGAAAAGCAAGGGAAGACCCTGTTGCTTTTTACCACTGGCTTCATATTAACACTTGCCATTGTTTCTTCTTAGCTGGGGGTGGTTTGCATCTTTAATTCTTTGATGATAGTATATAGGTACCACACTTTATTACTTATTACTGAGATGGCATAAAGTCTATTCAGAGTTTGATTTGTTTTGGATTGGGTAGAAATTTTTCTAGGAGATTGTTGCTTATCTTCAGAAAAGGTTCTAGTTTGGAAGCCGACTCTTGAGATTCAGAAGGCATGTTGGGGTACACTCCTCTCATTGGTTTTCTCTGCGTTTGAAGACTAAGTCCAAGTGGATATGGAAAAGACAAATTATTTCTAGTTAGCTTTTCTTTCCTAGTACTGTATGAAGAAAGACTAAAATGTGGCTTGAAGAGAGTATTGTTTACTCTTTTTACAGCTGATTGACAAATTTATTGCTAGGAATCACTGATGTTGTTCCTTGTTTTTACAGCTGTTTGAGCTGCTATAAGAGTCTAAAGTGGACAATATGTTCACATTAGGTGCACCTTTATAAAGCCAAGATGTGATATATCCTAGACCTGCCCTTTTATATCATACTTCAAATTAGGAAACTCTAGATAAAATCTGACTTGTTATCTGATAATAGCTTCTGTTCTTAAGTTGAAGGTAAAGTTACAAAAGCTGCCAAACTTGAAATGACATAGCCTTGACAGACTGCTTAGGTTATAAATGAAATCTAGTGGTGCATTTATGGTGAAACAGAATTTGTGTAAGTCACCTGCCACATCCACTTGGGTGAAGGTTGTGTTGTGTGTCTTCTTTAAAAATGTTTTTTTAAACATCATTGCCTTAGGTACCCATGATCCAGAATGCTTATGTAAAAGATCATGGCACAAGCAGTGTTGGTTGAGCAGGTAGGGTTGGCTAGGAGGAAAGAAAAACCCTGTCCCTATAGCGGCTAAGGAACAGCTGTTGCAGAGTCAGTGTTAGAATATGCAAAGTGAGATGTACCTTGAAGAAGATGGGTGAATGTAGACTAATTTTTTACAAGGCATCTGCTCCCCACTGTGCTGGCAGTATTTTCTTCCCCAGTGGTCAGAGTTTCTCATTGTCTTTGCAGTTGTCTTTGTGATACTCCTTTACACTCCTCTCAGATTTCCACAGGCTCTTGTTCATAGAGTGGCATAGGCAGGGAAGCTGTTTTGTTTTTTGTAAATGTATCATGATATCTAAAGCAATGGCATTTAACATTCACTTAAGCCATCCCTTTGACAGCAGTGGTCTTTATCCCTTTCTGGAGAGAAAAGGAAAGGGAAGGTTAATGACTGTCACTCTAGAGATGGTAGAGGGAAGGTTGGGGTATAGGTCAGAGCCTGGCCTTTCCTTGTCCATCTGCTTTTAGACTAATGCTGACTAAGCCACTAAGAAGTTTCAGATATAGGCAATACTTTATTTTCTTTACTATGTAAACTCTGAGTTTAAAGTAAAGGTTACTGAGAATTAAGTAGCATTCAATATATATTAAAGGGGAAGGTTTTTCCTAGTTGTCTTCAAATTTAAATTTACTCTTCATATTAGCAGAGTAGGTACTATTTAAGAGTAAACCAAAGGACAGGCAAGAGTCCTTACCTGTAACCAAAGATGAACAGCATAACCCTGGATAGCTAGATAAACCACTGTTTCTACTAAGAAATGTTTCCTCGTGGTGAGGGGCAGATAACTGTAAAACAACTGTACATCTTGTCTATCCACCTGTGGTATTATCATGGTGTGTATTATACAGGGTAATAAGCTTGATTTAAATCCTTTAGTTGTATATCATTTACACTACTTTGGTTGTATCATGTGCAATCTCTTGACTAAACCTATTTTTAAACCCTCGTAGAGTACCATTTTATACATATTTCCAGCTGCAGAATTGGTATTGCTTATCTCAGCAAAAGAGATCGTTTGCATGGGAAGATTAATAGCACTGATTAGCTTTCTAATATTTTGCAGTTTTTGAAATGTTTGTTTTTTATGTGATATTTAAAACTTTAGTAAATACTGAAATAAAACCATATTGACCAGTTGCCTACTTTTACCTGGCTCCATCCATCATAAAATAAAGAAAATTAATACAATAACCATTTTCTCTTCCCCTATATATCACTAAACCAAGTTTAAAAAATAAAAGTTTTGGGCAAAGAACTAATATTTAAGTTCTTTTCCCTTGACTCGTGTTTTCGTTGTCACAGGCAGATGTAGTTCAGAATTTAGAGCATGACAATGATAAGGGAAATGCCAAGACTGTCCTTTGGTATTACAAACAGCAGCCACTACTGTAGAAAGTCGAATCACTTATGACCGATGGGGACTCCAGTGGTTTACTTTGGAAATGTTCGAGCTCTTGAATGGTACTTTAAGTACCAAAAAAAAAAAAAAGCACATTCACTATTTTATTTGAATATCACATTTACTGAAGAAAAAAGATACATTGAAAGGATGTTATAGAAAGAAATACATAAGACAAGGTGATATTTAAAGTATAATCATGGGGCTAGCCCAGTGGTGCAGCAGTTAAGTTTGCACATTCTGCTTTGGCTGCCCAGCGTTTGCTGGTTTGGATCCCAGGTGCGGACATGGCACTGCTTGGCAAGCCATGCTGTGGTAGGCGTCCCACATATGAAGTAGAGGATGATGGGCATGGATGTTAGCTCAGGGCCAGTCTTCCTCAGCAAAAAGAGGAGGATTGGCAGCAGATGTTAGCTCGGGGCTAATCTTCCTCAAAAAAATAAAAAATAAAAATAAAGTATAATCACAATAAAAGGAAAGTTGTAGGTACTACAGCATCAGTTCTGATGATGTCTCGTAATTGTTGTTTATATCCCATTGTGAAGAAGGGACAGAAAAAGATTCATTTGTCCTCCAGATATTGATATCTGTTATTTTTCTTAATTTTTCTTGCCTGCTTTAGCCAGTTGGCAAAGTTGATGCATTTGGGCAGATCTTCAGTCATGAAAGGAGGGAAAGAAGCTCATGAGCACAGTGAAGGACAAACGAGGTAGAAGTAATCATCACTTGTTAGAACTGAAGCCCCACTCCTGCCCATTTTGTTTTTTATTGTGTTTACTTAGTAATTCAACAGATCATTTATGTTCACAGTGTTCAAAATGGACAGCAGTATCTGGCTGGACTTAGATAAGATATGCATGACAGTGGTAAATTAGCCAGAATTGGAAATTTTCCTATTTAAGGCTCTATGGAATTATTACCCAAGAAAGTAAACAGAGTCAAAATAATTAATTGGTCATGCCCTAGATTTTAAGATTTTGAGCTACGGAAAATGGAAATTAAGTTTTGATAACTCTAATTTCTAGGATAAAGTGGGGCTATGTAAAGGCTTCTTTGTGATAAGATCCTTCCAAGAATGGCATTTTAATTAAATGTAAAAACACTGTCTTGGAATACCAATTTGATGGACAGATTCATACGCTGTTGGAGGACTACTGAAAGATCTTTTTACCAGAATGTGAGGCTTACAGTAGTGAAAAAGAACCTTGACTCCTCATGATAAATTCCTGTGAGTAGGGGCAGAATGGCATGATCATATGGAGGTGGAATGTGCTTATGTCCTCACTTAACTCTTAAGAGGTAAACAGGTCAGAAATTCTTGTCTCAGGCATAGTCCAGTTAGAAGGGCTGATTCACTTATTTCCCTGTTGAGGTAGCTCCAATTTCTAAATATCAAAATGATGAGGATCACCAGGCTGCTTCTGTGCGGTGGGAAGTGCAGGTCTGCCATGGAATGGTTTATGGCATTCTGGGTCAGTGAGAGGAGGATAATACTGCCTGTAGCAGACATAGGCAAACGTCAGTCCAATCATGGATCCAACTAGTACATCTGGAGAGAGAGGAGATGAGGTCTTCTCTGAATCATATTGGGCTCTTAAATCATGTTAGATAACACATAGTAAAGAGAACTTGGCCCTCTAGGTTATTCCACTTGTTTGGGTTGCAAAAAACCTCAATTCCAGGTTTATGATTTCTTTAGGCTTTCTCAGTTTTATCATACAGTTACAGGATTATGATTATCAGGTTGTTCTCTAAACACCAAGTTGAAACACATCTTTAGTTAAGTAAGTATAACAATATTTTCCCCAAGCACACTGGATTGAATATTTTTTTTTTCTCTGCTTTATCTCCCCAAACCACCCCCATACACAGTTGTATATCTTAGTTGCATGTCATTCTAGTTGTGGGATAAGATTGAATATTTTTAATTCAGAAGAATAACAACGTTTCACTAAATGCCATTAACAACTTTTTTTTTCACCATTGAAAGAGTTCTAGAGGAAGGAATAAACTCTTCAAGAGTTACATCTCTGCAAAAAATTGGTTTATTTTTTTTAAAGATTGGCACCTGAGCTAACAACTGTTGCCAATCTTCTTTTTTTTTTTTATTCTTCTCCCCCAAGCCCCCCAGTACATAGTTGTATATTCTAGTTGTGAGTGCCTCTGGTTGTACTATGTGGGACACCACCTCAGCATAGTCTGATGAACAGTGCCGTGTCCGCACCCAGGATCCGAACCGGCGAAATCCTGGGCTGCCGAAGCGAAGCGCGCAAACTTAACCACTCGGCCATGGGGCTGGTCCCTGGTTTATTCTTTAAAACAGGGCTCCTAAGGATCTCCGGGCAATACTCTCTGCTTGTTTTTTGAATTGTGCGTTTTCTAGGAAGATATTTTGTAATTTGGATATTTTACTATATCATTTACTTAAATTTCTTTGGTTTAATTACAATTGTATGTTTTGTTGAATTTTACTTTTGTTTCTGAACAGAAATTTCATGACAGGGAACTTGATTTTAAGACAGTAAATTGAGCTTTTTTTTTTTAACTTTGTTGTAAAAAATTCATATAGTTATTCTGAACTTACAATCCTTCAGAATAATGGAGAAATTAGGACATTCCTCATTGTTAATCTCTCTAACAGGTAACAGTGTGCTTTCTCATCTTCCATATGGCTAAAAATGCTTACTCTTTGAGTACAGAACCCAGATCGTCCCATACTTATTTGTTTATTAATTCAGCAGACACTTAGAGAGTATCTCCTTTGTACCAGGTGCTGGGCATAAAATGAGTGAAACATGGAAGCTTCCATGGCATGAATACCTTATTTACCTTGCCAGTGATGCTTGTAGTCACAGGTGCGAGAGAGTGCAATCACAGCTGCAAAAAGTAGAGGTGACAGAAAGGCACAGAACCTCCAAGATTTGCCACGGCCTTGTGGTGTGAAGCAATGTAACTTCCCTGCCAGGTAGAAGGAAGCAAAGGCCAGACCAGCAAATGCAACTAGAAGAGAGAAAACGTATATTTCTTTTAAAGGAAGCCTCCTCATTTATCTGCAAATAGGAGGCCAGGGGGCACGAACATGTTTTATTCCTTTTTTGCATACTTCTGGTGTAGATCATTGATTATGAGGGAGAAGGAAACAAAAGGAAAAATGAAGGACTTTATTTGTGTCCCAAAGTTAGCAATATTTACTGTGAGAATAGTTTTTAGCATACTAGCTAAATGACTTTGGGCAGGTTACTTAACTTCTCAGTACCTTAGTTTCCTCATGTATAAGTGGGAATCAAAAATAATAGTATCTCCTTCCTTGGGCTGTTACTGTATCAAGTGATGTAAGAATCTAAAATGCTTTCCAGAGTACCTGACACACAGTAACTCGTCAGTAAAGGTTAATATTTTTATGACTTGTACAAGATTGCAGAATCTAGGCACATAATACAACAATAATGTTCAAATCTCATGAAAGTAAACTACCTCCTCTGTCCTTGAATATTTACCCTAATATTTGAGGCTCAGGCTTGTGAACTCCCAGGGTTATTAAAGAAGGGGGCTTCTCCAATTTCTAGATACAAGAACAAGAGTGGTGAGATGTTCTGTTCCTATCCTCACAAACTTCCTAGGTTAAATTCAATGATTCAAAAAAAAAAGCGTAGTAGAGTCCACAGGGTATTCATACAGGAAGAGTGTCCACTAGGGAAGCTCTTACGGCCCTCATTCACCACGTCCTTGTCTCCTGTGCACATCAGCTCAGGATGGCCTTGCCCATCGGGGAAGCAGCGGTAGAAGAAGTCTGGGCGTGGCCTGGAAGAAATAAGCAAGGTCTGAACACGGGTCATTTACAGCTCCAGAAATTGTTTTTTGGTTGTATCAGACATCAGTAATCCTCTTAACAGTTGGTCAAATAGTACCCCAGGCAAAATAATGAAACTGGATTAGGATAGTCATTATTAAGAGAAAAGCCTTACTTCCAGGGTCAACTTTAAATTGGAACAAAACCAGCCATTCCAGCACATGATTACTTTTTTGGGGCAAGGAGCGAGCCCCACTGCAGCTTCAGGGGTGCTCTAGAGGACACCAGCTCTGCTGTGCTTGTCAGTAGGAAATGCCATTCAGGGAGAAAAGAGCCCAAGTGTCACCCACAGGACTAATGTATAGGGAAGGGAGAAAGTGTTAAATGAGAAAAGAACAGACCGAGAATAAAGGAGAAAAGGAGAAAGAGAAAGATGTGTAGTGGAGTACCGTTAACCGTCTCTCCTGATGGGGTAAGGGCTGAGGCACACACTGGGGTGGCTAACTCTTGTCACTTACCTCCCCACTATCAGTTTTATTGTGTTAGTAAAGACACCATTCAGAGCCAGGGCAAGGCTGGCAGCTGGAAAGCAAAGAAACTTACTGTTAGTGGAATCTGCCTAGGGAGGAATGACATGGTCATTGTCCCATTAAGAGAGCAGCCATGGTATTTCTGAGATAGATAGGGATGGTCAGGCTCCAAGCAGAGCTGAGTATTAAAATAATTGCCCTCAATGACCATTCTGTTGTAGTACAGGGAGAACTTCTGTACTCGGCTGAAGACATTTTGAGGTACAAATAATCCAGTGCATTTAGGCGCACCTGTGAGGTTAACCAAGTTCTATTTTTCTGTCTCACACTGTAACAAGTAGGGTACAGGGGAGGTATAATTACTTTAGGATGCAGAACTCAGTGGCCTCCACTCACTGAGGCCACGACTCCGGTGGCTGACCCCTACCACTCCTGCCTTTTCATTCCAGCACCAAGAAGATACGATGACAACAGCCAGAAAGGGTTTGCTCTTACCCAGGCAGGCTTGTCTGCTGTCTGTCGTGTCTGCCTTCTTGAGACATTTGGCCAGGAGGATCAGAGACAGTGGAGAGAGAAATGCAATGACCTGAACCAGAATATGTCAGAGATTTAAAAAACAAAACCAAAGCACAAATACAACGCCACACAACTAGTTGTTAAAGTACCTCCTGTAGGGAAGAGGGATGGAAGTGAGAAAACTCACATCTCAGACCTAACTGTTCCCCTGTACATGGAAGCAGCCGTCTCAGTGTCTGTCTGTGGGTGAACTGGGCCCCAGGCAGCCCCACCAGTAAGTAACACTATCGCCCACCAGTCTGAATGACCAGACCATGCTAAGGAACAGACCTCACAGAACGCCTCTTGAGCCAAAACAGTCTGACATTTTGCTCTCCAAATGTGGATCTTAAACATGAGGAAGCAAAATCTAGCACACCAACAAAAGGAGCGATAGGAAGATCATTTTGGAGCCAGAGCGGCCACCTCCCCTTCCTGGCATTGAGCTCAGTAATGAGTTTTAAGGGTCAGAAGAAAGGGCCGGTTCTCCACGCACAAACATCGGCTTGGTAGGGAAATACTCTGCTTCCACATACGGATTCCGGTAAAGCCACATCTCCTCCGGTTGGATAAGCCTCTGGAAGGGAGGGAGAAGCTCTGTTACCCTAAAGGGGGAACAAAAAAGCGCAGGGCACGTTGGCTTGCTTCCTCGGACGATGGCCGCCCCTCCAGGAGAGCCCCAGGCCTGCTGAGGTAGCGGGGCCCTGCCCGCCTCATTATGGGTCGCAGCGCCCGAGTGCGCGAGGGGGCCGGGGCCCCGGGGTCCGACCCGCAAACCGCTTACAGGAAGGCCGCGAACAGCGCGATCCGCACGCCCAGCTCGGCCCTGAAGGCCGCCGCCGCCTTCCCCATCCGCCCGGCCCGCGCAGCGCAGGGACACGCGACGCGCTGACGTGGCAGCCGCTGCGGCGGGACGCGAGGGCCGCCCCCGGGACCGGGTCTCCCCAGCGCGGGCTGGCGGGCACCGGCGGAACTGCACGCAGGGCAGGCGTTCAGCTGCCGCCTCGCGCCGCCGGGTCAGCGATCCAGGAAGCGGCAGAGGCCGCTCTGCGTGGTTCTGAGAGCATCACCCAGCGAAAGGACTGAAAAGCGGGTAGTGCTGTTCCGTAGGTTCAGCAATGAGCGAGCTCCCGGTGTCCAGCCAGCGGGTCGCCTTTGGGTCTCATAAACCAATGGGATGAAAGTGATGAGTATCTCCCTTCGTGTCCTTGCCAACCAGCCTCCATATTCTCATACACACCAAACCAAGGAGCCACATTCTCCAGGGACCTTTCCTCTCGGAAAACCAAACAAAACCCCCACCTTTTCGGATCCAAGTTTATTAGCAGTATTTTTGAAGGAAGATACATACCTAGCTGTCATGCAGGACTTTGCTGTGCTGCAGGCCTCAGTGGCTGAGGGTGGACATATTGGGTCATTCAGCCTGTTACTGAACCAGGTTCGTTTGTGCCACCCACAAAGCCAAACAGAGACGACGAGATTGCAGCAGTTTACTCACAAGGCAGCTAAGACAGGCAGCGAGAGCATGAGTCTCAAATCTGCCTCCCCAAAAATATTGAGGATATTTCTGGGATAGGAGGCAAGGTGGTCTGAAACATGGAGAGAGGTAATTGGAGGTGAGGAGAGGTGAGGTAATTGATCTGCGCAAGCGTAGTCAGACTTCATGCCTCTTCATAGGACCCGTGTTCACAAAATGGCAGCGTTAGCATGATTTGAGGTTGGAGTTTTTAGCCTCTTGAGGTCAAAAGGTCGCCTGTTGGACATGTGCGCAGGCTCAGTTGATGAGTTGGTGGTCTCAGCTGGCCTGAAGTGGACAAGGAGTTCTAATTCCTGAAAAACAGCTCACACACCCATTACCATGGTGACCCACCCTCCAGAGAGATCTTAGGAGCCTAGTGGGAGTCAGATAGCATATTGGGTGGGTTAAACAGCTAAAAGCTATAATCGGTAATTACAAAATCATCAATGGCTAACTCTCTGTCCATTTCAAGCCTGGGTGCTAGGTCCCCTCCCTCCCTTGATGGCCTCTTGCCCAGTGAGTTGTAGCAAGGAATTACAGGCAATGAACAAGTCCACATATTTAATTTGGAACATACAGGACAATTTATTGAAGTCAATCTCAAGCAAAATCTGAAATCAGTGGAATGTCATTAAAAACCTTTCCAAATTAATCCTCACAGAAACAAAAAACACATTTGAATTCCAAAGTATTTGTAAAATAAAAAAAGGTAACATCTCAGTAAATATAATGTACAAAAATTATATGTTCCTACCAGCACACACAGTAGTAAGAAGCTTAAATATTACAGGCAATCCTAAGTACACTATAACTAGTCAACAATAAGCTATCTATATACAGGTTAACCAAGTTTTACACGTTTCACACTATGCAATAAAACATAGGCCAATCAACAAAATCCCCAAAATATCATATATCTTGAAGTCTATGTGGCAACATCAAGTCATTATACAGTAATGCCCTAGTGGAACATCCCCAGGGAAAATTAACACTAATCCCTTAGTGTCAAGAGGTTCTAGCCAAGTCACAGAAACTCAAAGGAGATTGACTTTAGTGAATATTGATGCTTTGTTATTAAAGACTCAAGTCTCAAGTGATTTAGGCAAAATAACATTTCACAGGATCTACAAAGTTTATTACAGATAAAGTACAGAAAAAACCAATCTACAAAGGTCATTATCATAGATAAAGGTCACAAGGAAATGAAAACAGAATCTGTAGGTATCTGTGTTTGTTGTGCAATATCACAAGTGGATACAAATGAATTCTCATATCAATTCCAATTATGCACACACCCTTGTATATAAAAAGAATTATTAGCCAGTTGTAATCATTTAGCATCTTGGTTATCAGTTGCAATATGATTTTCTTTTTTAACACAGGGTATGTGACAGCACAAATGAGATAAAGAGCAATATTAATGACAACAAAGTAAAGTTTATGCAGTCCACTTCTAAACTGACAAGACTACCTTGTAAATACCTTACCTAGGTAAGCTGCTGGATACCGAGAGCCGTCTGCCTGTATCAGAAGTCTAACAGGTGGGGAAGGGAGTACTGGAACCTGAGGGCACTGTCTTGCCGATCAGATGCAGTAATGTCACATAAAAAACTAAGGACTGAATAAATGACTTTGGCAACTATTCATCTTTTCCCTTTTTCTTGCATGTTAATGACCTTTAGAGGCCACCCAAGGAAAGGTAATTCTCTTCTCCTCGCCCTTCACACATATGTGCCACAAGCACCTGAACTTGTCACTGAAGCAATGGACTGACGAAAAAAGAACGGAAATGATTTTTGAAACACACAGGTTACACCCAGCATTTTAGGAGTGTAACGTAAGTGCAAATTTTTGTTTTTCCAACACAGGCATATATTAAAAGGAAAGAAGTGCTTGGGGATAGAGCTGACAAAATGACAAACTAAAGAACATATGACAGAAATATTTGTAAAAATGCTGCTGGTATTTCATGCAGGAGTCTCTTCCTCAGATGTGTGCATGAATCTGAGCTATCAACTGTGAACACTCTCCCATTTGCAGAATTCTGCCTTTCATCCAAGTCAAAGAGGATAAGAGACTAGGCTATTTATTTTCAAAGCAGTATACAAAACAATGCTTTCTATTTCATAAATTTAAAAATAACTGTAAAATAAGGAGAATCTGAAGAGTTTCAAGTACTTAAAAAACCTGAATTCAATGAGGCAGAGGTCTCAATGTTAAAGTGACTACTTCGTACCTGCGGTAAACATCATCATCCCCCTCCCCTCCCGTTATAACCCTTTTCTCCCTATACCCCACCCCAGATAGAAGTTGGTAGATTTCCGTATATACACATTTCCCACTTTTCAGTATCTGTTAATATATGGCAAAGCTGTCTGATTACATCTATTCCCTAGCCTATCTGAAAATGGAAGCGAGTTCTACTCTGTGTACAAATAACCAGAGACCAATTCTAGGTGACCCTAGGCCAAAGGAAATTCTTCCAAATGATCACTTCGTGTCTGCAGCAATGTGGACAACTTGGGGGTGGCTCGCCGCGTCAGACTTGTAAGAAGTAATTCCAGTCTAGTTTGCACTGCCCAGCAATAAAGCAGCCTCCCGGTGTCATCGTACCTAATGTGGAAGTCCATCAAAGGTAAGCTTCCCAAGTTGTTTTCTTATCCTGTCGGAAGGTGGCATGTGGCAGCACCTTGACTTTAAGGTGAACAGTAAAGGAACAGCTTTGTATTTAAAAGTGAAATGAAAGACAAGCAACAAATCTTGGGCAGTCCAGAGATTACATTCTGTGGAGCCGGCCTATCTGTTTCTAAACCGCAAGGCCTGGGACTGACCCTGACTGGAACACATGCCACGCAGCAAATTACTCAAAAAGGAAACTGCTTCACAAACCAGGAGAGAAGCTGTCCAACAGCCTGCGCTGCGTCAGGGTCCTTTACATGATCACCTCGGAGTTCCGCAGCACGGTTACAGGCGTGTTTCCAAACAGGTGGACGTGACAGAGGGCGCTGGGAGCAGCCTGCCTCCCTCTCCCCAGTTCCGTTAAGTTTTTAGACATGCTGCTGACTTGAACACAGAAGTCTTCAGGTTTCAGTGATTCTAAGAGTCAGCCTATTCTATAGCCTAGGCCAGAACATTTTTGAGAATTAAGACAGTGTGGGAACTTGATAAAACAAAAATGAAAATAAACCCCCCTCACTCCTAACTCTAGCCCTGATTAGATATTAAAGAAGTGAATCACTTCCTCCAGCTGCCTCAGCCTTCCAGGGATGAAGGGCCATCTGCCCTCCCTTAGACAGTGATAGGCAGCGCTCCTGATTCCTCACACTGGCCACAGGTCAGCCCCTCCCTCCACTGCACAGAGCCTGGAAGCTTTCCCAGGATCTCAGCTTTAGTTGTTATCCATCCAATTTCTGAAGCTTTCTGCTGATTATCAAAAATCTTACATTCACTTCTTCCTCCAAAGAATTAACATGAGGTTAAAGAAAATACCACCATTATACTATGCTACTTCGAGTTATTTCAATTTTGGACAAGAATAAAAACCAACCACTCATGCTCTGACCACATACACATTTAAAGGTTAACAAATAGCAACTTCAGATTCTGAGTGAACAGTATGTCTTTCGGAATATTTCCCTGGTGAAGCAAAGCAAGCACAGTGCGTGTATAGCATTCACACACAAAGCACAGCTTACTCTCTGCTTCCGTAACCTGCGACTGCAAAATCTCTAAGATGGGTCAACAAGTGACGCTGTGCAGGCATGAGGAGAGCTCCTTGGCACTGGCATGACTCAAACCACTTTTCAGACCGCTGAAGCACACTCATGGACAGACTCCAGAGCTGTGGTTAGCTGTTTTGTTTTCTACCCTGATTTCTGAAATGGCAGAGCAGTCCTACTAGTCACCAGCCCCCGCCGCCAAAATAACAGAAATCTCAGCAGAGCTCTGTTACAGATATAGAAACAAAATGTGACACAATGAAGAAGCTGCATAAAAATACTTAAACCTAAGGTATTTGTAGTATATAGGATATACCCTGGCTTACCATATAAAAGTCATCAGATATTAAATAGCACTAAGTCCAAAACAAAGCAAGGAGATAAGATTTCATGTCAGATACTGTTTCAACAAGAGCTGCATTTCGAATATTAAAGGAAATTCTTCATGTTAGTAAGTTTAAAAAAGCAAACATTTATCGTATACATATATAAAATAAAGTTTCAGTATGATAAAACCTAGATTTTCTTAAATTATTTTTTAAAAGGACATCAAACTATATAATTGCTCAAGAGCAAAGTTTAGTGTTTCGGTGAGCTGTAAATTCATGTTACTTGTAGCAGTTCTATTTGGTAACATGTCTAGCATTTTCCATTTTGCTCTTTCTTTTGGGACCATATCTAATCAATAGAATTATTGGAGGCCCAATAAGTTACCTCAGAATTAACTGCTGGAATCAGGCAAATGGCAGTTTAGGAGCTTTAGTAAAGGAATTGTAGTGTTTTTTGTTTTTTACAAGAGAAAATCCAGTATAATTGCACATTTACATACAAAAAAAAAAAAAAGAGAGAGAGGGGCACAAAATAGCTTTTTTTCCAGAAAAGAGCTCTAAATTGTAAGAAAGAAGAACACACATAACACAACTGAAGGAATGTGGTAGAGCATCTATCCTCCCTGCCTTCATAAGGTTACTAGGTACTTCTTGAGGGAAAAGAAATGCTACCAGGTAACCAGCAATTGTAAGCAGTCAGAATTCACATAGAAAGTTCACGTTCATTCGACCTAACCCTAGAATTCTACTTAGTACAGTGTTACAATAATGTCTGACATTACTAATTATTCCATATAAGGAATACTGGAATATACATATTCCTAAGCATTAAAAGCAAGTGAATTTTGTGGGCAGACATCCTGGCACACTTGCATCTATGAGATCCAAGCATCACAGCCAACCATTTTTGCTAACACTGCTTTCTTGGGAGCTTTCCCTAAGTGCTTCCTAAGCTGAAGTGTGTTTGCGTGGTTCTTAGATACCCTGTAGAAGTGCTTCCCCTTCCTCAGTGGGGCAGTTTTAAGTACTGGATAATGCTAAATAGAAACTGTTTACATAGAACTTGGGGATGCCTCTCACCTTCTGAATTAGGAACTAAACCAAAAGGATCTATTCAAATACAATTCAAATTCATTTGTGTAGTTTTCACCAGGAAACATGACTGAGTGGTCAGTTGACAAAGGGAATATTTGATTAGGAGAGGGAAGCAGAGACAGGAAATAAAATGCCCATAATTCCAAGTCAGACCAAGGTCTACATTAAATTGGACAGAAGACAGTGCTTATATGATCCAATTTTTGGTCTGTACCTTTCATCTCCCTCTAGCTGCCTTTATCAGTGTGTCAAGATAACAGGAATGACTATTCTAACTATGCATTCATATCCACATAAACGCACTTCATCAAAAACACCCACTATCAATGAAATGTGTCAAACTCAGTGAGTGCATCCATTTGTTTTTTCCTCCAAAACAAAAAAACCAAAAACCACATTATATACCTTTCCAGGTAAAGTTATCATACCACAAAGCCCACCTAGTTTAAGACCACAGAGATAAAATCCACGAGGCATTTTGTTTTCAGGCGGCCAGATTCAATACTCCCAGAGAGCCCTTCTCCAGGACTGTGAAAGGCACCTGGAAGGGAAGGAGGAGTTAGCCTACTGCTCAGTCAGGTCCATGAAGACCAGCGCGCCCTTTTCCAGAGGGCTTTCTCCACCGCCTACGTAAGACACACACACTGACTAGACTATCTGAACTACACGTCTCAAAATTTTTAAAAATGAAAATAAATAAAGGAATGATGGCTACTTTTGCTTTTTACACCCAAGGAACACATCCTAGACTTTAAATTTATCTCATTAACAAAATTTTCTTTTCTCTTTGTTCTTATTTTAAAAGTGAAGACATCTTTTTTTTCCAGTTGCAAAGGCATTGAAGTGTAATAAAAGGCAAGAAAAGACCAAGGGAATCTAACCCTCCACAAAAGAATCCCCAAACCAGCAAAACAAAACAGAAAACCCGGATACCACCAACTGCTTCTGCCTGCACGAACTGGTTTCCCATCCCATCTTCACTTGAATAAGGCAGTACTGATGGCAAAGGCTGGATGCACTGCAGCAGTCTCTCTTTTACTAATGTATTATCTATTGACTTTTCGCTGTTCCTTTTTTTCATTTAAACAAAAAGGAAATCATCACTCATTTATTCTTTTACTTCTTCTCCAGGATCTTGTGATTCCAATTTACATTTGATCTTGCTCCAGTATTCTG
This sequence comes from Equus asinus, assembly GCF_041296235.1. Lineage (NCBI taxonomy): Eukaryota > Metazoa > Chordata > Mammalia > Perissodactyla > Equidae > Equus > Equus asinus. The sequence goes on along the minus strand of NC_091816.1, from coordinate 6,554,561 downwards.
AAGACACAGGAGATACGGGGTCATGTTCAGAGCAGCAGAGACGGCCTTCCAGGGCAGAGGGAACCAGCACCCCCTTTTCGTGATCTTTACAAAATGAGCGCGGACAGAACTCGCAGAAGGAGACAGCCGCACTGCTGCACTCATTGCACTGGTGCCACGGGCACTCCCACTTTCCTGATGTGGGGTGGGAAGGGGGAAAAGAGCCCAAGTTAGTGCCTCTTGATTACCCATGAAAAACCCATGTTCCCACCTTCTTCTCTGATTGGAGACTCAATTCAATTGGATACGACTCCACACAAGGGTCTGGGTGTACTCTTAAGTATGGATGTGAGCTACTGCCCAAAACTCAGTGCCATAGGAGCTAACTGTTCACCGATGGTAATAATAAATAAGAAACCAATCCTTGCTGGCCCACAGGTGTCTCAAATTTGCAGAGAGACAGATTTTTCACTAGCATAATTTTTGTTTGCTATTGTTTGTTCTATTCAACATTTCGTAGTCCATGGCTCCACCAAGGAGAGTGGAATGTATTCTAAGTTACACACAGTTGGCAAAGACGCAAGTCAGAGAAAGGGTCTTGAGGTTGTAGCTTACCATATGGTGGCTGAGTCAGGTTAAGGCATAGGAGGTGGTATGCTTTGGGACAGTCTTTTTTGTCACACATGACCAGCTCTCCACCATCTCCACACTGAAAGCAGTAATCTTCATGCATCTGCTTTGGTTCTGTTTTGATTTTTCGCCTCTTCTGCTTTAACTTAGCATTTTTTGCCTTTTCTTCAGTTGTTGACGCACACGCCGACTGGCAGGAAAAAAGGATCACGGTTTTAATGATCACAGTGTATAAAGCTATAAAGCTTTAGACAGAAAGGAAAATCCTACAACCTCACGGTCATGTAAATTCATCTGTTGTTCAATTACCCAAAAACACCAGTTGGACTTATCCCATAACAGTATTATAATAAAAATAAGCCTTCATTTTCATTGATTTTTTTGAATAAGGTGCTTTTTTTTTTTAAATTCCAAGGACATTGAGATATAATTCACATACCATAAAACTCGCCATTTTAAAGTATATAATTCAGTGGTTTTTAGTATACTGTGAATTTTTTAAAAAAGTTTTTCAAAAGGATTTTGCTAACTTAAATTCAATCAGAAGGGGGCTGGCTCCGTGGCCGAGTGGTTAAGTTCGCGTGCTCCACTGCGGCGGCCCAGGGCGTGGACATGGCACCGCTCGTCAGGCCACATTGAGGCGGCATCCTACATCCCACAACTAGAAGGACCTGCAACTAGGATATACAACTATGTACCGGGCGGGGGCGGGGGAGGGGGGGGGGGAGGTGGTTTGGGAAAGAAAGCAGGGGGAAGAAAAAAAAAAAAGATTGGCAAGTTGTTAGCCCAGATGCCAAGCTTTAAAAAAAAAAAAAAAAGGAAGATTGGCAACAGTTGTTAGCCCAGGTGCCAATCTTTAAAAAAAAAAAAATTTCAATCAGAAATAAAAATATATTTCCAGAACCTAACAGATCTTACTAAGATGCTTCACTGGAAAGAGAGTCTAAACTTTGGGTAAATACAACTGATGACCCGCAAACTAAACCAGGTACCCATTTGCCAGCCTTTTCCTGAGATGGCCATAAACAAACTTCTTCAATAGCCCCACTCCTTATTCCTGTTGGCATGGGGCCCCTCCCTGCACAACTGACCTTTGGCCGCACTCCTAGAAAACCACTGCAGTTATCTGCCCCACAGTGGCACTCCGTTCTGCCATTGCCCAGACAATCCAGGTTATAATTAAATGTTAACTCCATCCCTAAAACATAAGAGAAATAATTATTCATATTCAAGGAGAAGAGAAATGCTGTCATAGACACATACTCATAATGAAAAAAGAGACATAATTCTGACATGAAGACTTTTCCCTCTCCAATGTCCCACACTGAAGACAGTGATGGAAAAAGGAAAAAACAAACAAACCCAAAGCTAAAGGAAAACATCCCCATCTACCAATGATCACAGCAAAAATATTCTACAAAAGTCATCATATCCTTTTCATCAAAGTGGTCAGAAACTCTGTAATTGAGACTACAGATCTGAAATCTATGCTCAAGAAAAATGGGTTCTAGTTTAGCTCTTTTCTAAAGCTAATTTACACAAGTTTCTAAATGAACAATATGACCGTGGAATTGTGACGACCATACCACTCCCAGTAATTAATGCCTTATATTATGATCAGAAAGAGTTCAGGGGCTGGCCCGGTGGCACCAGTTAAGTGCCAACGTTCCACTTCGGCGCCCTGGGGTTCGCCAATTCGGATCCTGGGTGTGGACACGGCACCACTTGGCAAACCATGCTGTGGTAGGCATCCCACATATAAATTAGAGGAAGATGGGCATGGATGTTAGCTCAGGGCCAGTCTTCCTTAGCAAAAAGAGGGGGATTGGCGGCAGATGTTAGCTCAGGGCTAATCTTCCTCAAAAAAAAAGAAAGAGTTCAAAATGTGGGGTACGATATCCACCAAAGATCAAGGGATTCAAAGTAGGAGGCCCAAGTTTTCTTCTAGCTGGGCTTGAACAATCCACAATGATTTCTAGAAACATAGTTTAAATCTCTTTTAGCTACAGCATTTCTCCTGTCACCCATTTTTCTACAAACTTAACAAAGGAGAAACTAAGTTTTGCTATTAAGATGCTGGAGGGGTAAGGAAAAATGAAAGCAATAACTCTGGCTTCAGAAGCTTTCTGTGTCTAATTTGAAACAGATTGATCTTTCAAAGTTAAAAAACAAACCAAAATACCCCACAAACAAACCAAGAAGCCAGTTGATGTTAACACAGGCTAATTACTTTTAATACTTTCAAAAAAGAAAACAAAAGCTTCAACATCTGGTTACATTATACAGAGCAATAATTGGGACAATTAATTCAGTAGGTTCTGGGAGAGACAGAATTCTGTAATATCCTCTTACATAAAGGCTCCTCTCTCTCTTTGCAGGATACAGATTTTTTACTTCTTATTGGCAGATAACAATTCTAAACACAGCTCTTTATCTTATTTGAATAAATATTTGAGCATCAACCCTTGAAGTATGTCCCGCCTTCAAGCCGTGCTCCCTAGGGAGGGGCCACGGGGAGCAGCTACCTTCCTACCTGCCGGAATATCACAGAGAGCAAAAAGGCCAACTCGGACATCCCCGTTCACCGTCCACTTCTGCGTTTCACAGTTCGGATTACAACTGTGGTTCATAAAGCGAGAATAATTTCCTTTCGGGCCAGCGTCAATTATACGGTCCTTCAGAAAGAAAAGGAATGAAAGGTACCTTTGACATGAAACCAAGTATCAGCCTGTCTTAGAAACATCCACCTCAGTCAAGAGCCACAAGGCAGCAGCATTTTGCTACCAGCTGACGTCTGATAGCTGACAATTCTGAAAATGTGGTGATCTCTGTGCAGGTTTACTAAGTTCTCTAGTTTATTTGATGAACTTCAAGTCAAAGCAATTCATGATAAAGTGGGGTTTAGTTTCTTTTTAAGTTCATTTCTAGAAACAAACATACCATACGATAATGCTACTTAGAAGATTACCTGGCTATAGTTTTAGGAAAGGTATTTTCTGATTAGGAACTCTAAGTTCAGATAGCTACTTGTAATGGGAACCATGGTATTTGGCTGTCAGCCCTCCTTCCCACTCTGAACAAGAAGTGACACCAGTAGAGGGTGGACGGATGAGAGACTAGGCCATAAAAAGTGAAGAAGGAAAAATGAGAGACTTCTCCTCAGAATGAAACTCGGAGATTTGATGATGGAAGGGCTATAGTTTGGGATGCACGCTCCAGTAGTTATCTATTTGTTCTATTTTTACGTACACTAAAGTTCAAAATAGTGTAAAAAGCTCAACATTTTGGCCCCCTGAATTTAAGCCCTGACCATCTGGACAAGCTCTAGGGGATGGCGCCTCCCTGGTGTTGTCAATGGTTGGAGGGGTCACTGTCAGTGACGGCAGGACCGAGGGGGCGATCAGTGATCATGAATAAATGGCATGTTATGTTTCTGAAATACACGTTCATGAAAGGTGTAAAACCTTCAAACAATGACGTATCAGTTAAAATAATCCTTCTTTTAAACGATCACTAGTTCTTACTGTGAATGATATTCTGACTCAGTTTTAGAGATAGCCTGGGACATGGGAAACATGGCTACTAGTCTAGGCTCTTCATTAAACTGTAACAAGATATTCAACAAATCACTTATCAGGGCTGGACCTCAGTTTCTTATCTTCTGTCAATCAAAGGACCACAGAGAAACTAAATGAGATAATGGATGTCATGTGCATCAAACGGGACTTAGCATGACATGTATTAAACCAGCAGTTGTACTGTCATTTTCTTATGACAGCATTTCTTTTTCCTAACACATAAAGAGAAGTCTAAATATACAGAACAATTTAGAGTTAGATTTTTGCTAAATTAGAACTTTAATGGTGGTTTATAACTTAGAATTACAGAGCTGATTTTCTCCTTCAGTGATAAAGAAACTGAGGGCCAGGTCTTTCAGTGGCTAAGAAGAGCTGGGACTAAGATCCAGATATGTTAACCCTATTCCTAGTTGTCTTTGCACTCCCTGTGCTGTCTCACATTACATGTGCAAGCTTTCAATAATCATTCATTTGTACTCTGGGATAATTAGCTCACAGTACACAGCATACTGGCTACTGCAAATCATTATAATTTGCCTGAAAAAATCAAATTAGAGGAAACTGAGTTCAACCTAAGACCATGAAATAAAAACAAAAAATCCTTTTTTCTTACAAAAAAAAAGCAATTTTACCTTGGTAACAGTTAACATATAAAAATTAGTTACACTGTTCTCGTGGGCTCGCTTGATTCGCAATCTGCATTCTTCTTCATCAATTAATTCGCCAACATATTCATTTACAAATTCGCCCTGCAGAGAAGCACGCGATATATAAATGTAAAATCAGTGTATCATATTAGACAGCATTCCTTAACACCACATGTATGATCCAGAGAATTAACCCAAAAGAATCCTGGAAATATAACTTCAACCCTAGAAACAAACAGTTGTTATGCGCGGGCATTCAGATAGTCTATTTCTCTTGTATGGGTGCCTCTGAAGGTGATAAGTGCCTGTCTCCCTTGCCAACAATATTATTTCTACAGTCCAAGTGACACCAGTATGGGATCTCACTGGGATCTGGGGCTAGGCTAACTCAAGCCTCTGAAGCTATATTCTAACAGACTTTTACTGGTTTGTTGTAGCTTTAGGGGTAAGACCTGGAAAAGATCTGACTGACGCAAATGAGCCCTTTTACTTAAACTTTTTATTTTGAAGTGATTATAGATATTCACAGGAACTTGCAAAAACAGTGCAGAGAGGATCCGTGAACTCTTCAGTCAGTTTCCCCAATGGTAACCTCCTACATAACTAGAGCACAATATTAAACCAGAAAACGGACACAATCTACAAACCTTATTCAGATTTCCCCAATTTTACATGCACTCGTGTGTGGGTGTAGTTCTATGGAATTTCATCAGGTGTGGAATTGTGTAGCCATCACCACAATCAAGACACAGACCTGTTCTGTCTCCGCAGAGGTCCCTTGTGCTGCTCCTTTATAGGCGCACCCAGCCTCCAGAGCTGACAGTAAGCACCAGCCATCTAAAGAGAAGTACTATATTTTCTAATTTTGGTAAATCATTAAGAACATAAGCCAATGTTCTTAAAAATATTTAACCTTTCCCTATTGATAAAGATAAAAGATTGTTACTTCTGCAATAAGAGAAAAGAAGTTACTGGGCCAAACTGGAAGGCGTCAACCCAACTCCCCCGCAGCAGTCTGCCCTGGCCGCGCGCCGCTAGGCTGCTGCAGGGAGCTTACGGACTTGTTCCCACTGGGGAGCGGCCACCACAAAAGCTGACCTCTAGCTTTTTGTCTCTCCCATTTTTATTGATTGTACAAGCTGTGACAAAGAATTAGGTTGGAAAAAGAAACATTTCATCTATAACTGCAGCATCCTAACAGAGCAGTTTATTTTCTCCCCTTTTTCCTTCCAGTCCTTTCTCATGAAGGACAGGACGGATCTGCACATTTGTGTACTATGTACTGTCAGCCTTAAATGGCCTTTCCTACATCCAGTTCGGACTTCGACATCAACTGATGGACGATGTTTTGCAACATCACATCGTACTGCTGCCCTCACAGGTAGACAATTTCACTGCCATCTTGGCCGCCTTGCCACCTAGTGTTACTCTACTTGATTATTTGATGGCAAGTTTTCTTTAATGGAAACTTACAGAGCAGAATTTCAACCAAATCAGCCCCACTTCACTTTTTCCACATACTGGGATTCAAGGGTAAGATTTCATTGGAAGAAATGGTTCTGTGGCTTTAAAAGCTTGAGAACCATTTATTATGGTTTATATTTACTATTCTATGAAAATGAGTGAATACGGAAAAATTGAAGTGTTGATACCAAACATGAGGCGTGCAAGTCTCATAAACTTGATACCATTGTAAATAAATATTTCTAGCTATTTTGTAAAAGAAATATTTTACATGTCCTAAAAGTGACAAATCTTTAGCCTCAGAGTTGCTTACTGGACTTAAAACCATTAACTGTGAATTCAACTGTGAACACAAAAGACAAAATAAAGAACTCAAAAAATGCTAGACATCTGTCCTTAAAGCCTGTGGCAAAAAGACAGGATGTAATTCAGTATTTAATACATATTCTTTAATTTCTAGGAGAGATACCACTTCATAACCGAAAGTCCCTTGTTTAACTCTGGCACCTGTTTTCAGGAATTTGTTATGTGTGAAAAGAAGGACTGACTCTGTACATTCAATTTCACATGCGGCTTCTGTCCTCTCAATGCACCAAAAATCTTTTTCATGTTGCCACAAAGTCTTTTGAGTATGCTTTTCAATAACTGTATATTTCTACCTATTTTGTGTAAAAGACCAATTGGCTTACATTAGCAATTTCTCAAGTGCTAAAGGGCAGAATAATCCTCACTGATTCTTGATTATATCATTAACTTAATAAACTATAATACATTTTAGAATAAGTGCAACTACTATTACAAGGTGATAACACGATATTAAACTGGATAGATTTCAAGATCGTCCTCAAAACTCCCCTGAAATCACAGGCAAAAATTTGTCTGGGTGATATGCATGGCATTAAAGTAATATCAGAAATTTTGCATTATACAACAATATGTGAAATGCAGATGGCCTTGGACCAAGCAACCCAATCCACACATCCAACGCATTGGCACATCCTGTAGGCTCTACCTTCAAAATGTCAGAAATCTAACCACTCCTCTCCTGTTCAACTCTAACCCTAGTGGTCCACGCCTCGCCATGTCTCTCCTGGACTATCATGGTCTCCTTTTCATCACTCTTTCTCCATTATCATAAATTCTCCAAACTACAGTCAAAGTTATTCTTCTGACACCTAAGTATGGTGGACAGACACTTGAGGTGGCCCCCATGATCCTTGCCTCCTGGTGTTCGGGCCATTGTGTGATCCTTTCCCCATGAGTTAGCATGACCTGTGACTTGCTTCTAACCAAGAGAATATGACAAAGGTGACAGGACATATGTATGACTTGAGTTTGTTACATTAAGACTTTCACATCCATCTTGCTGGAGGGTCTCTGTCCCTTGTTGGCTGTAAGGAAGCAAATAGCCATGTTGGGGAACCCCATTTGGCAAGTAACTGTGGGCAGCTTGTAGAAGCTAAAAGCATCAAAAGAACAACAATGACAACAAACCAGAAGGAAAACCACCTGAAGCTCTCAGACCTACAGCTGTGAAGAACAGAGTTCTGCCAATAGCCGCGCAAGCAGGTGGGCAGGTCCTTCCTTAGTTGAGGCACAAGGAGAATCCAGCCCTGGTCGACACCTTGACTGCAGTCTTGTGAGATCCTAAACAGAGAACCCAGCTAAGCACTGCCCAGACTCCTGACTCACAGAAACTGTGAGATCATAAAATGTATGCTACATTTTAAGTTGCCAAGCTTGTGGTAATATTGTTATGCAGCAATAAAAAATGACTGCATCACGTCAGGTCCAGTCACTCCCTACTGAAATCCTCCAGAAGTTTCCCATCCTGTGGCCTACAAGGCCCCCTGTGATCTAGCCCCTGGCTCCCCCATCTCATCTCCTAACTACCCACTCCTCTCCTTGTCACTGCTCTCCAGGTGCACTCACTTTCTTGCTGTTCTGGGAGCATGCTAAGACCTTTATCCTTGGCTTTGTCTTGAGCCTGAAAAGCTCTTCTTCCATCTGCATCAGTATGGCTTTCCCCTGACACGCTTGGGTCAGGTGCCACCTCTTCAGGCCTTCCTTAACCAATCAATTGAAAACAGCAGTCCCGTCACCAGCTATCCCCTTGACAGCTTTATTTTTCTTTGCAGCTTTTAGTGGTACTCAACACTATGTATCTGTTTATTACCCATCTCTAGCAGACCCACAAAGGTGTCTTGTTCACTATTGTTTTCCAAGTGCCTAGAATAGTCCCTGGCGCATAAAAGCAGCTTATCAAATATGTGCTGAACGAATGAGTTTCAACCTATAGGAAAAGGTGCATGAAGACAGGTGACCAAGAATGTCCATTAAAGAGTTAAATATATATATATAAATTTATTGGAAAATAGGTTAGCTAAATTATGGTACAGTTTACTATGGAATATAATGAGACTGTTAAAAAAGAATGAGGTCAAACTTGTATGTACTGCCATAAAAATATATTTATGATATACTCATTAAGTGGGAAAAATATGCATGATATTTATGTGTAAAAAACTCTACAAATATAGAATATAAGAATAGGTATACATGTGTTTATGTTTACCATTGCATTGAAAAAGTTCTAAAAGGCTACATACCAACCTATTAACAATGGTCATCTCCAGTGAGGAGACCAGGAATGAAGGGATAAAGGAGGAATTTCATGCTTTATCATCTTTTTGTATTGTTTGATTTTCTTTACTACATTAAATGGTATTTTTTAATTACAAAGGTGATTTTTTAAAAAGGGAGAAAAATGTCCAGAGTAACTTGAATTCCCACTAGGTCCATTTTCTCTCAGCGAATACATCTCCAGCTTCCAAATATTGGCATTAGGCAAGTTGGGGGTTGGGGGGGCAGGGTGGGGACTTGGTTTAAAATGCCAATTATTCAGGCCTGTCCTAGACAGTTCCACAAGCCACTGTTTACTGAGCCCCAGGAGATTCTCAGGATCTCTCACGTTTGAGAGTCACTGTTTGAACAGTGGAATTTACTGGTGATTTTTGTTTTTCTTTGAGTTATTTGCATTTAAAATTTTTTCTACAACAGGCATGGATTTCCTGTGTAAAACAAAGAGACTGCTTTAAAAAACTGCCTCAAAGTATAAGAATGAAGATAATTGAGAAGTGCTAAAGATCTCAACTTTTTCCAGTTGCTTTTGCACACAGACTGTAATGTGAATCTAGCAATGACCCTTAACTATGTAGGGCAGGGATTATGATGTCCACTTTACAGATGAGGAAACTGAGGATCTGGGAGCTTACGTGACTTGGCCATGGTTTCATGGCTAATGAATTATGATGTTGGAGCGAAGTCCTGGGTTTGCTAGTTTCTATCCCAGTATGTTCTTAGTTTTACTATTTTTCCTTTACTAAGTCTTTTAAATCTATTTTGCTTAAAAGTAAAAAATATTTCAAATAGAAAATAACCAATACCACAACTAGAAGGACCTGCAACTAAGATATACAACTATGTACGGGGGGTTGGGAAGATAAAGCAGGGAAAAAAAAAAAAACGAAAAGAACCAATGCCCCTGTCCTTTTTATGGCTAATCACAGGACACCCAGAGTTTATGTGCATTTTATTACTACTTCTTCCTACTGCTTTTTCTTTGCTCAAGAAGTAGTAAACTCTCAACTTGGAAAGTTTCAAACTTTTGCCATAAATCCCTATATATTTTGTCCCTCGACACATCTCTAAGAGTCTTGGGTCCTGATCCTCCATCTCCACCGCCACCCCATCCCATGCTACCTTCTTAATGCTCCTTTTGGTCCTGAGGCCCCAGCCTCTTCGCTCTGTTTTGATGATTTCTGCGTCGGGGTAGAGCCTCTTTGTAAAGCACTGGTTCTGGCAGCGGTCCCCAGCCGGGCACACCTGCGGGTGACACTCGTACTGCAGCATTCTGTTCAGGCACTCTGATTCCAAGCCGCAAGGGTTTTCATCCGCTGGCTTGCAGTTACAGCGGGGAATCTCGGACAGGTCTGCAACCTGGATCTGTACCTTTCCTATTACTTTGTTAGCCTAGGAAACAAAATCACAAACAAGAGGGAGGAATTTGAACAGGAACATCAGAAAGAGCCATGCTATTCTTGGCTCTGCCACTGCCTTGTGGTGTGACTCTGAGAGAGGCTCTCTAATTTTAATTTCCCCATGAGTAAGCCACGAATAGCAACTGCCTCTCCTTAGCTGACAAAAATATCAAAACCTGATGCGAATTCTCACTTATCTATCCCATGTATTTCTTCTTCTACCCGTTGATGGAAATTCCATAACTGAAAACAACTGTGGGCTCTCTGGAAGAAAGGGCCTAAATCCCTGTATCCTCGTCTGGCTGCAGGATAACCTGGCAGAGCAAGGACAGGACTCACAGCAATCATGCTGCCCTGAGCTCCGAGCGGGCTCACTGGAGCTCTCATCCTCACAGCGAGGCAGCCATGCTGCCACTGGATGCTCCCAAGAAAAGCTCTCAGTTTGTTTTACAGAAGACTGGGTGATAATTAGCAAAAGTTTTCACAAGTCAAAGAGGGCCTTCTAACTACAGCCATGCATTGCTTAATTGACGGGGACATGTTCTGACAGATGCGTCATTAGGTGATTTCATCGTCGTCATGCAAACATCACAGAGTATATTTACACAAACCTAGATGGTCTAGCCTACTACACACCGAGGCGCTATGGTACTAATCTTATGGGACCACCATCGTTTACGGGGTCCATCATTGACCGAAATGTCGTGATGCAGCGCGTGACTGTAGCAAGAGTGTAATGCATTTCATCTTGCTGTCAAATACCAATGTTTTCACGGGGGAAGACTCACTTTGATGTGTTTGTAAGGAGGGGGTTTTCTTGAGCTTTTTTCAATCTCTAGTGCTTCTTTACTTTCTCTTTGTGCTTTCAATTCCTGGAAACGTTTTGCAGCTTCTTCCAGTGCTGCCAATAAGACCAAACAAAGTATATAAAGACCAAAAAACAACCAAACAAAAACCATTAGGAGAGTAGTTTCACATTGCCTTCCCCCTGCACTGCACCTTGGTCTGGGGTTTTCTTTTAAAAATTACATTCTGGAAATAACCATTTAGCACCAGGAGAGGGTAACACTGAACTAGGATGTAAGTCATTTATGGCTGAACACTGTGGTGTGTGCAAGCTGCTGCCCCAGAGATGAGGGCCTACTCCAATGCTCAGAGGCTTCCACGTGAACCGAAGAGCAGCTTTTTACCTTGGAGGAGATTTACATTCATTTGACTCTTACCCAGAAAGCCTGTCTTCCTGGCCACTTAGTGCAAAAACAGCTGTAAGGGTCTTCATGGGAAGCTTTTACTGCTCTTTGGTAGCAAAAGAGCTTCACTTCCCAAAAAGACTGTTTCCAGAATAATCTCTACGTTTGTAGAAAGATCACTGAAGAAGCTCCTTTCATATACGCAGTACAGTCTACCATATTGAAAAGTATTTCTTTAATTGACTGGATTCTGATGTGGTTCTAATGTGACTGGAAACTTACAGATGCTGGATCATAACACCTGGTGAAAATTCTCTAATACCAGAAACATGCCATATGCCAGTCAGCAGATGTTGAGCAATCAACACTGGAATCTCAGTTTTGAGCTACCGTAAACATCATCCAACTTACCTTTTTTGAAGGTCTTGTTAATACTAGTCTGTCCCTCAGCAAAGCTTTTGTCTCCTTCAACATAAGGGAACACTCTGCCCTGGTGTACCCAATAGTAGTCATGAGAACCAAAGAAGAACACAGGGAAGTCCCCCAAGTCATGCTTAAGGCCCTGGATGTTGAGTGGCACAGACCTGGGGTTGCAGATCTCTGCTGGCCACCATCTGAAAACAAAAGCAATTTTAGACCAGGAAGATGGAAAATCACACTATTCTTTACATGGCTGTCGCAGGAGGAAAAAATGGTTTTGTAGTTTACAATTTTCATTCAGATTCTACGGAATAAAACACCCTATCTTTAATCCTATCCAAACCACACATCTTTGAAAAACATATTCATTAATGAATTAACTAATGAAGCAGTGAACACAGACTAAACCAACGAGGTCCTAAACATCCAATCTAATTTTTCTTTAAAAAATTAGTATTTGATATTTATAGAAGAATATATATCATGAGAATTTAAGTTATAAAGCATAATAATAAAATAATGAACTTGTTACCCAACTTAGGAATTACAATTTACCAATACTATTCCAAACCCAATTTCAGTACTAGAAAAGTCATGTTTTTCTCCAAAGTTGACATTCTTAATACTAAGATTGTCTTTCAAGCTGTAGAAGTTTATTTCTAGTAGTCAAGGGAATCATTTAAGAATAAACTGATGCGATAAAAAGAATGACCACTCCCATTCAAACTAGTATTTTCTGACGCTCTAATCAACCAGGGGAAAGACTTTTTGGTCAAATGTACTAGGTTTATACCAGTGTGTATTTCAGAATCTAATTCATTTTAGATCATCATAAACGTGGGATATGGGTCAGCATGAAAACATAACTGTCTCATGCAGTGATGACTACCACGGCCGTCAGTAAACGAAGCCATCTGTGAGGCACACGGGGCAGTTTCCAGCAATTGGGCAAGTCAGGAATTGAAGGGCGAAGCTTTTGTAGATATAAGATCATCAATATGAATAGTAAATACACAAAGACTAAAATTTTTCAGTCTCTTATTTTACATACGCCTAATAAAACCATTTATTTAATTAACTATTATTTAGAAGATAAATGATGGCACGGTCACATTCCCAGCTTTATAATGCAGAACTTGAATACACTTCATCTAAAAGGTACCCTGCTGTCCGTCTAAGAATTAATTAAAAACGTGGGTAAGAGTCTGTGCTCAAGTTGTTAAAATAAAACAAAACAACACTATCTTGTGTAATCAGTATTTAGTTTCCTTTCAAAGTAGGCTAGGAAATGGTTATTTATTTCTATATCATCTTAAGGTAGCTAAGTATGTACGCGATGACAGCCTTCACTGGGTCAGGTAGGAAGAGGCACACTTTCTCCCAGGGGCTGTTCCAGGTCCTCCTATTTCCCCCAGGAAACTTCACACTGGAGTAAACAGTTATTGAAAAGTAACAACATCATGTGGCCCAGCTGGGCCTGCCTGGAAAAAAATACATTATTAGCTCAAGGCTGGGAGCCTTTGCAAAACATGCAACATCATCTGACCTGCATATAAAGTCTCACTGGGCTGGGAGCTGGAGCGCTGCTTGGCGCTTCTTTAAAATGCAACGTGATTGAAATTTAAGTATTAAAATTAAATTAAGTCAAAGATATTTTCATGTTCATAACTTTTTTAAAAAAGGAAATATATAATGTACAGCACGGTGACTATATTAATAATACTGTATTGTATATTTCAGAGTTAAGAGAGTAGATCTTAAAAGTTCTCATCACAAGAAAAATAACTTTTGTAACTACGTCTGGTGATGGCTGTCAATTAGACTTACTGTGGTGGTCATACAGAAACACCGAATCACTACCCTGAAACTAGACAACATTATGTCAATCATATCTCAAAAAAAGCCAAAAATAAAAAAATGAACAAAAGGAAATATTCTGAAATTTACTTGAAGATCTGAAGGCTTCTTACACTCTTAGATTTTTTTTTTTTTTTAAGATTGGCACCTGAACTAACAACTGTTGCCAACGTTTTTTTTTTTTCTGCTTTATCTACCCAACCAACCACCCCGCCCCCGCCGTACATAGTTGTATATCCTAGTTGTAGGTCCTTCCAGTTGTGGGATGTGGGACGCCGCCTCAACGTGGCCTGACGAGTGGCGCCATGTCCGCGCCCAGGATCCGAACCCTGGGCCGCCGCAGCGGAGCACACAAACTTAACCATTCGGCCACAGAGCCGGCTCCTCTTAGATATTTCTTATCCAGGAATGTCTTCTCTTTAAATTGTCAAACCTGAACCTCTACCCACTCCAGAAAGATATGTATTTTTAATTATTAAAGCAGTATGTGTTTCTTTTAAAAATTAAAACAATGCAGAAATATATACTAGAAAGATTGAAAATGCCTCCCCTTGTAATCTCATGCCTCAGACTATAAACGTTAGAAGTATTTCTTTCCAGGTATTAAAAATGTTATATCTAGATCTACAATCTTAAAAAACTGTATAAGCACATGGAAAGACACTTTGTATGCTGTTGAGCATGCTTTCTAATTCAACTAGATGTTCTGGACGTTGTCTCCTTTACTGTACAGACTTGCCTTATCCTTTTACTGACTCCAAGGTATTCTACAATATGGATACACTATAATTTATTTGACAAATCCCCTACTATCTGAGTATTTGGGTTATTTCAAATTTTTGCAATTAGAAATAATATTGCAAAGAACACCCCTATAAATACATTTTTGCCTGCTTGTCCAATTTTTTTTCCTTAGATAAATTCCTTGAAGGGTATACACAGTTACAATTTTAATACGTGATGTCAGACCTCGCTACAGGGAGCACTTGTTTCCCCAAAATTATTAATCTTTTAAATCTTTGCCAGTCTGTTAATTTAAAAAAACACTGTTTTTTTTGAGGAAGATTAGCCCTGAGCTAACATCTGTGCCATCTTCCTCTACTTTATATGTGGAATGCCTGCCACAGCATGGCTTGACAAGCAGTGCATAGGTCCGCACCTGGGATCTGAACTGGCCAACCCCGGGCTGCTGAAGCAGAACGTGCAAATTTAACCACTGCGCCACTGGGCCAGCCCCAAAACTCATTTTTTGTTTTTTAAAGATTGGCCCCTGAGCTAACAACTGTTGCCAATCTTCTTCTTCTTTTTTTTCCTGCTTTTTCCTCCCCAAATCCCCCCAGTACATGGTTGTATATTTTAGTTGTGGGTCCTTCTAGTTGTGGGATGTGGGACGCCGCCTCAACATGGCCTAATGAGTGGTGCCATGTCCATGCCGGGATCCGAACCCTGGGCCGCCGAAGCGGAGCATCCAAACTTAAGCACTCGGCCACGGGGCTGGCCTCCCCTCCTTGTTTTTAACATACATTTATTTTTAGTGAGGCTGTGCATTTTTCACATGTTTATTTTCTATTTGCTATTCTTTTGCAAACTGGTTCTTTCTCTTCTTTGCCCCCTTTTCTAGGTAAAGTATTTGTCTTTTTTTATTGAAAGCAGAAGAGCAAATACGTGCCCCTGGCTTGAGATCTGCCTTCTAAAACTATGTTTTGCCATACAGTATAAAACTGTTTATGTATTCAAACTGTCAAATATTTCTTTTTTAGGACTTGGAGGTTTCCTGTCATATGTTAAAAAAAAAAAACTGTAGAAGGGGTGGCTTCTCAACCTGAATGCCCCTTATTCTCAGCTAAAAACAAAAATTTTAAAGTTAATTAGGTAAGCAAGCAGCTTACCTGTGTTTAACACACAGAGAAAACAACATAGTCCTTGTTAAAAAAAATTATGTTTGAAATTCTATAGAAATATATTTTACTTAGAATTCTAATTGAAAAGCAGAACTCTATTGTGCTCTCTTGAAGAGTATCTATTTTCTTAGTAAAATGATAAATGTATGCCTCAAAATGTAGAACGCAGAGTTTTAAAAATATATTGCTAATTCCTGTTCGGCGAAGGCTTGTTAAAAACAGGCTTCCTAAAAGAAGAAAGATTTCTTACAATAATGGCAATCACACGCACTTCTTACTTCATTCCCTTAAAAACTAAGGGCTCTTAATGAAATAATCTCTCTCATTAAATTCTACAAAGCTCTTTCTCTGTACACAGTTTAGAGCTTTTACCTAGAACTAAAATGGGCCAGATCCAGGAACAAAGACAGCTATTTTGACCGGGATATAAACTCTTGACTTTATTAGAAATCAGAAATCAATATAAATCTAATTAGGATACAAAGAAAACATCTTCCCCACTATCCACATAAGACCTTTATTCCAAAATCTACTAGTATATAGTTCACTAGTATAAAATAACTTTCAGCAGTTAAAAAGTCAACTAACCAATCAAAAAAAAAAAAAAATCCAACAACTAACCTTCCCAATCGTCTAAAAACCCAGACTCAAAATATGTTTCTTTTCTCTTTCTTTTTCTAAGGAAGTACTCTGTGCTGCTCTGTGTCTCTCCCAGCCACTTTGTATACGGACTAGGAATCTACGTCGGAACAGATTGAATACTACCTCTTTGTCCTTGGAAAAACTTGCCTGTAATTTCCCAATTTGACCCAAACAATCTGCTTGTAATGCAGTTTTTTGCCAGCTTTACAGTCATTGCAATTCCAGCAGCCTTCAGGCATTTCTATGCTCAGGCATTCCGGGTGGAAGGAAGCTGGGCAGGATTCACAGCAGAGCAATCTTCCACCTTGAAACAAATAACAAGTCTCAGTAACTGAGAAAAGAGGAGAGGGAAAGGAGAAAGTTGTCTTTTAAGTGCATTGAATTTGATTCAAATTGGAGGAAAATAACAAAGGAATAGAGTCACACCTATAGCGATGGATTAAAATAGAAAGCAAATCAACAGATTTAGCTCCTTCAGTCCCTTTTCAGGGCTTCAGTGGTCAGAAACTCAAACGCTTCTTAGTAAGGAAAACATCACTGTACTCTTTACCCGTCTAAAATGTGGGCTTTCAAGCTATCAGTTTAGCAGGCAGCTACAACTCCTAATACAGGACAAAATGAGAAGCATCAAATCTCTGGACTGAGTAGACTTGAGAGCAGATTTTCAAAGAAATATGTAGCAATTTACTTTCTTTTCTCTTTGAGAGCTACGAAAGCAACAGTGGTCATTTTAATGACTAACTTTGTATTTTAATCCAGTGCCACAGGTAACTAAATCCCTTTATACTAAAATTAGCAAGAATGACAACAGCCAATATGTTGATCAGTAGTTTTTTTCTTCCAATAAAAGAATACAAAAAAAGCAAAAGAATCATACTTCTCCAATTGGTGATTATCGTTACCTTCGCAGTGAAGATAGAGTCAAACAGGCTATACAGCAGTGGTGTGCCATGTTTTCATCACAAAGGATCCCCCTTCTCTTCCTCATGCTCCCATACGTTTTCAAATATTTTATCAACAAAAAAATCCCCACAACCAAAAGACAACACCAAAACCCCTGGATTTTAAAAGTAACAATTAATTCCTCTTGTTTTTATTAACCAAATAAATATATAACTGCCAATCAGAGTTTCTGATCCCAAAAACAAAACTAGTATTACCATATTATATTGTTAAAATCATAGCCAAATATAAAGAAACTTATGTAACCTTATTTTGCACAAATGTATGATTCTGTTAGATTTTCTGAAATATTAAACACAGTTCAACAGTCTTGTTTACATTAGTCTTTTCTGACTTCATATTGAGAACCACTGCTTTATAGCATAAAACTAAGTAAATTTCAGCGCAGACCGAAGTACCACACGCAGGATAGCCCTCCAAGTTCCCTAGCAAAATCCTCTCCTTTTAAATACACAAAATGACCTCTGGATTAAGACCAAAACAGGTGCAGCAAACAAAACAAAACAGTATTTTTAAATGCAAAGAAATACAAGATTTGGGGGGGATTAGGTATTTCTAATAGGTATTTCAACAAGTGACAGAGAAGGATGTTAACCACTGAAGATGAAATACAATAAAGACATTTATTGCAAAGAAACTTCATCTTTCCATTGGAACATCAGGTCTGTAACCCATGACTGCACTGAGATTGAAAGTCTCATAAGCAAAAGGTTTTCTACACAACTTCATCAAATCATATGCTCCGACCTTTTGAGGGTTTGCTATCAATTTTCCGGAAAATCTTGTCTTTCTGTAGACTTTCAAACTTCTAACTGATTAAAATGAAAACAAAAAGAAAATCTATGTACAATCAGTGATGAATTAAATCACTATATTTCCTCTGCTTAAAAGCTTTTACTTCAATCATTGGGATTTTTTCCCTTTGTCTGCAGATCTCAATATGGTTAATTGTTCCAATTCTACACCTAAAGGTGAGCTGCCTGAGTGTTCTTAGCCTAGGTAGGAAATTCTTCTGTGAGTCTGAAGTAAAATGAGATAATTCATTTTTCCATCAGAAAGGAGTGACCAGTAAGGAGAGCAGTCTTTGCAAACAGCTGCAGAGGACGTGTGATTATTAGAGCTGATGTGGAAATGTCAGGCTGGTCATTTTTAACACTGTGGGATAGTTCTTAATTTTAAGTCTTATTTCAGAGGAAATACAGACCCAGAATCATCAGTGAAAATCATCACAATTTTTTGACAAAAAATACACAAGGGAAAGAGAAAAATAAAAATACAAACAATCCACCTTGGTGCTATGCAAGAAAACTGCTTTAGGATGCGAAAGAAGTAAGACATGGTCCAAGCTAGGCAGACAGAGGGCTCAAAATAATTTCAGTTCATGTCAAGGTCAATACTGCGGACTGAAAACAGAGTAAGCAGTAATGGAATTAATCTCATTTTATAAAGGCGCCAGCAGGAAAACAAGGCATTTCCTAAAATGCCTCAGTAGTCTAACTTGATTGCATTAGGGAGTCAGTCAGACCTATGCCCATCTTTGTTTTGGAAGCAGGTGGTATGAACAGTAAGGCGACACAGCGTGACTTCACTGGAAAACAAGCAAACAAACAAGCCCAGCCTGTCCCTAACCTACTTCTCCATAGGTTCTGATCACCTTGCTTTGCTATGCTTTCTTTTAGTCATTAGTTGCCACTTCAGATGTCTGACAAAGAGCAAAGAAACATCAAGCAGGCAACACAAAGAACAAAAAACAAAAACCAACAAAGCCCATTTCAAATATACCTAGAATATTAGGTATGAATTAGTTTTGTTTTTAAAGACTCTGAACCTGGCCTCCAGATCATAATGGGAATGTAGACAGGAAAGGCTTTCTTCACCTTCCAGGTAATTTATTTTACCCTTCTCCAAATAATACATTATTATTAAACCACTTTTTCCCTTTATTACAAATAGGCTATGCAAAGCTAAACACAAGATTTTCCTCCATAGATTAAATGAACTGGAAGGATATAAATATACATTTAGCTCTTGGTTCTCTGTGGGTAAATGATCCACAAGCAATTCTTCAAGTCATCTGGGCCATCTTTCAATATCCAGTACTTGGGGTATCCTCCCCAGCTGCCCACTGATGTCTCTAAGAGAAGGGCAACTAGTTTTCACAGCATCTTAACAAAAATATTTCAGAAACAAAATGATGGAACGTAGTCTAAAATCAAATTTTTAAGCATCAGTATCTTGGTTTCCCTCTATTTAATAACGTATCTTGTTATTTAGTTGAAAGTTAGTAACAAATTACATTGTGACTATTCTATTCTAACATGAATGGTAGTCCTACCATCAGGCAAAAGAGAAAGAGCCCTTAGATAGTCTTCTATAGTAAGCAAAATCCTAGTCATTCAATTTTAATCATCCACAGATAGAGAGAATGTGTGAAAATTTATTCAAGGAGGAGAGTAAGTAAAAATTTGTAATAATGGAATTATTTTAAGCCCTTTTTAATAATTTTGCAGCCATATGAAGACACAGTCACAACCACCAAGGTAGAATTTACCAAAAGCAACAGATGGTGCTTGACAGGCATACATTTCCCCCCTCCATTTAAAGAGAAAAAAATAGGAAATGCAAAAATAAAAGCAAGATATAAACTATTTTGATTATTACCTTTCTCACATTTCTTTTTGGAAGCTGACGAAGAAGGAATCATAGGTAATTTCATCAACTCTGCACGATTTGATTCATTCAGTAGGTAGTGGGACTTATAGGCATATGAACTGAACATGGGGTCTGAATGGTCCTGAACTATCAGCCCTATACGAAACAAACAGAAAGAGATGAGCTGCAATGAAACTACCCATGATTCCATGAGGAAAAAAAATAAACCGACACCTATTATGTAGCTGTGCGTAAAGTTGGGGGAAGAAAAGAGAATATGAAGAAAAAGAAAGATCTGACAGAAAAGACTTTCTATAGTTATTAAAGGGAGTTGCAGCTACTCACTGCCTCAGCCCTACATAGAAACCTATATACCTAGAAGAAAACTCCAAATTAATTTGAAGATGTAAACTGCATTTCACATCATACTGAAAACCCCCTGTGGAAAATAAAGCTACATTCCTTAATATTTAGAAGTACTATGATGCCAATCCAAAGAACAAAATGACATATCACTTAATTGCTAGAAATTAGAATTATTTACATGACATAGTAACTAGAGACCCTGATCCACCTTCAAAGTCTCAGGCAGCACTTAAAGGCAGAATTGAGTCTCCCCTCTTCTCTCTCCATATCTTGAGATATACTCAAATAAATTCTAGCTTTCTCTGCCAGATAATGAAGCTTTTCTCTATCAATATGATACACAATTTTCAAGGAGCCATAATTTGTTGAACTTTACTGAGGTAATGCAAACCATTTAATTTTTTTCCCTGCCATGATATAAAGTGATTACCAAAACTTAAGGGTTTATAAAAACAATCCTTTTGATCTGCCAACACAGCTACTGTATTTAGAGGAAGACAGAAGATCTGCTCTAACCCACTGGTCATCCCACTTCTCCTCTCCCTCCCACCCCCTTCCCCAGCTAAGTTCATAATATAGCTACAGGCCACTCTTAAACGGAGGGAACTGTGAGACCAGGGAAAATGTCTCTATTTGGTTACTGGTCAGTTTATAAGGATCTGAGACTTTACAACACAAACCATGACAGCAGTTTCATAGAGATCATTTTCAGAAGAGGGAAGAGTTTTGCTTTTAAAAGGGTTACCATTTACTTTTGTCGGTGAATGTTATCTTCATTTGGTGCTACCCTACCCTGAGACAGATTCAAGAAATATCTCTGACCCAGATGACAGAATGAACTTGAAATTGCTAATTGGTAATAACATAAGAATCTTTAAATAATCTTTAAATAAATATAATGTCAAATGAATTTCATACATTAAATAGAGAAAAGTGGTGTAGTATTTAAGAAAAGGGCTTTGAAATAGGAAAGATAAGGTACAAATGCTGGCTCAGTGTTCTTATCCATATAAAATGAAGAACTACCTTCTCAGGGCAATTGTGGCAATTCATTCAGATAGTGTCTAGTAGAGTTTGATTTACAGATACAAAATTAATTGCTGTTATTAAAATGAAAAGAAAACCCTAACCTACTTTCTCCATTTTAAGTTACCATTACAAAGAAAGGCATAGAGTGTTAAGTAACTTTCACTTTCCTCCACCCTCCAGATGCAAGGAAAGACTACAGAACAAATACTGCACTGAAATGTGACATTGCTATGGCACCATGGAGGCCAGAGGAGGAGCAGTGCTCTTCTAAACCTTGAAACATTTCTTAAAATATTACTAGACAGTTCAGTCCTTAAGAGTTAGCTCAATGATTTTAAACAAGCAATAACCAAGAACTAAGAGAAAAATCCTCTATGAGGAGGGAAAAACTCTGTATGAGGCAATGGATTAAAAACAAGCTAAGTTTTCTAATTCCAGAACACACACTATTTACTTCTGAAAAACTTTTGATTTAAACCTTCTCAAATCCCAACAGTGAACTATTTAGAATAAGTTTGTTTACTGTACAAAGTTTCACAGTCAAAATATTTGGGAATTAAATAATCTCGCTTAAATAGGCATTTAAATATGGCAAATCTTTCAGAATAACTGCTAAATTGGTAAGATGCAAATACAGATCCTTTTTAAAACATAGGTTTTCCCCTCATTTCCATTATCTCAAGCTTTTAATCAAGGTATATAAATTAAACTTAACAAAATGGTTAGAATTTCTACAAAACTAAGTTCCTTGACAATGGGCCATTTTCTACCTATCTTAAATGGAAAATACCTGTTTTAAAGGTCTCTCAGTTATTAAATGAAATAGAGCAAAAGAAAATATTGGTTAACAGACTGATGGTACTTGATTCACAATGTACTCCAAAGTAAACCAGAGTGATAGTTATCAACTCAGTATTTAAAATGTTGGCTCAGTTACACAAACACACACACACACACACACACATCCTAGTAAAAATAAGTGCCTAGAATGACAGAATAAAACACACAGCGATAGAGACTTTGTTATCTCTGACACTCATCTGTTTAAAAGTCTCTAAAGCTAGCCATCCAATTGATAATTCAGTATGTCCATCCTATCATTACTTTCCTAGGGTTGGGGAGATGGAAAAGGCACTTGTGGTGACTTCTTATTTCTTTTGACTATTTGAATCCTTTCTGTCACCTGTTACAATGTGGCATGAAACATTTCAGACCTCCTCCTCCAGGTCCCAGCCAGGTTCAGAGCAGCATACAGTTCCAACTGCTCTGGTGAAGAAAGACATAATACTTCCCTCTAATGGCGACAGCCCCACATGCTTACAAAACTCTGGCAAACTGAAAGCACTATATACCTCGGACTCAGCTGGCTGCTACAAAAAGGACTACTATTTATTTAATCTTTTACTGCCTACCTCCTCTTGTTATTTTTTTTTTAAATGAGAGATAAAAAAGCAAAACAACTAAAGATCTATGTATCATACTGCCAAAATTCTAGTAAAGAGTACTTTACAGTACTTTCACCAAATTAAAAGAACTGTCCCCTAAAGCAAAAAATAAAACAAAACCAAAAACCTCATCTTCAGTATAGTCTAAATATAATTGAACAGGCCTGACATGCCAGAGTCCTCTCCAATATTTCACACTCAGGAAAGTTTAGAAAACGTAGCACTCATATTAAAAAAAGAAAAAACAACTGCATTTGGGGATATCAGTTGGTTTTTAAAATGCTTACTAAATACTAAAAAATTGTTTTATTATAATACAGCTGAGATACTCTGTAAAGCTGGCTACTCTCTATCATATTCAAGTAAAGAAGTTCTATTTTCTATTTATCATGAACTCAAGTTCACTGACCCCCTCAGGGACGCAATATTGTTTTTAGTGGATCAATCTCTTGGCACACTTAAATGTCAACAGCTGGCAAGTAAGAAAGCTTCACTGCTGGCTGCTCGCTGCCACCACCACATATGTTGCCTTGGCTGTATCCCATCGGGCTTCCTCAATGCCAGACCAAAGCAGGATAAAATACAACAGAAACAATTAAAAAGTAAACGTGCTCATCTTGCCTCCAAGTGAAATTTCAATCAGCTGAAAGCTCTGAGTTAAAGAATGTGACATGGGAAGAGTCTGCTTCGGAAAGAAGAATTGTTTGCAGAAGGGAATAATCGTTCAATGCTCCAAACAGAAACACTAAGAACTTATCTATAATTCTACATAATTAAAAAATGCAGATTCTAGCTTAATTTATGGAAGAATTAATATTCTAACAATTTGAATGTCTAATGTTGTAAAAGGGACTAGTTACTGGGAGTGTTAATCTCTCTCAGGGATATTAATGAAACTATTTTAATGGGGAAATATGCCAATGAACTCAGAAAGAAAGAGAAAAGATTGACACTCACCTCTTGCACAAACGAAACAAAAGCCTACATTTACAGCAGAGGAAGAGTTACTGCTCCGCTTGGAATGATTACTACAGATGAAAATGCAGGAGGACACAGACATGCTCCCGGCAGCAATGCAGGCGTCTCCGGTGTGATAGGCTACTGGGCATCTCAAACACCTCATCATGCGGCCTATGTGAAGACAAGCCAGAAGGGAGTCTATTGAATCAGGCATCAGCTGGATATAAAATGAGATTTTTGGAGTTGGGCTCTTCTGGGCTCCCATGCAATGCTGGTTACAGTAAGATAAAAATATTTTTCTTCACTAGTTTGGTTCTGTCATTCCTATGCTATATGGCCCCTAAATGCAGCACTCATCTGGAGATCACTCAAAAAATATTTGCCTGCCCTAGTGCTGGAGAGATGGTGGTTTCCAACACGGCACCTACTGAAGGAATTTCCAAGGGCAATTTTGAACAGACGGAACCTTCTTCTCCTGGTCTGCATTAGGACGTAGTCTCTACTTACCAGGCTCTCTATTGTGGCAGTGCTGCGACCTCCACAGAAAACAGATGGAGAATGCCTGATGCTCTCTAAAATAATGTGCTTGTTATTTGCTACTGAACTTAAAAAAATCTTTGTTCCCGTTTTTAGCTGTGTTTTACCTTTACTTGCTTTGTGGACATCTTTCTCCATAGAGCAGGCAGAGCAGCAGTGCTGGGGACAGCGGAATCCTTTTGATTCAAAGATGGCAGTGGGGAATTTGCGGACACAGGCTTCATGATAAAACTTCCCACAAGCACCAACAGAGCAACGCTTCACATCTGTGCCAGACATCTTACAGGAAAAACACGGGTGCTGCCCTGGAAAGTGGCGAAGAACAGAGATTAGATAAAATCTGATTAAAGCATATGACTTTATATATATATATGTGAGACATATATATTTGATATATATCTATCTTGGGGAGGAAGAATGGCCCTGAGCTAACATCTGTCGCCAATCTGGCTCTTTTTGCTTGAGGAAGACTCACTGAGCTAACATCTGTGCCAATCTTCCTCTATTTTTGTATGTGGGATGCCACCACAGAGTGGCCTGATGAGCAGTGCTAGGTCCACGTCCAGGATCTGAACCTGTGAACCCTGGGCCACCAAAGCAGAGTATACGAACTTAACCACTATGCCACCGGGCAGGCCCCTGCATATGCCTTTTAAATAGAAGCAGCTACTGACAGCAAGGAGCTACCTTCAAAAGAAACTCTATTACGTGTAAGGTTTTTTTTGTTTGTTCTGTTTTTTTAAAGATTTTTTTCTTTTTCCTTTTTCTCCCAAAGCCCCCCGGTACAGAGCTGTGTTATTTTTAGTTGTGGGTCCTTCTAGTTGTGGCATGTGGGATGCCACCTTAGCATGGCTTGATGAGCGGTGCCATGTCTGCACCCAGGATTCGAACTAGTGAAACCCTGGGCCACCGAAGCAGAGCACGCGAACTTAATCACTTGGCCATGGGGCTGGCCCCTATGTGTAAGTTTTTAACATATAAAAAGGAATTGAAAATAAATGGTTAAATTGAAATATTATTTAATAAATTTTGCTAGAATAATTGATTTGCTACAATAATTGATAATCAATTTGGAGATAACAGCACTAAAAACAATTCAGATCTCCACTTCTCACTCTATACTAAAAGTAATTCCAAAGAAAACCCAGAACAGAATTTTTCAACACCTGGGAGCTGAGAGTGGCAAGGTCTTCCCCACACAGAATAAATATAAGAAATTACCAAAGAAAAGACAGATTCCATTAGATAATCACTTACAATTTCCAAAAAGAAAACTCATAATCCTAATAAAAAACGCAGAAAATTACAGCTAGATGTCTTATTCAAACTGTAGAATATCAAGCACAAAGAGAAAACATTAAGATTATCCACAGAAAAGAGAATTACCTTCAAAGAAGCAAGAGTAATACTGAGAGCTGACTGAAAGAGAAAAACGGAAACCAGAAAACAACTGGAAGCAACTTTCCCAGGGCTGGAAGGAACCCGTTACCAGGTGGGAATTCCACATCCAGGGAAGGCGCTCTTCAAGGACGAGGTGAGAGCCCCACACATGGGGAGGAACAACAAACCCAAAAGTCAGTTCTTTGGAAAAGATTAATAAAACTGATATCCCTGTCAAGAGCGACTAGTAATAAAAGGGAGAAAAAGCAGCAGTACTAACAATATCAGAAATGAAAAATGGTGTATCACTGCAAACCCTACAAATGTTAAAAAGATAGTAAAAGGCTATCACTACATTTGTGCCAATAAATCTGAAAATTTAGATGAGTGGACAGATTCCTAGAAAAACTGAACTTACCAACACTGGCACAAAAAGAAACGAAAGTATGAATAGTTCTATGAACTATTAGATAAATCGAAACTATAATTAAAAACCTTCCATCAAAAAAATCTTTAAGGCCAGATGGCTCCACTGGTCAATCTGCCAAGCATTTAAATGGAGCAATAATGCCAATTAGAACAGAACAGAATAGAAAAAAAGGAGGAACAAGTAAAAGACAGATGTGGAAAAACATATGCAAGAAAGATGACAAAGGATGACGTTTTGTTATATAAAGAGTTCACAGATGGAGAAAATACACGTAACATATATAAGCAAAGGTAGCTAAACAAACTTAGAAAGAACTATAAATCAATATAGAAACAAAATAGCCTAATGTAAAAGTGGGCAAAGGGTATGAAGAGGCAATTTACAGAAAGCAGAAAGACAGCCAATAAATGTGAAAAAATGCTCAGCTTCACTAGTAATCAGATAAATGCTAATTAAAACCACAAGTAACATTTTAAAAATTCATCAAATAGGAAAAAATTTAAGGAGTCTGATAACAGCAATTGTTGACTAGGATGTAGGGAAATAGGTACTCGTATATACTGCTGACAGGAGCTTACAGTGGACGGAACCAACTTAGACGGCACAGGGCAGTATCCGTTAAAATAAAGGAACGTCACTTCCTGTGGCCTAGAAATTCTACTCCTTGCTACCTACATTAGAGAAGACTTGTACATGAAAAAGGATGCTGACCGAAGCATTGTTTGTAATTGCAAACAACTGGAAGCAACTTACACGTCCTTCAACAGGGGAATAGTTAAATAAACTACGATATATGCACACTATGGAACACTATGTAGCAGTTAAATAGAATGCATCTATATTGATATAAAAAGAGCTCCAAGACAAACTTACGAAAAAAGCAAGCTGCAGAACAATATACATTTTTATTACCAAACACACAAAATGTTACATACGTACACACGGGAAAAGGTTTACAAGACTACACATCAAACTGCTAACAATCGCTACCTCTGGTGAGGCCTATAATTAGGTAGGGGCCTAGGTTTATAAGTGATGATCAAGGGGGACTGCAGCTTGAGCTATAATTATAATATTTCCATAACATTGTATTTATGTATTACTAGTGAGACTAGACGTAAATTTAAAATACTAACAAATAAGAACACCTTTAATACTGCAATACACAAATGGACAAGACACATGAAGAGACCATTCACAAGAGAGTCAATAAAGATGCAGAAAAAAATGTTTAGTCTTAAACAAAGAACTGCAAATTCTAACATTTTTGTTATTTGTTTTGCTATTCTTTCAAGGTAATTGTCTTTCCTGTGGGTAATTTTAATATTTTCTTTTTGTCCTCAGCTGTCTATAGTTTGAATAAGACGTCTAGCTGCAATTTTCTGCCTTTTTTATTAGGATTATGAGTTTTCATTTTACGTCTGGTTTACATACGGAAATTGTAAGTGACCAGCTTTTGGCCTTTTGGATATCATCTTTTGGGAAGTGTTCAAGTCTCTTGCCCATTTTTCTTATAATGCTATAAAAAATCTGAAGAAAAAAAGACAAGGAGTAGTTTTTTGTTTTGATTTTTTTTATAGAAAGTTAGATTTAGTTTTGGAAGCACCTAATCTTTAAAATTGGCTGAACTATAAAAATTCTTTAAAATTAGTATTTACAACTGTGATGTTCAAATTTTCTTTTTAAACTGGCTTTGTTGTAGAAATAAACTATATCAGAGTTTTTTTGTTGTCCTGTTGCATGTATATATAATTTCAAATTATATTTTAACAGATATGTAGATATGAAAGCAATACTATTGTTTAAAAAATCTTTTAGAAATTTAAAAAATTAAAAGAAGCTTATTTTAAAGGTTAGCCTAATGCATAAACTACTTTATGTAGAAATGAATTAGGCTTTCACCTGCATAATGATCAAAGTAAGTCTAATATGAATGGAAAGTGTTGCAGCTAGTGACACATGCTGAGAGCGAGCTGAACTATCACAGCCCTCTAAGACTCAGGTTTGGAGCTCTGGCATATGACTGCTTCCAGGACCCTCCCTTCTCACTAGGACACAGCCTTCATTTAGAATAAGTAAGCAATATGTAAAATTGCCTGTTACATATTTTATTCAAAAGAGCAAATGAAAATGCTTCATTTCCAGAAATCACATCTGTCTTAAACAATAGATAGTGGTAGTATAAGAAATTAGGTATGTATCCTGTAATACTTTTTACACGTAAAGTGTTTATCTTTTGGTAAACAAAAGAAAACTTCCTAAATGACCTTATACAATGGTTTGAAGAGTCTAAGTTTTCATTCCTAAAATGTTGGAAGTGTAACCATTTTTAAGCGTACAGTTCGGTGACATTAAGTACATTCACATTATTTTGCAACCATCACCACTATCCATCTCCAGAATGTTTTCATCATCTCACACTGAAACTCTGTACCCACTGAACAATGGCTCCCCAACTCCTCTCCCCCTGCCCCCGAATCCCTGGTAAGAACCGTCCTCCTTTCTGTCTCTATGAATGTGACCACAGTAGGAAACTCATGTAAGTGGAATCACACAGTATTTGTCCTTTGTAACTAGCTTATTTCACTCAGCATAATGTCTTCAAGGTTCATCCACGTTGTAGCGTGTATCAGAATTTCATTTCTTTTTAAAGCAGAATACTATTTCATGGTATGTCCATACCACATTTTATTTATCCATTCATCCACTGATGGGCATTTGGGTTGTTTTCAGCTTTTGCCTATTGTGAATAATGCTGCAATGAACATAGGTATACAGATATCTGTTTGAGTCCCTGCTTTCAGCTCTTTTGGGTCTATAGCCAGAAGAGGGATTGCTGGATCACACAGTAATTCTAT
Source organism: Equus asinus (assembly GCF_041296235.1). Lineage (NCBI taxonomy): Eukaryota > Metazoa > Chordata > Mammalia > Perissodactyla > Equidae > Equus > Equus asinus. The sequence continues at coordinate 6,525,593 of NC_091816.1, read as the reverse complement.
GTTTAATTTTTGGAGGAACTGCCATGCTGTTTTCCACAGTGGCTATACCATTTTACATTCCCATCAACAGTGCACAAGTGTTCTAATTTCTCCATATCCTGGCCAAAATTTGTTGTTTTCTGTTTATTTGATAGTAGCCATCCTAATGGGTGTGAAATGGCATCTCACTGTGGTTTTGATTTGCATTTCCCTGATCACTAATGATGCTGAACATCTTTTCTTTTCTTTTTTTTTTTTTTTTTAAGATTTTATTTTTTTTCCTTTTTTTCTCCCCAAAGCCCCCCGGTACATAGCTGTATATTCTTCGTTGTGGGTCCTTCTAGTTGTGGCATGTGGGACGCTGCCTCAGCGTGGTATGATGAGTAGTGCCGTGTCTGCACCCAGGATTCGAACCGACGAAACACTGGGCCGCCTGCAGTGGAGCGCGCGAATTTAACCACTGGGCCATGGGGCCAGCCCCTGAACATCTTTTCAGGTGCTTATTGGCCATTCGTATATCTTCTTTGGAGAAATGTCTATTTAAGTCCTTTGCCCAATTTTGAATTGGATTGTTTTTTTTTTCTTGAGCTGTAGGAGTTCTTTATACATTCCAGAAATTAATTGCTTATCAGGTATCTAATTTGCAAATATTTTCTCCCATTTTGTGGGTTATTTTTTCACTCTGTTGATAGTGTCATTTGGTGTACTTTAATTTTGATAAAGTCCACTTCGTTATTTTTTCTTTTGTTGCCTGTGCCTCTTATGTCATGGTCTTTGATCCATTTTGAGTTAATGTTTATATATAGAGTGAGGTAAAGGTCCCACTTCATTCTTTTTCATGTGGATATCCAGTTTTCCCAGCATCATTTGTTGAAAAGACTGTCCTTTCCCCATTGAATAGCTTTTTCCCCCATATCAAAAATCATCTGACCATATATGTGAATGTTTATTTCTGGGCTCCCTATTCTATTCCATTGGTCTATACATCTGTCTTTACGCCAACACCACACTGTTTAATTACTGTAGCTTTGTACTAAATTTGAAATCAGGGCGAATCCTCCAACTTTGTTCTACTTAATTGTTTTTAAAGCAAATCTCCCTCTTAAATTTCCTAATAGATGTGTACCAAATTAGAATCTATCTAACTTTTGTTGGGAGAATCCTGTTGGATTCTAGAGTTAAAAGAGAAGTCCTAAGAATGTTTTAATACTGAGATACATGGTCTTTCCTATCAGTAGATTAAATCAGAGATAACAAACTTAAGTGCTTAAAGGGGCCAGGTAGGTTACATAAATGACTGGAGTGACAGGGGATGGGGAACATGGAGAACCAGGAATGTGCACCTGATCCATGTTCACACATTCAAAGCACACTGTAAGAGCCAAAGAAAAGAATGTGCAGACAATTTGACCCAGAAGCTGCCAGTTGGCAAACTGTTCAGAAGTTTTACTGCAGAGTCTAAACATGATGAATAAAATGATATTTTACATAGGGAAAGCTATGTTATATGTTTAAGCAGCTTCTGTAGCTTAATTTTGGCATTTGTTTGTATGTGAGAGAGAGAGTATGTGTGTGTTAGGATATATGATACATGATCTCCATCCTACTTAGTCAGGGTGGTAGAAGGCAATGGGAAAGAGCAAAGACTCTGGGGTCTGGCGCTGCCTGGGTTGAAATCGCAGTTTCAGTGAGGCCTTTGTGACTTTGGACAGGGTACTAAACCACACACTCTCATCCTCAGTTTCACCCCCTATAAAATGGGAATCATCACAGAATCTATCTCATCATGCCATGAGGATCAAATAAGATAACAGGACAAAATTTCAGTACTAACAGGGCCTGGCAGATAGTAAGTGTTAAAAAAAAATTACCATTCTAATGGAATTTAGAACATATAAAGTATTTTAGGAGGTATACAGTGAAATAAAAAAGGATAAAATATCTATGAGAATCCAAATAAAGGCGAAAAGGAGTGTGAAAATAACAGTGTCAAGGGTAAGATCAGCATATCCTAAACACGTGATATCCAATTGGTTCATAGTTCCTCAGCAAAAACAAAACCCCCAGAATATACAAACAAGGTTCCTAGAAGCACTGCATGCCACCTCCACCTGACTCTTCACTTGCCTTGATACAGATTAAACAACTCTACTTTCTGCTTTCCATGACTTTAACTAGAATCATGGCCACACAGAGGATATAAACTTGCATATTTCTTTCTCTATAAATTATTTTGATAGGTAGTAGTCTACATAAGGATATTATAAATAAACAGTGAATCCAAAATCCCCATATTTTAAAAACAATTTCCAGTAGCTCCATCTTTCCACTAAAAATACAATCGCCATGGTTATAGTTTGTGATTGACACTTATTCCAGTCTATTAAAGACAAGGGACTTTAAACAATTATTGAGCACAAAAATCTCAGATTCATCTGAAAATTCATTTACTCTACATACTTTCTATAGCTCTTTAGATAACACACAAATACATCTCAATAATTTGATAGATTTTATGGTAAAGGCACTAGTAGGAGGAAATTTGACACTAATATTGTTAAGTACTTTTTTGATCTTAGGAAGCCCAATCACTGAACGGTCTCAATTTGTTGAAATACCTATGGGAGAGATGGATAAGAGCTACATAAAGTGGTAAGAGAGTCAGATGACATGGGAGATCCTGGCACTCCACATTCCTCTCTATCGGTCTTTTCATATCTATTGAAATAAGTAAGCTCACCGGTTTTACATTCCATGCAGACGAACTTTCCATCAGGGAGTGACGCCAATCCCAGGCACTCCAGGTGGAAGTGTTTGCAGCACTCTCCCTCACAAGGAATCAGAGAGTCACCAGAGCTTTCACACACCTGTAATATGGCAAAAAACAGTGGTTCTCAAACTTTAGCAGGCATCAGAACCACCTGGAGGGCCTGTTAAGACACAGATTACTGAGTCCCCCTCCCACGGTTTTGATTCAGTAGGTCTGGGGTGCAGCCCAGAATTTGCATTTCCAACAATTATTCTGACAACAATGATGCTGCTGGTCCTTGGCCCTCACTTTGAGGCCTACTGAACTACATAACTATTTCCAGAACCAATATGGTATAAAGTTTGAAAGTCATATTTGATCTTTTATGATTCCTTCTTTGGAATCTGCATACTTTAACTTCTCTTCACAGGGCAAAGCAGTATTTTTTAAAGAGGGTAAATATATGTTAAAAAAGTTAATACTAACTTAAATTTAAGAAAATATTTTTGAAATAAGTCGTCTGTCATTTACTTCCAATTAATAACAGAGTAGCACAATAAAGACTGGCACTTGCACGTGAATAATATGTATTCCAACTTAGAAAGGGAAGAAAAGAGCCAAAAATGGCTTTTAGATCTATAGCTGTAAAGTAATATTATAGTTTAGAAAGATACTACTGTTTCCAACAGGAGGTAAGCATATTATTGGCAGAATATTACAGCAACTGTTTCAAAGTACGGACTAGGTCCCCCGCCTACCTGACACACAGCGTCCTTCTTACTCATTCCAATGCCTCTTCTTGACAAACTCGAATCCACAGACTGCACATCAGATACGTCTGCCTCTGCAGTAGCTGAAGGGCTATCTACTTGCTTTCCAAAGCCTACCTACGTGGAAAACATAGCACAGTTTTAAGAAAAACAAAACAAATTTCCTCAAAGTTAGGTGCTATGAAAATCCTAGTAAGACTTGCTCAAATAAACCTTGGCATAACCTCTTTTTTTTTTTCCTTTCTTTCCAAAACCCCTGGATACCAAATGTCTGGTGTTTTGAGAGAAAGTGTAGTTAAAATTTAAAAAACCACCTATGTTTCTGTTATGTAAGGAATCAGCAAAATTAAGACACTCATAAATTTAAAAATAACCAAAATGATTTCTTTACCATGAATATTTAAAAGACTCTCCCCAAATAAGTCAGGCAAAGCAGGATGTTACTTGGTTTTGCAAAGCAAAAGAGAGCACTGTGCCCAGACCCTTGAACATATTTTATTTACCTGCAGATCACTCAGTCCTCTAGAATCGGAGTCAGAGGTGTCTCTGTATGCTGAACTAGTCATTTCTACATCAGTGGAGGCGCGACTCCTTTTCTTTAGAGGTTTACAGGAATCTGAAATCTCGCTGGCACCTTAATACAACACACCGAAATTAATCCTAAAATAGTGCTTAAAGTTTGTTCTAATTTTTTTGTGGGAGAATAATTTCTTTCCCCAAACTCATCTGTAGTGTGAAGAAAAGCACAGCTCTCTTTGTAACAGTGAAGTCACGAGTCAAAACTTCATGAGCTTCTGACCTTCCTGAGAGTGAGTGATTTCATTGACAACCGCTCTATTAAAACATTTAATTCAGTGCTCCTGCTCTAAAGCTATTTTCAGTCAACAGAACCCAAGTTCCAACCTAAAAACCAATTCTATCAAAACTGCAGGATAGCTGATTGAGTTGGAGCAATCCAGAAACCATTCAATTTGGAGGGGGAAGACATAAAACCCAACACACTGTGTAGCTTACAAATAGGTCGCAGAGACATCTCCATCTTGTTTTTATTAGGGATGTGACAAATCTTTGATTTGTATTCGATTCGTACACGGATAGTGCCATTTTCCCCCGAATTTTGCAATTCAGTTGATTATTGCCCCCCAGATAAATTTTGGATGTTCATAATCGTCCATCTGAGCCTTCCTTGGTGAAGTGGCATCTATTGTGATCATTAACAAGTGCGGCAGCACATCTACACATGTCATGCCATGTAGGAGGCACGCTGCTGAGGGCCGTAAACAAACAATCAGTGTTCAAATGCAGCCAAACCACGGAGAGCTGGATGAGAGGCCTCTATGTGGAATTTGTGCGGGAAGGAATAAATATGGAAAAAAAAAAAGGCAGAGAATAGTGTGGAATTTTTTTTTAAAACTGTGTGTAATACAAATCCAGCCAAAACAATAGTGCAAAAAGTTACAAAGCAACAATCTCTTGGGCTAATGCAGTATAGGCTATACAGAAACAGCCACGATGAAATGTGCAGATCAGGCACGGTGAATACCAAGGAACCAAGGAGACGGTTAATATTTCAAACCACAGTTTGTGTTTTGGATTTTTCCCCCAAAATTTCCATACAACAAACAGACATCTAGATCAGCCCAGCAAGCTATGGTGGAGTGTGCAGTCCAGAAGAGACCATGGAGAAACAAGTCTCCTGAGGCCATGAAGATCCGCAACAGGCTGAGCGAGAGCAGCACTTGACATATAGCCATGTTCTGTGGTGGAGGATGTGGGCCTCTTTAGACTGCTCAGATTACTGGAACCTCGTTATCACATCCCATTCTACAAGTTTTTCACTGAATGTTTCCTTACATCTATAAGTGAGGGTGCCTGCCCATGTAAACGCTGATTAAAAAACACAAGTACACAAATCTATCTCCTTCTTTGCTGGTGTATGGACCCAGAACACCACCACAAAATATTTCCTTGGCCTAAAAGATCACTGGATTAACAAGGAGTTTTAACAGAGGAACAGGAGTGCTGTACTGAGAGGCTTTCGAAGGGAAACACAGGTACCGCCATTTCCGATGAGTTTCTGAAAATGCTAGAAAAATGACAGACTGCCAAAGACAGCTGCCATGCTGTTCTCCATGATAACGGCACTAATATTAAAAAAAATAAGAGCTTTTAATGATTGTAATGTATACAGTTTGGGCTGTTTGGCAAAACCCTGCAGATGTGCATTAATGATGCTTTATTTAAAAACAAAAAACAAAAACCAAAAACAGTCCTTGTTGAAATTGATCAGTGTAAGTTAAACGGTGGTTTTTAGGCTGGACCCATGATTTAAGCTGTACCCATCCAGCTCAGACCAAAAAAAAAAATCATTTGAATGTGAAAGCAATTGTTCAGAGTCTTGAAGAAGAAACCAGGCAGGAAAATGCCAATAATGATGATTGGCAAAATCAAAATTGAAAACAAAGAAACTGTTTATCGAGCCGCCGACAAAGAAATCTTGCATGGAGACTACAAGTCTGGAGTTTCTGGGATGAAATTGTACAGGAATCTCAGTCCACAGTTTCCTCAATCGCTGCGGAGACGGAGCTGTCACTGAATCTGACAGAGCCCTGCACTCCCCGGTCCGCCGACCCTGTGGAATGGTGGAAACACAACGCAATCAGGCCTCCTAATCTCGCAGCGATCGCGATGTCTTTTCTTGGAGCTCCGCCAAGCAGTGTTCCCTCCGAGAGGCTGTTCAGTTCTGCTGAGGATCTCCACGGAGACCATCGCTGCAGACTTCTCCCCGAGAATGCAGAGAGGCTGGTGTTTTTTTTTTTTAAATAATGCAATTTGCCCAGAGTAAACTACAGGTATTAAATACAGTCTGAATGATCTCACCAAAAACGCACGAATCATGCTATGGAGTTTGTACTGTAGTCAAATTGCACACAGAAAATACAGATATAAGTTTAAGGTTTCTTAAACTTTGTGCATATCTCAAACAGATTTGCATAAGATCATCTAATAATGGCCATAAATATGCTATGAATCATTTTAATTTACAAAAAGATTTTACAGCACTGCAAAAATAGACGTGGCAAGATTTTTTTCAATCAGGTTGTCTTGTCTGATTTGTCATAGTCCATGTTTGACAAACATTAATAGCTACTATTCGGTATTCAGTCGAATACCAAAAAAAGTGGATTCGTCACATCCCTAGTTTATAAACCAGTGAAACCCCAGAATCTTATGGAGAAAAGTTGGAAACAGTATGAAGTCTACGTGGTGTTCTCCAATTTACCAAAACAAATGAGACTTTTCACATGGAGGTACAGAATAAGATCAACTCTAAAAGTCATACACACACGCACGCACACACAAACACTGGGGAATACTTCAATTTCACACAAATTATTGACTGAAGAGCAACAACAATGATTTACAGAGACAAACAAAAATACATGAAGTACAAATAATTCTTTAAAATTGGTTTTAATCAAGGAAATGCAAAGCAACATTATAATAACTCACCTTTCTGTAATCCAGTCTTCACTGTAGCCTGAGGAACTGTTTCAACCTGTTTGGACAGAAAAATACAGCATTAACAGAGAATTTTTTTCATTTTTAATTAACAGAGGGAAAAATAATAATTCCATCAATCTAAGTAATGATGAGTGATTAATGTATCTGCAATCTGAGCTCAGTCCCATCTTCGGGGCAGAGTTCTCTGTCTCGAGGTCAGGGAGGGCTTAAATCCTAGCTGCCTGTGCTGAATACCACGTGACAACACACAGCCACATGCTTGCTTGCAAAGACTTCCCACCATTCCCTCGGTATACGAAGAGAACAAGATACTTTCCTCAGTGTCTGGGAGGCAGGAGAGGGGTTGTTTCTGCAACCAGCCCCGATGTTGCTATAAACCCCTCCCGCCCCAAAGACGTTAGGATAAATTTTTACTTACTATGATACTCAGGTTAATGTAACTCACGCCACTTTAAGACCCTTCCGCGCCTGCACTCACAGCTAAGTTGCTGGGAATCAGGACCCTCTCTGTAGAGAGTGCTACAGGGCTCCATACAGCTGGAAGCTCAATACTTTTGCTGCTAGTACAAACTTAAGAAAATAAGTTTGTGATATTGCAAAAGCACTTTCTTGAGTGTCTTATGAACAGTGTCTTGATCCTACATTAGGAGAGCGAGATCAGAAGTTATTCTGCCAATGTATATGTAAAACACGTGATAATTTGAGGATTGAACCATTGGAATTAAAGAAAGGATGCTGTTTGGAGGAGTTCCTGTTTAAGCTATGAATTGAATTTTATATTTCTTTAAGATGTGGTGAAATATGCATGTTGAAACACATTTTGTAAATATTTAAGGATTGTTCTAAACTTTTTAAAAAATTTTTTATTTTTTTTACAACAGGTAAAAAAACATACAACAGAAGCGCTTTTATAAGATACAATTAGTAATACAAATATAAAATCTTCTAAACAATCACTGGTAGTATTCTCCTACTAACTATACACAGTGGCATTAACAATTTGTCCCAATTTTGTACTCATTCTGCTTATTAATTTTAAACTGATTGGTCACAGACTGAATTGGGGAACCAGCTGGCAAAATCACAACTTTATTTTGGTAGTGAATACTGTAGATCTGCAAGAGCTTAGAAAGATTTTTTGGAATATAATTTCCTACATATGAAAGTTAACTATGATAAATGAATGACAAATTAGTGTATTACTTAAATTTTAGTTAAATATTTTTGGGAAAATTTTTTTACATGCTTGATGATACCACAGAGCACCCACAAAAGTCATCTTTTAAGTTTGGAAGCTTAAAATTATGAAAGAAATAATTTAAATAGAAAAGTCCACTCTTCTCCGTATTAAGTGGTTTAAAAATATAAAGCTTATTGGAACTAATACTATACAGAATTCTTTTTGTTTAATAGCAGTTGTCTGGGCTGTAAAAATGGATATTCTTTCATTTTAAAAAACTAAGAGAACTCTGATTGTGACTTGAATTTAAAGGAGTAATGGTTTCTAAAATTTACTTTGAGAAGGTAATATGTAAATTACTACATTGACTATACTGGTTTAATACCATTCCGTCAAAATGCCTCTTTTTTTTTTTCTACCTGAATAGCATTTATCTGATAACCCAATAACAGGTGAGAGCCATTCCACTGGGAAAATAACATTCCAAAAAATCTGTGATACCAACAGAAAAACCAGATCATCTATGATTATCTGTTTTTTAAATATAACTCTTATAGTTAAATTAATTTGATTTGTTTAAAAAATAAAAACAATACATACCAGCAGCTTAAACCAAAAATCAAAACTAAAAAAAAGGGAACTCAATGATGGTTCCAAATAAAAATCATGAAAACACGAAGTCATTTTGCTCATAACAGAAATTTCAAAATAAATGTGAGGAATTCTTTAAGTCTTGCACCACTGGCTTCCCATCTCCTGAAGCCTGACTCTTTTCTGTGAAAATGCTTGAAGCAGAATCACAGAGATGGATGTATTAGAACTGGGCACTGGAATTCACCAGGCAGAAGCATAAAATAGTCCAGAAAGGAAACCCAGTGGGGGGAAAGTTTCTTTTAAGATACCAATATAAGCTGCAACATATACAAATACAATGTTTTAACTCTCTACAGGTAGGAAGCCAACCTGCTCCTTTTTGATCTTCTTCTTTGGCACAACCTCAGTGGATTTCTCTGATTCAGAACGAGTTCGAATTGATCTTCTTTGTTGCTTCTTTTCTGCTGAGCCTAGTAGATGATTTAAACAAACAAATAAAAACTCATTTAAAGATACCTTGACGGTAATGTAATTAAGATTTGACCAAATTCTCTGCTTCTCTTATCTATTACTTTTGGTCTTTTAATTATAAATCATTAAAAAGCTATTAAACACTTAAGAGCATAAAAAATTTTACAGATCGAATTGTAAAGGCTGATAGGTTGAGACTGGGATTCATACAGGACTCTACATTACACAGATAAAGGATTGGATTTTTAAAAATTATAAAGTCAAATTAGATTAGCAGAGGCAGTTTAGTTTTAAAAGCAGATGAACACACTTAGGTAACTATAATTGAAGAGGGGAAGGGATTGAGGGGAGGATGAAAGTGACTTTATTCTCAGTTCACATTAGCAACTATTGGCTTAAAATTCAATCAGTACTACATAGTTTGCATTTTAACAAATGAATCAAATTAACTCGATATGTAAAACGCTTAACAGTGCTTGGTGCACTTACATAAGTTTTGCTATTATTATATTATCAACAACCAAAGGGAAAAAAGAAGGAAATGCACAAAAATGTGATCAAAACTGAATCACTGATTATCAAGGGACTTGTTATATTTTAGAAATAATTAGTCGTGGAAAACTAGTTAAACAAATTATCAAGCTTTTCATGTTAAATAATGAAACAAGAAACCATCAAGATTTTTAACCAATAAAATTCTTCGAAAGTAAACAGAAGAAAATTCACAAAGACCCCAGTTTGGAAAGGATAAAAAACTTAGACTGAAGAGCACTATGTGAAAGAACACTGAGTCAGGAATGATTTCATTCTGTGACCCTGAGAAGGAAGGGGATCTTCAGTGCAACTCTTCTCCATATTTTTAGAGCTTGGACCACCTAAATGGTCCTTCTTAGATAATAATCACCTTTTGCTTGCCACAGGAGAACACTGCTAAGATCTCCTATAAAATCAGGCAGAAGCTACTTCAATAAAACATTCCATATCACCTGGATATCTTCCAGTTTCACTGTTCTTGTCTATGTGTAAATGGCTTCCTCCCCTCAGTTCAAAGCCTAAGCAAAGAAGGATCCCACTACTTTTCTTTTTGGGAAGGAGTAGGTAGTTTAATGATAATATATTGGTTCTGAGCTGTGGTTAATCAAGTTCTAGCAGAGAAGTCACAGATGAAGGTGTTGGCTCCATCCTTTACTCTCACCTCTTCTCCCTATACTGATGAAAATGTTTACTAAGACAAGAGATCACCTACCCTCACACTCTTGAGGATCCCAGAGATCCATACTGCAGTATAATCATCAATAATCAAGTACCCACCAGGGAAGAGGAAAATAAAAATTGAACTGCTTAAAACAAAGATCTTTGTTTTGAGGATGACAAGGCAATTGTTCCATCAAATACAGATGAAATTTGATCTACTGTCCTAAAGAAGATACGGCAACATGACTTCTTAAAATTATTCTGAAAGCTCCCTAAGAACACACAAATTCTACTACCTTTAAATCCACTAAGAAGTATTATATTTATGCTCTGAGAGAGAGGAAGTGAGCATCGCTGGATTTGGAAAAGAGCTTAGAAATCTTGTAGAAATGCAAGTACAGTTCTTCAAACCACAGAAATGCAGCAGTGCACACACTCTGTGTATCCCCTAAATCTACCAGGAAAAGGCTCAAGAATTCTACTGTTAACACCAACTGAGATGATGAGGCCGTTGGTTTCTAAAGGGAGATCATATCTCTTTTCTGACTTTTCAACTACTCAAGTTATTTTCACCAGAAGCAAAATGGCTACTTAAAAAGACAAACTAGGCTTATCAACCAAAGCTAGTAACCAAACTTAAACCAAAGTCAAAGCTTCAGAGCACTCATCCCTGAATTAAGGTTGCAACATTAATTTACAACCTAATTATGTGTGCCTATCTAAGGAAGTACCTGGGCTTTTTCCAGATATAAAGCATTATAATCTTCCACTTTGCCTATCACTTAAAAGAAAAAGAAAATTCACAGAACTTAAATCTTATGATGAAAAGACTACACAAAAATAAAATGTTTAGTAGCTGAGGGGAAGGAAAAAACAAGTTCTATTAAAAAAAAAGGTATAATATTTCAGATCAGTCTAATATTATATGAAGAACTTATTTTCTCCCTACTTAGGAGAATGCAGATGTTTAAATAAAGATCCTCCCAGTCTAAGTGTTGCATTCAAATTCAGACAAATTACCAACAGTTTGGGGTAAAGAAAGGCAACAAAACGGATATACCTAACTATGGAGAGCTGAGGCCAAAAGATCCTTTTAATAGTCAAAGAAGAGAACAAACATTTTGGGTTACGGCTAATTAGCACAAAATCTCCAAAGTCCATTTATGCATTCCTTCAACATTTTAATTTCCTTTTTTATATAGTATTTTGAAGTGATACAAGCTGCAAATCTGGTTCTGGACTTTGCTACTCCCTCTTCACTTGAATTCAGCTTCCTTTCCTAACCAATTTTGGATAAAGGCATACCGTTTAATATTCCCCATCCAACATATGCCCATTTCCTCTGCCACCACCTCTCCCTGTCTTGCAGCCCCCATCACTTCGTTTTTAAGAAAGCTAGCCCATGGACCAGTCCAGGTGGCCTAATGGTTACGTTCAGTGTGCTCTGCTCCAGCAACCTGGGTTCGGTTCCTGAACACGGACCTACACAACTCATCTGTCAGCCATGCTGTGGTGGTGGCTCACCTACAAAAACAGGAAGACTGGCAACAGATGTTAGCTCAGGGTAAATCTTCCTCAGCAAAAAAGAAAAAAGAAAGCTAGCTCTAGTTCTTTCCTGAACAATGATTGTTTTTCTCTAGCTTTTATAATAATAAGAATCTTACTCAAAATTTTCTTCACAAAAATTTTTACCCCTTAGTGCCACTCAATCACAGGTTTGCCTGAGTTACATTGATCCAAGATTACTACCTCTGGTCGTGAGACTTCAATTCTTCTAGAAAATAATTTGATCACTTCTTAGATTCCAAAAAATTTTTAAAAGAACAAAGTGAAACAAACTCCCTTCTCCTAAACTAGGATTCCAAATGACCAAGCTGGCTGCTATCTCTCTCTTTTTTTTTTTAAAGATTGGCATCTGAGCTAACACCTGTTATCAATCTTTTTTTTTTTCCTTCTTCTCCTCAAAGTCCCCCAGCACACAGTTGGTCTATTCTAGTTGTAGGTCTTTCTGGCTCTGCTATGTGGGATGCTGCCACAGCATGGCCTGATGAGCAGTGCCTTGTCCGCACCCAGGATCTGAACTGGTGAAACCCTGCACTGCCGAAGCAGAGCGTGCAAACTTAACCACTTGGCCACGGGGCTGGCCCCTCTAACTCTTTTCTTGGTGGCTGTATGAACCAAAGCTGCCAGACACTCAGTTAAACTCTAAAGTCCTTAGTAAGTCAGTCTCTTAATAAAAATTACTTTGACTATTCCAAAGGCACAATCTTAGTGAACTTAGGCATTTCTCCTTTAAGCAAGAATAATATGGCTTGATTTTCAATTCATGGTATCTGTTGTTAATCAGAGTACAGATTATAATAGGGCCCCTCAGCTACTACCATCTAGCTAAGAATAAAGAAAAGAGCATGGGCATGCACCAATATGTTTCCAATAGTGGACAAAAGAGCAAATGGTGAGAATGTGTTAATAGTGCTGGAAAAGTAAAGCTGTTATTCTCATGCAAAGAGAGATAATCAAATGGTGCATTTACTCAGATATGTATAGATTTTATAACTATACTCTTTTAATTACAGAACCCTCCTGTTATTTAAATTCCTGCAGGAAAAATAACTGTTACTATGAATAAAGCTCTCTAGCCCCGAAACCACTGTTTCCTATTGAAATGATTGCTTTTATAGTTTATTTTAAATATAATTTGATTTTTTTTTTTTTGAGGAAGATTAGCCCTGAGCTAACTGCTGCCAATCCTCCTCTTTTTGCTGAGGAAGACTGGCCCTGAGCTAACATCCGTGCCCATCCTCCTCTACTTTATATGTGGGATGCCTACCACAGCATGGTCTGCCATGTGGTGCTATGTCCGTATCCAGGATCTGAACTGGTGAACCCCGGGCCACCAAAGTGGAATGTGCACACTTAACCGCTGTGCCACTGGGCCGGCCCCTATAATTTGATTTTGATAACCAAAGTTTCTTAGGCACATAACTACTATGTTACAGTAGAACAGAACTATGGCTCCTCAAAATGGATCTATATACTCTTCATTCATACCCACCTGTAGAACCAGATGTTGTTTCAGGAGATGATATATTCTGAGTTGCCTTTTCATTTCTCTGGTTTGGTGTAGAAATTATAAGTCTGTCTTGTCCCCTGACACTTATTTCCGTTTTGTTACCAATTCCCTTCAAAATAAGGCAAATTAAAAAAATAGGTGATCACCAGGCAAATGGCATCATTGGCTTATAAAAGACAGCTTAAGATGATCATAATTTGCTTGAATTTTATATGGTCTTCGATTACAGTTATTATCTTAGTCATTATCAGAACAATTTTATTAAGTCATCAGGACATATTCTAGAACATACAGACTATGTGAAAAAAAAAAAAAAAACCTTTGTCTAAGTCCAGATGACGAATATCACAAAAATGAACCTGTACCACATAATTTTCTGTCAAAAACAAAATATTTTATGGTCTGAATAGTCTCTCCCTTCTTATCACAGTAAGAGAACTCTAGTCATTTTTATTTGGTAAAGTACCCTACTACACAGAAAAAATTGTCAACACATCTTGAAAGACAAGAATATCCTTAGATACAGAAATATGCCATTCATGGTACCAAAATGTGCACCCAATAAGCAACTTGGAGCAGAGAGAAGGCAGGTACAATTACAGTTCTGTCTCATTTTAGGTATTTTTAATGCAATGAAATTAAGGAATGATTTATAAATATCTACGTATTTTTAAAGCCTTCATTTTTAAAAGATAAGTTTTATCTCAAATTTCATTTAATTAGCACTCTTTGGAGGGGGAGTGACAAAGTTTGATTTGTGCATCCAAAAAGAGATAAAAACTAACTCCAAGAATAAAGCCAATTTGGATTAAAAAAATGCAAAGTATTCATTTGCTATTCAAAGCTATCAGCAGAACCAAGTGGAGACTGTTAGGTTTTTCAAGCAGCTTAGCCTTACTGAAATCAGCTGAACCTATAGGCAAAAACGGGTTAAGAGAGGATGCTACACTTATCTCTAGGAAAATATATCACTAATGAGGCATACCTATATTTAATGTTTTTAATGAGCATATGACAATGTTAGGAAACAAGTACAGGATTCTTGAAAAATACACATCCATGAGGTGCCCATAAACTGAATTCAGTGTGGGCCCACAGGCCCACAATTGTAGTATGGGCTGGGAGGGTAGTGAAGAGGTACAGGGAATAAAAGTTACAAATGTTACAAAAGAATTTTAAAGTCTTAATGCTAAAGCGTAAGTGCCCTAAGTGGAAGCCCAGGGCCAGCAGATGGAGTCATTGTTTGAAGAGGCCATTTTCACCCTATTACCCAAGCTATCACCACAGTTAATTGTTACAGAAAAAATATAGTTCTGGTATTTCTATAAAATACATTAGCTATCCCAAGCCAACGTGAGTCTAACAAAATTCCTGGTGTGACCAAAAAGACCAGCAGGTACAATTGTTACAATGGTTAATTCAGATAACTGACAAAAATGATTTAATAAGAAGCATACTTTGCAACTAAGAAAAATTTACAAAGTAGAAAGAGGCAAAGTGCCCAGTTCTTTTCCACAACTTTAGGGAGCAAAGCTCAATTTTGGCTGCACAGCTCAAGATTAATCTAGTACAGATGGGGATATTACAAAAGAGGGGAAAAAAAGAAGAAAAACATAGTCTTTTTGCCTATGTCTTTTTTGCCCCATCTTAAACAGAGTAAACTGACTATACATGTCAAAGGCAGAGGATACATACCTAACTTATGACCTCGAATTGTTTGGTTTTTTTGGAACATTGGCCCTAAGCTAACATCTGTTGCCAATCTTCCTCGTTTTGCTTGAGGAAGATTGTCCCTGAGCTAACATCTGCGCCAGTCCTCCTCTATTTTGTATGTGGCACATTGCCAGAGCCTGGCTTGATGAGAGGTGTGTAGGTCTGCGCCCAGGATCCAGGCCTGTGAATCCCAGGCCGCAGAAGTGGAGTGTGGGAACTCAACCACTATAGTACCCAGCCGGCCCCTGTTTGTTTTTTTTTTTAAATGCCAAAGTTGACTACTTATTAAATACTGTTCCCCCAAACAACCCGTGAGAAAAGGAGGTACCTTCGTTGAGTAAACAAATTGATCGATAAATTTCCCATCTCCTGTAGCATTCTGAAGAGCGAACACTTGTTCAATTTTCACAACTGGTGACATGTTACACTTCTGCAGATCCAGGCTCCCTTTGTGCATTGTAATGGAAGCTGGTAAGGATTTCCTTGCTGCTGCCGTTTTCCAGGCGATTTTAACAGGAGGGGGTTCTTCCTCTTCCACACTCATGTGCCGCCTCTGGCTATGCCTCCGAATTTCAGTACTTGATAGTGAGGAGGCCACCTCCCCTGCATTGGTCTGTTCTGGCTGGGTATTCAGCACTGATCTCGGTCTTCGGGTTTTTTTAACTTCAGCTTTGGAGGCAACATTCTTTTTTGCTTGGGATAAAGCCTCCTCAGGTTGTTTATCAATATAGATAAAAGTATACTGTTCTATTCTTTCTTCTCGGGTCATTTTCAATGCTTTCTCTGCATGGGCAATGCCAATATCCCATTGAGCGCGTTCTCTCTGAGGTCGGGGTTTCCGAATCTTGAAAAAAGATATAGGCATTATCGTACATGCTTTAATCTAATAGATATATTTAAAACAATATGTATTTCCCATGTGATCTTGTCATCTTTCTAGGTATACATAAATATCTTCAGGTTCTCCAGTCAAATAAATGAAATGTTCGAACTCCATAACTTGGGTAAATCAGGATTACTATCAGATGACATGCAGGTCCACTCTGTTTTATATGTCCTTTGTTGACAACTCTGCTGGACAAGTCCCTCAAAGAGGGAGTCGTCCTTCTCACATTATATTCATAAAAAGCTAGCAATAATGAGGGCAAAGAGAAGAAAGATTACAGAAGTGATGACTTTCAGTGGCCAATAAAACACCAACATTAAAAATGACACCCTAAAGCTCAGGGGTGCTAAAGAGATCACAACCAAGTGAGCTGGCAGAGAGCCAGCATTTGAAGCTGTGCTGCAGGGTTGTGCCATAATGCAAACAGGGGCAGAAGGAAGAGAAAGGAGAGAGCCCTGAGGAACAAATGAGAGCTGACAAGACACAGGAAAGCAGGAATGTGGAAGAGAAAAAATAAACCTGAATCACAGTGTCCACAGGTCTCTATGTGCACGCTTGATCAGAAGACTTTGGATTGGCAAGACAGGTAAGAAAACTTTGAATAATGGTATGTGAGATGACCAAGCAATTAGGAATTATCCAGGGTGTTAGACTGAGGTAGCCTGAAATTAGCTAATGAAAGTATGAGGCAGTAGAGTATATGTCAAATGCTGATATATATAAATCTATAAAATGTTAAGTCTGACAAAAGTAATCAAAATCCTGTGTGATAAAATTTAGCTTTTAAAGTCCAAAAATATGACAAATTTCTTAAAAACAAGAGACCCACACTAAAATCAGTTGAGTTTAAAAATCTCAACCAGACAGATTATCAGGGGTTCATGTCAAAATTCTAAAATATCTACCACTACATCAAACATATTTCTTGGTTCTATCACTTGTGTAACCTTGGTTGAACCAGTTACTTAAGCTTTCTGTGCCTCAATTTCTTCATCTGTAGAAATAGGAAGAATAGTATCTACCCCATTTGTTAGGAAGATTAAATGAATTAATACATAAAAAATGCTTAAAACAGTGCCTCACAGTAGATTTTCACTAAGTATTTTAAAAATTTTACTTTCATAGAACAATTTTCCTAAATAAGATAAAGGGGAATCATGGAAAGATGCTGAAATAGGAAAAAGAATAAAAATCCCTGGCAAAATCAACATTTCACTAGCACGTACTAGACTTATGTAAACAAATTCAATTCAAAATAGAATCCAACGTTGACTTAAGAAGATAACATTTTTAATAGTACTATAATGTTTATATTACATTAAAACTTATTGACAGTTACAATAAATTATTAAAACTGAACTTAAAGGAGTGAAAACAACAAATCATTCTAACAATTGTCTGAATTCAAGTATTAAATTATTAAGTCCTTTAAAAACCATATTGGATTGATACTGTTAATACGTTGTCAGTTTACCTTTTGTTTCTCTGAGTGGTTGCTGGCTTGTTTGGTTGCCTCAGCCAGTAACTCTTCATACTGTTTATGACCTTTATACTCTCGTACCCGCTTTTCATGAACCCATGCCCTCTCTGGCTGGTTGCTAAAAAATTGGACGTGATATTCCCGGGCACCTGTAAGTAAAAATTCTTATTAACCATTTCAGAACATAAGCATCTAAATACACTTTGCCAAAAACGTGAACCTAACCCAAGTTCCCTAGTATTATTACTCTTATTAAAAATTGTACATTATGGATTGTCCAAAGACATAATCCAACACCTACCAATTACACAACTAATAGTTACTGTAAAAATCATCCCAAATGATTAAACTTAGTACAGCAAGTTCTAAGAGAAAGAAAATCAGAAATTCTGCAAATTATCAGATTTGTTACCTTGGTCCCACAATTAATTTTTACTTGCCTCAAACCTTTTTACAAGCAAATTTGGGTATAAATAAATAATTTTTCCTTAAAAAAAGTATAAAATCTTTTATCAGACTTTTAAAAGCCAAGTGTTAGTCTAATTGCTTTTCTAGCTATATAAAAGTGTGGTATACAGGTCTGGGGTGGAGGAGGAGAGGCCACTGAGACTCTCTCAGGGATCCCGTGAGGTCAAAGCTACCTTCATAATAATATCAAGATCTGATTTGTCTTTTTTACTTTGTTGACACTTTTCACTTAATACTACAAGAGCAATGATGGATAAAACTGTTGGCATCTTAGCACAAATAAAGGCAAAGAGTGACACCAAACTATACTAGGGTGGTATTCTTCACAGCCATACACTAGCAGTTAAAAAAAAAAAAGCCAGTTTTACTTAATGTCCTTAATGAAGCAGTAAAAATTATTAAATTTACTAAATCTCAACCTTGGCTACATGTCTTTTTAATATTCCATGTGACGATATGGGAAGTATGCATAAAGCACTTTTGCATACTGAAGCATGACCATGGTTATCTTGAGGAAAAGCACTTGTGTGATCGTTTGAGTTGCAATTGGTCACTTTTTCATGTAACACCATTTTTACTTTAAAGAATGACTGAAAAAAAAACTATGGTCATTTTAACTTGAGCATTTGGCAGATATTTCCTCAAAAATGAACAAAGCAAGTTTGTCACTTCAAGGAAAACAACTGACAGTATTTGTTGCCTATAATAAAATTTGATCTTTCAAGCAAAAATTAGAATTTTGGAAAACTAGTATCTGTTCCTGAGTCTTCCAACTTCCCAATGATAGAAGAATTTCCTGATGAACTAAGTAGTGATATTAAATAACATGATTTTTAAAAATATCTACAAAGGAATATGTCAACGTTTGGAAGATATGCATGACTTGGTAAACCACTATGTTTTAAATGGCCAATGTATGATGTTACAAAGTCATGAAAGGTAAAAGATCCATTCAAAGCCCAAGACAGAACCAATGGATTTTAACGTCACAAAGTACAAAAAGTTTATTGATATGATTTCAGATTCCACACTGCAACTAACAGACCACTTGTTGAGTTTTGGTGTAATAGCAAAGAAATACATCCACAATTATCTGAAAAGGCTATTAAAATACTCTTCCCCTTTTCCAACCATACATCTGTGTGAGGCCAGATTATCTTCATATACTTCAACCAAAACAACAAATCATAACAGATTGAATGTAGAAGCAGATACAAGAATCTGGTGTCTTCACTTAAGCCAGACATTAAACAGATTTGCAAAAATCTAAAATGATATCATTCTTCTCATTAATTTTCTCGACAAAATAGTTATTTTTCATAAAAACATAATAACATATAATGGGTTAAAGTGAATTAGTAAATCTTTTTAAATTTCTCAGCTTTAATTTCTAAATTAATTAAATAGTAATGGATATAACCCATGTAAAGAAAAGCTTTTTAGAGTCCTCAAATTTTAAGAGTAAACGGGATTCTGGGACCAAAACATCTGAGAACCATTACCCTGGGGTAGTGCTACTCTGAAAGTGTGGTTCCCAGAACAAGCCAGTCTGTGACAAAACAAGCACAGAAGCTGAGAGCAGGCATTTAGAAACTGTTGATCTGACGCTGCCATGACGTCTAGGCACATGACCGGGGTCTTACACAATGCATTTTTTTGGAGACAGAGGCCTTTCATTTTCCTCATAGCTAATTTTATTGTATTTTACAGAAATATTGGTCTATGGTAGACTGGAAATTAAAAAAAAAAAAAATTGGTTCTTTACCAAACATAGTTTGAAAAACCGCTCTAGAGAAAAAGGCTCAGGTTAACAGAGAAATGTAGAAACTGGTCTTCTTGGAGAATTCACGATAATGCAAGTAGGGAGAGAAGGCAACAAGCAGATGCTGACTAGAAAAATGTGGGCACAGGCTTAAATGGAATCTAATTTAGTTATCTGAAATTGAGTATATCTTGGATTTGAAAATTTTTAATTTTATTAGACATTAACAGTAGATTATCTAAGGAATTATTCTGAAAATATGTAAAATAGTCTATGAGAAGAAAGAAACACACACACACAACTCAGATTTCCATATCATCTACTCTGAGAAGGAAGAGCCAAGCACAAATTTCACTATAATTAATCTAAGAAAGTTTATAAAAAGTCCAAGGGCTTTGAGGGACAAAAACAGAAATAAAACCTAAATAGGTGAGTTGGAGGATAGGGTGGTGGGGACAGGGAGTAGGGTTAAAAGAACATGGGACAGAATCTGTTTCCAAAAGTCAGAGTCAGTTATTTAGAAGCAAACAGATAATCCCAAAGGACTTTATAGTTAAACATAAAAACTAAAACTCACAGATAACACAATCTCATTTTAATGTTTATTTTCAACTTCTTCCTCCATTAAATCATTTACTACAGATGAAACAAATCACTTTGCCTCTTTGTTAGCACTTTGTTTCCTGCTGGCTGGAAAACTATAAAGTAAGGGCGAAATAAAAACCTAAAGACCTGAGAGATTGAGAATCAAACACGTCTCTGAATAATGGGCTAAATTTCCAATAGAAAAATGTTGAGGAAATGTTTTCATATACGAAAAACAATACACAGGTAAAACCATCTGGTTTTAAACTTAAAAAAATATATCAGAATTAAAAGTTATAATGGGTGTAATGTGATACCATTTAAAACTCTCAGTAAAAAATCTTTATTTTCATATCTATTAATTACAATATGCACAGAGAAAGAGAATTACTCTCAAATTCCCAATACTAGTTACATATCTGGAGGATGAGACTATGGGCACATTTTGCTTCTGACCATATATATTTTTGTATTGTTATAAGCAGAAAAAGTATTTCATTTTTTACTTTTAAACTTAAAATGAGACCTAAACAATGAAATATAACAAAATAGATATGCGATTCAAACATCTTTCAACATGCTCTTACAAAGAATTATATCTTTATGTGTGAAAACCGTTAATATATTTTCCAGTGCTAAGAATCTGACTAATAACAATACTGAGTAATAACAATACGGAAACCAATGATTACTATATATAAGCAAGACGAATTTCACAAAGTAGAAATTAAGTTTTATGCTGTGTTTTTTGGTTTTCAGAAAAACTATTAGAAAACTACTTCATTTAAAACCACACTGCACAGCCATACAATGAAATGTTACTTGGGAATAGAAAGAGATGACATACTGAGACACACTACAACACAGATTACCCTCTAAGACATTAGCCTAGGGCTGGCCCCACGGCCGAGTGGTTAAGTTTGTGTGCTCCACTGCAGGAGGCCCAGTGTTTCATTGGTTCGAATCCTGGGCGCGGACATGGCACTGCTCATCAAACCACGCTGAGGCAGCATCCCACATGCCACAACTAGAAGGACCCACAACGAAGAATATACAACTATGTACTGGGGGGCTTTGGGGAGAAAAAGGAAAAAAAAAATTTTTAAATCTTTAAAAAAAAAAAAAAAAAAAGACATCAGCCTAAGTGAAAGAAGCCAGACACAAAAGGCCACATTATTGCTTCCATTTATATGAACTGTCCAGAAAAGGCAAATCTAAGAGACAGAAAGCAGTCAGTGACTGCCTAGGGCTGGGGGAAGAGGGGAGGAACTGGGGGAGTGACTGTTAATGGATACAAGATTTCTGTTTCAGGTTGATGAAAATGTTGTAAAATTAGATTGTGGTGATGGCCACACAACTCTGTAAATGTACTAAAAACACTGAATTGCACACTGTAAAAGGGTAAATTTTATGGTATGTAAATCATCTCTCAAGAAAGCGATTATTTAAGAAACTACTGCAGAAAAAGAGAATTTAAAATATCAGAATATGCATTATTTTCAACCTAAATTCTGGGATTTCCCAAATTCTGAGATTTCTGGTTTCCTCAATAATACAAACAAAATCAGTTTTTCCAGCACTAAAGTAGGAGATTGCCTAGGGGGTAAGAGATCAGATTAGATTGACTCATAAAACTATATACTTTCTTTGAAATACAGATGAGGCAAAAATTGTGCTTTCATTTGTATCCTATAAAAAAGATGAAATTAGCAGGTTTTACTAAAGTAATTAACTATGAAACTATATATAATCTCAGAAGGATGTTTTTCTAAGGGGAGAGAACTGAAGAGCTACAACTCTCACATGATATAATATCTTAGAGTGCTCTGGAGGCCCAGATAACGGACATGAATTGTTTTATTTAAGAAGGCTTGGCCCTCTTGGGAAATCCTTGTCCCTTTCTTCTCTCATTCATAGAATCACAGAGTATTAAAGCTACAAGGTGCTTCAGAGATTACTAGTCCAACACTCTTATTACATAAATGAAGGAACCAGGACTGCCTCCCCCCAACCTCTGTCAATTGTAACTAGGTGAATTCGATCACTTTCCCTTTAATATAGAGTAGCGTTTAAGAATGGAGGTAATAGAATAATATTTGAGACTCTATTTACTTATCTGAAACATAAGGATAATAATAGTACCTACTTCATAGTGTTGCTGCTATGAGGACTGCCTAACATATAAGAGAATTTCTTAACACAGTGCCTTGCACAAAAGTAGACATTCATCCATGCTGGTTTTTCTTGACTTCTGCCCCATCAACGCTTCCAGCTCCCTAGTTACCCCAGGTTTCAATCAGCAGCTTATAATGACGAGGTGACTGCCTTCCACACTAGTGCAGATTACCGGCAGTGTAGCACAAGAATTACAGATATGGCTGATCCTGTCACAAATCTGACTTGCCAGACTTAGGTAGATACTTCTTCTCCTCATAACAGTGAACAGGGACCAAGATAGACAGTTTAAAGTGAGAGGAAAAGAATTAGGTGCACAGTTGTCACAGATAATAAAGAACTCAACATGTAACAAGAGTTTGCAAAACAAATTGCAGAAATAAATTCCAAACTCAAAGCTTCCTCTGGCTACTAAGAAGTCCATACCAAATGCCAATCTCAGGAATCTAATCTACATGTTTTGGTAAAACCTAAGAAAAGGAGTAGGGAAAAGTTAGAACACATCTTTTCTTAATATTTATTAACATTCCTAAGGTAGGATTCTATGCTATATAGCTAGATTCAAGGTATACTTCTATGTCATACTGAATTTATTAGGATGTCCCAGTAAATTTAGAGATTCAAAAATGGAGTGAAGGAGGAAAAAAAGCATCCTGAAAAATTTATCAGGAAGAAAAAGCACTTGTCTGGGTAAAAAATTACTACCCATAGGATTCAATGATGAAATAAAAATGTCCAAAGAAAACTTGGCCCAAATGCCTATTAAGCTCATATGAGACATCTTATTACTTATCCATCTGCTTTCTTTAGGAATTCATATGAGAGGTCAGTCAGATTAAGGTTTTTTTAAAAAAGAAATGTGAAAGAGAGTATAAGATAAATGCAAGATATTGAAGGGAAAACAAGGACTGTATCAGTTGTAGATGCTGTCAGTTAAGATGACCATAATTATTTCACTGGTTATTAAAAATTGATATTACTATGTATATTTTGGTGTCAGATTATATATCGTGTGTATTCTTATATTCACACACAACATTTAAGATTTACTTTTTTCTCTCAACCTTTCACTTAGTATCTATTTATGCCTTTTCTTACCTCTCGTGTTAATTTTGGTATGAACCTCGAGCTGGGGATCACTTGAAACCATACAAGGCCACCAAGGATAGGTTCCCACCTTAGACCAAACAAGATCGCCAACCTGGAACTTAACACCAGTGGACACTTCTGTTGTTGGAACAGAAGATAATATCGGCTGAACCTATTGGAAAAGATCATAAAACTTCATCAGCAGAAAAATTTTTAAAAAGAAACTATGTACAAAGTACATTAAACATGCTAACCACGTAAAATTTACCTTCAATTATACTTTTCTTTGATCCCTGCTATCTATAACTAGCAAAAAGGAAAAAAAGAGGATGAAAATAATTAATAAGCCCTACTCCAAATAATGAAAATAGGATTGATAGTTTCTGTTGCCAAATTATTGATGAGGCACCTTGAGAATTCACAAAATCTATTAAAAAGTGGTTACAGTTTTGAAAAGGAAAACAACTCACTGAAAATATCTACCTCTTAAACCAGCTCCAAGATTTATTTCAGTATAACTTCTGAAATAAAGAAGGATGGAAGTGCAATAACACATGTTAAATGTGTTATAAATTAATCACTCTGCTTTCACCTTCTTACAACATATTTGGTTAGATGCTATTCAATAAAGCAACTCACCGGGGTTTCCTCTTTTAGAACTAGGTCTTCTCTTGGTTTTTCTGATACAGTGTCAACCCTCTCATTTGGTCTCTAGGTGAAAAGGTACAGGTGAAAGGAATAAAATGGCAGTCAACCAAAGAAGAGTGACACACACAAAAAGAATTAGAGAACTAAACAGCAAAGAGAATAAAGGGCATCTATTAACTGAATAATGTAAGGAGTAAGAATACAACTTATGCAGTACATGAGGCTGTGTCTTAACATTCATTTTCCATTCCACACCATAGCTATGTTTCCCATTTCTTATTTTATTACTTTTAAAACCTAATTTCTTAGTTTATGTGGGATTTTTTGTGTGTGTGAGGAAGACTGGCCCTCAGCTAATATCTGTTGCCAATCTTCCTCTTTTTGCTTGAGGAAGATTGTGCCAATCTTTCCTCTATTTTATGTGGGATGCCGCCACAGCATGGCTTGACAACTAGTGCTAGGTCTGTGCCCAGGATCTGAACCTGTGAACCCTAGGCCACCAAAGCAGAGAGCGTGAACCTGACCACTATGCCACTGAGCTGGCCCCTGTGTGTGTTTTTTTTAACCTACCAGAGTACAGAAAAACGGGCACTTGGAGATTGCTAGTAAGACGTAAGTTGTAATTTTTCTGGAGAGCAATTTGGCAATATGCATGAAAAGCCTTAAATTTTCAGACTTGGACCCAGCAAATCGACTTCTAAAAATGTATATTGAGAGAGCATTAAGGGGTATAAAAATCTATCTATAATTACGAAGATATGCACACCAGTACTATTTATAAGAGCAAATATTAGAAACAGACTAGATGTTCAAAAATGAAGAATTAGTTAAATAAATTATAGTATAACTAGATATTGGAATAATATAAATACATTTTAAAGTGACATGGAAAAATAACAATATAATGTTATTTTATTTATTTTTTTGAGGAAGATTTGCCCTGACCTAACATCTGTGGCTAATCCTCCTCTTTTTTTGCTGAGGAAGACTGGCCCTGAGCTAACATCCATGCCCATCTTCCTCTACTTTATATGTGGGATGCCTACCACAGCATGGCTTGACAAGCAGTGCACAGGTCTGCACCTGGGATCCAAACTGGCGAACCCTGGGCCACCAAAGCGGAATGTGTGAACTTAACCACTGTGCCACCAGGCTGGCTCCAATATAATGTTATTTTAAAACAGTAAATTGCAAAGCAGCTGGTACAGTATGATTCCAGTCTTGGAAAAACAATTGTTTTCATGTACCCAGAAAAAAAAGACTAGAAGGATACCACCAGATGATGGAATAAGTGATTTTCTTTTGGTGTGCTTTTCTCTATTTGTCAAACTGTCTACAATAAACATTATTTTACTTTTCTAATCATAAACCCCACAAATATGTAGTTTAAAAATTAATTTCTATAACCCTTTTAGGAGTCAATTTGGAAGTATCTATCAAAATTCAAAATATGTACACGCTTCAATCTACCAATTCTATTTTAGGAACCTATTCTACAGAAATACACAAAACAAGAAAATCTAAGGAGAGGGATGGTAACTACAACACTATTTCATGTCAGTAATCTACATGTCTATCAACATCTTTCCACGTTTTATTTAAAAAGTCTATATATGCCTTGAAAAATATTTGATAAATTGTACACCAAATTGATAAGAGTAGTTATTTTTGGGGAATGAGGTTAGGGAAATAGGGTAGATCTATACTTTTGTATTATTTGCATTTTCTGTAAAAAGCAATTATTTTTGTAATTTAAAAGATTTTTTAAAATTTCTCACTTGTCAAAGAACAGAAGTTAATTTAGATGGCTTAATAAGAGGGATATATCCGTCAAATTAGGTCTTAATGCCACTGAAAAAAATATGGCTAATAGTAGAAGCTACTTATAATTTTCAATTAATGCAAGACATTCAAGACACTGTTGTAAAAACAAAGTTTTATTAAATAAAAGAAATTGTAAAAAAAGGTTTTAATTGTTAGGAAAATGATAAGCCAGACAAATACCCCAAACTCCAAGTCTAATCTAATCATTCACTCCACAGTGCCTATGACTTTCCAGGCACTGTGGTGCGAGTTGGGTATACGATGATGAAACAAACAGATGTGACCCCTGACCTCAAAGAGCTTACAGCCAGGTAGGATAGACAGACAGTAAACAAATAAAAACACAAACATATACTTATACAACGTAAATGTATGAAGAGAAATAATGGTGTGTATATTTTTAGATATGACGGTCAGAAAAGGCCTGAGAAAGTAAATTATAATCTGAGACTCAAAGGAAGAGGAGTTAGTCTAGTAAAAAGTGGGCGAAAGAACATTCCAGAGAGAAGGAGTGGCATGCGTGAGGTTCAAAAAAGGTAAAAACTTCAAGAAGGCCGTTACAACTGACTTAACTGCCCCAAAGAGGAGATGGCTTACAAGAGGAGAGAGGAGAGGAGGCTACATCCTGAGGCTCCGCAGGCCATGTGCAAGTGCTCTCTCAGGCGCAATGAAAAGCCCCTGAGGAGGATTAGGTAGAGAAGTAACATGCCAATTTACGGTTTTAAAAGATCATGTTAAAAAGACAACCCACCAATTGGGAGAAAATATTTGCAAATCATATATCCAACAAGAGTTTAATCTCCATAATACATAAGGAACTCACACAACTGAACAACAAAAAAAACAGCCAGCCAGATCAAAAAATGGGCAGAGTGGTCAAGTTCACGTGCTCCTCTTCGGTGGCCCAGGCTTTCACTGGTTTGGATCCTGGGCAAGGACACGGCACTGCTCATCAGGCCATGCTGAGGTGACGTCCCACATAGCACAACCTGAAGGACCTACAACTAGAATATACAACTTTGCAGTGGGGGCTTTGAGGAGAAGAAGAAGAAGAAGAAAAGAAGATTGGCAACAGATATTAGCTCAGGTGCCAATCGTTAAAAAAGAAGGGCGGGGGGGCAGAGGATATGAACAGACATTTTTCCAAAGAAGATATACAGATGGCCAATAAGCACATGAAAAGATGGTCAACATCACTAATCATCAGGGAAATACAAATCAAAGCTACGCTGAGAAACCACCTTATATCTGTTAAAATGGCTATAATCACTAAGACTAAAAATAACAAATGTTTGAGAGGGTGTAGAGAAAAGGGAACCCTCATGCACTGCTGGTGGGAATGCAAACTGGTGCAACCACTATGGAAAACAGTATGGAGATTCCTCAAAAGACTAAAAATAGAAATACCATATGACCCAGCCATATCCAAACAACTTGAAATCAACAATTCAAAGTGACATATGTACCCCTATGTTCACTGCAGCACTATTCACAATAGCCAAGACATGGAAGCAACCCAAGTGCCCAGTGACTGATGATTGGATAAAGAAGATGTGGTATATATATACAATGGACTACTACTCAGCTATAAAGACAGACAAAATTATCCCATCTGCAACAATATGGATGGACCTGGAGGCTATTATGTTAAGCAAAATAAGCCAGACTGAGAAAGACAAACACCGTATGATTTCACTCATATGTGGAATATAAACAAACACATGGACAAAGAGAACACTTCAGTGGTTACCAGGGAAAGGGGGCTGGGAGGTGGGCACAGGGGGTGAAGGGGAGCACTTATACAGTGATGGACAAGAAATAATGTACAAATGAAATGTCACAATGATGTAAACTGTTATGAACTAAAAAAAAAAAAATCATGTTAGCTGTTATGTGGGGAACATTTTGGAAGGGAGCAAGAGGAAAAGCAGAACGTTTAATTAGGAGGTTTCTGGAAACATTGGAAATGGTCCAGGTGAAGGAAAGTAGAGGTCGTTTGTTTAGGGGCACAAAATTAGCTCTGTCAGATGCGTCTGTGGGGTACCAGGAATATCCAATCTAATAGGACACACTCATTGAGCAAGGAAAGAAAAATCTATGTTCAAATGAAAACTGCTTTCCTGATCACTAGTGTAACAATAAAGCAGTTTAGAAATACTGTCCGCATTTGCATAGGCCCATTCAGCAGCTTCATTTCAGTCTACAGATGTAGCTTAAGCCTTCACCTCAGCTTTTCATTCTCAAGCTACAGCAGGAAGCACATACGTGGCGAAGAAAGCGAGTCATCCTCCTCCACATGTTCAATCTTCATGATGTCTGGGTGTAAGGGAACTCTATAACCCTTTTTGAGGGGAGATAGAAAGGAGTGACTAATCTTTGCCAAACGACAGAATCCTACTATTGTAACAGCTGGCCTGAAGCCCATTAACATTTTTCCCTTTCTAGATTAAGGATAGGATTTCCTTTAAAACCTTTTTATTATTCAAATATCTTATCTTTTTTTGATTTTTTGGTTTGTTCCAGATTGTTCGCATTTCCTTCCAGCTGGCTTGAAACTGTTAAAATCACTTTCATAGAACTGCAATTTTTTTACACAGTCATTTTAAAAGGAAAGAAATGGCAAGGAAGAGAAAGAAGCCCAAGAAGATTTATTCTAAGCTTCTAAGACTAAATAAATAAAAGGAGGAAAAAGAAGTCACATAAAGATGCTCCAACAACAGCAAGGGAATATACATTGTAAACTGTGCTAATGTGTGAGCAAAACAGAAATATCTGGTAAGCATTTAGAGATCTATGACTTGAGCTCAAAAAAAAAGGTAAGAGGATAAACCAAGAGACAGTACAGTATAACAAACACCAATTAAGAAGGGGAGAAGTTTTAAGATGAAATGGTCAAGGGAAGTCAAATGCTTAGGAGTGAAGAAAAATAAGGAGCCAGAAAATGCCAACAGATAAAATACTTCTGGGCATAAAATCTATTTTTCTTCAGTTGTTCAAAGGACAGATAAGCTTAAAAGAAAAATCAAGTAAGGACAAAAGATACCTTTTTCGGTACTAATACTGTTGCTTTAGGAAGAGAAATCATCAGAGAAAAAGATGACAGTGAGTTAGCTCTCCTTAGTGTTCGAGTAATCCTAATTCTAAACATGATTTTACAGGTATATACCACATTTTTACATTTTTAGTTGATCCCACATACAAAGACCTATATCCCAGGAAAGAATCATAAGAAGTTTCCTAAACAGGAAAAAAATATGTTAAGAGAGCAGCTAAGATAAAATTACATTATCCTAAATGTTCCTTTAAAAAATTTGCTCTAGTAATTTCATTAAAACCTAAGAGATTTATTAAGATGAATAATATGCATCAAATCTGGCAGAGTTTGAAACTCATAATAATTTTCAAAACATTAAGCAAAATTGTGTTCTCTAAAAGAACCGAAAACTTATATCAACATTTAAGGTGGAAAGAAAATTTTAAAGGCAATAAATTGTTGGTGCATTTTTCTTTTACTTTGTGAATAACTGCTTAAGTTTGTAATCTTAAAAACTAAAATGTCTGTACAAAAACAAACATTTTGCATGTGAACAGTTTCTAAGAATTTTAAGACCTAATACTCTGAAGCTAAAGAACCAAATATAACCTCTTAGTGCTAATGGGACCGAACCAGCTGTTGGGCTTTTTGTAAGTGAAAACGGCAAGCTAGGAGTTAAGGAGACTAGCCTTAGTGAATAATCTCAATGACTGACAGACTGACAGACTGACGGACTGGTGGAAGACCAGTGTTTGAACAGGGCCTACACTCACATGCCTGAGGCATTACACCTGCCAAGGAAGAAACGCCAGAAACATTTCCACATGTTTCTAATTTGGCGGGAGGAAAAACAGCTAAAGCAGCTTTACAAAATATACAATTTCAGTAGTGATCTCAGGTCTCCTGCTGCCTAGATGTTTGGACACATTTTCAATGTTGAAAACATATACTTAGATTGTTCCAAATAACAGCCACTCTTTAGAAGACCAAATAGCTCAGGATTGGGAGGAAATACTTGTAGATCAACTATGAAGAAAAAATAAAAGTAGTGAGTGAAACCTTGAAGTGTATTTAGATGAGATTTTGTTTGCTCAAAAAAGAATCTATAAGTGGGCTTTTAAGGAACAAATATATACGTGTGTGTGTGTGTGTATACATATAAATCCAGCTTGAGGACAATCATTTCAAACTTTTTCGCCAGGCACACAGCTCTCAGCATGGTTCCCAGGGCGTCCGGGGGAGGGAGCTGTCCAGTGGCGTCAGCAGAGTCCCGGCCTGCTCTTTCGCTTCTAAGCCCTCTACAGTGCTAACACCAAGGGCTTGAGCCCTGAGTGACAACCAGGAGGCACAAGGGTATTAAATATTAAAACACTTAAAAAAAACTGTCCTGAAGGAAGCAAAATAGATATTCAAGTTAAGGGAAACCAATTAAAAAACACATGAAATTACAAAACAGGTTAATTTTTGCACATTACTTAGTCATCTGTATAGCTTGGCAAAAGGACAACACTAACAACAAGCAAGAGCCTTGGAGCTCTAGCTTTAAAGTTCTATTATTAGGACGGAGGACAACTTTCGTGGCACCCATCTCTTAAGATAATTGCCCCCATGTGTGATAAAATTTTAATCAATAAAAATTCATTTAACAAGAACTTAGCTCTTCACATTATTTCTTTGAAAGAAAAGGGAGGAGGCAAGGTAGGGAAGAGAGAGAGAAAGGAAGAGAAGGATGAGAAGAGGGAGAAAGGGGGCAGGGAGACAGAAGGAGGGAGATAGAGAAAGAAACAAGAAAAACGCCCAGATTTTCCCCAAAAACTCAAGTTTCAGGCAATGGTCCTGGTAGTATTTAGTGCAATCAATGCCACTTTGTACATTTATACATCCAGTCAAATTTACATTCTTTTATCCCAAGGTGTTGTAAGATCCTAAATAATGAAATATTAAATTATGCCCCACGTGACTTACCAATAAAGAAAATGAACTAAAACCCTCAAATTATATCTAACTATTCTAATCCCTGGATATAACAGTTAACTGAAATTTTAAGTGATATAAAGAGCCATACATAGCAGATAATCCAACAAAGACAGAACTGGCTTTAAAACCTCATTGCGAAGTAACTACTAGAAATACCATTGCACTGAAATTTCTTCCTAGATTCCAATAAAGCAAAAAGTAGATACAAAACATAAACAGACTGTCTTAACCTGCCTCTAAGTGCTTCCAGCCTGATTACTATTTTGAGATATATTTTAAATTCAATGTCTCAATACAGGCAAAAAGTCTAGCCTAATAAGTAAAATTGGATATTCTCCTATTTGCCAGATTCTCTAGAGCAAAAGCAAGATAAGCCAATAAGACAGTTCTCAGGAACTAGGCTAAAACCAAATTCAGGTTGTATGCATTTTTTTGATTGCCAGGGGTCATAGTGCACCATGTATATTTTCATTGCAGGTCTAGGAAAGAAATGCTACAGTGAATGTATCTGGAGTGCAAAAAGTTAACTTCTCTCCTTCCATTTATTCACTTATATATTAACAGTCAGTATAAGAGATTATGTGAGCTAAGGTAGCGATTATGTGAGCTAAGGTCTGTGGGGGGCATTTAATAAATGACAGGAATTTAAAAACATTTCAGAAACCATTTAATTCTAAAGCTTTCATTTTACAGATGCAGAATTAAGACACCAGAATAGCTAAAGTGTCCCTGATTTCTCTTTATCTCCTTATCCAGTTTTCACAGCACTTAACACTCTCTGAACTCATACATGTATGTATGCATGTACAGATGTATTATGTATTTTCTGGCTCCTCTTACTAGAATATAAGCACCCTGAAAGTGGGCATCTCTGCGTTTCATTCACTGCCCTACTTTCAATTCTTAGAGAAGTGTGTAGCACACAGTAGGTACTCAATATATATTTGTTAAATGAATAAGAAAACTGTGGAAAAATGAGAAAAACATATTGAAATATCACACTGGGACTTGTGAGAGTCCAGAAGCAGTATGACCTTTACTCTAGAAGATGATCACATTTGAGTTGTATGAAGTACTAGAACCCAGCTACAAAGGAAAAGGGGAGTTGGTAAGAGGTAAACACTTCTTTGAAAAGAAGATAATAAATTAACTTATTCAGGCATACCAGATATAAAAGCAGACAACTGTCACAAAAATAAACAGATATTCATTTCTTCCCAATAAATGTCTGGGAAACAGCTTCAATTCGTACCATGTATTCGAATACTAACTAAAAACTCTCCATGCAAGCCAGAATTGATTTGTTACATACCTCTTCTTATTAAGAAAACTCATACTGAAATCCCAGAGATATTAAAAAATTCAGCAGCATGTATCTTAAGTTACCTATGAAGGCTGACTTTTATGAAAACTCCACCTGAAGTTTTAATCAATATATATGAATACTAACTCTGATTTTAATGAAAAGAGTTCCACTATTACTTCAGGTTATTCTGTTCAAACATATTAGTAATGAGTGTTACATCCAAGCTCCACTGGAAAAGTTAGTCTAAAATAATGAAAAACCAACATAATTAACGATCTTCTCTTTGCCTTTCCTCTTCATCTTCAGAAACCAGGAGTTTATTATAAGCAAATAAAAATAAGTGAGGCTATCAGACAAAGAAACATAAGAAGCAAGATTCTTAAGTGCCATGTTTTAAAAATATTTCTCCACTCTAATCATGTCCATTTATTCAACAAATATTTACTCAGCACCTATTCTAACAGCCCACACTCCTTGCTAAGGATTAGAAGAAAGAAGTTATCAGAGATATTTATATTTGAAGAGCTAAAAACTGAAAAATACCTCTTGGACTTCCAGTAAATGTGAAATATTACAAAATTTTTCAAAAAGATGTTTCAACTTACATTGTGTTCCTCTGGTTCTGATTTGGGGATTTTGTGTGACTTGCGCTCTTCAGATCTAGATGAGTCATGCTTGTTGCTTTTTTTCCTCTTTTCTTTTCTGCTTTCATGCTTTGACTTTGTGTGCTCACTTGCCTGTACTTCATTTAAAAGGTCTCCACAAAGGGAAGACTCAAACAATTCCCTGCCATTCTGGATAGTTTTGGTTATTTTTAGTTTAATTTCAGGTGAGCCAGTCTTCTTTGGAATTACAGTTTGTGGTACCGAAGGAGGAGGTGGTGGCTGTGGAGGAGAAGGTTTTTCCAGAATTTCATGTGGTCTTGTGTTTGGAATATCTGAATGGTAATAGTCAGCGGGACTAAAGTTTCTAACTGCACCAAAGCCATTGGCTGACCCATTGGGATATTGATTATATGACTGGTATTTGGTTTGAGTTTCATACATGCTGATTGATGGTGGATAGCCATTTGTGAGTGGAGGAAGATCTTCTGTGGTAGGTGGGTACTGAAAGCCTTGCTGCAAGGTAGCTTCATATGGTGTCTGGCCACCATCTTCAACAATGTCACTGTTGTTATCAAAGGCATCCTCCTGACGGATGTTGGCGGAGTCAATGAGTTGAGGTGGTTGCTGAATTGTGTTTCCCATGATCCCTTGCATGAAAGAGAAAGAGAAATCCATTGTTCTGCTCCAGCATCCTTAACTTTCCCTTTCTCTCATCGGGCCTATAGTTTTAAAAGAGGAGATTAAAAGGTGTTAATATCCTCACAGGCTAGCGGCTAATCAATTGAAAAAGGATTACACTAAAATATTCTGAACCCAATTTTCATATCCAGCTATGCATAGACACCAAATATTTTTAAAGCAGATAGTCAATATAATTCTGATACAGGGCAAATACTTTATATCTTAAACGCTTATCTGCTTAAAACTCTCAGTTACTTTCACAATAACTTTGGTAACAAAATTTTATTCTCTTTGCAAGCATGCAAAATAGTTTTGATGTTCCTTTCTGTTTCCCAAGTTAGAGATTATAGATTGTAAGTCTCAGGTTAAAACTGGTATTTGAAAAATAAGCAGTGTCCTAACACATACAAATTAGGTTCCATACGAACTTCCTTTAAATCATTCATGTTTTATCCAGTGTTTCTTTCTCTTATTACAAAAATAATAAAATCTTATTGCAAATATTTTAAATACAAAAGTAAAAAGGCCTATTCCTCTCCCCCTCCATCATTCCCATTCTTTTATGTCATGGATAACCACTGTAAACAGTTTGCTGGGTATTCTTCCAAATCTCTCTCTCTATATTTACATGTAAAATTTTAAAAATAGCGTTTATTCCATGACTTGCTTATTCAACTTAACAATATATCCTAGATATCTTTCTACATCAGCATGCATAGATAATCTTCATCCATACTTCATTCTTTAGATGACCGCATAGTAAACAACTGTGGTATCCAGCACAAGATATTTAATCATTTGTGTACTGACAATCGTTCAGTGGCTCACAATTATTGGATATTATAAACAGGAATACAGGAAACTTTCTTGAAACTATATCTTTCTATAGGACAGATTTGAAATTTTGACAGATACTGCAAAACTGTCCTACAGGCTGTACTGTATCAATTTACATTCATACAAATAGCGTGTGAGGATGCCTGATTCTCTACACTCTTGCCACTATCTAGTTGTTTTTAACTAGTGGTATATACAGCAGAATCATCTGGGATACTTTTACAAAATGCACATGTCAAGTTCCATCTACTGATGAACCTGATTCAATAAATGTATGATGAAGCCTAGAGCATGAGTATTTTAAGACCACATTCCAGCTGATTCTGATGCACACTCTTGCTTGGGTCATTGTGTTATAATCTTTGCATTATAGCCATTGCATTATACTCTTACAATTATTGCATCTCCTCTAGGAGGTGTCTAAAGATGCCCACATTATGTAACAATGTTATAATATAGATAAGTACCTGTTAGGAAATGCTCTAAGAGCACTCTGCTTTGTCATAATGTTTGATAAGCCCACATCTTGAGACAGAGGATTAGTGGGGAGTCCAGATATTATTCTGATAATCCCATAAACATTTCTTCTAGAAAGCTCTAAGGCAGAGAGGATTTCACTACTGTATGAAGTCTGATGAACTGATTGTAGCTGCTGGAATTCCATGAAGGATTCTGAGGCTATAGCCCAGTTAATTCTATGACTGATTAAAAATGTCTACTATTTTGGGTCTAGCAGGATTTACCATAATGATATATCAAGTAACCCAAAAGAGTAAAGGGAAGAGGGAAACAAAAACTGACAACACACTTTTCAAGGTGTGTCCAATTAAACAGTTGCTGTTTATTCTGCTGTTAGCAAATGGAAAGAATTTTGGAAGTTCCAAGACTGCAAACAAATGAATACGAGAGTGTACAGGAAATCAGACTGCCCATACTGCTGTACAGTGGAATTGGGTGTTAGCACACTCGTTTTTTTAGCATCTATTCTGGGCCACCGCTTTACACACTGTCTTATTTAATCCTCATAACAACTTTGCAAGATAGGCATTGTGACTCCTCATTCATGGTTGAAAGAAACTGAGCTTCAGAGGGCTTAGGTGGCTTGCTTAAACCACAAAGCAAAGGGGGCAGAATTAGGATTTGAATCTAAGCATGTCTGACTGTAAAGACACTGATTTTTACCACTATACCACTTCCACTTCCCTCAGCTATAAGTTCTGAGAGGAGTTGCTTCTTTTGTTCATGTACTTTATTCCTTGGTCACCACCAAAGTAACAACTAACTATTCTGTAATAACCACAACTAACAAATAGTGCTTAGCATGTGCCAGGAACCACTGTAAGTGCTTTACATACAGTACTACATTTAATCGTCCTAACAACCTTCAGGTAGGTATTAATATTAGTTCCCATTACAGATGGGGAAATAGAGGCACAGAGAGGTTAAATGACTTGCTCAAATGCACAAGGCTAGTCAAATGCACAGAGCTGGGATTCCATCCAGGAAGTCTGGTTTCACAGTCTCTGATCCTAACCAGCATACCATACTGATAATGCTGATAAATGTTAGAAATCATTTCTTTATATATAGCTTAAGAATTGAAACATTACCCTAATTTGACCCTTGGCAAAAATGTATAGCTCACAGACACAAGAAAAGTATGTTCTAAAATTCTGTAAACACATGGGACAACTGTACAGGTGGAATTCAAAAGTTCTTCGAAGTTCCAAGTTGAAGTTAAATACTGAAATTTGACAAGATGCAACCTGTGTTTTTGGTTCTCATAACTGTCGTGTACAAGATCAGCTTCCAGATTAGTCTCCCAAATTACAGTCTACAGAGGCTTTCAGGCATATACATCCAGTGACAAAAGTTTGTGATTTAGTTTCGAACACAAACTTTTAAGAAGTTTGGTATTTTCCACCTTTTCTTCTCTTCTCTCGCCCAAGAACCAAATATTTCATTTTAGTTTGAATTAAGAATAAAAATAACCTTACCATCTTACAACTATATAGGAGTTTACAATTACAGAGTGTTTTCATATGCATTCTCGATCCTCAAAACAATCCTGTAAGGCTGATAGGGCAGGTGTTAGCTTCATTTTTTAAGATAACATTGAATACTTGAGATGCTGAATTTTCCAAGACTACAAAGCTAATTAGTGATTAAGTCTGAAAAAGAATCAATCTCTTGACTTCTAATCCTGTGATCTTTTCCACAATATCTCACTGCCAGAGAATATCCGACTATCCAAGACAACCATACTAGAACCGTAAGTCATAGGTTCAAAAGAGAATGCATCATCTTTTCTCTAATTCAGACTTCGTTTCAGACTACCCCAGGTTTGTTGTTGCTTCCGCTCTTTTCCTAGCTTCCTAGGCTAGAAGCCTCAGGCTCATGGATGATTATTCTTCACTCTCTTCTTTAAGCCATAAAACTAGTGACTGAACAAATCTTGCACTTTCTTCCTTTGAAATCTTTCTGATTTGTTCTTTGATCTCTACATCCACGTCAGGCCACACCCTCAGCACCTTACCCTGAACTATGACAACTGATTTTCTAGATAGTTCTCACCTTTAACTTCTTCCTGCACAGCAGTTAGATGATGCATACTAAAACCAAACTTTGATGTCTATTCCCTTACTAAGAAACTCTAAAGCTCCATATTATAGAAAGTCCCTTACATGCCTTTCCATAATCTGACTTTTTCCTACCCAACCCAAAATGCGTATGAATGAATTTTTCTGAGCACAGTATTACTCTCATTTTACAGATGAGAAGAAATGGAGCTCAAAAAGATCAAGTGATTTGCCTTTAGTCACATAGCCAATAGAAGTTGAATAAAATGGTGAAACTCAGATCTCCTAACTCTAATATAGGACTCTTTACATGGCAGCTGCCTCATAACCTGCAAACTATCCAAACTTCCTACTTTTCCCCCCAATATATTCCATACCCATAATCCAAATGCCTGTTCGACAGCTTCTCTCATATCTCACAAGCATCTTAAGATACCTAATGAACTCTTGGTTTTTAGTCTACTTAAAGGTGTCCTTCCCCAAGTCCTTCCCATGAGAATAAAATGAAACCTCCATCTATTGGTTGCCCAAGCCAGAAACCTGGGAATCATGATACATCCCTTTCCCTCACTCCTACTCTTATCCAATCTATCAGTAAACTCCCTGAGTTTTATCTCCAAAGTACATATATCTCACATCTGTCTGTTTCATTCCATCTCTTTCGATCTTCATGCTAGTCCAAGATCCTCACCTAGTCTATTCCACAGCTATCTTCCCAGTCTCCAGGCTTCTTCTCCTGCTTCTCTACAATCTATTTCCCCATATAACAACCAGTCACCTTTTAAAAACTAATCCAATTGTGTGCCTACCCCTCAAAATACAGCAAGGAAAATTAATGACTGCCATACTCAAAAACATGGATGACTCTCACAAATGTAATTTTGAGTGAAAGAAGTCAGATACAACGATTCCATTCATATAGTATATAGTGTGATTTCATTTATATAAGATTTAGGGACCAGCCTGGTGGTGCACCAGTTAAGTGTGCACATTCCGCTTCATCGGCCCAGGGTTCGCCAACTCGGATCCCAGGTGCAGACATGGCACCGCTTGGCAAGCCATGCTGTGGTAGGCGTCCCACATATAAAGCAGAGGAAGATGGGCACGGATGTTAGCTCAGGGCCAGTCTTCCTCAGCAAAAAGGGGAGGATTGGCAGTAGCTAGCTCAGGGCTAATCTTCCTCAAAAAAAAAAAAAGAGAAAGATTCAAAAACAGGATAAAGTTAAAACCAAATCTATGGAGATAGCTGTTAGAACAGTAGATGCTTATAAAGGGGGCCATAAGGGAGATGTCTGAACTGCTAGTTATATTTAATTTATTGATCTAAATAGATGGTTTACTCAAAGAAACAAAAACAAAAGAACAAAACTGTGGTGTAGTGGTTAAGTTCATGCGCTCTGCTTCAGTGGCCCAGATTCCTGGGTTTGGATCCCAGGTGTGGACCTACACCACTCGTCAGCCATGCTGTGGCGGGGACCCACATACAAAGTAGAGAAAGAATGGCACAGATGTTAGCTCAGGGCTAACCTTCCTCAAGAAAAAAAAGAGGAAGACTGGCAACAGATGTTAGCTCAGATCAAATCTCCCTCAGAAAAAAAAGAAAAAAGAACAAAACCTTCAATGCCTTCCCACTGCACTCAAATAAAATCCAGACTACTTATCATGCCCAGCAAGCCTCTGCACAGTCAGGCCTCAGTTTACATTTCTGAAGTCATCTCCCAACACTCTCTGCTGCAGGTATTGCACTGCAGCCACACTGGCTTCTTTCTAGCTTCTCAAACGTGTCAACTTCATTTGTGTAATTAGGATTTTCACATGTGCTGCTCCAGCTCCCTGAACACCCATTGTCTCTCAGGGAGGCCTTCTGAGGTCCACTGCTCATTCTCCTCACTAAGCCTGTTTTTTCTCTTTCATAGCAATTACCATAATATGTTATACAAATATGTGCTTGCTTTCTTACTGTCTATCTCCCTCACTCAACTGCATGCTCTAAAAGGGCAGGGACCATGTATATCTTATGCAATGCTAGACACTCAGTATTGTTTAGTTAGTAAATGAGTGAAAGAGTCCCTGTCCTCAAAGGGCTCATAACTAGTATACCTCCATTTACCTACCAGATTTCTGGTGATATTAGCCCACAACATAACTTTACTCACTCACTAATCCCTTGTTTGACAAAAATGTGTTATGCTCATTGTAAAATATAAAAATAAATAAAACACTGACACCCATAGTTACCTGGTCAACTGATCTTCCACAAAGATGCCAAAGCAATTCAAGGGGAAAGGACAGTATTTTCAACAAATGGGGCTGGAACAACCAACAGCATATCCATATGGAAAAAGTGAACCTCAACCTTTACTTTACATTATACACAAAAAGTATCTAAAATTAGTTTATAAATCTAACACTAAAGTCAAAACCATAAAAATGCTAGAATAAAACATGGAAGAAAAACCATTGGGTTAGGCAAAGATTTCCTAAACAGGAAACACCACGAAATATGAAAGAAAAAGATTGATAACATGGACTTCAAAATTAAAAACTTTTGCTCTTCAAAAGACACAGTTAAGAAAATAAAAAAGTGAGTTATAGGCAGAGAGCAAATATTTGCAAAACACATATAGGAGTTCCCCGTTCTCCATGGTTTCGCTTTCCCCAGTTTCAGTTACTGTCGTCTGAAAATACAGTAATGCATCGCTTATCAACAGGGATACGTTATAAGAAATGCATTGTTAGGTGATTTCATGGTTGTTCGAACATCATAGGGTGTACTGAAGGGGAACAAAATTTGCCACCGCAAAAAGTGTCTCTTTAGTATGAGGATTATTTTAGGCTAATTACTTTTAAGAAACAAAAGGCTCAAAAGTTTTTCTTGCTACCTCTTCGTAACTGCCTAAAAAAATTCAGATAAAAAAACCTGTCTCAGGAAGTGAGCTATATCACCTCAGCATAACATGAACTAGGTGGTAGACAGGGAGGGACCTAGGAAAGCCTGTTTGTTGGGCTCCCCTCTGTGTTCTTCTGTTTCCATGTGGCCAAACAAACCCGTTTTCCAAATGTTTGCCCCTTATCACCTACCTGTGAACTGCCTTCCTTCCCATTGAAGTCCCCTGACATCTTCTTTTGTCTTTAGCTGAGGAGGGTGTTTAAGGTGAGAGCTTCAGCCATTTTGATGAGTTACTGGTATTCCTGGGAGCACCCCATGTATACATGTTATTAAGCTTTTGTTTTTCTCCTGTTAATCCGACTTATGTCAATTTAATTCTTAGACCAGCCAGAAGAACCAAGTAGGGGAGAGGGAAATTTATTCCTTCCCTGTAGTACTTACACAAACCTAGATGATACAGCCTACTACACACCTAGGCTATCTGGCACTAATCTTACCAGACCACCATCGACACTGTTGACCGAAATGTTGCTATATGGCACATGACTGTATTAAATGGAAAATTCCAGAAATAAACAATTCATAAATTTTAAATTATGTGCCGTTCTGAGTAGCATGATGAAATCTTGCGCCGTCCCACCCTGGATGTGAATAATCCCCTTGTCCAGCTTATCTACACCATATACGCTACCTGCTCTAGTCACTTAGTCTTGGTTATCTGATTGACTGTCTCAGTATCGTGGTGCTTGTGTTCAAGTAACCCTTATTTTACTTAATAATGGTTCCAAAGCACAAGAGTAGTGATGCTGGCAATTCGGATATGCCAAAGAGAAGCTGTAAAGTGCTTCCTTTAAGTGAAAAAGTGAAAGTTGTCAACTTAATAAAGAAACGAAAAAAATCGTATGCTGAGGTTGCTAAGATCTGCGATAGTTTTATTACAGTATATTGTTGTGATTGTTCTATTTTATTATTAATGTTATTAATCTCTTACTGTGCCTAATTTATAACTAAACTTTATCATAGGTACATATATATAGGAAAAACATTGTCTATATAGAGTTCGGTACTAGCCATGGTTTCAGGCATCCACTGGGGGTCTTGAAACATACCCCTGTGGATCAGGGGGACTACTGTATCTACCAAAGAACATCCTTATACTCTTACATTCTAGGAAATGGAGAGAGACCCACTAAGGCTTTCTGAGCAGAAATGAGACAAGTGAAATGACAGCTTAAATATTCATTCCTTCACAGATTACTTACTAATTGTAAACAGAAATACGTATAAGAGAGAGATCTGACAGGCACCATTTTAAACAAGTGATTAAACACGGCATTACCAACAGCAGGACAACCCAGCATTATGTGCCTCATGATATGATTCATTAACACATCATCATCTCCAAAGTATTTTTCCCAATGCTTAAACTGCATCTCAAAATGAGGAAACAATCAGACAAATCCAAAATGTGAAACACAGTCTTGGACAACTGGCCTGGGCTCTTCAAAAAAGCTAATGTTATAAACAAACAAACAAACAAGAGGTGGAAAGACCATTCTAGATTTTAAAAGATTTAACAACCCAACACAATGCATGAAGAGTAAAACAAAGGAGGTAAGATGTTAACCATTAGCTAATCCAGGTGTTGACTGTAATATTCTTTTAACTTTCCTAAAGGTTTGAAAATTTGAAAAGTAAAACGCTGGGAAAAAATAAAAAATAAATAATTTGGCTAGGGTTTGGAAGAAGCATTGAAAAGAAAAGCTACAGTTTCTTAAGGTAGTAGAAGCCTGCATTAAATAGTGACACCATACTCTGATCAAATAAGCCAAATGGTCCACATTGTTCTATTTTTTAGAAAGTCTCAGCATGATTGGAGCCATGCTTTTTCATATTATGCCTCCACCTAATTCAATAATGCAATAAAGAAAGTAGTTTTGATGATTTAAAAAAAAGATATTTTAGGACTATAACTAAATTCCTCTCCATAGTGATTTTTCTATGTACTGCAGTCCGGCAGCTGGCCTTCAAACAGCAGACACGCCAACTGACAGAAGAGTTAAGACCTTCCGGCGTTAGGAGGCTCTCTAGTGAGCACAGTGGTTCAGAGTACAGGCTCAGAATCAAACTACTAGGTTCAAAAACCCAGATCCAAGGCTTGTTACCTATGTGACTTTAAGCAACTTAATCTCTGTTTCCTCATCCAGAAACTGTGGAGACTTATAATTGTCTACGTTGTACAGTGTTGTGGTAAGAATTAAGAGCTAATCCATGAGCAGTGCCTTGAGCATAGTTAGAGCTCAATACCTATTGGCTACATCATCATTTAGTGCAACACTGGGCACACAGAACTTGTGAAAAACCTGTCTCTGACCTAAAAGCATTTATAATCTCTTTGGTATACTAGACAAGATAAGATTTTATGTGCAAGACTCATAAAATAGTAGTAAACAATATGAACACTGTGAAACAGAAGGTGACTAAGAAGTAAATCGTGTTACCAATACAATTATAACTGGCACTTGAGAAGAACAATGTTCACTAGACAAGGAGGCATTTAGGCCACGAAATACAGGCAGGATGTGGAAGTTAGGTGTTTTTCACCCACTAATTTTAAAATTAGTCAGTACAGGCCACCAAAAACTCATTCCTTTGTTCTTAAAAAATCCCTGATAAAGATGGTATGTTTTAATTTTTTTGGTATTACTAAAGTCAAAATAATAATGGCTAACATTTGAGGAGTTACTTTGTCAATACTATCCTAAATGCTTCACATTTCTTATTTCACTCCTCATAACACCCTTTTGAGGAAATACTATTACTATCCCCATTTGGCAAATGAAAACTGAAGGCCAGCATGATTAAGTAACTTGCCCATAGACAGACATCTTGTAAACGCAGAATTCAAACACAGGCACTCTGTTCCACAGCGTTTGCTCCTAACAAGTAAGCTCGTTTCCCACAATCCCTAAGGATGTAAAGTAAATAGCAACAAAAACAAAACCATTCATTCTTTACACTTCCCCAATACCACTTCCCAAAATTAACAATTTGGCAGGAAACTAAATAATGGTACTAGTCTTCGACTCATTCTAATATGTACTTCCAAGCAAATGAAACTACTACAGGCAAACAATTTATGACACATTCTTCCTGACCAATGTTTCTAGTTTTCTTTTTAATAAGTAAATCAATCAATGAATTTTTTTTCTTAATTTTATTGAAGCTGTCCACAGTTTTAAATGAAAAAAAGTTGAAAATTATTAACTACTGCTTTACAGCTCATTTATTTACCAATTTATTCATGAGGTGAGTGATAACAGAAAAGTTGACAGAATCCTTAAGTCAAATTTTAGATACAAAGTGGGGGAAAAAAGCATGTCACATGTTTCAGATGAACAGCATAACTATATCAATTAAGTATTCATGATGTGTTAAATGAATAGTTTAAGTCACTACAATAAAGTTTTAAAATGAACAATTCTCTTTGGTAGACTGTACATATTTCTGGATTCTACTTTACAAAATTACATGCTGTGCTGTATATACTCAGTTTTCTATGTTTAACACCAGTCTCTTCTCAATGAGAGAAAATTTTACATTTTATTTATTTATTTATTTTAAAGATTTTATTTTTCCTTTTTCTCCCCAAAGCCCCCTAGTACATATTTGTATACTTTAGTTGTGGGTCCTTCCAGTTGTGGCATGAGGGACGCTGCCTCAACGTGGCCTGACGAGCAGTGCCATGTCCTCGTCCAGGATCCAAACTGGCGAAACCCTGGGCCGCCGCAGTGGAGCACGGGAACTTAACCACTTGGCCACGGGGCCGGCCCCCTATATTTTATTATATGTCAAAATTCCTCATAGTGATATCATTATACAGGCTTTTGGGAATCAGTGGTGGTTCTACAATGTCATATAAATTACCTACTTCTGTTTTCAGACAAAACTACCCCTTAAATACTTTCCTAGGTTACTTAATTGTAAATCTAACCACATCACTTTCCTAATTAAAATCCTTCAATGATTCCTAGAAAAGGTTGAAGCACCTTGGCCAGCAGAGCACATAAAGCCCTCCAGGCAAAGTCTCTACGTATGGCTCCAACCCCAAGTCACCTTTCCTATGCTAGTAATGTTATATTCCTGGGAATTACTGTATACACTATGATTTCATACTGTGCCTTTACTAATGTTATCTCCTATGCCTAAAATGCCCTCTTAGAATTTTTTGTTTTGCTTGACTTTTAACATCTTTTGAGCTCAGAAAGTCAATTCCAAGAAGTAGTCACTTAAGCTCTAGCCTAGTCTGAGTAACTTTCCTCTGTGTTCCTAAGTTACGCTATGCACGCCTCTTAGAATTAATCACAAAACAATCTGTTCATGTGATTTTCCTAAGAGCAGGAAGTAATTTTATTCCTCCAAATGCTCCTAGAACCCAAAGTGAAGGCTCAGAGGAAGGGCTTAATGAATCTTTAAACTAAATTGTGTAAACTTAAGGAGTTATTAAATATAAATGAAATGCCTCAGAGAGTTATTGAGGATCTTTCCATGGAGAACGCAAGAGACTATAAATGCAGTTATGGTCTCCTCAGGTAACATCCTTGGCAAAATCTGACTGACAACTGCTTACCTAGCCACTACTGAGATTCTCCTCAGCTCTGGGCTAACCTTCCCTGCAAGGCTTAAAGCCCCAAGAGACTGGCAAGAAGTTAAACGAATTTCCGGGGAGAGTCTTTTAACCCAATAAAAGACCAAGAGATACCAAAAACTCCTAT
The DNA here is from genome assembly GCF_041296235.1 of Equus asinus. Taxonomy (NCBI): domain Eukaryota; kingdom Metazoa; phylum Chordata; class Mammalia; order Perissodactyla; family Equidae; genus Equus; species Equus asinus. The sequence continues at coordinate 6,480,744 of NC_091816.1, read as the reverse complement.
ATAAGCATATCTATTTAAAACTCTAGTTAGTTATTAATACTGTAGATCTGAAATTCAGAATGTGGAAGCTCTCAAAATGCAATTTTCATAGTTAATTGAATTGGCCTGAACATCAATTTTCCAAATCTATTCCAGCAATTATAATCAATCATACTAAAATACAAATATTGTACTTGATATATCAACATTAGAATTTTTAGAGCTAAAGAAAAATAGTGGAATATAATGTGATTACCACAACACAGTGGAAGAGGGTGGTCTTGCTTTACCCCAGGATAAATAAGGGATCCAGATGTTTCTTTATGTGAACTGTTGTAAGGAACATTTCTCAAGGTTTACGACAAAACCACAGTCTGTATGTGTTTCTATAGTAACAGGAAGGGAGTGCACGCAGACAGTCTACAGTAATGAACCAGCTATGCTGGTTCTTGAAAACCAGGCATTTTTACTGTTTGGTGATTACTGTGGCAAAACATTATAAAAAAAATTTTTTTAAAACACAATGTTCAAAAATTAGAGGATCATTTTGTTTTAAAGCAAAAGATCAAAATGAACTACAATAAAAGAAAGCTTAAGCATACACTCTTTGAGATGTAATAAGAGAAAGCTATCAAATATATTCACATACCAATTTCTAACTGAATGATCATTAATGTTTGAAAATCAGATCTCTTATTTGAAATCAATTTAATAAATACACATATACCCCTCCAAAAAAACTTCTTCAACTGTGACTCACACTTGACGACAGAATATGAAGATTTCTGGATGACAGCATCAAGGGAGATTTTTACTTTACTATTTTTTCCCCAAATCTACACCAAAAAGAAAATGAGAGGGGAGTTAATTTTTAAAAAATATGGTCCATTATTTTCAGTACATAGGTTTGCAAGGGTGAAACTGGAGCTTCTATAAAGTAAAAACTTTAAAAAACAGGCTTAATCTATAGGAACAATGCTAAAATCCTGTAATGCCAGGTTTTAAAAAAGGACTCCATTCTTTTTGGCTCTGTGTTGTATTCATATTTTAATCTAATTATAGGATCAGAGTGAACATTTGATATAGTCAAAGAGCTATAAATTCTGTATTGCCCATTTTGGCTTTCATAATTTAAAAATTATTTAATTGCTAGTAATGTAATAACAAAGATGTATTGTTAAAAAAGAACAGAGGTTATGTTATTTTATCATATCTAATTTAAAACTGTAAGCCATTCATCATTTTTAGAAGTAAGTAGGAGAGAAATATTTTTAAGGAGCCCAAACACACTCCTTTAAAAATCAGCAAACACAGGGGCTGGCCCCGTGGCCGAGTGGTTAAGTTCGCGCGCTCCGCTGCAGGCGGCCCGGTGTTTCCTTAGTTCGAATCCTGGGCGCGGACATGGCACTGCTCGTCAGACCACGCTGAGGCAGCGTCCCACATGCCACAACTAGAAGAACCCACAACGAAGAATACACAACTATGTACCGGGGGGCTTTGGGGAGAAAAAGGAAAAAATAAAATCTTTAAAAAAAAAAAAAATCAGCAAACACAAACTATGAATCATGAACAGGTAGCAAGTTACACTAAAAATCAATATCCTTGCTTCGCAAGCCTTTCTCCATTTTAACTTCACCCAGGAAAAAAAACATCACGGTGAGGATAGGGGTTACGAGGGAAAAAAAGGAAAAAAATCAACCACTTGGTTCTAAGAACTTGACCATGCCTCTGTAGCACCAAAAAGGAAATGAACAACAATGTTTACCTTTTATTCACTAAAAGCAGCTAGAAGTGACAGCATCTAATCTAGCTCTGTTATGGACAAAACGCAACAACTGAATTTGGTAGAGTGATTATACAACTGAAGTCAATCTTTCAAAGAAAATGGATCCTGCTTGAAAATTTTCATCAAGGATATACAAACAAGATGGAAGTGCTTGTCCTATTTGTCTTCAGATTATCTTATCCTATGAGGGAACAAGAACCATATCAGATTACAAGATTTACTATTTTATCCACAAACAAAATAAAGTACTTTTAATGGCATCCAAGCGTTACACAGGTGGTAGATAACACCCATCCATAGCTGCAGGCACAGTGGTACAGAAGCAGGTTATTTCTGACTGGAATTTGGGCATTTTCTTTCAAACGATTTGTTAAATTTCCATGGTAATGCAAATGCTTGGACTTCCGCGACTGGGGGTGGGGGGTGGGGGAGGGCGCCATTATATAACCATATCAAGTCTACAGTTACTTAACACATTTTTAGTTTCCCTATGACTTTTTTAATGAAAAATCAAGGATGTCAAAATTATGAGGTTTGGAAAGACTGCTGGTCAAAAGTCTGAATCATTTAAAGAGGTTTACTACCATTCTGGTTGAGGCTAACTCTGAAAGTTTAATGCTATGATTTAGAGGAAAACATTTTATTTTCTGAACTATTTTTCAGCAATTATACTAATAAAACATCAATTCTCCAAATGACACAAAAGCCTTACGGCATTTTAGTATGTTAAATAAATGTTCCATATTAGTAAATCTTATCTGGATATCTTGACTAAAAGGTACTTTCCAAGGTAGCTTTTTAAAAAGAACCCTAAACGGCTGACTAATTTCTGGGTTAAAGAGGAAAATCTGCTTGCTTTAAAAAATAAGTGATTCAGGAGAGAATATATTCCCTTTGTATTTTCAAGTGATTTTACTCACTTATCCACCAAGATATTAAGCAAATCATGTCATTTTTATATAATTACTCACAACATACATCCAAATCAAGGTAATCTCACTCTGTCTACATCTACTAAACTCAAGATTTATCAACAGAACGCCGACATTTACTCATTAAGCAACCAAGCAAAAGTGTAAGATTGGCCCCTCTTCAATAAATGAAGGAGAAATAACATGTGAATTTGAGGCTTAAAGAAAAAAAAATAAAACAAATAAGTTACCAGGGGAAGAGGGGCAGAGGGTGGGCACAAGGGGTGAAGGGGCATACTTATATGGTATATGACAAACAAGAATGTAAAAGTGAAATCTCACTATAAGCTATTATGACCACAATAAAAAAAATAAATAAAAATCAAACAAACAAAAAATAAATATTGGTGAGATTTTCTCTTCTTTCTCTCCACTAAGGTATAGTATTTTTGTCCTACTTTCTTAAAGACACAGTAATATTCCCACAGAATGAGCTGCTAATCTATTAATTTTATTCAATTTAAATGAGAATGCATAATTTACAGAGAAATCGAAATATATAACGATGTACACCTGAAATGTATATGTTATAAACCAATATTACCACAGTAAAAAAAAAAAAAAAGAAAAAAGAAAGAAGAATGCTGTCATGAAAGGCCACATGTTGTATGATTCTCTTTATATGAAATGTCCAGAACAGGTAAATCCTGGAGACACAAAAATTAGTCACTGTCAGGGGCTGGGAGGAGGGAGGAATGGAGGCTGACTGCTAAAGGGTATGGATCTCTTTCGGGGATGATGAAAATGTTCTGGAATTAGTGGTGATGGTTGTACAACCTTGTGAATATACTAAAAACCACAGAATTGTACACTTTAAAAGGGTGAATTGTACAGTATGTGAATCACATCTCAAAAAAAAAAAGAATGCTCTAAAAGAAATCAAGAAAGCATTTGCATGTCTTTCAACAAAAAAAGTCTACAACATCCATTCAAGGAATTATTGGTTTGTACACAGGTTAAATATGCTTAAAATAAAAACCTTTTACACTTACTAAGCTATTATAATTAAAGTTGAGATGCTGGCAAAGGCAAAGACAATGAAACAGAATAAGACCCTAGACACAGACCCAAGCCCATATGGGAATCTGGCACGTAACAGAAGCAGCACTGCAGATTAGTGAGGAAAGGATGGAAGATTCAAAGAAAGGTACTGGGACAACTGCTTATCCATGTACAAAGCAAATTAGATCCTCACCATATAATACAACACCTCCAGGTGGATTAAAGACAATTATAAAAAGTAAAACTTAAAAACTTAAGAAAAAACAAAAACAAAACAGGAGTAGATCTGTATAAACTCAAGGTGGGGAAGGATTTTTTAAATATACAAAACATAAAGGAACTGATTAATAAAACACACAATGTTAATTAAAAAACTGTATACCAAAAGACAACACAGACAAGTGAAAAGACAAGCCCCAGACTAGGAGAAGATAAATTCAATGCATAAAACAAAGCTGGTTCTCCTCTCCAACTTTCTTCCAGATCCGCCCAGTTCTTGCTATGTTCTTTGGCTGTGGCTTATTGTTTCTCATCTGGATTAGACGAACAACTTCCAAACTGCTCTTTCTCCTTCCAAAGTTGTCCACCTAAAATCTGCTCTCTCCAGCATCAACAGTACTTAAAAACAAAAAATCTCTCAAATTTAATAATCTCCCCTGGCTCTCTATGCCTTAGGATAAAATCCATAAAGCACACCTTTCTTGATTTGGTCCCCACCTACCTGTCCAGCCTCCTCTTCTGCTGCTTCAGCTTTCCCACCTTACCCTCCACCATTCTAGCATTTCCTCTCTCATCAATTGCTCATCTTTTAAATTCTATTCAGACGTGTTAAAATACTCCAAGAAGCTTTCCCAGACCATCCCTTACACATCACACACCCTCTGAAGCCAAGTCAAGTACCCTCTTCTGTTGGCATAGTATCCTACCTATACTCTACCATAGCACTTAATACACTGTGGAGGACCATCTTGACCTAAAGGAAGTGTGTGCATGTGTGTTTGAGAGTGAACATGATCTCAAAACACTTGTGTAAGAAATCACAGTAAAATATTTTATTACATCAATTCTGGATACCAGGTGCTGTCTGCTAATTGCCCTTTCTAGGCTGAGACAAAGCTGGGCTGAGGTTCGTGCCAGCTCCTTCCTTCCCATTCTGCTGCTGCTACAATGGGAAGGAGATCAAAAGTTACAGCTGAGTTGCCAGGTTGTCCCCACCTCAACCTATTCAGGCTTCTCTAATAAAACAAATATTTATTGAGCACCTACTACTTACCAGACACTGGGCTAAGCACTAAAGTTATAGGGATGAAAATCAGCCACGGTTCCTACAGTCGTACAGTTATATTATTAGTGGAGAGAGAAAAGCAATAAACGGAAAGCGCCAGAGATGAGGCTCAGAAATTGCTCCTGGTAAGATTCATTTATTCATTTCCTACTGAGTGCCTGTATTATGTTTAGTCCTGAGTACTAGAGATAAAAAGATGGGCAAGACAGAGTCCCTTCTGAAAGAAAGGGACAAGTGCTCTGGGTGACAAAGGAAGACATCCAAGATTGAGAAGCTGGGGCATGGGGGAGAGAGAGAGAATGCAGGGGACCTCAAAAATTTCCAGGCTTAGGGAACAAAACCTGTGGGAAAGGAGAGGTGCTCCTTTGCTAAGACCTACATTAACCAATACCTAAAACGGTTTCAGTTAAGAATCTTCTTGGCTTCTTAATATCACAGCTTCCAAATTATCTAGATTATTAGAAGGTCCTTTTTTGATATGTTGCAAAACCAAATTATAAATACTTAATGAAAGTACACTACATAATTCAGGGAAATAGAAACAACTTAGATGTCAGAGAATACAGAAAGACTGGAAGTTTATGTTGAAGACATGGAACTACTTCATCTCTGAATCCTTATGCCAATTCCAGTGCCTGGCACAGTGTCAATACACAAATCAATTGTAAACAGAGGGAGTATTACAGTAAGGGGACATAGGACTGGGCTAAAAATTTAACTATTTTCATATGAGCTAATAACCATTAAGTAACTAGTATTACTGAAATGCCACAGGGTGTCTGTTAGCAGCATGCATTTAGAACTGACTGTAAAAGGGGCTGGCCCCGTGGCCAAGTGGTTACGTTCATGTGCTCTGCTTTGGCGGCCCAGGGTTCACCAGTTCTGATCGTGGGTGCAGACCTAGAATCACTCGTCAAGCCATGCTGTTGGGGCATCCCATACAGAAGAACCAGAAGGACCTACAACTAGGATATACAACTACGTACTGGGGCTCTAGGTGTAGGGGGAGAGGAAGATTGGCAACAGATGTTAGCTCAGGGCCAATCTTCCTCACCAAAAAGAAAGAAGAAGAGCTGACTGTACAAATTTGCTTTTCCCTTCCTAAGAAAGGTCATGAATAAAGTTAGAAAGTATCTACACTATGATTATTTATATGTCCAACACAAAACTAGACTAGCAGCAGGTAATCAGGTCACTAAGAGGAAGACACAACAAAAGGAAATTTACCCTCATTATTTTTAAACTTTCAAAATTTTAGTATGTAATATTATATTTTATCAAGTAATCTTTTCATCAGAATTAAATTAGAGTAGAAGATAAATGCCGGGAATACAGAGTATAAACGCATCACATAAAAGAGTCACTGGCTGACAAGAAATTTCTTCTCAGGAAACTTTAAACATTTCTATACCCACATTTCATATGAAGCATGCTACCATGCATCTAATAATTCTACAGGCATATACAAACTATTAACATATTAGGGTTCATATTTTCCAAAACAGTAGGTCTATCATGAAATGAAGCTTTGTCTTTTGTTTCAGTGTCTAAAACTTCAGTCACTACTAATGGGATTAAGAGAAACTGTCACAACGTTATCACTGTAGAGCACAACGCACATTAACAATCTGAAACTCTAATAAAATGACTTCTCTTTTTTCAAATCATCTATAGACTAATACAAAATCTGGAGTAAGCGCAAAATTTATATTACAATGTTGCACTATATTTGAGGTATCTCTGAGTAACTTCATCATTCAGAGAATTGCCAAATGTGCTCAGATATCTAAAGGTCATATTTATCTTTAATTTCCAAAGCATAGGGTAGCAATGCCTTCTTTAGTCATAGAAAAACCAACTGACCAACCAACAAAACAAAACGACTTCAATTCTAGCAAGGGTACTTCTTTGTTTTGCTCATTGCTGTTTCCCTATCCCCTAGGATACAGTAAGTGAATGAAAAAGGCAGCTAAATGAATACAGGGATGGTAGAAAAGACCAAAGGAAATTATAACTGCTGTTTTACTAAATTTTCATTTCCAACCAAGTAATGAAGATAGGAGAAAACATGTTTTGGCTATCAAAATACAGTCAGAAGCACAGCCCCAAATCACAGCATTAGTATTTGCTATAACAGGACTTCAACTTCATAACTGAAAATTATGCAGATAATTTCAATGTGTAACCTTTTTTGGAAACCTCATAAAATTGCTGTGTTATACTAACCTCCAAAATTACTAACATTTCCCAAGAGCCAAATATGAGTTACCAAATCAAATTTGGTCTTTATTATCTGGACTTCATGTAACCCATTGAGCAGGAAGTAAGCAATCCAAAATTCAAATATATGACCGAGAATTAGACTGAGAAGGCAATGCATTTATCAATGAGTCCACGCTCTGAAACAAGGTTTTTCAACCTCAGCACTACTAATATTTTGGGCAAGATAATTTGTTGTGGGGCTGTCTTGTTCACTGTAAGATGTTTAGTAGCATCTTAACCTTTCTACCCACTAGACGCCAGTAGTACAACCCGCTAGTAATAACAATCAAAAACGTCTCCTGACATTGCCAAATGTCCCCTTGGAGGGCAAAATTACTCCAGGGTTGAGAACACTGCCCTAAAGGGATGCTTGCTCAAGTGTAAATGCTTACTGTCTCTGAATGGAAGTATGGGTGAGTTTCGTTCTTGTCTGCTTTGCCTTTTGCTTCTCTGCAGATTCTATAATGATTTTTACACAAGAGTTTTAATATGTTTTTTCAAAAGAAAAAGTACAATTCATTAATTGTAAACTAAGGAAATACTCATATTTATTCAGTTGATACCCTATTTTTAATGACTAATATGCACAGATGTTTTCCTGAATATGAAATATTTTTGAGTATTCAAATATTAAAAACACTGCAACAACTGAGAATAGATCCAGATTTTAATCTATGAGTCTCTCTGAAATTTCAAATGAAAAATACTTAAAAGACGCTTCAAGTAAAACAGTATCGTTTACCAAGCAGTCACGATGTGATGTTCTAAGTGCTTCACACGTATTATCCCATTTAATCCTCATAAAAACCCTGTAAAATGCACACTACTGTCTCCATTTTACAGACGAGGAAACTGAGGAACAAACAGGTTAGGTGGCTTGTCCAAGGTGCCACATATAATAAGTGGCAGAGCCAGGAGTCAAAACCAGGCAGTCTTGCTTCATGACCTGCCCTCTTTACACGTGGTACACTGTCACTGACCTTCGAACCACTCTTCTCTCGTCTGTATTAACTAAGAAAGGCAATGCTTACTGCTACAGGAAACATCCGTATTACTACAATTCATAAAGCCAGCATCTTCAACTTGTACAGAGGCTGAGACAGACAGAATAATGCCCCCCGCTGCTGCCAAATGCCCACATCCTAATGCCTAGAACCTGTGAATATGTCACTTTATGCAGCAAAAGGGACTTTGCAGATGTGATGAAATTCAGGATCTTGCAATGGAGAGATTATGTTGGATTACCCAGGATCCTTATAAGTGAAATAGGGAGGGAGAAGAGTCAGAGTCAGAGAGAGATCTGAAGATGCTATGCTGCTGGCTTTGAAAACAGGCAGGGGATCATAAACCAAGGAATGCAGGTGGCCTCTAGAAGCGGGAGAAGGTAAGGGAACAGACTCTCCCCGAGAGCCTCCAGAAGGGACCAAGCCCTACTAATACCTTGATTTTAGCCCAGTGAGACCCACGTTGAACTTGGACATCCAGAACTGCAAGGGAATAAATCTGTGCCGTGTTTGAGCCACTAAGTTTGACGTCATTTGTCAGATAGACAACAGGAAACTAACACAGAGGCTTCTCTGAAAGCATTTCCGAACACTCACTGTCTTCTTTAGTTCCACTAACATCCCCATGAAGCATATGACAGGGAGGAGGGGAATTCCCTTAGATTTGTTAACCTAAGATATGGGGAACCTGAAACAGAAACATCACTTTAAAAAGTCTTACCCTATCACAACATAAATAGTCCTATCTAGAGATACAAATGGGCTAATGTGACCAACAATTTGTCCCTGGACAGTCAGAAAAAGCCATTAGATTTTAATTGCTGGTAGGGTGTTGCTGCCACCTTTTACACATGCAGAAGGAAAGGACATGATTTCTTCCCATTTTGTTGGCACAGTCACTGCTGCTTTCTATGCTCTGGAGTTTACTTTCATTCTAGTCACAGATGTGATATGAATAACGAAATGGCAGTAAAACCATTACCATGTATGAGACAATAAAGTTATGGGTCCTTCCAGTACTAAAATACTTAGCGTATTTAAGATTTTCAATTTCTGACAACCAAAATTTCTGGGTCACATTGGATTTTGTGGCCGATTTTCACAAAAATAAGTAAAGGGGAAGGAAACTTGTAGTAAAGACATCACTATGGTAAGAACTAATTTTTAAAATCTGCTAATTTAGATATTTAATAGGTACAGTTAAGAAAAGGCTCTCATAGCTGTCCAAAAGAACTATATTAAGCCAATATTTTGTCTTTTTTCTTCTTCTTTTTTCTAAAGACTCTGTCTTTGACCAAACTTTTTCTTTTTTTTGGTGAGGAAGATTGTCCCTGAGCCAACATCTGTGCCAATCTTCCTCTATTTTGTTTGTAGGATGCTGCCACAGCATGGCTTGATGAGTGGTAGGTTCGCACCTGGGATCTGAACACACAAACCCCGGGTCACCAAAATGGAGTGCACAAACTTAATCACTATGCCACTGCACCAGCCCTGAACCCAACATTTTTCCTAATGAATAACTTCTAAGTGGACATTTGTTTTGTAAAGGTAAATAATGTATAAGTTCCCTAAATAAAAAGGCTTTCATTGACATCTTAAAACATTGTTTAACTATTCAGGAATCATATAGAAAAAGATAAGTAAAAATAAAATCCTTTCCATACTCACCATGCTGGCATTTAAAAGTTAGAAATCAAATCACCTAATTTACTATAAGAGAATATTTGATCTCCAACCACCTGGAGATAATTCAAACCAGTATCAGCCAAATATTGCTATATCTGTTAAAGAGCCTATGTCTGCTACACAGAGATGTTCATTCATAGATCATTAAGTCAAAATAACACACTGGAAAATTAGGAGCTGGCAGTTCTCTCCATTCCAAGCAGTGGCATACAAATGACTCTGAGTAATCCTTTCATCTGTTTTTGCCTAAGAGGTTAGGAAATGAGGCTGAATACTCAAAAACTGACCAAGGAAATATTTTTCCCTTTTTTTCTATTCTGTCAAATCTGTAATGTTTTACATGGATAAGATTTATTTAGTACATATGTATATGTCTGGACAAAAGTTTGTTTGTTTTTAAAATAAAGAGTTCCCAGAAAAACTTACAAAATCATTCTAAACAAATAGCCTTAAACTACCCACACTAATGCCAAGATAATCAAATGCTGAGTCTCACCTTCCTATCCCCAGACTCCATGTGGCGTGTTATTCTAGATATATGTCTTATTCTTCACAGAGTCCTTTTTGTTTTGTTTGTGACATGGTTCATTACCGAACACCAACAATGTACCAGACCCTATTCTAGGTCCTGGGAAATCAAAGGAAATAAGATTCTTGTCTTATGGAGCTTAAATAAACGAGAAAATTTCTGTTAGTGATACGCTACTATAAAACAGGATAATATGATACAGTGAGTGGGAGGCTAGATTGTTATAAAAAGGACTAAGGGAATCAAAACTAGGAATTAGTCATATAGACAAACTGGACGAAGACAAGTGAAGACGTGGTCATCAGGCTTATCTTTCATATCCTTTCAAGTTCTCTTTGTTTCAGAAGCTTCTGAGGGATGGCTATAGTAAAAAGATTTAAGTAACAGTCAAGTATTCCACGTAATATAAAAAGTTTAAACTTTAAATATTATTTAACAATAACTACTCCAAAGTACTACTGAAATGAAGTCATTTTGTTGGTCAGCAGTCTATAGTCTGTTAATAACTACATCAACTAAGAGAATTTTAAAAAATACTTTAGCTTTCAAACACCTAAGTTGTTTCCTGTGAATTTATTTACTCACTATCTAACACAGTGAGCATTTTGGAAAAAGGAGAGATTTTAAAAACCCAATCCCACAAAAACACACAAATACAGTAATCACAAGAGCAAAGAGTGTGAAAATATGTCCATTTCTACTTACTTCTTTCCCTTCACCAAGAATATCAAAATGTGTGCTAGCCACATGTGGCTATTTAATTTTAGGCAAATTAAAATTGAATAAAATTAAAAATTAAATAAAATTAGAAATCCAGATACACTAGCCACATTTCAAGTGTTCAATATCCACAGGCAGCTAGTGGTTACCATACTAGATAGCACGGATATATAGCATTTCCATCATCACAGCAAATTCTATTGGACAGTGCTGTGTAAATTACTTTTCAAATTTGACCTAGACGAAAACATCCCAAAACAGCTTATAAAAATAAGGTCAATCATAAACTTTTTAAAGAAATTGGTGAGTAGCACTGTAAAGCTAGAAAGAAGTCCAGCAATCAGATCTATATGCTAGAATCAAACAGACTCGGATAAATCCGGAGACAAGAAAAAAGGCACCCTCACGTTGGTCTTGCAGTCATCAGATTTGAGTTTTAGTTCTGATTCTACCTCTAACTTAGCTGCATAAATTTTAAAGACACACAACAACATCTTTGGACTTGTATTTACAGCCCACAATGGAGGTTAAGTCAGGTGACCCAGACGACTGCAAATGACTCCAAACTGGGAAAAACCGTCTGTGATTCCTCTTGGTTATCAATACATAAATGTATGGTTTGGATTCTCATTCTGACAAGAATAGATGTGGTTTAAAAAATTAACTTTAAAGAATTACCCACCACACTAACATTATTAACAATGTTCATTATTTGCAATAGCAAACAATTTTACGAAATTCACAACCAATACTATTTACGTAAGTAAGACTTTAGGGGGTAAATCAGCATGACCACCATATTTCTTCCTACAAAATCCTCTAAGTAAGTAATCAAGGTGTGTTAGAGAAGTGGACGTTTACTTCGGATTTTTATTAATTTTTCTGAGGTTATACTCAGAAAATAATACACTCAATAATAGAGCAACACTACTTTTAAAAGCATGACTGTACTACTTCACAATCTGTTTAACTCTGGTGTTGTCACTCCAAATATTTCCTGTAACTTTCACGTAACAATTTTCCACTAAAAATATGTTAAAAGAAGGATGATAGTCAAGGACATTAAAATATCCTATCTTAGGAAGTGACCTCGTGATAGTAAACACAATTAACTAATGAAATACAAAAAAAAATTATATCATTTCATTTAACCAGAAACCCTGTCACTAGATACAATCACACAATTTTCACTTCACTATGATTCCATTAAGTTATACAACATTTTAGTTTGCTTTGTAGTTCTTATTTTTTCCTGACTAAACCACATTACTATTGAACTGCCTCATATCACTACAAAACTTACTAGTAAAACACCCTATTTCCCTTATCTATTTGGTTTAACCTCAACTGTCTTCACTTTGTTCTCTGACCACACCCAGCAACAACAGACATGGTATTACCACTTGAAGAAAATCTACATTAAATTATTTTCCAACCCCTCACATCAAGGGTACTGGCTCACACTGAAAAGTATCGCAAACTAAGTAACTTCTATCCACTATCTGTTCCATTCACTATGAAATCTAGTAAACTAACAGGTTCATCCACATATTTGCCTACCTCATACCCCAACAAACTTTTAAATTATAGTGAAACAGTTTCTGAGACTGGTTCTTAAAATTTTGCAAATGTTCAAATTTTTCTTTCTTTTACCTTGTATTCTCCATTCTCCATAGCAAGGCAAAAAGAGAAGACATCACAGAAATGACATTTAGTTTTTAAAGTACTAAACAATTTATCATAATATTTAAAATAGTAACCTACTAAATTAATCTTTCCTATAAAAACCAGTTTTGTAGTTGTTGTTCTTCATCAGGTTTATTACTTTAGTATTTTAGGTTCAACTGGATTCAAAATTTTGTTTTTAAAAAAAGGAAGAACACAAGGAACTTCACAAACATATTCAAATTTTACATTATCACCTATTTGCTTGATCAGAGCATAAGCCTTGGTGACGCTACAGCCAGCATGCTATTCTACCAACAACAGCGGCAGTAAGTCGGGACTGGAAAGTTTACTTCATGTTCATACTTGTACCCAGCATGAATTCTCCTACCAAGTAGGAAACACCCATGTAACCCAAGCAAAGATTCTCTTCAAGCATTGGTTAACTTTCAGCTTTTAACTTCTATGAAAGTGAGTTTAAGCCAACTGAGTTCATTTCTTCACCCATCAAACATGCAACTAAGGACTAGTTCATTTTGCATACATTATTTTTCTTATATTAAAAAAAAGTCATTTATTATCAGCTATATGCCTGATACAGTTCTAGGCACACTCTAGCACCTCTAATTTGGATCCCTATAACTGCAAAAAGTAGTCATTTTCATCTCCACTTCAGAGATAAAAACAGTGGGGATAGGAACTCAAGTCTCCTTGACTCTTGCCCTACACTCCACTGCCTACTGAGTTAAAAAAAAAAAGAGATGCTTTGATAAATGGCTTAAAGCAAACAGAACAACTTTCAGGGTGAAGGTCAGAGCAAAGGAAACCTCCCTTAATAAAAAGAAAAGCATACTTTCTACAGGGTGATGTTTGCTACAGTTAATTATATAGGTATAGCACACTTTCCAGACATTTTCCAAAATAAGATGTTTTGAAATAAAATTTAAACGAAAAGAAACATATGTTAGGGGCCGGCCCGGTGGCGCAGCAGTTAAGTTCGCACGTTCCGCATCTCGGTGGCCCAGGGTTCGCTGGTTCGGATCCCAGGTGCAGACATGACACCGCTTGGCATCAGCCATGCTGTGGTAGGCATCTCATATATAAAAAAAAAGTAGAGGAAGATGAGCATGGATGTTAGCTCAGGGCCAGTCTTCCTCAGCAAAAAGAGGAGGACTGGCAGCAGTTAGCTCAGGGCTAATCTTCCTTAAAAAAAAAAAAAAGAAACATATTTTAAACCACACGCAACACTCTCTCAATAAAAGCACCTTAACTGGACAGGAGAATGATTTTATAATTCAAAAAATCTATCACATACTTTGTATCATAAGCTTAAACTTTATAAGTCAGGTTTTCTTATAGGAAACATGAGCGTCTTCTTTTCATCAATGACTTTCTAAAATCTCATTCATAAACAGATATAAAGCATATATCAGCCAATTATGTCTCAATAAAACTGGAAATAAAATTTAAAAAATAAATGATAGTGATTATAAAGTATACATCACACAAGCTGTGGTGTTCCTGAATATTTGTACTATACTTTAAAAGCCACAAATAAATGATATTGCTACTATTGCTGGGAGTTTAAATCGGTTCCAACCTTTCTGGAAATGTTCTACAATTACCCGTGGTGATGGCTACATAATGCGGTGAATATACTAAAAACCAGTGCACTATACACTTTAAATGAGTGAATTGTAAGGGATGTGAATTACTTCTCAAAAAAACTGTTACAAGGGGCCGGCCCGAGGCCGGGTGATTAAGTGCAGTGCTCCGCTTTAGCTGGCCGCGGTTTCGTCGGTTCGGATCCTGGGCGCAGACATGGCACTGCTCGTCAGGCCATGCTGAGGCAGCGTCCCACATGGTACAACTAGAAGGACCCACAAGTAAAATATACAACTATGCACTTTTGGGGGATTTGGGAGAAAAAGGAAAAATAAAATCTTTAAAAAAAACCCTGTTATTAAAAAAAAACCTTTCTGGAGAACAAACGGGAAATGTGTGTCAGAAGCTTCTGAAATGTTCATATCTGTTAATTCTACTTCTAGGAATTTACTGTAATGAAATAACCATAGTCATACAGTTTTTTTAAATCTGTAAGGATATTCATCAAATTACAATATTCAAAAATTGCAAACTGCCTAAAATACCATCAACAGAAGAATGGTAAACAGAGACGGCACACCCATACAATGAAATTATATGTCAACTTTTAAAATTACATTCTCAAAATTTATTTCACAATAAAGCATGTTACAAAATAATATTAACGCATAATTCCAATTTGTAAAAAAATACATATATGAATAAGAAAAAACGCTGCAAGGATACAGAAGAAAATGTTAATAGTAGTTACTTCTAGTTGGTAGGATTTCAAGTGATTTTAATCTTCTTTATATATTACCGGTTTTCAATTTCTCTACAATAAACAATCTTTCATAACTTAAAGATAATGTTATTTTTAAACTAGTAGGCAATTTGAAAGTACAAATTGTCCATTAAAAAATAAAAACAGGGCCATCAGCATTTCTTAGGGGTATTATACGTGTGTGTACGTGTATGCATATGTGTGCAATACGTTAACTAATCTTCACCTCAATACCTCAACCAATTCTACCACCCAGTGAAATAAATTCTAGTGATCAAGGCTTAACTGTGCAGGTGATAACAGAAACCATGAGACGACCAAAAGCATATTAACTCTACTTCAAACACAAAGCCAAATTATCTAATTTAAGTTTAAAAATCTTTTACATCAAATAATGTTTGCTTCCACATCTAGGAAAAATCAACATATATGTTCCTTTCAAGATTTAAAATAATTATTCATCATCCTTGCACGGGGAAAAAATTAGCAAGGAATATATTTAACTTTTAGCAAGAAAAAAAGAACAACATTCTATTGCATTACAGAAAGGAATTCAAAGATACGTAAAACAACAAAAAGTTTCTCACCACAAACAGGAAATATTCTATGCTACTGTATTTGGATCCTGCAGAGATCATATAAAACAGACAGCTTAAAGTGACAAAATGATAATAACCAAATAAAGGCTTTAATTTATGTATGTAGATGTGTTATAAAAATGTCTTTCTTAAAGTCCACATTGTAGAGTTTTATGCAAACAGACTGTATTCATCAGGTAGTCGGAGGGAAAAAAACATTCTACTTTTTCTGCTGTCAAAATCCTCAAAAGCCAACATTTAACCTTTCCAAACACATAAGAAAATGGTCTGGAAAGCCAGGGACGCATAACCAAGAAGTTTCTCCAGTTTCAAAAGAAATTTGGTTCAGGGGCTGGCCCTGTGGCTAAGTGGTTAAGCTCTCACGCTCCGCTGCAGGCGGCCCACTGTTTCATTGGTTCAAATCCTGGGCCCGGACATGGCACTACTCATCAAACCACGCTGAGGCAGCGTCCCACATGCCACAACTAGAAGGACCCACAATGAAAAATATACAACTACGTATGGGGGGCTTTGGGGAGAAAAAATTTTAAAAATCTTTAAAAAAAATAAAAAAAGAAAGAAAGAAATTTGGTCCACCTAGCCAAAATACAGAAAAGGCTAAGGATCAAGAGGCATCAAGGATGAAGAGTCAAACATTGATCATCACTACCGATTACTTCTCAGGTTAATACTTTTTGAATGGTTACATTAATATGGAAGCAAGAGAGTCAAACTAGTTTTTGTAAAATAAGATAGGTTAGGAGATTATTAGTATAGGCAAATTTGACATGTTCTAAGCAAAAGTCATTGGTAGGGTTTGCATATTAATCTAAAACCAACAGTCACTGAATCTGCCCAAAAAGTGCAACAGAGATGAACTCTGAATAACTAACACTTTGTATAAAATGGGATGATTCTTGTTGGATTCAGTATTATTTTTTGTTTCACATTCATTAACAAAGCACTAAGATCTCAAATCACTAAATGACTACACTAAATGTTAGGAAACTTTTTTCTTTTAAATTGTCTAGATAACCCTTTTGAATATAACAAAAACTGGTGATTCAGTTTTGACATCTGCTGACCCCTCATGGTTATTCATTTTTCAGGTTACTTTTCAGCAGACTGTTACCCCTAAGTCCACCTACCACCAAGGCCATACCAGCTGAACCAATGAGGCTGTCTCCGCAGCTTTCCTTAAAGGGCTTAGTACCTGGGTGGTAACTATATGATCTTCACTTTCTAATTATTTGTTTATATTGTACATTTGGGTTTTATGCTCTCTTCTTTATATATCATGTTTCACAACTTAAAAGTTTTTAAAATGCTTATTTTTTTTTTTTTTTAATGTACAGCTTTCTTAAGACTACACAGCTAAGAGACATTAGTAACACAAGATACAATATTGTCTTGCCTATGACCAAAATGCCACTAGGCCAGTCTTCATAAGAGAGTTCTTAATCTTCTTCTTAACCTCAAATCAATTTGATAAACTAAATTTTGTTTTACCCACAAAATCCCAGAAGCCACACATTTCTTAAATTTAAAATATTTCCTTATCTATTTCAGGAAGTATGCATATAAGTTACACCAAAATAAGAAAAAGCATGTCTTTCGGTACAAAAATACTTTACTGTTGTATAGTGTTTGATTATCTGTTAAAATAAGGATAATGCAGGCTATGAAGAAAAAGTCAAGAAACACATAGATTTAAAAAAAAAAAATTTTAAGTAATTGGACTGAAATCCAAAAACCTTATTCTACTTAACATGGCAGTATATTTGGCCTGTGGAGTTCCCAAAATCTCAATTTTTCCATCTTTAAATTGGGTTAAACAATTCTTGTGCTTTCCAATTCCATGTTAAAAAAAAAAGTCATAGTGTGGGAATTCTATGGAACATCTCAGAAGATGTCATGTAAGTGCAAGGTATTACTAGATAATAACATTCATATATTTATATGGTTAAATAGAAACTATATGAATACGAAAATCTTTCATTTCTCTATTCCTTTTCTCCTCAATATAGCCCTAAGTCTAGATGAAAAAGGGAACCTAGTAAGAAAAAGAGTTGTCATTGTAGATCAGTGAATGATGACACACACCCACATCTAAATTTCAAAATAACCCCAGAACCTTTTTTCAAAGAGCTTTTCAAATTCAAAACCCTGTCAATAAGCAGAAGTACTTTACAAGTAACAACACACACCCATCTATTAAAAACTGAACATTCTCTAAATTCGCAAAATTTAAAATATGCCTTTTACTTTCTTTTCATGCAACACCGTACAGGCACAACATAACGCAGAAGTGTTTAACAGTGCTTATTAAGTACTTAGTTAGGTCCACAACAAAAAACCAAAACTCTGTTAGCTTTAAAACAATGTGTTAGGTAGTTGTAGCATGATCAATTTCTTAAATTTACCTTTAGTAATATTTATAAAAAGATTAGTCCATAGAAATAAAGCTCATCTTTCATTTAAAAACAAATGCTGGGCATGTTGTTTATTAAAAAAGGAATAAATCATCTTAGCTGCTCTTTCAAAAAATACTCTTTATTTTAAAGTAAAATTAAAAACAGCATTGTATCAAGAAACAGATTTCACAGATAGATACCAAATTCTAAACCTTTTTAAAGCTTTAATTATTTAAATTTTTTAAGTGTCTAAAACAGACTTTTTGTTTTAAAAGAACCCAATGAATAAGTATCCATGGTGACTTATTTTCTTCTTGATGGACAAAAATAATTAAAAATAAAGTAATCAATGGTACCTGTTAAGATTTTTTTAAAAATTTGTTTTCAATTAGGTATTTTCAGCTCATTTTACAAAACTTACCAATGTCTCAATTTTCTTTCCCAAGTTCTTTTCTAGGACCACGATGGACCTCTTATTTTTCCATTTTGTTGCTATTTTATTTCATTGATAATCTTATTAAAACAGGAAAAACTGTGCTAGAAAAAATTTCATTACACCAACTTCAAGATACTCAGACATGATTCCTTATAAATGTAAACATATTTTATACATATGCTATATGTACATGTGAACAAATTATGAAAAAAGAGAAGCACGATCCTTTGCCTTGCTGCAACTTAATCCCCTTGCACTCATTACACTAAACCTGCCTACCCTTGAGTATTCCCCCTCACCGTGAGCTTTCACACAAAGCTCAAATACTTTCATAATAATGAAGTAACGTGACGTAGTATAAAGAGCCAAGCAGCAGGTCTGTCACCAAAGGCTTGGACTTAACTTCTCTAGGCCTCAGTTTTCTCTCTTGTAAAATAAAACAGACTCTCTCTCTTCCATTTAAATATGCTGTTATGGACTTAATTTAGGACCTGCTATATTACTTATAATAGCAAAAACCTGTTAACCTAATGTTAATATTCCGAACAATGGACCACTATATGACCCTTAAAAAAAAAGTTGTAGGTCCATATGTGCTTATTTAAAAGGATGTCCCAGATAGGCTGTTAATATAAAAAAGTAAAATGCAGACACTATGACCTGATTTCTATGTATTTTAAGGCAAATATACATATATACATGCAGAAATTTTCTAGAAGGACACACAAGAAACTTCAAAATGGTTATCAGTGACGAACAGGGTGTTAACTTATTTTTTTATCTCTTAGCCTTTTATAATATTTGAAAAACACTTTAAAATAACAAATGTATTATTTTAATAAATTTGTTTTAAAGAAACTAAAAGTAAAGTTCTGCTAACCTAGGTTCTATAATTAGAAAAGATCTGGGTTCAAATACTGGCTTTGCTACTTATATCTGTGTGATGTTATTAAGTTACTTAACCTTAATTTCTCCATCTGTAAAAAGGAGTTAACAGTACTAACCTCATACAACTGTTGGGAGGATAAAAGGAAATCATGCATGTAAGACACTCAGCATAGCATATATAGGACAACAACTATTAGCAGCTATTACTATGATTACTATGAATATTATTATAAACTCCAGAAACTGAGTGTCTTTAGAATCAGATTTGACAATTTACTCAAGGATGACCAATCTCAAAGACAACCAATTTCCTTTACCCAAAATTCATTCAATCTGATCAGTACAAGAAAGAGCACATTTATTAACTTAAGATTAAAAAAAAACCTACCACAGGCAGAAGGTGGGCTGATGGACATGGTAATAAGAGCCAAGTTTGGGTTTTAATTAAGTATCACCTAACTACAATAGCCTTCCTCATTTATAGGGATACCTATTCTAGAAACCAGGATACTCATGGGCAGGGGATCCTGATCTTTACAAAATGCTGAATACAAAGGAATACATTTTTTTGAATAATTCAAATTTCCAATGTGTTTTTTCTTATTTTAATATACAACAATTTCTAATTTTCCTAAAAAATGTATGGCACTGATAGTTCATGCACACAATTTACCAGTTAATTACAAATAACATGTCAATCGAGTGGGAGATATAAATATGAAATCTCCATAAAAATAAATTCCAAAAAAATACACTGAATGCCTATTTTGAGTGGAAATCTTCCCCACAGAATTTTTTAAAATTCAGGTTGAACATTATCAAATCAAAATACTCCAAGTTGTAAATCTGGCCTTTATACAAAAGGTGCTCTCAGAAAGTGCCACTCTAACAATATTCAATTTAATTTTTCCAACAGACCAAGAACACATCCTAAACTTCTATATAACACCTGAAAGGATGTTGCATTAGCGTAGATTAAATCAATATGTAGCACAACTGGTTTGAATCCATCTTACTACAATTTTAACAGGCCTTCATGGTATTAGAGAACAGTTTCAGTATCAACGATGGATTAAAGTTTGGATTACCCCAATTAAAACTAAAAAACAAAAAGTCACACACATTTAATCCTTTTCAGTATGGAAATAAATTAGGCTCCATTTAACAATCTACTGTAAATTTGTCAGGATTTAAACCTTTAGAATAGGAACTATTCCAAATCACACAAGTAGCTGTATTCGAATACATTAAAGAGTTACTGTAGCTTTCCTGAGAGTGACCTGAAGTTCCCACCAAAAAAAACTGGCACCTCAATGAGGTTCTAAGAACTGCATGCCTACTTCATAGATAATTGCACTGTGCTGAACTGGCATTTGGAGACTGTATTGAGCTAGCTACATGAAAGCAACGGGAAAGGATGGAGAGAGAATTTAGAAAAAAAAGAATACACTTAACACGCCCATCACCTATAAGCGCTACGAGAAACACATTTTAAAATACACACATTTCTAATTTTCCAACATCCAAAATACAGTAAGCAGATAATCCATCACAAGCAGATCTTCCTACCCCTTCTCATCCCTACACGCATGCTTTGCCAGGAGCACAGCCCAAGTAAAATAACACATGCAATTTCCTTGTTTACTTAAAGAATTGCAGAAAACATGCTGACTGCTTCTGAGGCTTCTGAAACAAACGCTTTTCAACGTTTAAAAGACTTTTCATGATCATGTTTGAAATATGAGAGTAGTAATGATTTCTTTGGTTAGTAAAGATCTAGTTTTAACTTTATAAAAAGGGTTAAATTTACACTGCAGTTCATTGGCATGCCTTGTTTGCAATTAGAAGGAAGAGGGAAAAGGGGGGAGGAAAGCAGCAAAACATACAAGATGGAAAACATCACTACCTCGTTTGGTGGTTAGGAATAATTTCAAATGACCCCAAGATGTAAGGGAAGAGTTCAGGAATAGAAAGAAAGGGGGTTAGCAATCTGAACTGGCCCCTTCCAGATTCATACTGATGTCGGAGAGAAGGAATTTATTTACACTGCAGTGCCTGGCAGCAAACATGGCTGCCCCTGCCCCCTTTAAATCTGAATAGTCTTCACTCCCTCACCAAAACCATCAAATTATGGCCATGTCTCTCCCCGTCTTGCTACCATAACACTAACACATCTTCTCCTCCCTCAAAACAGTAAGCCCCACACCTCCCCATTTCACAACAATCACGACACCACAACCACTAGCTTCTCTATTCTTTAGCCTTGAAAGAAAAGGCACAGAATACACACAAATACAGGAACAAAAGGCTTTCCCTTCGTAACACTTTAACAACCCCCTTCCCCTTGTTTTCCTCCCACTCTGTGACGCTTGGTCGAGAGTTCTCATCCTTTTCAACATTCAGTTAATTTCCTTCCCTATCCTAATCCTACGTCTTCCAGTTCCCATTTCCTATCTTCCTATTGCATCCTCTCTCAATCATTTCTCATCCCTTTTCCTAATCCACCTTTTCTTCCACTTCCATTCCCTCCTTTCTCCCTTGATTCCCCATTTCTCCAACAAATTCTATCCTCTTCCCCCAGACTCTTCTAGTTCCCACACTCCACCCCCAAACCTCCCTATTTCTCAGTCCGCTCAGGTCTCTAATCTCCAAACCTAACTCTTCCTCTCTTTCCCTGCCCCTCCCCGGTTCCATCTTTATCCCCGCCCCCATCCCACCTCTACTCCCAATTCCCAGCTCAGCACCACTCCATCTCTTATCCCAATCCTACCTCCCCTGCCCCACCCCCCAATCCCCTCCACACCCCCCATCTTGCCATCTGCTTCTCCTTCTAGACTCCCTTCGAACCCTTTGAGGCCACCCATTTGTCCTCCCATCCTTGCTAGGGTCTCTCTCCCTACCCGGGTCCCATCCCTAGGTCGCCCCCTCCTCGTCGTTCCCTCCTCAGCCCTTCCTTCCAGTACACATAGACACACACACGCACGCACACATTCACTTTACCTTCAGTTTGTTCCATTCTAACCCCCCGGCCGTGTCAGTACGATCACAGGAGAGACACGGAGGCCCGGAGTGGGGCTGGGGTTCGGGCAGCCGCCGGGGCCGCGGGGGGAGGAGACGGAACCAAGCTAGGCCGCATGAAATCCCCGGGCTAGATTTCCCCCGCGCAGGACGCCTCTGCCATGGCGGCCGACACCGAAGAGGGCCACGGCCGGGCCGGGCCGGGCCGGGCGTGGAGCGGAGAGGAGGAAGGCTGCGGGAGGTGGGGTGGGCAGGGGAGGTGGAGGGAATGAGGGGTCGCCGCGGAGCCGCTGCCGCAAGAGGAGCCTGACGCTGGCGGCCGGGCCGGGGCAGCAGGGTCCTCGGGGCTCGACTCGGCCTTCGCACGCCTCTCCGCGGCGACCGTGGACAGTCCCCCTCGGCCTCCGCCTCCGTCCTGGCCGCCGCGCCTGCCGCCGCCCGCTCCCGCCGCCCGCTCCCGCCGCCGCCGCCGCGCACAAAGCCCCCCCACCCGGACTCTTGGAGCGCCGCCGCCGCCGCCGCCAAATCCTCGGCCCCTCATTGGCCGCCGGCCGCGGAGGCTACCGGGAAATGCAGTCCCGGGCTTGGGGCGCAGGGGGCGAAAGGAGGAAGAGGCTAGTCAGCGGGGCGGAGAGGAGAGGCGGGGGCGCGCGGCAGAAATGTGAGCGGCCCGGGAGAGTCTAGACGAGAAGTGAGACCGCAGGCGATAAAGGCAGAGAGACAGGAAGGAGCGATGCGAAGGAGAGTGAAAAACAAACCACGACCAATAGACAGGTTAAAGGTTGGGCCTGAGGTTAAAATTGTGCTCGTGCGTGTTCTTTGATACTTATTAAATAGCAGCACACTTTAAACACCATATGGTAGTCCTCAGAGTCACACTGCTATACAATCCCTGGATGTTAGGCATAACCTACAAACGGGTGCCCCGTGATGATCGGGAGAGAGCACAACTGACGTGCCTCCTTGGCCGTCTTCCGTCCGACAGCTGTCAGAGCAGAGCTCCCCGTCCCACATGGGCTTGCGTCTGGAAACCGTGGCAGCAATGCCAGACTTGAGCCTTGGCGGGCAGTCTCCCTTTCAGCCCTGGATGTGAGTGCCAGATGCCCCCCACCAGATCGCAAGCATTAGAAGGCGGCGGCGGCATCTCAGTCTCTGAGGAAGCGCCGACCTCCCTGGCAGCCGCCGGGCCCCGCACGCCTTCTTCCTGCTCTCACTGCGGGCCCGGAGGCTTATGGGTAACGAGGACGACGTCAGCGCCGACTGCACCCCGGACTCGAGGGACCGGGAGGGCTCGGTGCCCGTCACGTGCTGGGGCCCTCTGCCGCCCGCCGCGAGACCTTCGCTTCGAGGAACGGGAGGGCATTGGTCCTAGACAGAGCTCACGCAAGGAGAGGAGGGAGAGGGAATCAAAATTCTCTGCAACCCTCTGGCCCTCCCCATTCTAGGAAATATATGTTAAACAATAGAAGGTCCTAGGTGCTGTAGTCTTGCAGGAGTGTGCAGATTTGGTGATATTTCCAGGGGCCTCGTGATAATGACTTAGAACGTTGCAGCACAGTGACGTGAACGTACAAAGGAAATACAGGCAGGAATCAGATGAGGAAACCAATTCTCTGGTTTCTGTTCTGATATAGTAAAGCCACATCACTACCAGTCGTTATACTCTCCATTGACGTCAGAGTGCTGGATCTATTTGATACTGTCACAAGAAATTCCTGGTATCTTTATCTCTAAATACCACTTAAGAAATTAACAGATTCCTACAGATCAATTATTTTAATGATTACTAATTATATTAGTTTTTAAAAACATAACCCTGTTAATACTAAGGAATATTCAGAATTTTAGCATTCCCATCACTATTACTCATTAACTATTTCTAAACCTATGCTTTGTGTAGTACCAAAAGTTAAAGGAATCAATAAAAGTGCATTTTTGTTTGTTTTAAATGTCTTCTTATAACGCAGACTTTTAAAGGGGGCCACTTGAGCTTATTTCAGTTTGATTCTATCTCCTGGAAACAAAGGTTAAATTGGTCTTTTTTCCCCCTATGATCCTTTCTACCTCCATTCGCCTTTTCCACTTTCCGGTATCCTCCTTGCTTTGTTGATACACTGTTGATTTCACCTGACACCTGGATCTTCCTCTTAAGGAGAAGCTGGTAAATTGTCCCTGGGGATTTTATTTTACTCTGCTTCTACAGCTATGCTGACAAGAGTTTAACGTTAAAATTATGTGAAGTAGATGCATAGCCTCTTCCTGCAAAACATTAGAAAATACATTGTTAACAACATTTGAACTGGAGCATATTTAGGGAAATGGCCACTAAAAATAATAATTTACATTGTTAGCATCAAACATCTTCTGAGGTTCAGAACATGCTTTCTCTTGTCCATGGAAAATGAGCAAACAGTTCATTAAGACAGCAATCTAACACAAATCTCAGGGCCAGAGGAAAAAAATTTTTTTGTTTCTCTTCCAAAGATTATATCCTGAAACTCTTTATATGATAAATCATTTATCTGAAAGTCAAAAAATCGCCAGGCCTGATAATAGGGGAAGCCAGACATTGCTTTGAACAAGTGCATTTCAGTAAGAAAGGTTTTTAACTTCCCTTTTCGGAACAGGATTGCTGACATATGGCCATGGTAGAAAATCTAGCTCATCTTTTAAATACTAGCTTGGAAGGGTTCATCTGGTTTATGAATACTTAATGATTTTCACTGTGCCTGGTTGTAAGTGAATACAATGCATGAATAAGAATATTTCTCGGTATAAAATGTCTTCCAGGGAACTGAGAGGAATATTTTTGCCTCCTTTATGATCTTTTCCAGAAAAGTACCTGTACGTGGTAGTGCAGATTTATACAATTAACGTGGAAATCATACCTACCTAGCCTTTTAGAGCTCAAAATTTACCATTTTACCATCTGGAATTTTCAAGGAAGGAAAGGCAAAGAGACCAAAGCTTTGTAGATTTTGTTAATTCTAGTAAACAGGGAACGTGAAGTGAAATCTTTATGGGGAAAATTGGGCATCAGACATGCACAAAGGGCCCTCTAGTGGCCAAACTGAAACGTTTTGCCCATTTAACATAGTTGATTCATTGGGTTATTAGCTGAAAAATCCTTTGAGGATTAAAAGCAGTTTGCATTTTTTTTAAAAAAACCCTGAAATTTAATGCCGCCATCTTTCATTCTTACAAATGTGCAGCCCAGATGAGTAACGTCTGTGGTCAGCTCATATGTTGAGACGTATTCTCCGTGCGAAAGCAATTCCTTGCAATCTAATGTTAAAGTAGAGCCACTAAAAAGTTTATCTTCCTTCCAGAGTCAGATAAAATGGGTGGATAGAGATAAGTAGAGAGCGAGAACATTTCTAGATCTTTCACTTTCCCAAGATGGCTCAGGTGCCCATCCTAGGAACTGAAGTGCCCCAAACCCTGTCACTGCACAGCTACTATAATACACATTTTAAATGCTATTTCCGTTTTCTACACGAACTAACTACTGATCACAAACAATACCTGTTACGAAAACATTTCTAAAGCGAGTTTCTTTAGTGGAATTCAGATTTCCACGGGAAGATTTCACAGCATTCCAGTCTTGGGCCCAGGAGAAGGGAGAGGGATGTTTTCCTTATCATTCCCAACCTTTCCGCCACTCCCTCTCCCCACTGCTCTCGGCCCCCTCCCCTCGCCCCCGGCATTTGCTGAGTTGGAGAGGGTGCGGGAATACATCAAAGTGATGTAATTCCTGACTCCAAGATGGTTACCATAGCGACTATCAGGCACATTACGCTACCGGTAGAGTAAGAGCTTCTTTAATCCGGGTTTCAGTGAAGGGTTTTCGGGGTGGAAGGGGGGTTAGTCCACAACCTACAGAGTGTGGACAGGCAGAAAAACGTCAGTCTTGGGCCCCCCAGCACAGACTCTCCTTAAACCCAACAGAGAGGTCATTTCGCCGGTGGGAAGCAGACCTTGCTGCCTCCTGGGGCTGCCCCCGCGAAGGACGCCCTCCCTCCCCAGAATCTGAGCGCTCATTGGTGGATGGTGTCGTCACTCAGTGACGGTACCGGGTGAGGAAGGAGGTGGAGCCATAGAGACTTGGCCTCCGGCCTTTCTAGCTTGGGGAGCTGCGGGAGGGGGAAGTCGAGAAGGGAGCGGAGGACTGAGGCAGCCGTTCCGGGGAGCCGCCCGAAGAGGTAGAAGTGGGGGGCCGAGTCCTCCGGCTGTTACTGGGTGGACCGAGCCTGCCTGTTTTCCTCCGGAGTCCGCTCCCTCCGCATCCTGCTCCTCCCATCAGCGCCCCGCTTTCCCGACAGCTTCCAGTTCTCCACCTCGCTCTCCTCGGCCCTGGACCCTGTCCCCCTGCTCGCCCCCCAACTTTGGAGCTCAGCCTCCGTTCCCCCTCCTTCCGTGCTTTGCCTCCTTTCTCTTCCGTACCCCGCACCGTGCTTCTCGTCGTCTACCTTCCGTAAACCCGAATCCCCTAGGAGGTTCCCGTGCCTGCACCACCCCCGCACCCCAAAACAAAGACACCCCCCCAGACCTCACCACTACAAACACAGTCCACCAACACACAACGCCCACCAAAGCCACCGGCTGAGGGAGCCGAGGGCTCGCTTTGCCCCCGAGTCGTCCAGTGCCTGAAGCAAAGGTAACCCCGGGCCCCCGGGCGCCGGCGTAGGGCGTGGGCGGTGCGATGGCGCAGGCGGGGCTCACGGCCCGGCCCCGCCCTCCCGCCCGGCAAGGGGCGCCCGCAGCACAGGGCCGGAGACCCCGGGCCGGGGAGCGCGGGCGAACCGCGGGATCGGATCTGGTCTCTCGTCAGCGTGAGGCCACCCGCCCTTGGGCTGGGTTCAGATGTTCCCGAGTGTTATTTGAACTCTCGTTCGGAATGTCAGCTCTCTGGTTGAGGTTTCCGTCCAGGAGGGACCCTGTTACTGCTTTCCCAGCTGCAGGAAAGCAAGGTTGATAGTAAAGCTCCTTGCTGCCCTTGGCTGAAAAGAGCCACAGGTTGAAGAAGGGTTTGGGTAAAGTTTATTGAAAGGTATAAAGCTCAGTTTGGGCTCTTTGAAGAAGCGCTAGCGCGGGAAACCGCTTCACCTCCACTTGAACTGTTAGTAGATACGTGTACATCTTCACTGGTACATATATGAGATTAGTGAGTACTTTCAATCTTTAAAATTTGGGGCAGCTTTGCTAAGTATGGTAAAAAGGTAACTGAAAACAAATCCGGGATATTTAATTTCTACCTGTATTTTTAGGCAACCAGTAAGTGTGTCTTGCTCGGCTTCTTAAATACTTGGCAACCATTCAAGTAGATTGCTAGGTGCTATTGACCAGAAATCAAAATGTCCGTGAAGACCATGTCACCATCATGAGCATCATCATATTAAAGATCATTATTTGTTGGGATCTCAAAGTACCATTCTCAAATTCAGGGCTAAGAAAATATTATTCATGACTGCTGGAAATGAACTTGAGCGAGATTTTACACCTTGAATAGAATATGCGAGTTTTCTACCTTTGCAATAGTTAAAAACATTTAAATCCTGATATCGTTATAATTGATGTGTTCTTAAAATACTAAATTGTTTACTCCTTCTGCTTAGGTGCCTATGTTGACTAGTTGAGACAGATATAAACATGGCCTTCTACAGTTATAATACAGTCTTAGCTATTGCCCGGACAAGGTAAGCCTTGAAATCCGCTCTCACCAATATTTATCTGAACTTTATTCTTTTAGATAACAAAGATATATGTAAAAGGATAGGCCTAGTATACAGTTAAAGCTTTGCTAGTTATAACTATGTTGGTTTTTTCTAAAATTAATTTATTGTGTGCGTGTGTATGTGAGGAAGATGGTCCCTGAGCTATCGTCCATGCTAATATTCTTCTGCTTTGTATATGGGATGCTGCCACAGCTTGGCTTGAGGAGCGGTGTGTAGGTCTGTGCCTGGGATCTGAACCTGTGAACCCCAGGCCTCCAAGGCAGAGCATGTGAACTTAACTGCTACACTACCAGGCCAGCCCCATTATTTTGGTTTTTAGGAAGCTGATATATTTAAACTTACCCCAAATTTTTACATGCTTTAGTACTCAGGCTGATCTCGTTTTGTGGACAAGTGGGGCAGGTAAGGTGGAAGATGTAATGGTTTTAGAGTGACACCTCTGTAATCGATGAACGTTACATGAGGCCCTTAGATGTAAAAATGTGTAAAATGGCTGGCAAGCAAGCCAGTCCTAGGGTGTATACCTGCCCAAGTAAGATCTGTTATCACTTATTTGTTCTAAAGAATATTCACTGAGAATTTACTATGTGCTGGATACATTGTACAGTTTACCTTTTGGCCTCTCAGAAAGTGTTTTATCCTGGCATGCTTCAAAAAAAGACTGAAAGAATGGAAAAAGCCATCTGTTTGCCAAAAGAAGTCTCTTTGCCAGGAAGCTTTTTTGTCTAGATGGGTCTTATTTTTATTTTCAAACAATGTGGTGGGCTAGTTTAACGGAAGATTGTGAGCTGTTGCAAAACTAGAATGTAGAGATCCTGGCTGGGGTGCCCCATTCTAATTCTTATTGCTGACATTCTTGAGGAATCTTAGGTGAAGGGCATTTCAGCTATAAATGCCTCTCATTTGAGGGAGTCCGCTGGCACTCATAGACAAGGCAGTACTGTGTGATTGGTTAATCCCCACAGGAACCATGAAGTATTTTGTTCAAACAATATTCCTATTGTCAGTAGAGTAGCTAAAGACACGTGTTCCACCTGTTCTATGATAGGAGATAGAGACAAACTTTCAAACATAACTGCTAGTGGAAAAATGTTTGCTATTAGATTTTTGAATCAACACTAAGAGTTTCTAACTTCTAATATAGCAATTATTCTTGGGAATTAACTTATTAATATTTCTCACAGAGTCTATCATTCAGCCATAAAGCATACTGCTCTTCCACTGGGGTAAAAAGTTATATTTCATTCATTAATGAACATCGTCTCCTTTAAAATACAGGCTTAAAAACTATTGTTTTATTTTAACCAGATAGAATATCTATTTTTGACTTCCGAGTTTGTGATAGTCTGTGCTCCACTCAGAGGATGTTGCTCTTTCTTCCAGATTCCCTGGCCGTTTTGTCCATTCTACCAGCTCTGCTTATTCCCCATCATTTGCATTTCTTCACTTGCCAGATTCCCGTTTAAATAAAATGTATATGAAGAACTGCGGAAGCAAAAAATACTCCTACCCTAGTCAGTCAGCCAGTAAAGTGCTTCGCTTACGAACTACAACGATAGAAAAGCTGCATACGTCAACTTGCTGGCTACAACAGTTCCCTGGCAAACCTCAGCTAGAGCAAACCACAAAAAAGCCACGGGTGACAAGCCCTCAGCCCACAAAAGAAACTGGCATGAGGATTGAGGAGGAAAAGCGATCTTATAGACAAAAAATTATGGATGAACTTAAATATTATTACAATGGATTCTACTTGCTTTGGATTGACACCAAAGTTGCTGCCAGAATGGTTTGGAGGCTGTTGCACGGACAGGTGCTGACCAGGAGAGAGAGACGAAGGGTAGGCAAGAATCATATTTGAGACAGAAAATGTACAGCTGAAATGAACTATGTGGGAATCAAGTTTTAAGCTCAACTTAAAATTCATCTTAAAAACCTCAAAGTAGGAATAGTAACTGATGGTGAGAACCAGAGTTTCTTACTTGTCTGCAACTAACTTGCTGTACAACTTTAGGCAAGATTCTTAAACGTTGTGTATATTCGCCTATAGAAAGGTTATAGTTGTGCTTTCTAATCTCTCCAGGGATTTGAGAGGCTTCAGGTTTGATCTGTGCATCCGAAATACAAACTATTGTTCGTATATTAAGTATATGCATTCAAAAAATTTTAATAGCTATCATGTTATTAAATTATGGACCCCTAAGTTAGATGAAAGCTAAGAGATACCAATAATATGTTTTGATTGTCATAGATTTCCTTGAAGATAGCCCATAAGTATTACTTCAGATCTATGGTAAAGAGGAAAACCCAGCCTTGCCATTTTATAACCAGCTGCAAAAAATCTGTCTTGTGTTTTTAACACTTTACGAGCTAAGGCAGGCTCTTTGGTTTTTGTTTTTGGTACATCCTAAAATAATGAATATTGCATATGCGTTTAATTCTTTAGCTATTGAGAACTTGTGTTGATTTCTTCCGCCTGGTTCCATTTATGGTGTTCATAATTGTACCCTTCATGGAATTCTTATTACCAGTGTTTCTGAAACTCTTCCCAGAGATGTTGCCATCAACTTTTGAAAGTGAATCCAAAAAGGTATGTAGGATTTTTTAACTTTTAAAAAAAATTAATAGACTTTATTTTTTAGAGCAGTTTTTAGGTTTACAGAAAAATTGAGTGTAAAGTACTGAGAGCCCCCAGATACCCCCTCCCCACCATTTCCCCTATCACTAACATCTTGCATTAGTGTGGTACATTTGTTACAATTGAAGAACTAATATCTATACATTATTATTAATTAAAGCTCATACTTTACATTAGGGTTCACTCTTTGCGTTTTATAGTTTTATGGATTTAGACAAATGCGTAATGTCGTGTATCCACCAGCACAGTGTCATACAGAATAGTTTCACTGCCCTAAAAAGCCCTCGTGCTCCACCTGGTTTTTCCCTCCTCACTCCTCCCTGAACTCGTGGCAACCACTGATCTTTTTACTGTCTCTATAGTTTTGCCTTATCCAGAATGTCATATAGTTGGAATCATAGAGTGTGTAGCCTTCTCAAACTGGCTTCTTTCACTTAGAAATATACATTTAAGGTTCCTCCATGTCTTTTCATGGTTCAGTTCCTTCTGTCACTGCATAATATTCCATTGTACGGATGTATCACAGTTTGTTTTCCCATTCAAGGACATCTTGGTTGCTTCCAGTTTCTGGCAGTTATGAATAAAGCTGCTATAAATATTCATGTGCAGGTTTTTGTGTGGACATAAGCTTTCAACTCATTTGGGTAAATACGTAGGAGATCAATTGTGTCTGTTTAGTTTTGTAGGAAATCAATGAACTGTCTTCCGAAGTAGCTGTACCATTTTGCATTCCCATCAACAGTGAATGAGGATTCCTGTTCCTTTACTTCTTCGTCAGCATTTAGTGTTGTCAGGACTTTGAATATTAGCCATTCTAATAGATGTGTGGTAGTACCTCTTTGTTATTTTAATTTGCAGTTCTTTAATGACTGTTGAGCATCTTTTCATATGCTTATTTGCCATCTGTATGTCTTTGGGGAGTTGTCTGTTTAGATCTTTGGCCTACTTTTTAATGGGGTTGTTTTCTTATTGTTGAGATTTAAGAGTTCTTTCTATATTTTGGATACAAGTCATTTAACAGATGTGTGTTTTGCAAATGTTTTCTCCCAGACTGTGGCTTTTCTTTTAATGTCTTAACTGTGTCCTTTGAAGAGCAAATGGTTTTAATTTTAATGAAGTACAACTTATTGATTTTTTCTTTCTTGGATTGTGCTTTTGGTGTTGTATCGAAAAACTCATTGCCAAGTTCATCTAGATTTTCTCCTATGTTTTCTTCTAGGTGTTTTATAGTTTTCAGTTTCACATTTAAGTCTATGATCTGCTTTGAGGTAATTTCTATAAGAAGTGTAACATCAGTGTCAAGTCATTTTTTGCATGTGGATATCCAGTTTTTCCAGCACCATTTGTTGAAAAAAACTATCCCTTCCCATTGAATTTTAACTTGTTTTTAACCATTAAAAAATAAAGAAAACAAAAATCAACTGTTACTGCAGTGACTAGTTGAACAGTAGACATTATTTATTCAGGTGACTAGTTGAACAGTGGGCATTATTTATTCAGCCAAACAGACCCTTTTGTGTGTATGAATAGTCCCTGAGAAGAGGGTGTCCTCATATGATGGTCACTCTGAAGGTGACAGACTGGAAAACCAAGGCAGCTGCTTCATTCTCTCCATTCTGTGCCACTCTGCTAGACAGTGGTATGATGGCATGAACACATCGTTATGAGAGGGCAGCTTTTAAAGCAGACTGGGAAATGTTTCACAGAAGATGTAACTTTGGGGAACTGAGACTTAAAGAGTGGTAGGATTTTACCACAGTGTTTGAAAGGCCTTCTGGATAGGAAGATTAGCACTTGAAATGGCTTAACAGTGTAAAGGAGTATGACATAATCAGAGACCACTGATTGGTTCTTTGTAGTTGGAATATAAGGGGATCAATGGTAGATGATGAGACAGAAGTGCTGTGTTGGGGTCAGCCTGGAAAACATCCACCACCCTAAGGAATTTAGACTTTAGCTTGGACAGTGGTAAATAATGGAAGGTAAATTTAAGCAGGGGGTAGGTAACACAATTAGATCCGTGTTTTTGAAAAACAATTTTGCTGGGAGGAAGGATTGAAGAGGGCAGGGCCAAGGAAGGGAAATCAGCTGGAAAGCTATTGCAATAGCATGCGAGAGAGATGACGAAGCCTAAATTATGAAAGTGGCATTAGAAATAAAAACTTGAAGATAGATTTGAGATACTTTTAAGGGGTAGAATCAAACTGCAAAATTTAACTGCCTGGCAGTGGTTTAATTTACTTAACATTTAAAGTAATCAGGATCTAGAAATAAATACCATGGGTTTCTAAGGAAAGTGTTAGTGAATACAGGAAGATGGGGGAGTAGAGGAAGTGATTTATCCAAATATTCCTCTTTCCTCAACACTACTCATTCCCTGAATGTACATATATACACATTATGGCCACAGTTTTAGAAAATACTTTCTTGTTTGCTTTGTTCCATGAAAAGACAGAGAGAGAAAGCGAGCAAGCGCGCTAGCTTTCTGTTTACATCGGATCACAGTACCATGCATTTCTCTTTCATAGTACTTATCCATTATGCTTTTACATTAATTTGTGGAATTACTGGATTATTATTAGTCACTAATGTTTGTCTCTCACATTAAACTAGAAGTTCCACAAGGGCGGGAATTCATATCTACTTTTGCTCATTTCATCCCCAGCATCTGGCACATGGTAGATGTTCAGTGAATGGATGGATGGATGGATATGGATGAATGTAATGGATGACCAAATGGGTTCTAATGATAGTGTTGCCATCGTGTGATTTTTTTGGCTGAGTCTTTTAAGATATTTCTAAGAAATCAATAATTGCTATGATTGGCTGATTATTAAAATCTCTTGGGCAACTTGAAAAAAAATACATGTATATATATTTTCCTGTTTCTTTCTACCCCCCCTGAGTCCTGACTGTAGTTATTTTGAAAATGCTTCCTCATTGTATTTCTAATGATGAACAAGGATTTAGACGTAGTGGTCAACATCGTGTCTTAAGAGTATACATTTAATTCTCTTCTCTGTATTGCTTTGTTCATATCTGTTATAGCAATTAACTCATTGATTGTATTGTAATAAACTGTGTCTGTTTTGCATTA
Source organism: Equus asinus (assembly GCF_041296235.1). Classification (NCBI taxonomy): domain Eukaryota; kingdom Metazoa; phylum Chordata; class Mammalia; order Perissodactyla; family Equidae; genus Equus; species Equus asinus. Next base: position 6,446,686 of record NC_091816.1, on the reverse strand, counting down.
CTTAAACTGTAAGCTGCTTTAACATAGAGTTAATTTCCAGTTTTCTTTGTTTGTGGCCCAAGCAAAATCCAGGGCTCTTAGACCGAGAGTTGGCTCAACTAGCAGCCTAGCTGATGTGCACCAGGTTAAGAGATGAGTATCTCATTCTAAAGATTTTTTATTTTTCCTTTTTCTCCCCAAAGCCCCCCAGTACATAGTTATATATTCTTTGTTGTGGGTCCTTCTAGTTGTGGCATGTGGGACTCTGCCTCAGCATCGTCTGGTGAGCAGTGCCATGTCCGCACCCAGGATTCGAACCAACGAAACACTGGGCCGCCTGCAGTGGAGTGCGCGAACTTAACCACTCGGCCACAGGGCTAGCCCCTATCTCATTCTAAATAATGACAGAGCCTCCCATTGAGGGGACATTTTGGATCTATCAAATATTTGTAATCATTGTATTAGAAATAACAGGTAAGCTTAAGGAGGCAAGTTGCAAGTAGAGGCTACTTTTTATTTGCTCTGGTTCTAACAAAACCCCTTCAATTAGGTCTGAAAATAATACATGAAATAGGGATGAGCAATAACAAGGTGACAGTTATTCTTCTCTCACATTTATCTACCAAATTGTCATCATGAAGGATTGATTAACTTTGTCCTCTTCTATTATTAAGGAAGAAAAACAGAGGAAGAAAATGGCTGCAAAGTTGGAACTAGCAAAATTTCTTCAAGAAACAATTACAGAAATGGCAAGAAGGAACAGGGCCAAGTTAGGAGATGCCTCCACACAGTTCTCGTTCTACGTCAAACAGGTGTCAAGTCTTTTAGGTGATACCAGACAACTGCTGGGCTGGCAGTTATATGAAAAATGCATGTCATTGTGGATCTTCCAAATTGTTCACAACCTCTGAATTTGCAAATATCTAAGTTATATACATATAATTGTAGTAGTTAGCAGAAAAACCTATCAATGCAATCAATGTGTTGAAGATGTTGATAACTTCCTGGAAAGAACAGTAGAGTTAGAGTAAAAGGTTTGAACCACTCCTGATTGTTCAGTTGATTTAGCCTGACTTCAGACATTTCTTTACTTCTCTTTGTACCACAGGGCCCATTTCCAGACATAAGATAGAATCCATGAAGGCACTGACATGTCTTTCAAATAGTCTTACTGGGAAGGTTAAATTAAGTAGGAAACAGATTTTAATGCCTCTTCATCCTGCTGTTTAGGTCCAGACAGGACACAAGCCCAGCACAAAGGAGATAGTTCGCTTTTCCAAACTATTTGAGGATCAGCTAACCCTGGAGCACCTGGATCGACCTCAGCTGGTTGCCCTTTGCAAACTGCTAGAATTGCAGTCCTTTGGAACCAACAATTTACTCCGCTTTCAGCTCCTGATGAAACTGAAGTCTATAAAAGCAGATGATGAAGTAAGAGCTTCGCTATAGCTGTAGGGAATTAGCAAGTGCTGGGAGATATCTTAGGGTGGCGCTGTAATGAAATGCAGTATCTTCTGGTGGGTCTGCTCATGGACTGATTCTGGCAAAATGAGTGGTTTAAACAACCATTACCATGACAACCTGAACCTTGATCACTCGTTTTAGGAGCTATTTCTTGTACTCTGACCCATTTTCTTGAGAAGGTCATCACAAGCAGTTAGTAATTTGGATGTCTTAGCAGGGACTAATCTAAAGCACTTAGGACCTGCTGGGAAGGAACAGCAGCCCAGTAGATTCCTGAGTCTTCCACTGCCAAGGACAGTGCCCTACCCCCACACCTCTGCTCCCCTCCTGCGGAGCTGGTGCCAGAGTAAATATTCTGCTGGGTGAGTTGGCCTGGTAAGAAGGGGTGGCAAAGCATAAAGCAGAGCCTAGACATCTTATGGAAGAGGGGCACCGTTGGACTATAACTACTAATTAGACTCCTTAAAAAGTGGAAAGAATGTTTCTTGAATCTGAATCAGCTGCTCTAAAGCATTCTGCCTGAGGGAGCAGGATTCCCAGAACTGAGAAAGCATGATCCCATTGGCCCCCTTTAGATTTCAGTTGTTGCTTTCAGAACTTTGGAATAAACAATACTGGTCCCAGAAGTACCATTGTGTTGGGTCACACCAAGCAGAAACTCTGTTAAGTTATTTATTGAGGGATTTTTGTGGACCAGGGAGTTAGGGCTATCCCTGGGGTAGTAGCAGGGGGAGAGTGGGGGAAGAACACTATTGGGACATGCTACAAATGGTACGTTGAAAGCTTTTCAAGTGAAATATTTTTTGAAGGACTCCTAAAGCTACCACAAAAGGGAAGAGGAGTAGAGATGTCACACCAGGAGAAATGCAAATCAAGAGGGGAAATAAGTACTTTGGTAACAGAATGTTGGGGAGGAGTTATCTAAATATCTCTGATATTAATACCTGTTGGCAGGATTCCCTTCATCTCAACTGCTACAGCTTCCCAAGTCACCTTGTTCTTTTAGGCTCCTGACCTTTGCAGCAGCCGGTGCAGGGGACAAAGTGTGAAGGCATCAGGTTCTGTGTTTCCTCTGATTTGTTGGAATGTACAGATTAGGTAAAATTGGAACCAAAAGATCCAATACCATTCCTTTCATTTCTTCCAGGTAATTGCCAAAGAAGGAGTGAGTGCTTTGAGTGTGTCAGAACTACAAGCTGCCTGTAGGGCCCGAGGGATGAGGTCACTGGGTCTCACTGAGGAACAGCTGAGACAACAGCTCACAGAGGCAAGTAGCAGCTGTCCTGGGCTGTTTTCACTAGAACTCTCTCCCCAGAATTTGCAGACCTCATTTTGTGATTTCTACTTTGCAAGTGAACCATCTTACTGAAGTTGCCTTGTTTAATTGAGCAGTGGGATGCTGAAGAAACTAGATTTATTTCTGACTGAGACAAGGTACTGTATTAGTTTTCTATTGTTGCGTAACAAGCTACCACAAACTTAGTGGCTTAAAACAACCCCATTTATTAGCTCATGGTTCTGTAAGTCAGAAGTGCAGGCTGTGTTCCTTTCTGAAAGCTGTGGGGAAGACTCCATTTCCAAGCTCTTTCAGTTGGTTGGCTGAATTTAGTTCCTTGCAGCTGTAGGACTGAGGTCCTTGTTTCCTCACTGGCTGTCAGCCCCAGGCTACTCTCAGCCCTGGAGGCCACCTGCATCTGCAAACCCCACGTGCTTCAAATATCTCAGACTTCCCCTGTTTTTGACCTCCAGCTCCAGATGTAAAGGTCTCATGTGATCAGGCAAGACTCACCGGGATAATCTTCCTATCTTAAGGTCAGCCTGACTTGGAACCTTCGTTATATCTGCAAAATCCCTTCATAGCGGTGCCTAGATTAGTGTTTGAATAACTGGGAGAAGGTATGAGTACACGAGGGACCGGGAATCTTGGGGCCACCTCAGGACTTTGCCTACTCCAGGTATTGCAAGGGCCTGGGCAGAGTCTAATACGAGGCCTGACATCTGTGTGAATCCATCTGGAGGTCAAAACCTTGCCTGTGGCTCACCTGGGACTGCTTTCCCAATTAGTGCCCCAAACCAATGTTAAGTATTAGCTTTGGGAACAGACATTTAATATTTTCCCTTAGATAACATATTTTAATTACGAGTGTCAATGCTTTAAAACAAAGGAGTAACTCCTATTAAAATTCTCATTCCTGTAACTGTAAAAAGTGCCATAAAGGGTACACAGATCACTTTGGGATAGGAGGCATTGTTGTGACTTTGAAACCATGTCAGGTAGCTATTTCCTCTTACATATTGGACCTGTTTTGGTTGGAAGATGAACATATTGTAGAGAGAGGTACTTAAAATCATTTATTTTTTGAACATTTACAGTATTAAGTGGATTCATACTGTCAAATTGCTTTCTTGAAAGGGTGTGTCATTTTACAGTCTCCCTACAAGGGGGTGAGGATGCTAATCCAACCATATGATATTCAGCACTATATATTATTATTTTAAAAAAACCTGTGTTTGGATACAGGCAGATATTTCATAGACAGGAAAATCTAAAAACGGTAAACATATGAAACGTCTTAACTTCGTAATAAGATAAATTAAAACTTTGAGATACCGCATTCACCTATTATGTTGGCAAAGATCAGAGTTGGATAACACACCCTGTTGGTGAGTGTATTGGGAGAGGAGCCCTCACGCATTGCTGGTAGAAACCTCCATGGAGAGTAGTTTGGCAATATCTTGCAAAATTTAAAAATGCATGTACTCTTTGACCTAGCAACTTCACTTCTAGGAATTTATCCCATGTTCTTGCACATGTGCAAAATGATACAGATTATCCTTTGCAGCACCATTTATAATGGCAAAAGATTGGAAACAGCCTAATGTTCATTTATAGGAGAATAATCAAATAAATTATGGCATTTCCATGCAATGGAATCCTTTACAGATGTTCAAAGAGGAGGCAGGCAGCTCTACATCTACTGAAATGAATCAATCTCAAGATATTTCAGTGAAAATAAGCAAAGGACAAAACAGTGTGTATATGTCACCCTTTGTGTAAAGATAAATAACATATATTTGTATATGCAAAGATATCTCTGGAAGATTATATAAGGAAGTGGTACCAGTGGTTGCTTCTAGGGAGGGAAACAGGGTAGCTAGACATTTTTATTGATTACATTTTACCTTTTGAATTTTGTCTCTTGTGCATGTATCATTGATCTAAAAATATTTTTTTAAAAAGCTTGGCCAATTTGGTACTTGAAAACTTACATCTCATTCCCATTTTCGTGTTTATTTCTTTGGTTGTGAATGAGGCTGATTTATACTTTCACATTATCTACTTTTTTTCTAAGATACTTAGTGACTGTGATCCACAATTGGTTTGAGAGTTTAGTGGACCTCTCCCCCTCTCTGACTCTCAGAGTGATCCTCCTGGAGTGAGGGAGCTTGCAAGGTTCAACCACTGGCGCAGAAGCCAGGTGGCTGGTGGTCCTCTCTTTGTTCTGCCGTTAGTTATCAGCATGTACCTGGGAAGCAGGAGCTATCATGGGTCACTTCGAGTTCTGACATTCTGTGATTCGATCATGTTTTATTCCTCTCCCTTTCTCCAGTGGCAGGACCTCCACCTGAAGGAGAATGTCCCTCCTTCTCTTTTGCTCCTGTCACGAACCTTCTACCTGATAGATGTGAAGCCGAAGCCAATTGAGATACCACTAAGTGGGGAGGTGAGTAACTGGGTTCGTGGAGAATCTGGATTTCTGACAAAACTGGGCTCTCCCCAGAATGTCTTATTTCCTCTTACAGTCAGAGTAGGTGTTTCTTTTGGAATTTGGCCCAATTGGCTTTAAAATCTTTTTTAAAGTCCTAAAAAAAAAAAAAAATCTGTCACTTAAACTGCCTCTAGCTATAGGGTTATTCATGCCTTTAATCCCAGCTCAATTTAGTTTTAGTAATAGAAGTCCAGTTTATTCTTTCTCCTTAACTGTCTAGTCTTCATTAGCAGACTTTTTTTTCACCTCTTTCTCCTTCGAGACTGTTCTTTCACATCTGTTTCATTTATCTAGATTCCTATTAGCTTTTAAGCAGCGAATGTCTAATCTAGAATGCCTAATCTTTTTGTCATCCTTCGACTCATTTCCTTAATCATTTTTTGTTGCCTTTGACTCAGCACCTTTTTTCCTCCTGGTATTTTACTGAAGAACCCAGGATTGGCCCAAGCGCTAGAGCATTGCTCCGGCTCCATCAGAAAGGGCCTCTCAGTTCGCTGCTTTGTGACCTCATGTCTAACTCAGAACCTGCATGGGTGAGAAAGGAAAGAGCGTTGGAGAAGATGCTGCACATGTGGTTTAGTAGATTAGACTAAATGCTCTGGAGTGAGGACCAGTCATTTTTAATCTCAGTTATGCTAGTGACTCCTTGTACAAGCCAAAGAAAATTGTATCAAGTCCCGCACGAAAAATGTACTTCAGGAAATACCATCTTGCTTTCTCTTTCCATATTTCCAGAGACTAATCTGGATTTGGGCTTTGTCCAGGAAGGAATCTGAGGAGACTAGGAGCAGTTTTGCAGAACAGACCCTGTCTTAAAAGGCAGGCTGCTGGGTTCTTACTCTATCTTTGGTCTTTAAGACAGACCAAAGTTATTTGTCATTCTTAGAAGCAAGGAAATCTTGGAATAGCACAATGTTTCAGAGCTAAATTCGGGTTCTCAGGATTATTCTATATCCAGATGTTACTTTCTGGAATGTTTGAGAAAGACCTAGGAATCACGGACAAAGTGACGAGCTCCTAAGCATTTTATTGGTTGTTTTTTTAATCCACGTTAACTTCCATTCTCCATATATACAAAATAAAAACAAGTAGCATGCTAGGTTCTGTAAAAAAATTTAGACATCAAATTAAATATACTATAATTTTGGATTTTTGTAGCCCTTTTCCCTCCAAAGTACACGAAGAAATTACTTATTTTCAAAGAGCAGTGATATATTTGTTTTTTGAATCTAATTAATATCTTTTTTTTTTCTTTTTGGTGAGGAAGAGTTGCCCTGAGCTACCATCTATTGCCAGTCTTCCTCCTTTTTTTTTCTCGAGGAAGATTGTCACTGAGCTAACATCTGTGCCAGTCTTCCTCTATTTTGTACGTGGGATGCCTCTACAGCATAGCTGATGAGTGGAGTACGTCCCTGCCCAGGATCCGAACCCAGGAACCTGGGCCGCCAAAGTGGAGTGTACAACTTTAACCACTCGGCCGCAGGACCGGCCCCTAATTAATAGAATTCTTCCAGACAGGTTAGCTAGCTATTCTAAAATACCACTCCCTCCCTCCATTTTCCTCGTGTTGCAGGAGCTTTTATTAAGCAGCACCTACCGTTTTAAAAAAGTCAGGCAAATATACTTATCATCAGACACCAAAAGTGATAAAGATGTCAGTTTTGACTAAATTATATCAATGCTATTAGAAACTGATGAGTAATTGAAACCTGGCAACTTTTTTTTTTTTTTTTGAGACAGAGCAGGATCAGCATTGGCAAATCAGTACTTTGTTAATGACAGGATTTTGAATACGAGAATCTAATTAGAGTGCAGTTTTTGTATAAAAGGTGCTCAGAACTCAAAGGTAAATGATACGAAGTTGCTATTTCAGGGACATACCTCATCTACTACTCACGAAGGGTGTAGCCAGAGGAAGTTAGGGACTTAGTGGAAAGTAAGTTGTGCTAAAAAGCATTGACTACTGTGGAAGTGCTTGAGTTTCAGGAAGAGCAGAAAGCTCATTTATACAAGACCTCTCTCTCCCTAGGCTCCAAAGATGAGTGTTCCTGTGGAATCACCTGCTTCGCCTGAATCTAAAGAGAATGTGGTAGACTTAGCCCCTCAACTGAAGGGAACTAAGGTCAGACAATCACTTTCATTTGGTTAATTAGGTTAAAAAATGAAAATAACAATGAGTTAATTTTTCTATTTTTAACTCCCTTAATGAAACTGAATTTCAATATAATGCTGTTCTTTCGTAAGGAATCTTTATTGTACTATTTGATCTGCTTCTAAGAAACTTCGGTATTTGTCTATGTGTAATTAGCTTCCAGATTTTCCCTCTTGAATCCTGTGCCAGAACATGAAGTAGTTGTTATGAGTTCCTGGTAGTCATGCTAGTGTGACTATAGATCTAATACACATTTTATTTTAAATCAGTAACACAACTCTCAGTTCTGATGTTTAAGGATGAAGAAGTTATAAAACTACCACCAGTTACATCATCACCCATCACACCATCAACACCTGTTTCGTTACCTAAAGGATCCATCACTTCTGCTAAAGAAGCTGTAAGTATCTAAAAAGAGAAAACCCTTTCCCTCTAGTTATCTTTAAGGGCAGTAAGAATCTAGAGTTGTAACTATTGCAAAACACTGCACAGTTCTTCCTGTCATCCAAACAGGAAGTTGTAGGCTGAACCTTAGTCATCTTATAACCACTACATTTTTTAAACTCAATTATCCAAAAGCGAAAAAAAAATTATCAACCAATGCAACCGTGGATCAGACCTAAACATGTTAAGTCTAGAAGCTAATTACAATATAGGCAGATTCTTATTTTCTTTTGCACCAGATGGAAATAGTTCCCATATGTTGTGTATTTCACACAGGCTTCTGATGTCAGGAAATACTAGCAGGAAAGCAATTTAAATCTTAAGAAAAATGCATGTAAATAAGAAATTACTTATCTATCCACTTTTTCCATTTGGGTGAAGGAATTTGGGGCAAGAACAGAGAGCACAACACAAGTAAACAGTAGGGGTCATGGGAGAGCTGAACTATGGGTTGGCTCTGCTGGCTCCCAAGGACCAAAGAAGAAACCTGTGAACATGCAGATGGGGTAACCAGCCGGGGGCCTTATTTGTGTGTCTTCTTTATTTTTATTACCAACATAAATTATAAACTGAGACTTGACTTTGTAGAATGTCATTATTTTGATTAAGAAAACAAAAGAGGGTCTCCTGAAGAACTTACACATCTAATTGTGACCAGTGCCTAAAGTCTTTATATTTTCTACCTAGACACTCCAGGCCAAATCACAAAAGACAACCCAGAACAGCCAGGCTAGTTCAAAAGGAGCATAAGGACTACTGGAGGATGAAGCTCACTCTCTCCGGCTTCCTGCCCTCAGCAGTGGCATCCGTGAAAGACCTCCCAGCTAAGACTGTCTGTGTCTGGTTTGAGATAGAGGATCAGCCATTTAGTCCTTGAGGAGTCTTTTGAGGCCTCGCAGCCATTCCAGATGATGTCAGCAGTGAGACCAAGTTCAGACCACTTAGGAAAATATAATTGCAAAGTCCATTTCCTCTGTACCATTATGTCATCCCGCCAAAGTTTGTGTAAAGCCCACCCCCCATGCTGTTTTTAAACAGCTCCATATTTGTGTGCATGTCCTTTAAAAGAGGAAATTTTTTGCATAATGGAACCAGCTTGGCACCTTAGCTACCTATGCCTCCTGTAGCTTGGTAACCCAAGTAAGAACTTGGAAACTCCAAAAACCATTGTAACAGCACCTAACCAACTTTTTCAGAGTGATCCATCAGTAAGAATAGCACCCTGGAAACAGAGTACCTTATGAGATGGAATGGATATAATCCCCGGCAAGGTCTTTCTGGTAAAAAGAAGAAAAAGCTTCTTGGAGGAGAAAACGGGGAGTTAACCAGACTGGCAATCGAAAAGGTTTGGCTGCTGCTTGGCTGTTGTGAGACATCCCCCTCTTGGGCCTGCAGAGGCTGCAGGAATCTGGGAGGCTGCCACTATTCTAGCACACATGGCTTTCATTAGCCACCATTTTGCTAGGAAACATAATTAAGGGTTTAAGACTTAACCATTTGTTTGTGCTGGGTGTGTTTTTTTCTGGTCTGTTTGTCTTTCACAAACAAGACTATTTGTTAGTCACAGGGGTTGTTAAAGTCTGGTATAATCCCTATGCTATCCAGTAACAAGTATTATGTTCAGATATTTATGCTCAGTGTTTTCAGTATTGTCAATACTGAAAAAACATAATAAATCGATTGCCATGCACCTGACCAACAGCTTTTTTTCCTTGGGGAGCGCTTAGAAGGGAAAAGGTATTTCAGCCTGCGGGTGACAAAATTAGATTTCTTTACTTGCTGGGAAATTGAAAGCAGTTAGATGGGAGTCAATTAAACCAAGTGAAACTCAAATCTCCCTGTCTGGGGTCACCTAAATGAGGAATGCCATCAGCACTTCACAGCAAGGATGTGCACTTTAAAACGCTTCCTAACTCTCCTCTCCACCAGAGGACAAGCCTCACCATGTCTTGTTAAAGAATTCCAGTTCCTCGAGAATGATGAATCCCTACTATGCAGCATTCCATGGATCTCGCCATTGGCCTAGCAAGGTGATTCACAATAAATTTTCCCATTTTTAAAATGATGGGTGTTTATTTTAATGAGTTCACATTTCAGATGTTGAATGTGGGAAAGAGATTAGTTAGTTAGCTTGCTCAATCCTGTTTGAGCTCAATGATTCATATGAGCTGTTGGGCTGCTCTACAGTTCTTTCTGGCACCGCCCTTGAGCAGAGTGAGAATGGTCAGGTCAAGGAGCCTTGGTCGCTTTTGGCCCCAGCTGGCCTTCACCCCTTTTTGCTTCATTAATAGGTATCTAATACACTTGACACACCTCTCTTCCCATTCTTATGATACTAACTCAGAGAAGCCAAGGTTGTTTCTTTGTTCTTATCACTTAGAGCCTTGGCTGTTGGGTTTCATGGTTGTCAGATGTAGCCCTGTGCTGAAACAGAGCTAGTGGTCTTCTGGTAAATTATTAACAATCAACTCGGTGGGAGTGGGGTGGCCGATTTGTAGCATTTACAGATTCTAGTGATGTAAATACTCCCACATGGCTGATTTCAAGCTACCAACAGGAGATCACTTAACAACACAGAGTTGGGAAGAGATGTACACAATCAGCTCAAGAGCCAGCTCCAGCAGGCCACTGACCCGAGCCTTCCTGGAGTAACAAGAGAATTTGTGTTTATTAAATGTATCACTTCTATGCGCCAATACGAACATCTGGGAGGCAGTGCAGTATAAACGATCCTGAATATCGTTAGGTGCCAACCTAGAGAGAACTTGTTCCAGACTGAGTCTTCCTGAACATCTGGGTTCTTGCTGACCTTCCCTCTCCCTGGCTCTTATCAGCTGAGGGAGTGGGTCTATGCCAGGTTGCTACAAAGCTTTCTCCTTTCCCTGCTCTCTGCTCTTCCTACAGATGCATCAACCTTAGCTGTGCCAGTTGCTAATAATCTCATTGAATATAATTTTAGGCATTTTCTAAAACCCAACCTCAGTGGGGATGTCAGACTCGGCCTGTATCTTAGACATTGAGGATCCTGCTACAGCACAGAGGTGTTGGTGGCTCTTGACATCTGTGGACCTGCACTTGTGCCATGTCTGATTCTGTACTTCAGTCATTACAAGTCATATTGGTGGTATTGAATAAATGCTCTGTGATGCTAAAACCGAGGCTAAAGATTTGAGTCACCACCAGTACACACCTGTAGGTAAGGTCAGACTAATGGGGCTGTTAAGGTAGATTGGCACATTACCAAGTGTTGACTGAGACTTTGACCTGCTGGCTCCTCCCAGTGGTGGTTGATAAACACAGCGACTTCACTGTCATTGAGATGGATTTCTTGCTTCATCTGAGGTTCAATCTTACTTACCTGAGATCAATATATTACATTAGCTGTGCCAAGGGAGTGATGGTCCCCAGCCTATGCCAATTAGAAAAGGCAGAAAGACAGTATTGATTAATGCTATGGTGATCCCAGGCCCCAATCTTTTAACCCTCAGGAAACCAGACAGATCCAGTGCCTTGACAGCATGACGTCTTCATTAGATAAACTGGATTCTTTTCCTCAGGAGACCCAGTCTGGTCATTGAAGTAAAATGCCCATTTCATTTTCTCTCAGGTCAATTTCACTATCTTTTATTTGACAGCCAGCTCAGTCTCTGGGGAAATTCGTGGATGATTTGAGTACTAACAGCAAGGACATCACTGTTATAATAATAGTGCCTTCTATTTCTCCAGCACCTCTTCTGAAGGCCTATAAAGCCCGTTACAGATCCTCTCTCCATTCAGACAACACTGCTTCAAGGGCAGGCCAAGGCAAAAATTATCATCACGATTTTATAAGGAAAGACACCACTATAAGGTCTCAGAGCAAATGGTTTTAAGAGCTAAAATTCATTACCTGGCTCTGTTGACCAAATCATGCCTTCTTTAAACATAAACACAAACTGTAATATGTTGACAGTTGCATATTTACAGAGAGACACAAGGATAAGTGAGAACTTTACAATAGTGGCCAACACTGCAGCGGCCAAAAATAGCTAGCTCAGAAAGGAAACTTAAAGCAGCAATCCCATCTTCCCTACAGAAATGAAAGCACATTGAACTTTCTTTTGTATTCGAAAATAACCCAGCAGAAAGTAAGCTTTCGGTACGGAGGACAAGTCCTGGTCGCCTGAGCACTTAAGGTTCTGAGGAGCCAGGACCCGCCTGGTGAGCACAGTGATAACCAGCAGATGGCAGAGGAAGTAACTTTCCAAGCAGCAGAAAAACAAACATTCAGAGAATTTTTTTCCCTTTCCTGAGGGACAGGGTGGAAGAACTCTAGGAGGCCAAGATCTGTGATGGTCCCAACACACGCAGTCTGGTCACACGGATAAAGAAAGAATGGCGTGGGGAGGATCAGAGTAGGTTGGGAAACATGAAGGGACCTGAATGTGAACGGAGTCTGAGGTGACAAGTTTCCCTCATGTGGAAGCACGGGCAAAACCACCCACACAGAGGGGGTAGGCACATATCTGGGTTTGAGTTTGTAGAAAACTCCTTAGCTTTCCTCTTAATCACTAACTCTACCCCTTGGCTATTCCGAGGTAGGCCTCCAGCTCCCCCTGTGACCCCCGACCCCGCCAGTTTCCCCTGAGGAAGCAATCTGTGGTTGAGAGTGACTGGGCCTTGGCTCTAGGCCCAGAGCCTCTGCTGCACGAACAGGTGGTCCCTGCCCATTACACAGACGTCTTCTTTTCCTGCCTTTCCAAAAGCATCGGAGAGGTGGGAGGTTTGTCCCAGAGGTCTTAGTGCAGGACCCAAGAGGAAGAGGTCAGGAGGAAACCGCAGGGCGCGTGCAGTCCCCTCTGGACAGACAGCCCCAGGGCCCATTAGTCTCGCTCCTTTTCAGTTGACATTCTCTCCCTTGTCACACAGCCCATATAAAAATGAAGCAGCAGCAATTTTTATTGAGGGACCTAAACTGAAAATAGGTTTAGAACATAATTTAAAAAAATAAAACAGCAAAAGTAGCAAAAAATATATGACCTTTTTAAAAACATTTTCCTTTTTTTTCTTTTTTCTTTGTTTTTAATATATAGCAACTGATGCCTCCCAGCCACCAGGAGCATCTTACCCAACGGGTAAATCTCTGGTAACGACCCTTTTAAAAAGACATGTAAATATATACTCAGATTTATACACTTTGTGTTTTCTTCATAGCTATGTACAAAGCCCCCGGTTCGGGGCTGGGCCCCAGGGCCGCGACACTGCTCCCAGCCGTTGCCTCCCCATCCTCTGGTACCAGGTATTTGGTCAGCAAAGCAAATTAGTATCGGAATTAATAAGCCACTGGCACCATCGATCTGGAGCAGAGGTGGCCTTCAAGGAGGCCCAAAGCACTGGCCTCCCCTCACTACTGCTGTAGCCCTAAGGGCGAGGCACCCGCCACCAGAACACAGGGGCTTATGGGTTATGGCGAAGCAGACAAAACCAACACAGAAAAGCTCTGTCGGCTCTCACTTGCATGCCTGCTCACCTCCCACTCCCCAAGCCTCCAGGCAGTGCCAAGTGGCAGGGAGGGGTCTTGGTCCAACATCTGGGAGGGAACAAAGTGGCCATCAGCAAGTCCTGCCTCTCTGCTCCCCTCTCTCACAAGCAGGCTGACAGGAGGAAGAGGAAGAGAGGTGAGCTTAGTGGGGTGAAGGCAGGCCGCATGGGAAGGCCTCACGTGGGCAGCTGGCTCCTGCCAGCAGGAAAGGGGCAAAGGGGAAGGCAGTGAGTCCAGCACAGAGTGGTGGGTGAAGGTTACAGCTGATGATGGAGTTTGGGGAGGGGGAGTGCTGGGGTGCTAGTCAGCGTCGTTTGAGTCCGCCATTGGCAAGCTGGGCTGGGTGTCGGGGCAGACAGGGCTCCTCAGGCAACGGCTCATGAGAGAAAACGGAATCCTCCCCTGAGGAACAGGTAGAGCTTCGGGTGTCAGGAAAGCTGGGAGAGTATTGGTCCAGGGGCATTGACAGGTCCAGATACTCCTGTGATAGGAGGACAAAAGAACAGTGATCCAGAACTCTTCTCCCTGGGGCAGTATTAACTCACAGAGATGGACCCCACTGATGATTGCTGAAGGTCTAGGATTGGACAGCCTCACCTGGTTGGAGGTCAAGGCCACAATGCGGTCCAGGTCTTCCACCAGCTGCTTGAAGGTAGGTCTCTGAGAGGGTACTGCATGCCAACAATCCCGCATCATCATGTACCTGGGTGGGGTTGTCAGGTTGGGGAGGAGGAACATAAGCAGATAGATTCAAAAGCTCATGGTGGAGGGACTATGGGAGGAATGAGCAGGAAGGGCTGCTTTATCTAGCCAAACACCCCTTTCTTCCTCTACCTGTCAAACCCGTCCCTCCCCCAGGGCCAGGCTCAGGACCTCGGGTATCTTCTCATGCTTACAGCTCGTTGGTGCAGTTACTGGGCTTGTCCATTCGATGACCTTCCTTCAGCAGCTTGAAAAGCTCCTCCACAGGCACGCCAGGATATGGGGAGCCACCCAGAGTGAAGATTTCCCACAGGAGCACCCCAAAAGACCATCTGTGAATGAGCATAGAGCCCCTGAGTCTTATGGGCACAGAGGTAGGCCAGTCTAGAGACCTTTCCATCCCTCTTTCACCAGCATGTCAGATACTCATCCTGGACCCACCCTCCCCCACCACAAATCCTTAATTCCAAGGGGGATACAAGGGGACAGAGCTCAAGAACAGATCAGCCTTTCAACCTCTGGGAACAAAGTGAACAGATACATACAATGTTTTGTATTTTCGCTCCAAGATGGAAAGAGACCCTCATCAACCCGGAGGAGAATACAGGACTCTATTGTACTGGAAATTCTCCATCCCAAGTAACTGCATATTGCAAACTCACACATCACTCTGGTGGGTGTAGATCCGGTCAAACAATGCCTCGGGTGCCATCCACTTCACAGGCAGTCGGCCCTGCAAGCAACACATGGGAGACTGGGGGTGGCCCAGGGCAGGGCAAGAGGAGACAAGTAGGGGTCATGCAGGACTGGACTTGGTGGGGCACATTTTCAGCTCATCCCACCGCACCGTTTCTCAGGCAAAGCATGCTACACTGGGTTACAGCAGAGACAGCAAAGTGGGAGAAAGCCTAGAGGAGCAGAGTCCTGGGCAGAGGACATGCACCTAGTGGCATCGTCTGCACTTACATTGGTTGTCTTTTTATAGTAGTCGATGTGGTGAATGTCCCGAGCTAGGCCAAAATCTGCGATCTTCATCACATTGTCCTCTGTCACCAGGACATTCCTCGCGGCCAGGTCTCGGTGTATGCACTGTGGGGAGAGGGGAGGGGATGCCGGGGGAGGGAGAGATGGGAGAGAGGAGGGTGGGATGCAGGGGAGGGGTCAACAGCTGTAAAACGTGCATCAGCATATGTGATTCACCCTGTGCTCCAGCATTCACGTTGGAGCTGGCAGCAGGCCCACTCCCCCTCGCAGGCCTTCTGCCACACCATCCTACCTCCTGAACATTCTAGTTCCCTGCTAG
This sequence comes from Equus asinus, assembly GCF_041296235.1. Classification (NCBI taxonomy): domain Eukaryota; kingdom Metazoa; phylum Chordata; class Mammalia; order Perissodactyla; family Equidae; genus Equus; species Equus asinus. Next base: position 6,431,351 of record NC_091816.1, on the reverse strand, counting down.
GATGTTCCCTCTCCTCCACTTCAAACCCAGCCATCCAAACACCTGTAGCTCCAAACCTCTCAGTTACTTCAGCGAACCCTCCATATCTGCCTCCTTTCCTGGTCCTCCCAACTGTGAGCTTTGGATCCACACCCAGAAAAGCTGACCCTTCTGCTGCTGTGCAGTCTGTGTGGCGTGTGCTTTGGAGCCAGGGCTCCCTCGGCACAGCACGTCCACACTGGGCTGAGGCTCACACAAAGCCAATATGTCCTGGGCACTCACAACTGTACTTCTACTCTCACAACTTCATCTCACTCCCATACCCACTCATTTTACATGTGAAGAAATACAAGATGTTAAGTAGCCGCCTGAGTCTATGCAGAAAGTGTCAGCACACAGATTTGGACCTAATCCAGTCTGACTCCACGGCCAATAGGTCACACTGGCTCTCCTGACTCTGATGTCCCCTGAGAGCATCTGACAGCACATGTTGTCAGTGCTCAGTATGTCAACGACTCCACCAAAGGATTAAAAGCCAGAAACTGGAGAGCGAGGAGGGCTCTGCTGCCACCCCGACTTCACCCAGGGGAATGTCAGGTGCCACACCTTCTTAGAGGCAAGATATTCCATGCCTCGGGCCACCTGATAGGCACAGGATACCAGGTCCTTGGAGGAGAGCTGCTCTTCGGGGTTGTGGCTGGGGTTGTAACAGTATTCCAGCCCAGGAGGCCTCCGGGCCTGCAGGTACTCCCGTAGGTTGCCCTTGGAGGCATACTCCACGATGACATACAAAGGACCTGGGAGGTGAAGATGAAGAGGCCATCAGATCAGGCAGGCAGGCATGCAGATTTAGCTTCATCCCAAGGAAACCCCACCCCCAAAGGCATGCCACGCATTTGTTCCCCAACCCCAGCTTACCCTTTAGAGAACCAGGGAAACTCACTCCACTACTCAAAGAAAGTCAGGGAAATAATTCTGAGCAAAGTTGGGGGTAACAGCCCTAATCTAAACCACAATTACTCACCTGTTCCTATCCACACTGTGTATGTGAATCTAGGTACCTGTGTTTCAGATGAACACCAATGGGCATCAACCCAGACCCTGAGAAATACATTCCAACTATTGCTAAACCTGCCTCTCTTCTTACCCCACTTCCCTAAGCGTGGCTGAGAGATGACTGGTCACTGACAGCCCTACTCATTACTGTCTTCCTATGTTATTTGAGCAGGAGGCCCAAGTTCCTGTCTGAGACCCTAACCCAGATGGGGTGGGCAAGCCCGTCTGGCTTAGTGCCTACCATCCTGCGTGCAGGCCCCCAGCAGGTTGATGATGTTCTTGTGCTTCCCGATCATCTTCATCATCTCCATTTCTGAGATCAGGTCTGACAGGTCTTTCTCGGTTGCATCCGCTTTACACACAAACCAGAGAAGGAGATGCGACTCATTTACTTTGGAAGGGAGGGGCCAGGAGAAAGGCTAAGGGAGAAGGGATGAGGTCCATGCCCGAGGAGTCCCTTTTCTCCCAGATGTGCTTCTTTCCTCCATTTTCACTTCCAAGTTTATTTTCCCTTTCCTGTCATGAGAGCCGTTTTTGTGATACAGTAGTCCCCCTTATCTGTGGGGGACACATCCAAGACTCCCAGAGGGTGCCTGAAACCATGGACAGTACTGAACTCTATATATAGTACGTTTTTTCCTGTACATACATATTTGAGGTGTGACAGCAAAACTAGCATGAATTTTTTAGTTCTTTATAATTTCGCAGCTAGAAGATTCATTCTTACTGTAGATCTTTGCAACCTTAGCATATGATTTTTTTCCTTTCCTTATTAAATTGAGAACTTTCACTTTTTCACTTAAAGGAAGTACTATATGGTCTCTTTGGCATATCCGAATTGCCAGCATCACTACTCTTGTGCTTTGGGGCCATATTAAGTAAAATAAGGGTTATTTGAACACAAGCACTGTGCTACCGCTACAGTTGATCTGATAACCAAGATGGCTACTAAGTGACTAACAGGGCCGGTGGTGTATACAGCATGGATAAGTAATTCAAGTCCCAGGAGGGATGGAGTGGAACAGTGCGGGATTTCATCATGCTACTCAGAACAGCACACAATTGAAAACTTGACCACCGGTAACTGAAACCACGGAAAGTGAAACTGTGGATAAGGTAGGAGCACTGTACGTGGTAACGAGTGGGGCAGAGGACCTGGTAAGGCAAATCAGCTAGCAGTGGGATCTAGAACAAACACCTCACCCCAATCCAGGCTGACACCAGGGAACAAAGTGAGATTATGGCAGTGTCCGGGTGCACAGTGGCCCCTCTACTCCCAGGCAACCCCAAGCAGGCCATGTAGCAGGTATGGGCAATGAAAGAGCACCAGAGAGGGTGTTATACTTGGCATGAGGCCCACAGTTTGGTTGGAAAGGGAAGGGACCGTTTTTGCAAGGACAGAAACATCACTTACATTTCAGCATCTTCACAGCCACTTTGGTCACACGGTTGGGTTTGTCCTTGTCCAGCCCAATGGCCTCCGCCAACACCACCTGCCCAAAGCAGCCCTCTCCCAGGGGTTTGCCTAAAACCAGTCTTTTGGGGAAACAAAGGATGGTATAAGTTGGGCTGGTGAAGTTCAAACCTTGAGAGGACATCCCATCTCCACCTCTCCATATTTGACCCAACTGAGAGCAGAAAGTGGAAATTATGATTTCTGGACGCATATGGTGCACCTTCACTCCCCTGAAGGTCCTAGTGCAGACAATGTCCACCATCAGGATCAAAGCAGGGGCTCTCCCAGAAGCTGAGAGAGTATTACCTGTCTCGAGGCAGCTCCCAGCGAGGGTCTTCAGGAAGCTCATATTCAGAGACCCCAGCCAGCATGGGGGTTCCGCTGGAGGAGAGACGTGAGGGCCGAACCAGCAGAACCCCAGAGTTCATGGACGCGCTGGAGTCGGCTGACACCTGCAGGGAAGCGTGGGGTCACCTTTCTAGCGAGGATGGGGGAAAGCAGTTTAGATTCCTCCAGTTCCTAGTCAGGGCTTTTCACCAGTGGTGGAGGGATGTATCTGTTATCTGATGTTCCTTCCCCAACAGACTGTCAGAAGGACCACAAGAGGTCAGAAGACCTAAGTTCTAAAGCTGATGTATTTTTACCACCAACTAGCCTTTCTGAGCTTCAGTTCACTCACCTTTAACATAAGCAGACCAAATGTACCTCCTTCCAGGCTCACATTTTATAACTTACTGCAATAACAACTCTATTCTTGTCCTGATTCTTTGGAAAACCGTGCCTCAGATTATAGATTCTTAACTCCCAAAGCCCCTCCAGAATTAGTACAGTTCTGAGTGAATGTTCTCTCATTCCATGTGCCTTCACCTTCTGTTCCATTTCCTTGGACCAGGAGAGGGTGGGCACCCAGGAGAGTTGGGTCTGACTCAGGTCCTAGACTGTATCTTTGCACTTGTAACTGGCCCTTGAGGACAGTTCAAATGCGAAATATCAGCTGCAAATTCAGCCCAGCTAGGGTTTCCCCCGTGCACATGCCAGGACAGCAGGTGACTTGCAGTTGGGGTATGGTGGGTGTATGAAATTTATGGGCTAGAACAGCTTGGAATCTGACTCTGGAGCTCTGGGGTCAGGACAGTCCACTGCCCCCAGGCCAGAAGCCAGAAAGCAAGGCCAGAAGCTGTCGGCTGGGGGCAGTGGAGAGGGCAGGGCATTAGAGGGTCCTGGGGAAGCCCCTGGGCACACAGGGAGGGAAGGTGAGGCAGAGCGTGCAAATCCCCTATCTACTTTCTGTTACCTGTCTGCGCAGAGGGATGCTCTTGGCCAGCTTGTGCACGGCCATCTGGCTGTGGAAGTCACTCTTCTTGGTGCCACTCTTCATCTTGTAGATGATGACAGAGCCCACCATGCAGGAGATGAGGAAGGCCCCCGTGCAATAGATGATGATCTCCAGGTACAGGGGCGAGGTCATCACCGCGGGTCTCTCTTCCAGGGCTGAGTCAGTGTGAACAGGGTGTTAGCAGGCTCTGGGGGCCCAGTCCACTAGGGTCCCAGCTCCATAAGAAAAACAATACCCATCTCTTTTCCTCTGGGAATCTTTAGGGCAGAGAAGAACCAAACCAGGTCCTAGCTAGGATTGGGGTTCCGGCACTGAGTGGATCAGACACCTGGGGTCTTTGAGGCTTCCTGATCCTTACTTGAACCCCTCAAGAGGGATGAATAGAACTATGCTGCTACACGAGGCTCATCCTCATTAATTCAGGAGGCCTCCTTGCCCAGCTGCACTGCTGGGCTAGACAGGCCCCAGGTGCCCTGCAGGGGCCTTTCCCAGTCTCTTCACTGACACATGGCTCTTCTCTGCAGTGTGTCAGCACTGTGTGCATACACCTGTCACATGGGGACAATGAACTGTTTATGAGTATTTTGTCCCTAATAGTCCCTAAGTGCCTTGAGGGTGGGGATGGGGCCTTATTCATTTCCCTAGGCCACAGCGCCTGGCATATAGTGGCACTCACAGAATGAGGGCAAATGAGGGAGGGAAGAAAAGAAGTGTCTGTGTCCTAACTTAATATCTCACCTTTCACATATGTCATCTGTGTCACGTCAGACATGTAAATATTTACACCAAGCCAAACCACAGGCAAAACTGACAATTTCCAAGCATGTCTGGACTGTTCTAGATGAAAATGTAAACTTTTCTGCAGTTCTTAAGAATTCTACTCACAGGCCCTAACTCCTAAAACTGAAGAAGGAAATGTGTGTGTGGGGGGGGTTGTTTTATTCTCATCTCCCACCTTCCAACTAGAATTCACCCCATTCCCACAGGAGCCCATCCAGTTCAGTCCACCTTTCCCTCCCACACAAGACACCAGCAGGGTTTACATCCAACACTGGCAGCGCCAGCTGCACACAACACGCCTTCCCCACCAGTGCCAACGCCCCTCTTCCTTCCACAGCTCTCCTCCCAATCCTTCCCTTCAGAAGACACCAGCCACAGAGGCAGGCATCCCGGGACTTCCCCAGAGAGGCCCCAGGTATGACCCGTCTGAGCCCCAAGACCAGTTCCCGAGGCCTGACAAGGAGGCGGCAGAGCTGATAACAAAGAGAAGTGTTTCTGTTTTTCTCTTTCCCCAGTTATGAGAAACGAAGACAAGTGACTGGGAGCACACACGAGACAGAGACAGTGACAGTGACAAAAACAGAACGCTTCTCAGCCTCAAGCAGGGGCGTTATCAGACCCTGTTGGGCAAGCAGGACAGAGGAGGAGAGAGAAGAGGACAGTGTCAGCAGTGACAAGGACAGCACAGCACCCAGACCCACATGCAGGACACTCAGAGACGCAGCAACAACCAGCTCCAGCCCTGCAGTCACCGGCCCACCACCCTGAGCAGGCTGCAGGCTCCTTCCTTCCTTCCTGGCCCGACACACAGACCTCCCCTCCTGGGAGAGGAGAAATGCCAGTAGCCAAAGAGGATAAAGGGGCACCACCAAGGCCCCCGTGGCTGCCTGAGACAGGCCCCACTTGAAGCAGCTCAAGTTCACTGTCTAGAGGAACCTCTCCTCCTCCGAGGTTAGAGGACAGCAGTATGGGATGGTGGACCAACACTGTTCCTTGCAAGCAGTGAGTCCCTCCTTACAGAGTGCCTACATTCAGCTAGAGGAGGAGTGGGGGCCCTTCCTGAGACTTTGGGGGCTGGCAAAAAGGATCCAACAAGTTAAGGCAGGCTGCTGGACCGAAGGATGGAAGGAGCCTGCCTGGAGGACAGCCCGGCTGCAGGTTAAATCCAGATCCCAGGCATGCATTGCACTGGCTAAGGGGAGAGCGAGATGCAGGTGTGCAGGTGGAGGCCTCCGTGTTCCTGCAAAACGAGGAAAGCTCCCGTGTGAGCCGAGGGGATTCGACCCTCCAGGCTGGACAAACTGCCGGAGCCACCTGCGGGCCCATGGAGCCCATCCATCTACCTCTCCCGGCTCTGTCTCCCGCAGCCCTGCAATGCATGCTCCCCCCGTGCCCGTGGTGAGGGCAGGACACCGAGAGGAGAAGTACAGTGTATACCTTCCAGAACGGTCAACCATGCAGAGTGATGGGAGAGTCCGATAGAGTTACCCGCCAAGCACGTATACTCCCCCGCGTCCTCAAAGGAGACATTCCTTAAGTGAAGCACTTCCATCTCTTTGTCGGTGGTATTAACTCCGGCAGTCTAGAAGAGACAACGGAAGCAAAATGGACAAGCACAGGACATGAGACCTCTCAGAGACACAGAGAAAGGGAGAGAGAAAGAGAAGGGGGAAAAAAACCAGAGGAAGAAATGCTCCCCAGCGTCTCCTTTGCAACAACGAACAGACAAAACCCACCAGGCAGCGAGACCTGTTAGAGGAAGAGAGTGAGACCCTGAGGGAGGAACTCCGGCAGACCTGAGATGAGACGACGATGGCAGGTTACGACCCTTCACCAGCTTCTGGCAGCCCCTGGCCCATCCAAGCATGCGGGCAGTGGGCAGCATGGAGAAATGGGGCCCGGCAGGTAGGGGAGCTGTTTGGTTTCAGGTAAAGAAAGTCAGAAGGCACACACAGAAGGGATGGAAGGGTGCTTCAGTCACACTCACCCACACACACACACACACTCACACACAGCCTGCACACACTTAGTTTGCAAGAGACTGCCTGGTTCCTTCTCTCATCCACCACTCCACCTTCAGTCTGCAGAATCATTCATAACGCAGCAAGACTGTCCCCACAGTGCACACGCAGCCAAGGAAGACACAGAAGGCACAGAGGGAGCAGACACCAACACAGTACCAAACCAAACCAGCCTCCCAGGCCGGGGATTTTTCCATGGCTCTGGGCTCTAGGAACACAGCAGGATAACGGAGAGTTGGGCGCTGGCTCCCCCACCTGCCCCAGCAGCATGGGGCCTAAATCAAACTCCCAGCACAGGGCCCCCTCCAGCTCCCCATTACCTTTCGCCACAGGTCTGGTGACAGTGAGCCACGCAGACTGGTTAGCTTCACCAATATAATTGGAAACCTTACACACATACTCCCCGCTCTGGGCCTCTGTCACATTGAACAGGGTCAGCACCTCCGCATCCGAGCTATTAATCCCCGAATGCTGGAACAAACCAACGACACGCCAATCAGTTGGGGAAACACTGAGATGTGGCCATACTTTGCTCTTGTGTAACATTAAGGCAGGCCCAGGGAGTGAAAGCAAGGGAGTCGTTAAGTGAGATTTATCACCCTTCCCTTTTTACTAGGACAAAACACGCCAACTTCAAACGTCCAAAGCATGTGACTGGAAAATAAACTTAAGAAAAAAATCTCTGCCCCCATCAACTGTTCTGTTTGTGTTAAACCTACTCCTCCAGCACTAGAGGAGGGATTGTGAATGGAGACAGTGGCCAAGGCCCAAGGCCACGGCCCCATTTCCTACACAGCAGTTTCAGCACCAGTAGCAAAGAGAAGGGATGGGCAGTAAATCTTTGGGACAGCCAAGCCAGGGGAGGATGAGTTCTGACTCTGGGACCTGGAGGTAAACAACTTTCCCAGCTTCTGGTTACTTCCTGTTGCAAGATCCACTGGAGAATTAGGCAATTACCTTCCCTGGATTAATGGAGCATTCAGGGACAATCAAAGTCTGGGAGTGAGAGGAAAAAGGAAGAAAATGCCATTACTCCTGTTACTGCTTAGAATTTACCGGTGGCATTTGCTTTTCCAAGGCTACCTAAGCTGTGCCTTTATCATTCGCCCCACTTGCCAGAAAGAACGTGACCTGGGAAGCAGGGCAGTGACTGATAGACGCTTGCTGGAAAGGCTTTGGTGCTGGCAGTGGAAAAGCAGGAGTCCAAAGGCCTTCCTTGAACAGTTGACCCCAAAGCCCAAGCAAAGTCACTCTCAAAGCTCTTTAGAAACCAGCAATGCCCACCCCTAGCCCTCTGTTCCCATTGCACCTCTACTCTGTGACCTGTCACTAGTCTTGAAGAATGTGGCTCGGTCCCTAGTTAAGACAGAGCATGTGCCTGAAGGGTAGGGGATGAGTCCTAGTCGCGGGCGCTGAGCCTGACCACAGCACCTTGGGCCCCGGGAGATCCAGCTCTCCTTCTCAGCACCCAGCCCATGGAGACCGGGGCCAAGATTACCTTCAAGATCTGGACATACGGAAGGTTGTCCGGGCCAATCTTACTCCCATTCACCTCGATGTGCTTTAGCCACTGGATGTGGGGCTGTGGGTCACTGTACACCTTACACATGAACTCCACATTACTGCCCAGGGCCACTGTCTTGTTGGCAGGCAACCCTGCCTGCAGGATGGGCCGGTGAGGAGACCGCTCTGTGGAGGAAGGGAGAGGAGAGGCTCATCAGGCCCTGCTGTGGCCTGCTCCTGGCTGGGATGCTGAGTGAGGGCATCCCAAAGACCACCAAAGAGAAGTACGCTCCCCCTTGGCTTTCCTAGCGATGGGCGTGCACTTTTCCTGGGGCCTCTGCTGAGCTGTACCCCCTCACACCTGAGCTGGAGAAGGGACACTCTCCTCAGGTCCTAAGCTATTAGGAACCTCTTCCTCAAGGCCATGGTCCATGTTCACAGACATAAGAAGTCTCTCCTGCCTCAGTGGAGAACCCTATAACGTAGTCACACTCCCAGACCTCAGCTCAGCCTACCTCTCCCTAACTAAAAGGACAGTCACTTAGACTCTTGCTGTTCAAAGCGTGGTCCAAAAGCAGTAGCACCAGCATCTCCTGGGAGCTTGCTGGAAATGCCGAATCTCAGACCCTATTCCACAGCTCCTGGACCAGGAGCTCCTTTCACACCATATCCTCAAAACCAAGAAAGAATGCTAGCTGTGCAACTCTTTACCTAAAGATTTCTAGAGAACGAGATTCAGACCCTCTAGAAAGAACAGGCTGCAGGAACAGCAGCTAGAAGTGTGATGTTCTTCTTAGTGTCTCATACGACGCGGTGGAATCAGCACGAGCCTGGAGTTCTGCATTAACTCATGTCTGACCTCTCTGAGACTCAGTTTGCTCTTCTGTATAGTGGGAATAATAGTGCCCACCTTGCAGGGGTGTGTACGCATTGCTGGTGAGTGGCGTACTTAAAGCACCTTGCATACTACGGGCATTCACAAAGCAATAGCTATTATTACGCTAAATTCAACATCACGCATCCGGCCACGTTTTGCAGGAGACTGTCACAGCATCTTTCACTTTATGAGGAGTGGCAGTACTGTCTGATCCTCTCAATTCTATTTAAAGGTGAGAAAAGCCAGGCACACAAGAGGAAGGTGACAGAGCTCATCAATGTCATCACCCTCTTGACGCTATCCCTAAGTAAACCTGGACCCCATGGCTGTTTCTTAAAGTCCCTGCTCTGTCCTCTAAGCTCCTTGTCCCTGCGCCTTCATACCCACGACGTCGAGCTGGTAGGTGTGGTTAATGCTGCCATACTCGTTCTCCACGATGCAGGTATAGTTGCCCTTGTCAGAGGGCACCACCGAGTCCATTATGATGCTCCACGTGGCATAACGGACCTGAGGAGAAACATGACAAGGGCTCCATTGAGGGTGCGTAGGAAAACGAGGCTGAAGCCTTGTGACAGCATTGGCATCCTGTGGCACTTACCCTCCAATCAGAGCAGAGAGCGTTGGTGCCCTGTGGCACTCATCCTCCAATCAGAGCAGAGAGCGTTGGCGCCCTGTGGCACTCATCCTCCAATCAGAGCAGAGAGAGTGGGTGCCCTGTGGCACTCACCCTCCAATCAGAGCAGAGAGCGTTGGCGCCCTGTGGCACTTACCCTCCCATCAGAGTACAGAGTAGGCGGCCCCTGCTGCACAATGAGTCCAGCCTGCCCGCCCCTAGCCCATTCACACTCTGAAAAACCACCTCAGGAAACTGGCAGACAGGTGTGAGGAACTCTGAAGTCTGCCCACAACAGCCAAGGCTGCCTGTGATCTGGACAAACATGCCGCTGCACTCTCCCAAGTACAGCGGGGACTCTCCCAGCTCTGCACCGCTGTCCACGCCGTTCCTGTGCTGGAACAGCTCCTGCCGAGAGTCTGGCCCTGTCTGCCTTTGACATCTCATTCCCAAAACCATCTCCTCCGGCCCCATCTCCAGTCTGAACTGTCCTCCTGTCCCTCCCTCCCCCTGATGAAGCACTGATCACAGGCTGCTCCTCATGGCAGTGCTCAGGGACGTCTCCCTCCCAGGAGACTGGAAATGATTAGGGCAGGAGGGCTGCCTCCTACCCTCATAACAGTGCCTGGCATACAGTAAGTGTTTGGTGAATTAATTTAAAATGTTTCCCTGTTTCTACTGATTTCCCCTGCTTTTCTCATACAAGATTAATGAGAAAAGAGCAGCTAAGTGTTTGGTGAATTAACTTAAAATGTTTCCCTATTTTTTCTGATCTCCTCTGCTTTTCTTATACAAGATTAATGAGAAAAGAGCAGTTGGGTGAGATGGGAGAGGAAGAAGGATTATAAGGCTGATCAGAGACTCTAAAGAAGGGATTACAATGAAGGTGTTCTTCCTAGAAATGTACATGGGCAAAGGACATGAACAGACAATGGACATAATAGGAAATCAAAATCACTTATTAACACACGAAAATTCTAAGTTTGTTAATAAGCAAAATAACACACAAGAGAACAATGAGATACTTTCATCTATCAAATTTGTTGGCAAAGGTATAGTGAGCTTGTCATTCCCATATTCTGCCAAGGGAGGGCAAATTAATTTTCCCTTTTAAGAAAGTAATTGTTATCATGATAAAATCACACCCCAACTCATTACCCACATCATCCTCCCTTAGAGCAAACAGCACAGTGAGATTTTATGTCATCCTGTTGTACTTTGAACTCTACTGCCTAGTATACTTCCTGGAAAGACGTGTTCAAGAAATGGCCAGGTAATAAATGAATAGGTAAATGAATGAACAAAATTACCTAATTACCAGGGGGAAAAAAATTAAGTAATACTCATCAAAGGCTTAAAAAATGCTTATACTTAGATCCAGTAACTTCACTTCTAGCAATGTTTCCTAAGGAAGAATGTTTAAAAATGCTGACAGAGATTTGAGTACACAGATATTCATGGCAACGTTATTTGAAAATAGTGAAAAATTAGAAAATAACTAATATCCCCAAATTGTTTATTAAATTATGGGACATTGAGATAATAGAATATTATGCAGCCATGAAAAATTATCTTTCAAACGCTTGGCAAAAGACTCATGTTTTAATGTTAAGGACTGACAAGAAATTATATATACAATGTGATCGACTATGTAAAAACCACATACATATAAAAAAGACTGAAAAAAATTTCACATTATTTGCACTTTTTTTGTATTTCAAAATTTTCTAAAATGCATTACTTTTATTTTATTTTTATATTTTATAAAATTATATAAAATATATATTTGTTTTATATTATTACTTTTAGAAAGCATTATTTAAAACAATTAACGGCGCACAATAAGGATTTTCTAAGTCACCCTCTCCTGTTTCTCTTACTCTAACTTTCACATATACACGTACCTTGTAGCCTCCGATCCTGTGGTCAGGTTTGAATTCTTTGCCATTTTTCAGCCAGCGCAGTGTAGGGTTAGGAGTCCCACTGGAAGGGCACTTGAACTTCACTGTCTTAGCAGCTGGCACTGCATGCAATTTCTTTTCCATCTTTTCCGGGGACGTCCAATATGGAGCCACGGCTGCCCAGGGAAAGCCAAGAGAGACAGGCAGGGGGGCTGGTCAGACTCAGGAGGGAGGGCCCAGGCCAGGGCCTGGAGGCACCTCGCCCACCTGCCCAACACCTGTGAAGGATGCCTGCACTCATCCAGATGTCTGAAGGATCCCATGGCCAAGCATCATGACCTCACCTGCCCACTCCTCCTCCCATTCTCCAAGCCTCCCCCTTCCCACTCAAACCCAACGCCCAGGCCCAAGGGCAGTAAGGTAGGAAACAGCGTCTCACGCATACGGTTTGGTTTGGTGTTATCTGTCTCCTTCTCCTCTGAAGAGGAGTCATCATCATCATCGTCGTCCTCCGAGGAAGGGAGAGCATCTATGGGAAGGAGAAGGGGGCACTGAGGTCCCTTCAAGGGAAAAGGGGCTCTCTACATTTCCATCCGTATCAACAGCCACCCCATGAACATCAAGGCCAGTCCAGTGATAGATGAATGCAGACACTCCTCCCCATACTGACTCCCAGTCCCATTCCTCCCTCAGTGACTGTCTCTGTGGGATAGAAATGGTTTATTTAGGAACTGCATGCTCTGTGCTTGTCCTCTTCCTTCCCCAACCCAATGCACTGGCCCTCTCTGTCCAGAAGCTTTTACACCAGGCAGTTCCATCAGGGGCAGTGGGTCGTCTTTAATTCCTCCCTGCATTCACTGGCTCTCTCATGGTACCACCCGGATGCGCTGGGTCTCAACCAGCACCCAGGGAACCTGCATCCTTCTTTGGACTGCCAACCTTTGGCCAAACACACTGCGGCCAGAAGCTATTTCCAAAGCCATGAGCTGAACAACTGTCAGCCAGAATTTTTCTAGCACTTGTCTGCTAAGGTTTGGGAGCTGCCCTTCTTAACCAGAGCAGATAGGGAGACCATCACAGAGTCTGCAGCTGTCAACACGTCTCCCCAAAAGCATCCACCCTTTTTAAGAGGAGGCTTGACACACACGTGGTCACCAATCAGGGTTTATGCCAGGCGTTCTCCCAGTCCTTCCTAGTGCTTTTGGGGGTCTGGAGGGAAACAGAGGAGGCAAGTCCCTCAGTTAGGGGCAGGTCCTAAATCACGCCTGAGGGGAGGAGCTGCCAAGCCCACACCCCGGGATGCACAAATGGCATAAAGAAAATTTCGTCTCTACTTCGCTTAATCCTAGTTTTGTGAAAGTTGCATTCTAAAAGTGGCAGATTTCCAAAGTCACAGCGCTCTAGGTTCCCTGGCTGCCCTAACGCAGCTCCGGAAGCTGCAGGGCAGATGTTTTCCATAAAGCTGTGGACATGGCGGTGCACCTGGATCCTTCCCCACCGCAGGAGGGACCTCACCACGTACTCTGGGGCTCTAATCATTAAGCTGAGTACCAAGTCCAAATGGCAAGAGAATACAGGATGGAGCTGAGTCCTGTGGAGCGCTCTGGAGACCTGGGCAAACTGAGGGAGAGAAGTCACAGTGACTTACTGCCCCAAGAGTATCAGCCATCATCACCTCCGAGGTAGATCCTGGAAGCCCCAGAACTCTGGCCTGGGGCCCGCACACCTGGTCACCCCTCTGAGAGCTAAGCCACGCGGCGGGCAGGGAGCGATGTTAGTGGGCAGCAGTTTCTGAAGCAGAGTGGGGGCAGATCACGGAAGGGGAGGAGGCTCACCTCCCCCTGAAACTGGCAGAGAGGTTTGGAGAGGTGGGTCCAGGGAGAGGGTGAGGGCGGGGCTTTGCTACCAACCTGAGACATTGACGGAGAAGTAGGTGGTGTCGCTGCCTGAGGGGCTGCTGGTCACGCAAGCGTAGAGGCCGGAGTCAGCGGGCACGGAATCCCGCACCTCCACCTCCTCCCCCGTGATGCGGGTACGGTTGCTTTCCACCAGCTGTACCCCGTCCCGCAGCCAGTTGATGCTCTGGACATCGTCCCGCAGCCGACAGCGAAGCTGCAGCAGGTCACCAGGGTGGACCAGGAAGGACTCCACTTCCACAGGGGCTCCCCAGGGCTGGGCTGCAGCCACCCACAGGGCCGGGAAGAGGAACCAAGGAATGGGAGAGGAAGAGTGGGAGAGGGAAGAAGGAGAGAGACAAAGGGAATTACGCTAGCCGCACTGAGCTGCAACATCCCAGGGCCTACAGAGCTGGGGAGGTGGGAATTGGAATATGGGTCAGTGGGGAAACGGCTGGCTACCTGGGCACCCCCATCTCTTCTTCTCTACCCCACTCCTCCAAAGGTCAAAGGAAGAAAGAGGCAAAGTTAGGAAGCAGCTGTAGCAGCATTAAGCGGTTCACATTGCACTTCCCTCCATCCTGGGGGGGAAGGACGCCCCTCCCCAGGACTTCTGTGTGTCCAGAGTGCCCCTCCCCACATACTCAGTTCTTTGCCAAGAATGGCCACTTCCCAGAGAAACACCCCATTTCCTTTGGCCTACGTCAGCCTTGCCCCTTTCCCCAATAACAGTTAAACAAACTCCACCCCTCAAAAATCCAGCAGCCCCAGGCCAAGTTGAGAGAAGGCAATTTGTCAACCAGGGCTCTCAGTTCAAGTGATTCAGCAGGGAGGGGTGGCCCCCCAGTGAGTCAGATGCATAAGATGCATATGTGGGAGAGACAGCCCAAGGAGAGGTCAGCTCAGGGGAACCTCCAGCTAACAGGTGTCAGGCCAGAGGCTTTGGAGCTTTTGACTATATTAGGAACGGCGGCCTGCAGCTGCCACAAAACCCACACTTGCTCTGGCAGCATAAGCCGCTGCACACAAAGCTCCTTTCTCCTCGTCCCACTGCAGGGCTCCCCTCTCAAGCCCCCCACGTTCCTCTCCCCTCTCCTCTAGCAATGCACTATCACACACATCCACTCCCCCTCACCTCTCTTTCTCCAGACCCCGGGTGGTTCACCAGCTCACAAAATCTGATCTCGCACATCCATCCCTCTCACCACCAGGAACTCTGTACTCACTCTAGTAAGAAGGCCTGGAGCTGCCACACCACCATCTCGGGCTGTTACCCACCTCCTGAGCATGCCCCTCTTCACTAATGAGGAGGAAATTTCTATTTCCCCCCAGGATGTTCAAACATGCTCCCAGCATCTTCTGCCAACTGTCCATCCCTTACCAGAAGAATGCACTTGTTGCAGCTCCCATCCACCACCTGACTCATGTCTCCACTGCCTTGGGGGCTTTTTTTCTTTCTCACCAGCGGTTCACCACCAGAGGCTCACACAGGTTTCCCTGCAGGTCCCTGACGCACCAGGCTCTGAAACACACATGCTCACCCCCTCACCCCACCATTGCTCTGCAGGGCTCTCTCCACTCACCCTCCAGTTCTCAGCCTGGCTGCTAATTCTGCCTCAAAGCCTTTTCTCACTCCCAGTTTGGGTCAGGTGCCCTCCTACCACTCTTGTCACACTGCAAGAAAGTCCCCTTTCTTGACTGAGTTGTGAGGGTGGGGACGTGTCATATTTATCTTTAAACCCCCCAGCACCTAGAAGGATGCCTGGTACACAAGAGTTGCTCAATAAATGCTTGCTGAATAACGCAATAATGACATATGCAGAGTCACACTTCTCTCTTCATTGTCTCCCTTTCTAAACTCCCTTTTGTCCCTCAGCTTCCTCATTTTAAGGAACTCTTTCCGAAGTGCCAAACAAGTTTCTGCCAGAAACCTTACAAAAGAAGAAATGGGTGTCCTGGGCATCAGATGGCAGCAGGGACTAACAGTAATTTTCCTCAGAGGGGCCTCAGATGAGGCTCAAGGGCCACGGTCCTGACCCACTTCAATCCAAGGGCTCTGTCTCAGATATTGCGTAAATATTGAGTCACCAGAAGGGGGGTGCTGCTGTCAAAGGGTCTGGAAACCACTAGGCTGGCACTCATTTATTTTTGTGAATCAGGTCAAGAGGAACACCACAAAGGTGAGCAGACCACACAACTCATTAAAAATAAGCTTTTGTGGGTCTTAAAAAAAGTTATTCTTTCCATTTTTAATAGTTTGTGGTTTTGCCAAAAGAAGGTAGGAGAAAAGCAGTTCAGACTTGATGCTTAAGGAAAACAGCAGACACTCCTATTGATCAAATCTCATTTCCCTCCAATGACCTCACTGATTAAATATTTTGCAGCTCATGATCTGTACCAGCCACTGGTCAAACAGTAAACTCAGGACGCTCAAATTCTTAGCCTCTGGCATCACAGCCTATGTTGACAGATCCCCGAGACAAAAAGGTGGCAAGGAGAACAGGGCATTTGCTGGGCATTTCCCCCAGAGAAAGCAGCAGAGGGGCCCTGGCTGTGCTGCAACCAGCTCAGGCTGAGTCTAACTTGGATCCATAACTTCCCACTCATCCTAACCAGGATGCGCAAACAAAATTCTTCTATGTGATGGGGCTGGCGCCGCGGCCGAGTGGTTAAGTTCTCCTGCTCCGCTGCAGGCAGCCCAGTGTTTCGTTGGTTCGAATCCTGGGCGCGGACATGGCACTGCTCATCAAACCATGCTGAGGCGGCATCCCACGTGCCACAACTAGAAGGACCCACAACAAAGAATGTACAATTATTTACCAGGGGGCTTTGGGGAGAAAAAGGAAAAAAATAAAATCTTAAAAAAAAAATTTCTTCTATGTGATCTATATAAAAAGCCTCAAGAACCAGCTTTCTTTTCCCTGCCCTTGGAGTTGCAACTCACCCTGATGCTCCAGGCCTTGCTGCACTTTGTCCCATTATTCTCCTACTCACTGTGAAGAGGATAAAATCTAACCCCCTGCTTGGCAATCAAGGCTCCTCACAATCTGTTCCCACCCTCCATGTAACCTCCTTCTACCTTCCACTCCAAGTCTGGCTGTTCTCCACAACAATTGCATTCTCCCCCCACAACAAAACACACTTCTGCTCAAGACTGTCAGCCATCTCTCTGGAGTCGTCCTACCCTGCATGTCTCAAAGTGCACCATCAAGATGTCCAGGCAGCCTTCTATTGGCACTAGTGTCTTTACTCTAATTTTATGCAAAACAGCTACTGACTGAACCACACAAATTCGCCCTCACATACCATCTTGTATTGTTTCTTTCTTTAACCTCTTTATTCAGATACAATTCACATGCCATAAAATTCACCCATGTACAATATATAATTCAGTGTTTTTTAGTATATTCAGAGTTATGCAACCATGACCACAATCTAACTTTAGAACATTTTTATCACCCCCAAAAGAAACCACATACACATTAGCCATCATCCGCCACCCTCTTTCCCTCCCCTCAGTCCAGGCAACCACTGATTTGCTTTCTGTCTCTATAGATTTGCCTATACTGGATATTTCATATCAATGGAATCATATACTGTATGGTCTTTTGTGACCGGCTTCTTTCATTTAGCATAATGTTTTCAAGGTTCTTCCATGCTGTCACATGTCTCATTACTTCACTCCTTTTAACGGCTGAATAGTATTCCATTGTATGGATATACCAGATTTATTTATCCATTCATTGGTTGATGGACATGTGGGTGTACTGTTTCCTGTCAAAAGCGTCCCTGTCTTGCCTCGCCTAAGGAATAGCAAGCAACTCAGAGCAGAATTGCCTACAATTTTCCCACAGTGCTAACGATGTCAGAAACACTGAAAATATTCAATAGGTCTTGAACTGAATTTAGCATCTGGCAAAGGCTAATCTTCAGAGGAACCAAAAATCACCCTATGGCTCCTGGCTTATAGTGAATTTTTTCGTGGCTAATAGGGCTCTTGGATATGTGTTGAAGGCTCCATTTACGAAGCAGGGATAATGCCACTTTCTTCTAGGAGGTGATGGAGAGGTAACCAACCACTTGCTGGTTTACTAGGTCCTGCCTGTCTGCATCACTACCCTGAATAGAGGTCCTGGCCTTGGGGAGTCCGATGTAAGCTGGCTGATGCGAGGACATCGCTGCTCACTGGTAGCCTGCAACAATCAAGCCACTACTCTTCATTCTCTTTTTTTCTTTTTTATATTTTTAATTTTTTTGCTGGGAAAGATTCACCCTGAACTAACATCTGTTGCCAATATTTCTCTCTTTTTTTTTCTCCCCAAAGCCCCAGTACGTAGTTGTATATTCTAGTCATAAGTCCTTCTAGTCCTTCTATGTGAGCCACCACCAGAGCATGGCTACTGAAGAGTGGTGTGGTTCTGAGCCTGGGCTGCAGACGTGGACCACATCAAACTTTATGCACTAGGCCATCAGGGCTGGCTCTACTCTTCAATCTCTTTTGGACTTTTCAGTGTCCCCCATTTATGTTCTCATTAGAAATGTCCTTATAGCTGTGGTTTCACCTCCTCTGAGCTGGCCTTTCTCTGATCAAAACCAACAGGCCAGACCACACTAGTTGTTAGGTGTCAGTTAGCAAGAAAAGGAGCTAACTGACACCTTTATTGAGCTGGCAATGAAAGAGGAAGAAAAGAAAGCCAGTTTATTGCTCAGCCACTTGAAACCAATGTTCTTTCTCTTGGAGAACCTGATTAATTGGAATGGAGATGCTACGAGGGAAGCGGCAAACCAAAATATTTACTTTATGTATCTTGTATCCTGAGAGATGAGGTAGAAATGGAGACTAAGGACATCTGGTATCTGGATTCTGTGGTGACCTAGCCTGAGGCTGAAAATGTTCGGCATGAGTCAGATTACAGCATTCACTCTCACAGGCCCTAGGTGCAATGTGTTCAGAGTGCATTGTGGAAAAATGGCGCGTTGTGCTCTGATGCCCACAGCACAGAGTCACTACTACCATCCGCAAGAGCGGGAAGGTTAGAGTTAGGGCTTGACTTGAACGTCCCCAGAGGACTAAGGCTGCCAACACCTTGGCCAACTCTCCAGAAAACAGGAGCACAAAGGCTCCTGTTTAGCTGCCTGAATCTGAGACTGAGGTCTCTGGTCCTGAGGCAGGTTCCCAGCATGGTGCACACGGCAGGTGGACCACGGAAGGCTGTGCAGGCTGGATCTGGTACCCAATTTGGTGGGAGAGAAAGGGATTCATACACCAATCAACAATCCCATCCTGCTTCTTTGACAGAGCCTCTTTAATCCCCCAGGGGAAACTAGGAGCAGATCGGGGACCCACACTTTTTAGTAATCCACAAGGAAGCAGCTAGAAAGACAGAGAGGTGAGGGGCACTGTTTCCCATGGTGCTCTCAGGTCTAGGAACATGACCAATGTTAATGGAGTCTTACTGAGTCCCTCTCCCTTCCTACTTGTCTCCAAAATACCAGGGTGTTGTAATTCCCAAAAAGCCAACAGAAGGTATGGCAGGACTGGCCAGAAACCTGCCACTGTCATGTAGCAGGCAGTTCGGTCCTGGGTACATCACATCAGATCCAAGTTCTTGATTATAAATCTCTGAGTCTTCCGCCAGCCCTGGGCACTGTATAGGGCAGGGGACTGGAGCCCTGAGGAGGCCTAAACCATATGAACCTTGTCATTCTTATAAGGAGATGAGACCCCGAGTTCCCAAAATCCAAGGAGAAGACAGGGAGCTTTCTTCAAAACAGCTATCATTAGGTGCCTCCGTGAACTCTTGTTACTGCGCGAGGAGAAGAAATGGACTAAACAGAGGAGCAGAAAACCTATGCCTTGCCCTAACCAGGGTGATGAGATTTACATAACACCTTAATGTGTACGAAGCACTATGACATGAGGCAACTGAAGAATATGAGAATCCAACACAGGCTCTGCCGTTACAGAACTTAAAAGTACCAGTGGTCGGAGCAGGTAGCAGGATTCACGGCAGAGTCTGGACACAATGGTAGAAAAAGGGGAGGAAGCAAATAAGGATTTAGGTTGCGACTGAAAACTTTGGAGGGAGCAGAAAAGGATGAGGTGCTTATAGCAGGGTTGTGCCTTGGGATGAAGGGGAGTGGGAGATGAGGTCAGTCTGTATGGCCTGCTTGGAACAGAAGGTTCATGGTAGAAAATAGCAAAAAAATAATGATTTCAACTTGAAAGGCGTGGACTAGAACAGAACCACTAACAGAGTCCCAGGGAACACATTTCTCTGCAGAGATGATGAATGCTGGCCTTTCATGCCCCATGGACAAATATACCTGAAAATGTATTTTGAAATACCACTTACCAGCCCCGGTCCCATAAGAGCCAATTTGGTCTGGAAGTTATCCATCCCCAAACCCCACAACTTAACATGAACCTGGTGCAGAATAACAACATATTTGCATAGCACTTTGCAAATTACCATGTGCCTTCCCATATATTATCTTGGGATCCTTAAACAACTCTGAAAACGGTAATACTAATATTGGCCAATATTTACAGCATGCTTACTAATATCCCATACATTGTGAAAGCTTTTAACACAGACTATCATTTAGTCCTCACAGCAATGCTATGAGGTTGACACTATTATTATCTCCACCCTAACGGACTCAGAAGCTTACCGTATGTTGAGCACAACTGGTTCACAACAACCCTGTGAAGCAGGCACTATGACACTGAGGCACAAAGAGGTTTGTATTTGTCTAAGACAGCCCACCTAGTTAGTGAGTAGCTGAGCTGGGACTCAAACCCAGGTGGCCTGGCTCTCCGGAATCCACACACATCCAGAGCCAGGTCTACCGCTTTGAAACACAGCCCGTACCCTCGCTGTCTTCACAATCTTTGACTCCCAAAAAGTGACTGAAACCCTCTCTGTCCAGCCCCTTGATCCCATCCAATGGCACCCATGTCTCCCACCTCATCGCGTGAGATTCTGAAATTGGTTGTTTTGGCCTTACCCTCCCTTTCTCTTTCCCCCAGCCCCACAGCCTGAAAATTTAGTGCTTTTAATTTGTAAGTGCACTTTCCCATGCATGCTCATCTACCGTTGAAAGTCGAGTGGGTATGACGGTGCACATCTGGCAGGTGAGGAAGTGGGGGGGGGGGCGCGCTGTGATAACAGCAGGCACAGGACTCATAACAACGCCCCATTTTGGTATAGGACTTGGAACTCTACAAGGCATGTTCATTCATGTTCATGTTATTTATGTTCATTCTCATCTAAATACGAGAAAATGAAAGTTGATGGACTTCTCCCAGTCACAAAACGGGTCAGCATTGGCTCTGGATGCTGGGTCTGCTGGGCCCCTCCAGAGCATCTCACTTCTCACCCAGCACAGGAGACGATGAGAAGTGACCCACTCAAGGTGAGAGGTACATACAGCTCTGCCCTGGCCACAGGTAGACAGCACAGCCCCTCCCTCTCTCCGTGTCCCCGGCTCAATCCTGGATCAGTCACCTGACACCTTCTCCTGTCCCAAGCCCCTCACTCTTGATTACAGCTTACAGCTGAGTTGATGACCTCTGATGACCCCTGCCTGACTCCACTGAGAAGATTAAAAACATTGGGCAAAGGGGCTCAAAAACCTTTTCCCTCAGCCAGCTCTCCTGATGGCACATCCTCAGACCGTCTGAGCTCTCGAGCCCTGCCCGCTCTGCACAGGCACTGTGCATCTACCCCATGCCCTCACACTCCTGAGGGCCTCTATTTATTTCCTACTCCTCCAGAACCTGGAGACTCTGCACTACCTCCCCTCCCCCACCTCAGCGGTCCAGTCTCCCAGCTCCGCCTCTTCAGCTGAGCCAATACCCTGCCTGCCCCTTTTATTTTGCTTTCTCCTACAATGCCCTTCTCCTCCCATCTCCCCATCACTTCCCTAGACATTAAAACTCATTCTCCAACTATCTTCTTCATCCCATTCTTAGTGTGACTTACAAACGTTCATGGCTTTATCCTGCACTTATTCACGCTGCTTGGCTGTGGCTTGGTCCTGTCTGCCCTCTCAGGTCAGGAGCGGTGTCATCTACATTCTACACTCCAAAGGGCGCAGGACTGGAATAACTGGCCCCCGACACAATCCAGGCAGATGTCTCAGGGTCGCGATTTCTGTCATCCCTACGAAATGTTTTTGATTTTGGATTTCTGGGTTAAGAAAATTAGGGGAGAGTGGCCACCCTCTTCAGTAACGGAGGGGAACTGGTGGTCCAGGAATGTTTACAGTCTTGGTACAAACTCCCCAGAGATAAATGAGGGGGCAATTGTGGGTGGGGGAGGAGCTCGGGGTGGCATTAAAAACAACTTAAAAGGAACACAGAACAGCACAGCAGGGCTCCAGGAGCCCTCTGCAGAGGTTTTTTCTTAAGTTATTTTGGCTTTGAAATGGAACTGAAAACTTAGTTTGGCAAGGCCAGGCCAGGCCAGAGAGGGATCTCACCAAAATCCTGGGGAACAACTATTACCAAGCAAGGATTGGGGCCCAGAGAGGAAGCCCTAATGATACGTGATTCTCTGAACCCACGATGTACCAAGATACGGGGCAAGCTGCGGAAATGGGGAGCACAGGCATGTGCCATGTGTGGTAGGGGAGACAGGAGCCCCAAGTCAATTAGTGGGGTCTGACACCCAGATCCGGCGGCAGTCACCAGTCCCCCGACCCAGGGGATTTGGAGGGTAGAGTTTTTTTAAATAGAAAAAGGGAAAGAAGTAAGAAGGACCATTTTGCATGCAAATGGACAACTGCCAGAAGAGCCCATTAAAATGTAAAAACCCCACATTCAGCCTGACAAAACAGTGCAAACTGCTGTGTTTGCCAGAGGGGCAGCAATACAGCTCCCGACAAAGGGGCTGAGGAACAATGGCGGGCTGAATGGCCTCTGTCAGCAGGTCCCCTCGTGCGTTGCCATGGGGACCCCACCGGGGCTCACTAAAGGTATTTCCTGAGGAGAAAGGCAGTGCACACTGCCCAGGCAGCCCGGCTAATCCTGACAGGAAGCCATCGCCATTCACCAGCCCAGGGGCTTGGGCCCGAGTTTTGTTTTGTTTTTATTAAAAAAAGATTTCGGTCTTTTGTGTGTCTCACCTCGTCACTGTAATTTAGTGCAGAGCCGCCTGCGCTGGCCCAAGCCACAGCCAGGGCCCTGTGCCTGGCCCAAGACCCCCCAAAAGGAGCTCGTGAGGAGCAGGGCAGGAGGAGGCCCAGGCACGCAGCACCCCTCTCAGGAGAGCCAGGCTGAGAGCGCGCGGGCCGAGTTTGGTGTAAACCTTCAAACAGATGTTGCGAGGGCAGCACAGCATCACACTGGAGCCTGGGGTTCAAGCCCCTGTGCCTGCTTCTACTGGCTGCTCCTCCATACCTGTACTTTTTCCCACCCGGGGATGGTGGCCCTGATCAGCACCAGGTCCCCCACCTCCCCATTGCCTCCCACCACGGGGAGAGCCTGCTCAGGCCTGGAGAAGGGCTGTAATTAAGTGATTAACAAAGGAATGCGCCCAGGAGTTGTCTTAAAAGAAATTTCCCTTCTCTCTCCCCAGCAAAAGCTCTCACCCCAACTGTTTACTGACACCCTATGGACAGAGGCGAAAGAAACCTCTTCCTACACCCGTTTCCTGAAACTGTTCCCAGACACCCTGCTTCTCTCCGCCTACCTGCCCAGGAAGGCAGAGTTGCTCAGGGGAGAGGAAAGGTCACGGAAGACGAGCAGGAAGCGCCGAGCCCCTCGCCCGGAAGATACCCAAGATGGATGCACTGCAGCCGCGGGCAAGGGTGGTCTGAGCTCCCAGTTCCTAGAAGTTCGTGTCACCGTTCCACATTTGGCACCAGGGGAATCCGGCCTTGGCAGATTCAGGGAAGAAAGCCAAGAACACAGCTGGCAGTGGAGACAGAAACTCCTGTGTGACAAGTGCCCCCCTAGGACACAGTTTAGGGTAAACTAACATTTCCTGAGCAAACATGTATGTGGAAGGAGACGGCCCCAGTAAAGACGGAAAAGGGAAGGAGGCTCTCCCTACCCACTCATTACGATTTGAACCCAGGTCTCTGTGTTTGCAAAGCCGTGCTCTTGCATCTAGGCCTCCACCCAAAACAGGTTTTGAACCTGAGATTTTTGACAGAATCATAAGGAGGAAAGTTGATGGTTTCAGAGGTATAAGACTGCCCAGCAACTCCCCTGGACAGGCGGGAGGCTTCTGAAGCCACGGTGGCGGGTCCTATTTTGCAGAAAGGACCTAGAGAGCCTCTGTTCAAAGAGGAAAACCTTCCCCAAAGAACCCAGTAAGGACCACTATGTGGGCTGTAAGCTGAGCGGGTCTAGACACTCAGCTGACGGTCTTCTCCTGCCTTTACTAAAAAGCGCTTCCTAAACTCAAGGCAAAAGTACAAGTGACCACCAACCGTTCGAACACAGAGGGATAACACCTTCCTCTAAGTTGTAAGGGAAAAGCTGGGCAACTAGCTGAAGCGGTGTATGTGTGTGCACGCACACGTGTGTGTGTGTGTGTAGGGGTCCCGCTGCTAGAAGGGGAGCTCAGACCCTCCCACCACTGGCCCGGAGCCCAGGCCTCCCAGCCATGTGTCTGCAGCTGCGACCTGTCATGCACTTCCTGGTCTGGGTTCTGTAATGGAAAGATCATTAAGAGTGGGGGAGGGAGGAGAGGGAGATGAATCAACAGCGGGGAGGTGCCCCCGCAGCTCCCACTCCACTGCGCTCTGACCTTAAAGTCCGGTCAGGTTCCTTAAAGGAAAGAATGCACTGCCCTCCCCCCACCCCACCCCCACTAGGGCCTCTGGGCACCCCCTCCCCCATGCTCAGCAGAGCTGTTGGGGAAGGAAACACCAGCAGCTGGGCAGGAAAAAGTTGCCGCTCCCTAAACTTGCTGATGAATTAGCAGAGGGCTCAGCTGTTTTGGAATTTGCCTTTGGGCCCCCCAAACCTCAAAGGGTGCTTAAGAGCACAACTCACCAGAGCTCTCAGCACCCCAACATGCCTGCCATCTCCCCTACCTGTCCAGTCCCACTGATGCAATGGTGGGTCTGGGTCACAGAGCCCTGGGCAAGGAGCGTCCCTGCCCACTGCAGTGGGGAAAGGAATGGGCTCCTCATAAAGTTAATTTTTTTTCAATGTTAAAGAAATGCCCCTTATTTTTACATTATGAGAATAAAATCAATAAGCATCCTTTTAAAATGAAATGATGTAGCAGCCGCCCCCGACCCCGTGGCCAAGTAGTTAAGTTCGTGCGCTCCGCTTCGGCGGCCCAGGGTTTCACTGGTTCGAATCCTGGGCATGGACATGGCACCACTCATCAGGCCATGCTGAGGCGGCGTCCCACATGCCACAACTAGAAGGACTCACAACTAAAAAATATGCAACTACGTACTGGGGGGATTTGGGGAGAAAAAAAGCAGGAAAAAAAAAAGATTGGCAACAGTTAGTTCAAGTGCCAATCTTAAAAAAAAAAAAAAAGAAATGGTGTAGAAAGTTGGTTGCCAGGGGCTGGGGGGGGCGGGTGGGGAGATTGGGGAGTTAGCGTTTAAAGGGTACTGAGTTTCAGTCAGGGAAGGTGAAGAAGCTCTGGAGATGGATGGTGGTGATGGCTGCACAAGTGTGAATATACTTAACGCCATTGAACTGTACACTTAAAAATGGCCAATTTTATGTTATGTATATTTACCACAATAAAAAAAAATGGTAATGGTAGTAGACAGCGTTGGTTTTTAAAAAATGTTCTTACATGGCAAAACAAGTTGTCAACCTCATGTAGGTTCCGAAGAATTGGAGGGAAATTTGGCCCATGAAATCTAAAAATCTGGGACCACTGGTCTGTGCCACAGATTTACAGGATAGCAAGGACCCAGAGGATCCACTGATGCACCACGTAGTCATTCTTCAATCTCTCCTTCATGCGTTCCATGAAAGTTGAGCATTTAGTTCTCTCTTTGTTTTAAGAAATTAAAATAACATGGTTTAGGGATTTTTCTACCTGCGATGGCCTAGCTCTCAGGTAGAGAGCAGGAGGAAGAAGCAGGATGAAAGGCTTGGGGGAAGGAAAGGGCAATATCAACACTGGGGCCTCCTCTGTTCAGAGGACCTAGGGGATCTTGAACAATTAGAATCCTAAGGGAGAGACGCCTACTCTGGGCAATGTCAACATTCCAGATAGCCTAAAGGATGACAGCCTAGTTTGAAATCCTTGTAAAAATCACTTGGTCCTAAGCTCTTCTTGAGCCACAGGTGGTTGTAACTGGCCGGGTGCAGCAAAAAGAGCATCTGAGTGGAAATCACTCAGAAGACAGGCCCTACCCCGAACTGCGTGACCCTGGACAAGTCACCTCCCCTCTTGGGCTTCAGTTTCCTCAACTGTGAAATGGGAAGGCTGATTGGCTTGACAAGCTCTAGGCCCCCTTCAGCTCTAACCAATATTCTAAGTTTCAATTGGGCTTACAAGTTGAGCATCACTCACTCCCCTCGCCTTCTGCCCCCAAGAGCACAGGGCTCCCTCTGGTTTGAGAGAAGACAGCAGCCCTCAAGTTAATTTTCCTTAAGAAGAGGGGATTCTGTTGTCTACACACAGCTCTGGCCACCGGCACCTTCAATAAATGCTTCTCTTCATCCCTTTTCTCTGGCTCGCGACGTTCTGGTCAGAAGCCTTAGAATGTGGAGCAGCCGAGAGGCTGTGCCCAGCAGAAAGCTGGGAGCCCAGGTATTCTAGAAGGATTTCAATGTCTTTTTTTGATGCTCATGATATATTCTCCCATAAGAACTAGCTAGGCAAATCAATTTTAAAAACAGACTGGGAGTCTGAGGGTAGTGGAGAAGCGGAACATTATAAAATAAATACCACTTCCAAATGTACCCTTTGGGCATTAATAAAGTTTTGATTGCACAAATAACATTGATAAAAGTTTTGAATGCCAAAGGGAGAACTTCGTTCAGTAGTTAGTTAAGGAACCTGACTCTTCCAAGGCTCAAAAGCTAGCTAACTCCTAAAACCTAAGGAAAATAAACCTTAATTCCAAAGGTAAACTCTGAAGTTTGACAATAAAGGAGCAGAGATTTCTGAATGCAAAAGGACTCTTCTAACTGGCTGGAGAGCTGATCAGCATTCCAAAGGCGGGAGTAATTGACTTAAAGCCCCAAGCTTCAGCGAAGCCTGAGGGTGAGCAGGCTCTAGGAAGAGGGTCTCCATCTTTCCAAGAAAGCTTCTAGACCCACTTCCCACTCCCTGTCGTTCCTCCCCCCCAACACCCCCAGGCAAACTGACTCAGCGCTCTTCCACCTTTCCCAGCTCCCTCCCTGCTTAATTTGTCTTTCTTTTCCTAGACTCTGATATTCCACCTTCCTCACCTCTCACCCCTCCCAGTACAGTGGGTAGAGCTATAGGCATTGATTTCAGATAGACCTGACTGTGAACTCCAGCTCTACCATTTATTAGCTGTTTAACCTTGACGGGTTCTTGTTTGACCTCCCTGAGTCAGTGTCCTAAACTGCTAAATGGAAATAACACCTAAACTTTTTTGGGCGAGAATTTATTGCTATCAGAGATTCTCAAAGTGCAGTGCCGGACCGGCAGCTTCAGCATCCTCTGGGAACTTGTTAGGATCCCCAAGCGCAGACCTCGCTTCAGAACGAAGAGCTCTGTGAGTGGAGAGCGGCACTGGGTTTTAACAGGCCTGCCAAGTGATGTCTGTGCCCCGAAAACCAGAGAACCACTGCATTTGATGATGCAACAGCTCAATACAAGGTAACAATAACAATTTCTCACCTATTTCCCTTACCTTCCTTTGAAAAGGATTTTATTCCTATCTTCTTTTTAAAACTAGAAAATTTCAGTATCTTTTTGAAAAAGAAAATGTATTGTTACCTGTGTGTTCACGCATGCATTCATTTATTCAAAAAGTGTCAACTGAGCACCTAATATGTATCAGCCATTGTTCTAAGGTGCTGGAGTGAACAAAAGACAAAAGCTCTGCCTTCATGCTGTATGTGGATATGTAGACATGTGCACGCACACACATCACAGCCCACAGATGATGGTCAATTTGTCTCTTCACTTCAGAGAAGAGGACCTCTCCTGTGGTTTCAGATGTCCTCATAACCTGGGTTTTATGTCCTCATTTGATGTTGTCTTAGGATGACACTTAAATGAGTCTCATATTGTGTAGTCAACGTAAAACCTGTGGATACCGGGGGTCCTACTGTGGTCATTGCACTACGCCATTTATATAAGGGACTTAAGCATCCTGCAGGCAGTGGGGGGGGGGGGGGGGGGGGAGGGCGGCCCTGGAATCAACCCCCATGGAGATGAGGGATGACTGTATTTGCATATGTCTAGTGAGAGTAATCTGGCCCTAACCCATGGTGAAGCTAGGGGTAGGGATGGCATGTATCCTGGGCCTCCCATTCAAGAGGGGCCTCCAAGAGTTTTGGTGTTTTTTCCCCCAAAAGTCTACACAGGTAGTTACTGACAGACTGGAAGAAAATATTTACCACACAACTTTCAGTAGATCTGTGTTCTATTTCTGGGGCACACTTCAGACAGTACACCACAAATTAATATATATTTTTAAAATCCTGTAATTATTCTGTGACTAGCCCAACTACATTGTAATATATATTTTTGTTTAAAACATTAGTTTGTTAAATGTAAACACTAAGAAAAACAAAATTTCAGGACACCCCCCCCCCTTCTTTTGCATGTTTTAAAAATATATATACTGGTAGCCTCAAAACAATGCTAACGCTGCAGCCTCTCTGAACCTTCTGACACGTTTGTTTCCATCCATCAGACACTGTTGGACCACAGCCCTTTCAGAAGCAATCTAGGTGGTGCACGTGTCTGGACAATACCATTGCATTCTAGAATAAGTATGACCTACAAAGAAGACTCAGGTGTGGTATCTGACACTTTGCAGACCTCTGATCCTAGACCTTTTCCAAGTAGGAGGTCTCAGCTACAGTGGAAAAGGCACAATAGGGTTTTTGTTCTATTGATTATTCTAGGCTAGGGAACCACCCTCATTAGGGCAGCTCACAGACCTGTGACCAATGCATAACCTCACAGTAAAGAGCAGAAAGTCACTCAAGAAACGGCACAGCTGCCCTTACCCCACTCACACACATGCACACACCACCCCAGAAGGGAGGTGAAGGCTGACTTCCGTGAGATAAAGGGGACAGACTCAGCAATGTTTAAATTCAAATGTTGGTCTGCCTGAATTTTGGGGGGAAACCCAATTTTATATAAGGACACAGCATAATACACTGGAAAAAATACTGGAGTCAAACCTGAGTCTGAATCCCAGTTCCACTTCTCACCAACTATAAGACCTTATTAGACAGTTATTTAACTCCTTGATCTTCAGTTTCCTCATCTGATTACAGGAATAAAACCTATGGCTACGTGATCAGTGTAAAGATGTAAAAATGGAAAGTATGCAGAGTGTAAAGACGCATTAAATAGTATCTATTATTACTTTACTTATTAACTTATTTTTGTTGTTGTTTTTGAGGAAGATTAGCCCTGAGCTAACATCTGCTGCCAATCTTCCTCTTTTTGCTGAGGAAGGCTGGCCCTGAGCTAACATCCGTGCCCATCTTCCTCCACTTTATATGTGGGACGCCTGCCACAGCATGGCTTGCCAAGTGATGCCATGTCCACACCCGGGATCCGAACCGGTGAACATAGGGCTGCCAAAGCAGAACGTGTGCACTTAACCACTGCGCCACTGGGCTGGCCCCTGATTATGACTTTAAAAGACCCTTACTGGTATAACCTTTCTGGGGCAATTTGGCACAATGTAATTAAAACTTTTAGAAAGTAAATAGCCTTGGATACAAGGACTAATTTTATTTGTAAAAATATGTTTACATAAGTGCAAACTATTGAAAATAACTTAAATGCCCAACAGAAGACGAGGTAAATAAATTTTGCATACCCACACAGCGGAATACTATGTAGCTATTAGACATGATAAAAAATTTTCTCTGCATGGCAATAAATACATGATTAAGTTATAAACCAGTGTACAGTCATGCAACGTATAATGATGTTTCAGTCAATGACGGACCACATATGTGATGGTGGTCCCATAAGATGAGTACCACATAGCCTAGGTGTGTAGTAGGCTAGACCATCTGGGTATGCATAAGTACACTCTATATGACGTTCACACAACAACGAAATCGCTTAACGACATATTTCTCAGAATGTATATTCCCATTGTTAAGTGACGCATGGTATACTGTATAAATCCCATTTATGAAAAGTCACGTTTGTACAAATGCAAGACAAAAGTTTAAATGAATAGATTCACAGTTAACAGTGATTATTTTTAAATGATGGGGATATAAGTTTTTCTTTTTCTCTTTACAAGTCTATATTTTCCAAATTTTCTTTGATGAACCTAGATTACATATCAAAATATCCATGTTTTAAAAGAACAAAAAAAAATTCTTTCTGATTGCATAGAACTTTGCTCTAGTGGAAGAAACAGCCATATATTAAAAACCCCATAAAATGTAAGGCAGAGTAAAATAAGAGCTAGATTGTAAGTTAAACAGGAAGGGAAAAAGGAGTGATTAATGTGAAGACAGAGGAAGTCTTCAAGAGGGAGGTGGCCCTTAAGCTGAGCCTTAAGCTAAACCTTAAACTAAGAGTAGGAATTTTAAAAAGGGAAAAGAGGAAAGGATAAGGATGGACATTTCCGGCTTAGGGACCAGGATAAACAATGGTTATATATGGAATGTATAGGTTGTTTTCAACCAGGAATAAGGAAGAGTCTTGTTTGGCCAGATGGATGGAGGGATGGATGGATGGATGGATGGATGAATGGATGGCGGGGAAAGAGAGACAGACAGACAGACAGAGGCAGAGAAAGACAGAGAGAGAGAGAGAGGGAGAGAGAAGGAAGGAAAGAAGAAAGAAGGAAAGAAAAGAACCGAAGAAAGAAAATTAAATCAGCAAATGAATGGTGAAGGGACCGTTAGCCAGAGGCTAGTTTTTGATCTTGAAGAGAACCCAGGAAGGGCTAAGCTCTAAATTCATCTTTCTTTGTTGGTATTTGAAACTTCAGTGTTGATGGTTTTAACCTATATCTCTGCCCAAGCTCATACCCACTACGGTCCACTCTTTGCCGAACTCCTTGACCCTCTTACCCACTTGAGACTCAATGTGCCTACACAACCAGAGCCTGGGAAACACAGCTGCAATCACTCAAATGGCAGGGCCCACTGGCCCAACATTCACCTCCTTTTACACAACCCATCCCAGGAGACTGGGCCACGCCACAACTTGTGCGATAAGGACGTTGAGTTCCAAGCTCCGCCCGAACTGAACTTTCTCAGTTGCCTGGATCTAACTGGACTGTCTCCTCACCCTAGCATTCCTTGGTTTGCAAAGAGGAAAGCCTTTAAACAAAGGCACTGGGCACCTCATTTGGCAAGCGGAAAGGTGAGAGTCGGCCTGAACTGAGAACCAGGAGAGGGGAATTCTGAGGGCAGGAGCTCAGCATCTTGTGCCATACTATGGCCCCACTAAGGGGCAACAAGCCTGCCATGGGGACTTCGGGCAACTTCCCCTCTTGTTGGCCATCGCCAGCTGGAAGTCAGAGCAAACACCAAGTTCAGGGGCAGCCCCGACTCCAGAAGGCTTCTCCTAAGAGGGAACAGGGATTTACTCCAGGCCCTTAAGAGCCCAGGTAGAGCAGTTAACTTTCAGCTGATCACTTGGGGCCTGGGGAGGGGGAAGGGTGGGCGGAGAGAAGAGAATGTTTGCAGTAAGTCTGTGAATGAGGCATCCTCCAGAATGAATAGGGAGGCCTGGGCAGCTGAACTGGGGAGACGAGCAGCGCCAGAGCAGCTGGACCTTCCCCGGTCAGCAGGGAAACAGTTGTCTCATTTCCAGGCTTCGGGGAAGGAAGGAAGAGGCAAAGGTGGTGTCTACAGGGTGAGCTGGAGCCCCCAGCGGCCCCAGAGGAATGAGGCACTGTAAAAACAGGGCGCAGCTGCTGGTCAGGCTCTCTGACCCTGGACCTCGCCCTCCCGGATAATGACTCCCCAGAACTCACTTCTCCCAAAGTCATCCATCACCGCCCCAGACACAAGCCATCACTCACTGCTTCTGCCTGACCAGCAGCAGGCACCTGGCAGAGCCCTGCTGATCCACCTCTGAGCTGGGGCCACAGGCTCCAAAGGAATCCCTGATATGCTCTCTCCAGTTCCTGCCCACCCTAGACTCCAGGTAGTGACAGAAACCAGGTGACAGAATCCTGGCCTGATTCTTTGTTTGGGCTCCCTCCCCTCCCCCACTGGAGCCATTTGTTCTTCCCTGAGAAATTCCTCCTCCCTGACTTCGGGGAGCTGGCTGGCAAAGCCAGAGTGGAAAATCAGTGAAGCTAATGGTGTAGCAATGCAGAAGCCAGAGCCAAGAACACAGCCCTGGAGTGGCTTTGCTGCACTTGCCCAGTGTGGTCAAGCAGGACACGTGAGCGCTCCTCCCTCACATTCCCTCACATGCTGAGATGGGTCCTCCCTGCCCCCACCCCGCTCAGCTCAGCTCCGGGAACACTTGCAAACACACCCTTTCAAAGGCACCCTAGTCACTTCTCTCTGGGGAGGGGGTTGTGGGGCCGAGCAGATCCTCTGGGGAGACTCAGTAGCTAAGCACCCTGAGATTTCCACAGACCTAAATCCTCCACCCTGGTCTCCAGTGGGTCATCCAATAGCACCTTTTGCTCCATGTAATTCCACTCGCCTTCTGGCAGAGGGTGACGAAACTCCCCTTAAATGTTCAGTGTGAATTAGAAGTCAACGGGTTCTTTTCACAAGAAGAAATTACACTGGGGATGGGTGGGGCAGAGGAACACTCCTG
Organism: Equus asinus; assembly: GCF_041296235.1. Lineage (NCBI taxonomy): Eukaryota > Metazoa > Chordata > Mammalia > Perissodactyla > Equidae > Equus > Equus asinus. Next base: position 6,399,017 of record NC_091816.1, on the reverse strand, counting down.
CATATGTCCCAGGGCAGCCATCAACACTGCTCCTGCCGCCACAACCAATCGGCTGCAGCCAGTGGGATCACAGCCTGTCTGAGGCTGGTAGTGGATACCCTCTGGCACCTATTTGAGGCTCCCCTATAGCCAGGCTGAAATGCATACCCCTTTGGGCCAAAGACGGCTGCAGGAGCCCTTGGGGGGCTTGCCTGGGGCAGCCAGGGCCCTACAACTTGAAGCTGGGGCAATGTCTCTAGCACCACTGGCAGCCTCTCCCCCATGGGCGCAGGTTTCTGCAGAACACAAAGACAAAGCCTTGCTTTGTGGCGCCCGGCATCCAGGGGGCTTGCAGCCAGAAATGGAATCGTGCGGCTTTTCCATTAAGTGTAACCTCTCCCCCTTCAACCGGCCACCAGACTCCTTCAAATCTGGGTAGGTGGGAGGAGCTGTAAAACCTCAGCCCATTAAATCGCTTATTAGTTGCAGGTTTCTGAGCATGTAGGCAAGTATTTTGAGACTGCCAGTCTCATACTGTCCTCTCGACCAAGGAGTCTGGGGTGTTTAACCCACATGACTGCTGAAAAGGAGGCAGGACCCCGACTCCCAACAGCAAGAAGTGGCCTTGCAAGCAGTTTCAGATTCACCTACTTGCTTTTCCCCAAGACTTATTCAAAAAGAGAGAAAAATAGTAGAAACAGCCCCCCCCAAGCTCAAAATGTCTTTCAAGTTGGTGCTTATCTTTTCAAAGGCGCATTCTACCCCTCAGCCCCTGACCCAGCTTCAGTCTATCCACACACAACTCCCTTCTCCCTCAAAGCCTGATCTGAAACAAGCTTAGCCTCTTTAAGATCCCAAACCAGAGAAGGGAAAGGAGAGCGAGGGAAGGCGGGAGGCTGGTTTTCCTGGAACCCTTATTAACTCAACTTTCCAAGGACAGCCAGAAACTCCAGGCCCTCCCCACTCCCTCAGGAGCATTTGCAGACTGGGGGAAGGGCTCCCAACACACACACACACACACACACACACACTCTCTGCAAAGCCTTTCTAAAGGCGAAAAGCTCTCAGTGTGGGCAGGATTTGGGGTAGTTTGCTTTAAACTTTTAGACAAACTTTTTGTACACAAATTATGGTCTTTTCTGAAGAGAACAGCAGCATTATTATTTAACAATCAGCAGGGCCAAGACTATACAATAATGCCTTACATTTGTGAGATACCTTGTGGCTTACAAAGCCTGGAGATAGATTCTCCCTGTGACTTCGCAGCAGTTCCCTGAACATGGCAGGGCACGTGTTCTGCAGTCACAAAACTCAGCAGGGAGAGGAGAGGGACCTAACCAAACAGAGAGCCCGGACTTGATCTCCAAGTCCAGTGGATTTCCATTTCTGTGTCTGAAGGCATTCCAAGTCTCCCCATGAAGCAAGAAGCCCCTCAGCATGTGGTGTCTTCTGTGGGGTCCCAGGAAAAGGGATCCACAACCGCCATTTGTCACTCATTGACTATGTACCAGGCACTGTTCTAAGAGCTTTGCATATGTTCTCATTTGATATTCACAATGACCTTAGGAGCAGACGTTCATTATCGATATATTTTAAAGAGCATAGAGAGGAACTTTCCAAAGAGCCAACAGTCAGCAAAAAGCGGAGCCAAAATCAAAGCCAAGGAACTCCAGGGAAAACACACGCCCACACAAAGACACGTACACGAATGGTCACAGGCGTTTTAGTAATAACAGCCCAAACTGTTAACAACCCAAATGGCCATCAACAGGTGAATGGATACACATTCACCATATAATTCTGTTATATGAAATTCTGGAATAGGCAAAACGAATCTATCGTGACAGAAAGTGGATCAGCGGTTGCCTGGGGTCAGTGCTGTGAAGGGGACTGATGCAAGGGGCATGAGGGAAGTTTTGGGGGTGATGAAAATGTCCCATATCCTGACTGGGGTGGTAGTTACATGGGACATTACATTTACCAGAACCTACTGAATTGTCACTTGAAATTGGTGTACTTAATAGAATGCAAATTATACCTCAGTTAAGTTGATTTTCTTTTTAAATGGCAGTCTAGCTTCCATCTTCGCGGCCGCACAGCCTCCTAACAGCCCCGTCCACCTGGCCTACTCCCGCCCTGTCCTTCACAGAGCCGGTACTTCATCCTCATCAAGTCCTTCAGCCCCTGGCTCCACCCTCCATCACTGCCTCAGCTTCCTTTCCCAGTTTGCAACCAGCAGCTTCAATGACACCCTCCGCCCCCATCCCCTAGATTCCTTATGCTCGTGCCCTCAGACATCCCCTTCCTGCTTACAAGTGTCCAGGCCTGGGTTCCATACTGTTTACTTTCTCCACCCTCCATTCTCGGGCTGCAAGAGTTTGTCAGACAAAGTTTAAAAATAAAAAAGTACTTTCGGGTCCATCATAAATCCATCTTCTCAAACTGCATCCAAGCCCTCATTGCTTTTGGACTCCCATCACCGTCTACACCGTGGCTGATCCGAAGCTTCCCCATTCCTCACAGACCTCCCGCCCCAATTCACTCCCTTTCCTCTCATCTCATCCTGTCTTTGTCTCTATTCACCCAGAGTTGATACCCAACTTACTTAAAGATTCTATTTCTATAGTATCTCTGCTATTCTTCCTTCCTTTACACTCTCACTGCTCCCATCCTAGTTCATTCCTTACTTCCTCTTGCTAGACGTTCAAAACAACTGTCTAAAGCCTTTCTGGCAATAATGGTAGCAGCAGAAATAATCACTAACACTTTACTGTAAGTGCCTCTCTGGATTATCTCATTTAATCTTGTATTATTGACATCATTTTAAGGATGAGCTTAGTGGGTTTGAGTAATTTGTCAAAGCAAGTAATGCAGCTATGAAGTGGCCGAGCGGTATTCAAACACAGATCCATCTGACTTCTTCCTCCCATCCACCCAAATTCAGCTGTCAGATTAATTTTCTGAAAGCTGGATCATGTCACCACCTGCTCAAAACTTTTCAAGATTCCCAGTGTCGGTCCATTTAAGTGTAGCTCCCTTAGCAGGACGTTGAGACCTTTCATGTGCTAACTCTACCCAATTTTCCACTCAATCCAGAATTTTCCAATCCAATTCTTCTCACAACTACCTACTCATCAGGCAAATCATTCTCTATATACCTTATACATCCTGCCTCAGTATCTTCATTCATGCTGTTCCACATGGAATGCCCTTCATTTCTCCCTTCCAGACCCCTCCCCCTCCTTCTAGACTCATCTCAGATGTTCTCTGCTCCCCTCTTCCTCCGCATTCCCACTTATTTTGTTAGAACTCCACTGTGTGGTTTACACACTGTCTATCTTGTATTTTGTTACCTCTGTACTTGTCTCCCCCTACCTGATGGTGAACTCCCTCTGGGCAGAGATGGTCTCTCCCTCTTCGGGTCTCCAGTATGCTCTAGCTCAGGTCTTGCCTTCAGTTCTGTTACTGAATGAAACAGAAACCTGCCTGCTCCAGCCAGTGCACCTTCTAGAAAATCTCACACACCCTTCCCTCCTCCTTCTCCATCACCACAGAAGTGGACAAATATTCTGACTCATCATTCAAACAGGTCCTGATAGCCGAGACTGATGGCCCTTTAAATGCAGCTACCACGTCACATGCACACCTGAGCCTTCCACCCACTGCCTGCCAACCCTCTCTATTTATGTGATCAGCCACTGAGTCACGAGCCACACTGCCCTTTGGCAGCAGAAATGCCCAAGTATTAGTTCTCAAAGCCTCAAAAACCACCAGGTGTGCTGTACCCCTAATTTCGATGAAGTATCTTCAAACTACAGCAAATCCCATAAACAATGTGGCCAGTCCCTCCTGTTACTAATAATCTCTCTGAATTCCCAACAAGATACAGATCTCTACCAGCTCCACACCCCATAATGCTCCCTGGTTCTCAACCTCTTCCAAATCCCTCCAGCAGGACACATCCAAAGCAAACCGCCGCTCAGCAGGCCTCGCAACAGGGCCTGTGAGATGTGGGAAAGGAAGGCAGAACGGCAGGCATGTGGCCATGACTGCCGACCCTCCTAGAAGACATGTCCTTGAAACAATTTTCCAGAAGCCAGAGGTCTTTCTCAAGCTCCCACATCCCTCAACATCTCCTGTAGTCTGATCTCCAAGTTCTAAACGCAAATTCATTGGTCACTCGCTCCCCATTGTATCACCCAACCCCATTTTATACATAATTGAGGTTAGGGAGCCAGCTCTTGGGTCCCAGTCAGAAGTTCTTTTTTCAGGAAGAGAAAAGCATAAACTCACCCTGAGTATATCACCTCTAGCAAACAGATGTCACCAGCATTCATGACCCAAACTCTGATGAAGTTGGTGACATTTATAAGCAGGCCCAAACCAGCCCAGGTATCTTGGGAGTCTCTCCTACAGGAAAGGACCCTTTGCTTGACCTGGGATGGTTTACCACATGACCTCCAATCACATCACCTCCATCCCAGCCTGCCCTGTTTCCAAGGACCAGGAGTCCAGGCCAGGAGTCCGGGCTGACCCTCAGATCATGCTGTACCTTGTTCAGGCAAAGTTGGGGCCGGCCTGGCGGTGCAGAGTGTGGCTGTGACCAGCACAGCCCAGAAGAGGAGGCACTTCCAGCTCCACATCCCAGTTCTGCAGTTAGAGGTGGGTGACAAGGCTCCACACCTCCATGGAGACTCCGCCTTGAGCCTGATCCTCCTTTTCAAGCAGACTCTGAGGAAGAAGAAAACCAAAAAGTTAGGAGGGTCTTCACAGGGATGGAAGACAAGGAAAAAAAGAAGGCACAGCATGTCGCAGAGTCGCCCTGTCCAGAAGGGTGCTTGAAGCAATAACTGACTCAGGCCCTAATTAGACAAAGGAGAGCTTTAGCTCAGTTCTACAACTATTGATTGCGTGTGGACCATGTGGAAGCCTTGCTGGGAAAACCATCACGAGGTTCTCCAAGGCACAAGCCCCAAGATCACTTGTGCTGGGAAAGCAAACGGCCTCATAAAGTCGCAAACAGTTGTACCTCGTTGTGCGCAAGGGCATCAGAGCGTGGTGGGACTGCAGGAGGCTCGAGCACGCTGACAATCCCCCAGTAGAAGACTGCACTCACTCTAGGGCAAACCCCGCCTTAGGTGAGGGATAAAGAGAGAGGACTTATGGAACAAGCCAAGGACAAGGAAATGGGAGCCAAGTAAGAGCCTGACCCTCCTGGACCTATGTGATGAGGAAGCTATGAAATAAGTGATCTCGGCAGCTCTTTCTCTTTGTCTCTAAAACTGGATGCATCACAGGGATCTGTGGTTCTACCAGCTTCCCTCACAGATAGAACACAACTCGCACCAACTGCTTAAAAAGGGCCTTGGAGTGTGGAACCAGGAGGTGGCCCCCGCTCTCCTCTCACGCTGAAAGGTGACAGCTGACGTCCAACAGAAATGAGTCCAGAAGTGGGGAAAAAGGTCAGAGTCAAAGGGCTCTTGCAAAGGCTGACTGGAAGATGGCTCATGCCAGGCCCGGCTAAAAGGACAGCCCTTTACCCTTCTCAGTCTGAGTGGTAACATCAAAGACAATTCCCTAGGGTGTCAAGGAACAACAGATCCTCACTGCTAAACATTTACCAAGTGATAAGACTTTCTCAGCACCGTTTGGGCTACGTGGGGGTGACCATCTCTGTCTTCCAGGTGGCTTTTGTCCTAAATACTCCAGGGAACCATCCAAGTTATTCAGAGAATCCACTTCCCCGGAACATGCCCTAATGTGGAGCTTCAGCCCGGCCTCCCCCGGAGCCAGACAGGGCCCCTGTGAGTGAGTCAGCCCTGGCTGGCAGAAACCCCCAGATTCCTGGCTTCGTTCACATGTGCTTGCCAGCAGGAACAGGCATGCACTGCCACTAGCTCCCTCCTAAGGCTTTCCTAAAATTTTTTAATGATTTCAAATCAAAGAAAAACTAAACATTTCTCTTTTATTTTTTTAAATTTAGAAAAGGGATTAGAAGAGACAGAATAGAACGACTATTTACCGAACACCTATGTGCCAAGCATCTACTAGGTAAAATTTATAACTATAAAACTTGATTTCTTCCTCACTATAAACTTATGAGGAGTAGGAATTATTATTCCCCGTTAAGCAATGGGGAAACTGAGCCTCACAGAGGTTAAGTACTCTGCCCAAGCACCTGCAGCCGTAAGCAGCTGCCTGGGACTCTCACCACCTGGGTTTTCAGATGCTAGAGGACAGGGTGGGAGGAAGCAAATACCAGGCTGATCAAGCCTGGCTCTATCTGACACAAACTCATTGTCTCCAAAGGGCATCCCTGTGCCATAAAGAAACCAAGCAGAAAAGGACAGATCCGAGGTAACCCTGGAAATGGGAGAGTCTCAATTCTCAGTTCCTTTGGTTGAGGGAAAAGATCCTTGGAAGCAGCTCACAGATGTGCCATCTAGGATATGATTCCTGGTGTGGGACAGAAGCAATGCTTGCCATGGGACATCCCTAAACCACAACCCACATCTCATTACATCCCAAAGATACACCAAACGGATGCAGGCCTGTCACCCAGAAAGGTACACCTGCCGAAGAGCCTAAGTCCCACAGGAATCACCACAGTAATGAATGCATTTTTAGTATCCAATGGGCAAGGGTGGTGTCATCTTGAGATGACTGAGCTTGTTTCCAAATGAGGCAGACAGACAGCTTCCACCACCACTCAGTGTACTTCAAACTAATCTGGAAGCTTCCCTGCAAGAACCTCTTCCTCTCCTTGCATTCTTGGCCTCAAGCCCCACATCTGTAAAACCAAGGATGTTAAGAAATCCCTCCTCCTGGCACCAGCTCCTGGAATGAGAAGGTAAGTGGGCACACAATCCATTGCAGAAAACACAGTGACATAAACCACTAGTCCACACGCTGTCCGGGACCCTAAGGACGGACACCTCCTCCTTCACCTCACCTTCTCATTCGACTAATTAATGCATTCTTAAAATCCCCAGGGAACCGTCTCCTTCCTTCACTGCTTGACAGGTGTGACCTGCAGCCCCGCAGGTGTACACAGCAGCTTCCTCACAGAGCCTGCGGCTGGCTCGACATCGACCTCTCCCGCATCAGTCAGGCCTCCTGGGACTGGCAGCCCAACTCCACCTGGGTGCATTTCCCTCACTGGGAATCAGGGGCACGCACACACAGCATCTCAGTTTCCCACTTGTCAGAGCTAAAATATTTGTCCTGCCTACAACACAGGTGGTCGTGAGGCTCGAACAGGCAGCATGGGTGAAAGTGCCTGCTGTCTCCTCTCTAAAGCACTAATCAAATGTAAGGAATCACGAACACTGTGCTCGAGGCACTCCTCGACAGCACTCTCGGGAGACTGTGGTAATGACGGTGGGAAGACACGAACTTCCTCCCTTTAGGAAGGATTGCTCACTATCCGTCTTTAAGCCCTATACTCCAGACTTCGCTGCCCCATATGGTGGCCACTAGCCACTTGTGGCTATTGAGTTCTTGAAGCGTGGCTAGTACAAACTGGGATGTGCTAGAAATGAAAAACACACACCAGATTTTGAAAGTCTGGTATGAAAAGAAGAATGTAAAGTATCTCAATTGTTACATTGATTACATGTTCAAATGATAATATTTTGGAGACATTGGGCTCAATCAAATATATTATTAAAATCTAAATAAATGAATTAATAAAAAAGAATTTCACTTGTTTCTTTTTACGTAATTTCAAACACGGGGACTGGAAAATCTAAGATTACATGTGGCTTGTGTTATATTTCTATGGAACAGCACAGCTCCAGGCAACCTCTATGGCTGACCAAGCGCTGCTTCTTTGCCCTTCCTCCATCTTCAGTGGTCCAAGCTTTCCTACTCCCTGAGCCTCACCTAAAAAAGCCGCCTCTTCCACAAGTCTTTCTTGAGGTTTCTAGATGAGGATCTCATCCCTCTGAATTTCCAAAACACCATGGGACTGCAAGCTCCTTAAGAGCGGAGTCTACACCTGAACTAACCTTTGTTAATACCCTTAGCACGTAATAGGCACACAGCAGATGCTGATATATTTGTTAATTGGATGAATAAATGAATGAAAGAAAGAAAGGCTGATTGAAAAGAAACCCATATACATCCTCTTGCAGAAAAGAGGCTGAAAATGCCAGAGAAAAGCAATAGTCAAGGGCTCCTTGTTCCCCAGCCACCTCTATTTCAAAGCAAATCAACTGAGACATTTTCTAAACATCTTAATTTCTTAGAATTGAGGAAGTAACAACAAAACATTAATTCCTTTAGACGGGAATAAGACTTACTTCTTAATAGAAATGGTCGCTTTCCCCAAAAATGAGTGTCCTCTACTCACTGTTGAGAGTTGACAGGGTAAGTACTTAATAAACATCTAAAAAAGTTATGCAGCTCAGCTTGCAAAATTTTAGTTGGTCCAAGGGATAATGCTAATTATTAAATTTTGAGTCCCTGTAAAAAAAGTTTCCAAATGTCCTTGAGGGTGAGGTATATAAAAAATTAGTAATGATAAATGAAACACTAACTGATCCAACACAATCTAGGAACCTTTGCTTTTGAAGACTGGATGGGCTAGTGGACCACTACCACATTCTTGGAGTTGTTCACCCAGGTGAGTGCTACTTACTTGGGGACCAGATGTAGCTTCTTTAATCGCAAGGGGAGAGGCGGTGAGGAGAGAATTTCTGTTTAAGGTAGATGCAACCTTACGGAAAAAAGCAAATATCTTAGCCGAAGTCTGGTATTTAATCCCTCTGGAAACCCAGAATCTTCTCTAAAGCTCTACATCTGGACTCCCACAAGTCCCTGGTGCATTCAGACCTTTTGCAAAGCTCTTGGGAAGACAAATGCAAGACAAATTTCCCAAGAGGAAATTAAACTCATCTCAAGTGAGGCCTTTTCAGAACAAGACGTTTGAATTTTTTCTACCTCCTTTTCCTCCAGCAGCAACAGGCTCAAACTTATCTAGGAAGCTCTTAACTAAGAGCCATTTTGATACAAGAGATTTAAAAAGTGGAGGTAAGGGGGCCAGCCTGGTGGCCCAGCGGTTAGGTTCACACGTTTTGCTTAGGCAGCCTGGGGTTCACTCGTTCGAATCCCGGGTGAGGACCTACGCACCACTTGTCAAGCCATGCTGTGGCAGGCGTCCCACATATAAAATAGAGGAAGGTGGGCACGGATGATAGCTTAGGGGCAGTCTTCCTCAGCAAGAAGAGGAGGATTGGCTGCAGATGTTAGCTCAGGACTAATCTCCCTCAAACCCCGCCCCCCCAAAAAAACAAAAAAAAAAATGGAGGCAAGAAGAAAGCATTCAGAGAAGCTGGTTGTTAAAACCCCAAGCTCACAGGAGCAAATCTCCTATTTTAGGAGTCTTGTTTCAGGTCAACACCCAAAACAAGCAAAAAGCATACAACTAAAAGCAAAAACCCATGGACTTTTCTTGGTCTCCATGGCTGGAGTCTGCCTACTCAATGCTCAACTCGATTTTCCTGCCCTCTGGAGTCCGTCAGGAATAAAGCTAGCCCAGGCTGAGGGATGCCTGGACATATTCTAATCCTCTCCCTCAGTAGGGGTGGGACCATAGCATCTGCGATGCTCTTCTTCATGTCTTCCTGTGTGTTGCTTCACTTGCTATTCTAAGGAGGCCTAACGGAACTTTCTAACATCCTCCATGGCCAGAGGCCAAGGAAAAGAAGCACTCAAGACTGTCTACTTTGGAACCAAAGGAAGTAGTGCCCACTCTGGCGGAAATCCCATTTGTGAAAAGGCCTCCGAAAAGGACATTTCTACTGGCATGGTAAAAGCAGGCAGTGAAAGTACACATGTCCAAGTGGCTCTCCATCTGGATGGCCCTCATTAAAAAGCTGACCCTCAGCTATGACTAAGAGTCAGTGCAACAGATATTTCAAGGAGCTCCTCACTGATGCAGTACCCAACCATCCCAGCTGAAGCCAGGCCCCAGCAGCCTCCCCGTCCCCACATACCCTGTGCTCCCCTGGGGGTCAGCAGCAGCCCTGGAGCTTCTCCCAACCACCTGGGGGGAAATATGTAAACGAGTCATTAGGGAGGCAAGTCATGGGGACAGAAGGCTGGCAATGGCTCTCCCTCGGTCACTGAAAGGAAGGGAGATGACCCAGGCGTGGGGGTAATTAGCCAGACAGAGGCACCTCCCATGGAGCCCTGCTACTTTGCTTTAAACAAGCCTCAGAGAGGAAACTGGGAGCCTGGGTCAATGGGGGAAAATGGCCACCTTCTGTTAAACAGTCTCAAGGCTAGGGTTCTACAATTTAGACGGTATTCCAAAAAAAGCGCTGGTCCGGAGGTGCAAAGGGCAGGGCACATGTGGGAGGAAACAGGCACCTTAATTACCATGTCTAGAGAAAGTGCGATTTCATTACAGCCTCCAAAACTACCGCCCAAAGGAGGAAACCAGAGAAGTGTTTTCAATTTGAAAGAGACTGGACAGGAGAAGGTGAGAAAGACCAACTCTCCCCACCTCCCGCACCTTTGGACCAGAAGGGGCTTTCCTACCTCAAAGCATTTTACCAAAAAATCCAACCCCTGCTTTCAAACCTGGAGCCGTTATTTAAATGGTAAACTGTCCCACTTTAGTTTCCGGGGACTGCAGCCCAAATAACTCCTTAAAAATGCACAAGGAGCGTCTCTGGTAGCAACAGCCCCCGCCGCCCCCCGCCCCCCCCCGCTGCGCCCCGGGCTCGCTCCAGGGAGGGTGGAAAAGGGACGCGTGACGCCACCGCCGGGCGGCCGGAGACCGGACGGCGGGCTCCGGACAGGGTCAGACGCTCCCGCTGCTCCAGCTATAACTGAAGGGACGAAAAAGCAACGCTTTGGTTCCAGAAACTTCCGTCAGGGCCAGTTCTGGGTCAGACCCATGGCCAGAGGCCACCCCTGACAGATGAACCATTCGCAAGTGCCACCCCCAAGATCTTGGCCCCAGCTCCGACGATCCTGCATACGATGCCTCTTTTCCGCACAAGCTAGAAAACACCACCACCCTCCGATCCTAAGTAACTTGAGATCTAGGGTAACTTTCTTTTCTCCCCAAATCCCAAAGCCTCATCTCCACGTCTTAAGAAATTTTAAAGAGGGAGGTGGTAAGGACAAGTTGAAGAACCCCAGTCTTAATGAGGGGGAGAGGGAAGGGAGGAAGAGGGATGCTAACAATGTGACTGCGGTGTACCCGTGTGGGGAGAAACGGAACCAGATGCGACCGCTACATCTGGAAAATGGGGGGGAAAGTGTTGGGGGTGAAAGACACCACAGAAACTTTTAAATGGGCTAATAGCTTCTGGGCCCAGAAAGGAGAAGCTGGTTTCACACCGCCCCCCCGCCCCCAAGGCGTCTGGCTGCCTTCAGAGGATATGTGTTAAATTAACTCCATCTATAACGTCAATAAATTCCTCTGCACATGAGGGTTCTAGCCCCTCTTCTCCCAACCCCAAACATAATGGGAGAGGGGAGCGGGGGGCAGAGGGGTCTGGGCCAGAGAACCAACATGCATTGCTGCCGAGTGAACCGCACCGGACAAAACCCTCATCCCTTCCCCCACCTCCTAGAACCAGATTGGAACTGAACATTCCCCTCCCCCCGACCCCATAATGGGGCTTAACATCACCCGCTGGGCGCCCTCCCCTTCCCCAAACTTCCGACCCTTTCTGAGATGGAGCAAGTAGAAGATAACCCCCTCTGGAAAAGGGAATTCCTTTCTCGCTCTCCGCTAAAGCAGATTCAGCCATTTGGTGACGACACCTCCTTAAGTCCTCTTCGGAGAGAGGCTAACCTACCCCCCCCCCCACTTCCTTCCCTCATCCTACCCCCACCTACCCACCCACTCCCAACCCCGACCCCAGACTCTCCCGGAGGTGGACAAGGACTTAGAAATACCCCGGATTTTGAGCGTTCCGCCCAAAGCTACCTGCTGAATTGGGGTGAGTCCCCACGAGTGGACTAAAAAGAGATGGAGTGGAATGCAACACACACACACACGCACGCACTCCTCGCTGCCCACTCCCACCCTCCTCCCCAGTCCGAGGAGACCGAGGGCCGCCGCCGCCTTCGCCCCGGCCCTGTCCCTCCCGGACTCACCGCGGAGCCGCCGCCGCCTCGCCAGCTCCCCGGCGCGAGTTGGCGGAAAAGTTGGGCGGCAGGAGGAGCGGCGGGACGGGCGCGGGGAGGGGGCGCAGAAGGCGACGCGAGCGGAGCGCAGGGAGGGGAGACAAAAGGGGGGCGCAGAGCGCTGGGGGGAGTCTGGAGGTGGAGGGGGGCGGGTAGCGAGTAGAGGGAGGCGCCGGATACGACTGGGCTTCGGTGCCGAGAGCGCGCAGCCAGGAGGCTCCGGCGCCGGGGGCCGCTCGGGACGCCAAGCCCGCCCCGGATCCGGGGGCGCCGCGGCTCTTACCTCACTCGGCGCTGCGGTTCCGCCTCTGGAGAGTCCGCCGTGGCTTGTGCGGGCGGGCGGGCGCCCGCGTCCCCGGCTCCGGCCCGCCGCCCCCGGGCTCCGCTCGGGTCCTGGCTGGGCCGCGAGAGCCCGGCGGCAGGCGCTCGAGTCCCAGTGGCGCTCGGTGCGCGGCGCCTCCAGCCCGGGCGGGAACAATGGAGCCGAGGCTGGTGCCCCGGAGGCGGGGCGGGGGGAGGGCTCCGGTCCGCCGCCCGGGGTCTCCAGACCCTGCGGCCCCCTCTCCAGAACCGGGCGGCGGCGCCTCACGCTTCTTGCAGACTGGGCTCCATCGCCCCGGCGCCGCGGCGCGCCCGACTGCAGCACTGGTGCGGTGCGCCCTGCGGGGCGCCCCTTGGAGCAGAGAAAAGTCCTCGGTCTCCGCTGCTCTTCCAGCTGCGGCGCGCGCTCGCGGCCGGGGAAGGCGAGGTCGCCGCAATGCGCTAAGCAGAGTAGCGGTGCTGTCCGGACGTTGCCGCCCAGCGCCGGGCACAGCCCGGGCTCCTCCGCGCGCTGCGGCCGCCCCAGAGTTCGGGCTCCCGCTCGCCGCCGCCGCTGCCGAGGCCGCCGCACCAGTGCCCGCAGGAGCGCTCCGAGCGCTGTGCGCCGGCGAGGCGCGAGGGCTCGCTCTCTCGCTCCCACCCCGCGCTAGTCCCACCTCCTCCTCCTCCCCCTGCAGCGGCCTGCTGGGCCTTGTAGTTCCTGAGCCGCGGCCCCCGAGAAGGGGGGAGCCGGCTGAGTTGCCCCGAGCTCTGCCGCTCCTCTCCTGCAGGCTGGTCTCCTTGGGCGCGCGTGCCCCTCCATCTGAGCACCGCCAGAGGGGCGCCCGAATTTCAGGCCGTGGACAGATGAGCAGTTTGGGGGGGTGAGGTGAGGCTGTAGCCCTGAGGTTGCCCATGGTGGCACGGGAGTCTTTGGAGGCTGACTGTGTGCCTTGGAGAAATGATTCTCGCTCTTCATCTCAGTTTTCTCATCTGTAAAAGGGGGATAATAGTACTTTCCGTATAGAGTTGAGGATTAAGTGAGGAAGGAACTGGCACATAGTTACTCAATAAATACAAGCTATTTTTATTCGTGAGAAGCTCGATCCCCCGTTCCTCAGACCCTTTCCTTCCATCTCACTTTCCCCACCTCGTAGTTTAGGTTTGGGGGTCCACGGGAGCTGGGTCCTGTGAGTTCTACAGCGTCCTTCTTGGCCTCCGGAAGTCTCCAGCCTGCAGTGAATGTTTCGAAAGCAAAGAGTGAGCGGGGGCAGCTGCGGGTTGTTGTTGGGCTAGAAATTAGTAAGAGCCCACCCAGAGCACTCTCCAGTGCTCTATGGGACTCGAGGAAAAGTGGCTAAAATGCTCTCTCCCCTGGGTCCCTCCATAGCGTAGTATAATCAAGCAGTTCCCTAATTCAAATGGACACGAGTCCTCAGGAGAACTTCTGAAAAACACAAATTCTTGGCCTGCTCGAGGCTGAGGAATCAGTCTGTCCCAGGAAGGAGCAAAGAGTCTGTATTTTTTTAAGCTCCCATAGTGCCACTGGTAGGGTGAGAAGGATGCCACACTAGGTCTGAAAGATACCTCCATTCTGGTCCCTTTACTTATGAACTGTTTGATTTTGCAGAAGTCTTGCATCTGAAAACATCAAGACCTGTCCACACATTTCCCCCAGTTGATTGGGAGTCCCTTACAAGGTTGTCATGAGACTCAAACACAACAGGGATGTCAGGGCACCAAGAGTGTTACACAAACAGAAGTCACTATGTAAGTTAACGGTGGGGCCTGTTCCCTCATCCTCACCCCACCCAAACCCACTGGTTGTGGAAGCTCCAACACCGAAGGAGATACCCCCGCCCCCCCAGTTTAAGGAAAGAGTCCCTAAGTTACTTCTCTATTTGATCAGCAGGAAAGAATAGTGACCAACACAGTGTCATTCACATAGTAAGAGCTCAATAAATTTCTATGGCCTGACTGAAGAATATGTGTTTAATAAATATTGAGTAAATTTAAAACTAAATAAAAAGCAGAAACTCACATATTTGTGAAATAAATGAACTTCAGCCATTGGTTATAGGGTTAGTCTGCCTATAAGCTTCTCTCTTCACCCTGAAACCCTTCAGCTCCTGATCAGGATCTATTTATCCTGCCATATAAGCTGCCCACACATTAGGCCTCCTTTATTTTAAATAACACTCATTCCAGGCCTATAAGAAGGCCAAACTCACACCCCTCCCTCTTGGAGAGGCCTTCCCTGCCAATCCCAGCTCTGTGAGTCCCTGGAGCCCTGGTGTACCCCACTGATTTGATACTTAACTTTGTTAGTTGTCTTTTTCACTCTTTCTCTCTAACTAGCTCCTAAACTATACTATGGCAAGGATCCCATCTATGTATCTGATGTAGCTCAGGACTCTACTCAGGAGGTATCTCATTTGTATTTGTTGTTGATGGACTTGATGAGGATGACAAACCTGGGTGACCAGAGGAGGCAAATACAATTGGAGGGAATGTGATTGGGAAGTCAAGCTATGGAAAACCCAGCATTTAACGCCAACAGCCAGTTACTATTTTCCTACTTTATTACTAAAAGAGAATATATCACCCTTCCTCTCTATGATTCTTCTAATACAGGGGGTCTTAAATCCAGTCCTTTTTTCTTTTGATTTGGAAACATTTTAGGAGCGTCTTGAACCCCAAAGAGGAGGCTGAAGGATGCGTCCTTGATTTAAACAGAAGGAGAAAGATCTAGATGTCTGTCTGTTTGGCATCGAGGGGCATAGACGCTGCTGAACAAATCTCCTTATAGACTTAGCAAGAAACCAAAATGAAAGCAAGTGGCCAACGGATAGCTCTCCCTGCCCCAATTGTCCAGGAAACAGCCAAAGACAGCGGAACAGAGAAGGTGAGAAACCCAGGAAAGGAACGGGCGATCCACGGACCACAGACATGGCTCCAGAATAATTGAGAGCTGGCTGCTCTTATCCGTCCAGCCCAGCTCCCCGTCCGTGCTCTTCCTCCCCACCCCTCTTTCTGAAATGCAGACCCTCCACTTCAGGGCAGGCCCCAGGCCAGTGGAAGGAGAGCATCCCCAGGGCAGCCCTCAGCAGCTCCAGGCGAAGGGGGTCAGCCAGCCACTCTGCCTGCTTCTGTCCCACTCGGCGGACTCCTGGCACCTTGCCTCCCCACACAGAAATGTAATCTTCCCTCCGAGATAACAAAGAGCTGGGAGGGTCAGCGAGGATTTGTAGGCCCCTGGCCCTGCCAGCTAGTTGTCTGAGGGGGAGACAAAGGCCCTCACACTGGAGGACCTGATAACCAGTTGGGGGCCTGTTGCCTCCTGGCTTTGTGGGAGGAGGGGAACAGTGCTGAATGGAACAGAGGGAAACAGAGCTCTCCCCAAAACCTGATCAGTTCTCTTTGTTTGGGAACACTGCAGAAAATCCCCCTCTGTTCCTCCAGCTTCTTGTGTGTCTTCAGAGTTCTACGGATGGACAAGGGAGCTCTACCTCTCTTTCCAGTGCTCCCCTGCTCTATCCAAGTTTAGTTATTTCAGGGCTCAGCTGTGCCCACCAGGGATGAGCACCCCTACTATGCAGGATTGGTCCTGCAGAGTTAGCACCTCCCTGTTGCAGAAGTGGGGGGAGGCAAGCAACATCTATGCTGGGGCGAGGTTGGGCCATAGAGCTGCTCCAGCCAGCTTTGGGGGTCCCTCAGTCTGGTTGCACACGGCAGAGGTTCCACTCTGGGGGCTGATTGGAGGAGGGGATTCAGGAGGAGGGAACTGTCTGGGTTTTTCCCTACAAAGTGGATGTTCACAGGTCCCTGAGAGCAGGTGGGTGGCCAGGCCTTTTGCCCCAGGCCCCTGGAGTTAGGGAGCAGCAGTCAGTTACCATCTGGCTGCCATTTGTTGACCCCTGGCTGTTCTCAGCACAGCCATAGCATATCAGGGAAGGGAGGGTCTTGTTTGGCTTGGCGTTTTTGTAAATAACATTTCACTCTCTCCTACCAACTGAGAGTGGGAAAGGGAGCCTGCAGTGGTGGCAGCTCAGCTAGTCTGGCCCTAAGGCAACATTTATTCACTGAGCATTGTGGGGGCCACTTCTCATGTGTCAGGCACTGTGCTGGACACAGTGGATCCAAAGATGAAAGAGACGAGGGTGCAGCCTCAGGGAGCTCAGTCTTGGAGGGGAGACCAAACATTACATGTAGTCCACACCGCGGGCACCTGCAGGGTGTTTGGGGTGGAGAGATCAGGAAAGGAGCTGACTCAGGGGAAGTGATGCCTGAATTTTAAGGATGACAAACAGCATGCGAAAATCCACAAACCCGCCTGGGATCATTGAGGACGGCAAGACTGGAGTACATGTGGGGGGCTTGAAGGTTCTGTACTATCTTGCTCTGAAGGGGTGAACGCAGTGCCTGGCACACAGTAAGTCCTCAATAAATGGCAGCCATTGTTTTTATATTTTAGCACAGAAACTTTCCTTTGACCCAGGACACCTCTTTTGGAGCCTATTTTCCAGGTGTCTTTGTGGTGTTACTATCCAATCACCATCACCACCCTTAGATTCTCTATCCCTCAAGACCCGCTGCAGAAAAGGATATATTTTTCCCATAATCTCCTCCTTCCTTGCTGACCCTCCAAGATAAGCAACCCTTTTGCTATAGGTTTTATTGTGAAACAGGAAGAAAACAACAAGAACGCATATGGAGAAATTAACAAGGCATATAAAACCTCAGCAGATCCTTACAGCCACAGTCCCTGGTCTAGCTTTCAGACTCCCTTCAGAATGCTTACTGCAAACCAGCTGGCCTTTTCCCCTCTGCTTTGCTTCAGAGCTCCCTCAACTCCCCCCTCTTTCTGACCCCAACTCACAAACCCTCTCCCAGTACAAGCGGGCTCATCCACAGCACTGTGCTGGGAACTGGAGAGGTGACAGTGGGGGCAGAAGAAGAAGAGTGGACAATTTGCATTTCTGAGGACTCCCCAGGAGTGAGGACCTGGGTCCTTAGGATTCTGCCCTGCCCAGGGACAAAGATCAAAGTTGCAGGGTTGGACTGGGATTCTAGAGGACTCAACTTTGAAGTGGATTCCATCCAAGGATATGCTAACCAAGTTGCAGACGCCTCCTCCTGTGTTGTTAAGAACTTTTGGTGATATTAGGATGGGTGGGGTCAGAGAAAGAGAATTGAAAAGTAGACAGTGTTCTCCCAGATAGCTTAAAAAAGATAGATATGCATTTTAAAAGACTGGAAGATAAAGGTGAGGGTGTGGGGAAATGAGCACTAAAAACCATTGTTGGTGGGAATGCTGATCGAATAGCCACTTTGAGGGACCAAATGATAATGTTTATCAACATTTAATAGGTATGTACTTTACATGTTCTTTGACCCAATAATTCTTCTTCTAGGAATTTCATATACAGATGTCCTTTAATATGCATAGAAAGACTGTATATATAATAATAGATATACAGTGATTATCATTGCTGTATTGTTTGTGGCTGCAAAACAATGTACATGTCCACCATCTGACTGGTCCTTAGGGGGCTTGGTGAAATAAATCATGGTACACCTGTGAATGCAAAATCGCACATCTGTTAAAAGGAATAAGACGGATCTAGATTTACTAACATGGAGGAAAAAGAACAAGAAGCTTTTACCTATGTAGATAAGAATCACTTGTGTAAAAAAAGACAGGGCCACACGCACGCTCACACATAGAGATACCTACATACATATATGCTCATCCATCTGTAGATTACCTGGAAGGAAACTCGTACGTACACAACTGGTGAATTGAATGACTAGGGGTTCAGAGGTGGGAAGGGGACTTTTAGACTATGCCCTTGGCACTATTTTAAAGTTCATCAAGTACCTATATTTTTGGCCTCTAATTTTATTATTTTGTTTAAAACAAAACACAGGTCTATTAACCAAACTTTTAATAGCGGTTTTCTTTGGGATGTGATTATAGGAGGCTTACACGTTCTTTTTTACATAACTCTGTATTGTTTGAGTTTTCTGCAGAGAGTGTGTGTACAGGGTCATCTGTGTGGTTGAACAGGTGGTGTCCAGAGTTGCAGGGGCTGAAGTTCTGTGAAGTTCAGTTACATCTGCCCAGAGGAAGCGACCCTTTCTTCCAACTTG
Organism: Equus asinus; assembly: GCF_041296235.1. Taxonomy (NCBI): domain Eukaryota; kingdom Metazoa; phylum Chordata; class Mammalia; order Perissodactyla; family Equidae; genus Equus; species Equus asinus. Next base: position 6,380,435 of record NC_091816.1, on the reverse strand, counting down.
CTCAAAGACACCCTGGCCCGGACCATGTACTTTTTTTTTTTTAAAGATTTAATTTTTTCCTTTTTCTCCCCAAAGCCCCCCGCTACATAGTTGTATATTCTTCGTTGTGGGTCCTTCTATGTGGGACGCTGCCTCAGCGTGGTTTGATGAGCAGTGCCATGTCCGCGCCCAGGATTCGAACCAACGAAACACTGGGCCGCCAGCAGCGGAGAGCGCGAACTTAACCACTCGCCACGGGGCCAGCCCCCCGGACCATGTACTTTTATAATCAGCAAAATAATGATAATAATTGCATATTTAGGAAAAGCAACATACACTGAGTGACATGATTTTATCTTCAGGCAAGAAGGGAGATCAGGAAGAAATGCCCTGCCGGGTGCAAGTCCATTTGGACAGCATTTAAGTGACCACTCTCGAGCCTTCACAGACCCCCAGAATCCTCACCCATAGGGACCCCAACCCCAACCCCCTGCACAATGACCCCTCCTGTGAAGAGAGGGGGAGAGAGACAACACGAAAGCTGATCTGAAATCTCACATGACTGAAGGATGCTTTGGGTTGAGGAGGGGCTGGAGACCCCTCTGATCATTACTCTTTCCAGAAATCTGCTTTCCTCCATGCCAGCAAGTGCAGAGCCCTTGCAAGGCACCCCTGTGAGGCCTGCCTGAGTCAGCAGCCGGGCCGTCTCCCACAGTGCCTTGTAGCCCCTATGTGGCTTTGGTCAGCAGCTGAAGGAGGGATCCACAGGCATTTCTCTGCTGAGTCAGCTGGGTGGATTTCTGTTCCCTATCTAGAAAGCAATCTGGATGGGTGCTGGGTCCTCTTGGGTCTTCCAGGAAGTTTTTACCAAGGCTAGATAGAGGCTGATAATTCACTGCTATGTTCCTGAAGCCACTTGTTTGATAACTTTCCAAGCATGTGAGCTTCTTTTCTAAGAAGTGTAGAGAAAATACAAAGAGCAGTGTTAGATTTTATCTCTCTGCTCGAGGCTTTTTAAAAAATGTTTTCTTTTGAGGCCATAATAGCTAATATTTAATGAATGCTTACTATGAGCAGGCACCTTGCGGAACACTCTTACCTGGGTCATCTCATTTAAACCTCACAAGAATGAGATAGATGCTACTGTTGGCTCCCGTTTCACAGGTGAGCAAACTGAGGCTTACAGAGGCTAAACAGAGCCCCAAGCAGCTAGGTAAGGAAGCAAGGCTCCAAACCCGGAGAGTCTGACTCCAGAGCCTTTGTTGCCAGCCATTTCACCTCGGGAGAAGGGGCTGCTCTTGATTAACAGTGTCTGCAGAAGGGAATTTAAAACTGCTCTTTCTTTAAAAATTTAATTATTAAAAAAACAGGTTCAACCACACCAAACAGAATTGTAACAGTGTGTGTTTTAAAGAGAACTTGTTACTAATCTGTTTGAATCAACACCAGTGCCATTTTTCTGAAGCAGCTCTGCCTTGTCGGATCTTGTGACTCGTGTGTGTGTGTGTGTGTGTGTGTGTGTGTGTGTGTGTGTGTGTACTGAGGATAGGGAGTGGGGTGGTAGGGAAAAGACTGAAATCTGATACCTATGGGCCCAAGTCTCAGTGTCACTTAGGGGTGTCCCTCAGTTTCAGAATCACTGTGTTTGCTCAAGTTCGACTGGTCCTACTGGAGGCGTTGTTGTGCGGGAATTATGAGTTAATGCTGAAGCAGGGGTGAGTGAAACTATGGAAGGCATTTTTAAGGAGACTCAACCAGCCAATGTAGAAACTGTATCTCTGTTATGAATAGGCCCACAGAGAATTGAGATGGAAAGAATCTTTCAAATCAAATGTGCTTTCTGCTAGGTATGTTTCAAGTTTATTTTCCATTTTAATCTTTTTTTCAAACCCCTACCTCTGCCCGCTTATAATTCCACCTCCTTCTGTCTTTCAGAGTTTCGAGCAGAGGAGCAGGGGCAGTATTTTGAGGAGAGAAATGGTTTAGCCTTCTACTCCACAGCCAGCTTAGCTTCACTAGAAACTCTTGTTTGGCCCTCGTGTTTCCTCACCTCTATAAAAGATTCCAGAAACAGCCCCCGCCCCCACCTCCCACCTCCCCGAGAGTGTAATTTCGGCCCCTAGTTGCCCAAATTAGAGCTGTGCTTACAATACTAGGACTCCAAACCAAGGTTTTAAATGCAGGAAACATTATTAAAACAGTCAGGGAGAAAGTGTGTTATGGCAAAAAGGCAAATATAGGAGTGAAGAAAGACAGCAATCCAGGAAGAGACGTACCCAACTCATGCTTGGTGTCCCCATCTGTCACTAAGCCTGTCCCTCCACCAGAAGGGCCACCCTCCACAGCAGCACCCTGGCAATCCGCACTGGAGCTACAAAGTCCTCTCTTAATGACTTAATGGAGATCCAGGGAAGACTTGCTGATGCGGCCTCAGCTCTGTGACTTCTTCCTTCCTGCGTTTTTATTGAAGCTCCGGGAAGGGAGCCAGGACATTTGATGAGGTTTGTTTCTACAGATTCTCCACTCTCTTTTTTTCCTTCCAGATCAGATTATCGTGTGTTGGTGGCAGCAAAAAACAGAGTATTGATGACAGGTGGGGACTTGCTGGGAACACCCGGGGACAATGAATGCACGCCCGACTTTATCCAGACCACAGGTCGTGTTGCTCCTGGCCCTGGTTGAAGGCTCTTTGTCCTGGGACTGTGGGCAGTCATGCCCCCTTCCTGCCCTCCTTTTCCTGTTTCTGCTTCAGGTGGCCTTTTATTTAAACTCTAAAGCCCATTGGAGGATCTAAATGAGACTTTCTCTAGCCTTGATCAAAAATACAGAATAGCCAGAGAACTCCTTATCCTTTTGCTTCGCTGACTTTCCACTATTGCCCTGTGGCTAGGTAAGCGTTGGTCTATTTTTAATTTTGTCACCTTGGCAAGTTTAGCACCCTCTCTGGCCTCAGTTTCCTCAACTATAAAATGGATATATAGGGTCTTGAGGATATAAAAAACCATCCGTTGAGCCCTGTGCATGGTGACTGACACACAGATGGTGCTCATTAAATGTGGACTGTCTTTTCCTGAGCACAGTGTCCTAGGAGTCACCCATGGGCCAGAAGCCCTGAACAACGCTCTAGCTTACAGTTCAGACCTTTAGGGAGTGGGCATCAGGCTTGCTCCCCCACTGAGCAATTCTAAAGCTATCGCCCAGATTTATCCCAGTTTGGGTCAAAAGAGGCGGGGGACTTCTCCTTTCCTTTGCCTTCCTTATTCTGGCTTACCACCATCAGTGGTCTTTATCTGTCCCCATCCCCTCTCAGCGTTTCATCCTGAAACGCACCTGCAGCGCCTAGCTTTCATAAAGACGCATCTTAAAGACAAAGTGACTGAGACAGAGAAGAAAAGGTGAATAATCAAGGAGAATGGAACAGATTGGTGATTCTCAAATTCCTTTTTCTCAATAACCTCCTTGGCAATCTCTCTCTCTCTCTCTTTCTCTGGCCTCAGATTCTCCTTCTCTTCGTGCCTCACAGCCAGGTTTTAAATGAATGATGTAAAGCTAAAGATTTATGGAGTGTCCACAAGGTTCCCGGCCCTGGCTCCCGCCTTCTGCCTCCCTTCTCCCCTCTGGATGGAACCTGCTGCCCTGCTTCTTTTGGAAGGCCCCTTTCCATCCCTCCTTGATCGCATTATCCTCCTCCAGGGAGCCCGCTGGTGAACTAAGGAGGACCCTCAGTATTTCCTGACCATGATTTGTAAAACACAGAGCCCCACGATCCCCATTCATCAAGACTGACTTTTCCACAGCTCTGGTTCCCGAGAGGTGCTATGGTGGTGAGGAGCGCAGGCAGAGGGATGAATGGTGAAGGAAAGCCGGCAGTGGCAGAGGCTGACCCTCCCCAGCAGCGGGGCTTCTTACAGCCCCTTTGGCTGCCCCAAGCCAGACAGCCAGGCTGGAGGGAAGGCACCCAGGGGAGGCCCTAAATGTGACCTCGTGCCCATGGTTGGTCAGCCACAGCTGCACGGGGTCTTGTTCACTGCAAATCAAGGAGGTGAGAGCAGGAAGGCAAATGTACCCCACTGTGCACCTTCTGGATCAGACCTTTCCAATTTTTCCTAATATCAGAGAAAAAGAGGCTGTCTTGCTCCTTTCTAGGGGAACTTCAACTTGGGGGAATGGCAGCACTTATGATGAACTTACCTTACAGGTTCTTTTTATTTTCAATCACTAAAGCTTGCTGACTCCCCCACACCTCCAGCAGCAGGGAAAGCAAGATTTAAAAGCAGCCTCCTTGGGGTGGAAGGGCAGGGAAGGGAGAGCCGTGTGATCCAGGAGCGGGGTGGCCACATGGCATAGGGAAGGGTGATCTGGGGTCGAAGAGGGCATGACAGAAGACAGAGCAGAAATAGGGGGTGTGGAGGAGAAGGAAGAGGTCAAAAAGGAACAAGAGAATTAAAGTAGCTAAGAGACAAAGAGGACAAGAAAGCAAGGAAAGGAGGGGAGAGGAGAGCAGGGAGAGAATGAGGGAGGAGGTTGCCACACAGCCACTGTCTGCTGAGAAGAGAGAGATCTATTCAGGGAGCCTCTGCTGCTTGGCCATTGTGGGATTCCAGAAGGGACTCATTAGGGCCTGTCACATGGGCCGCATTGTCTCCAGACAACAGTTCTGCCAGACTGTCCCACCGTGGTTTGTGCAGCCAGGACAGCTGTCCCTCTGCTGGGCCCGGGCTCCTGCGGCTGTGTGGGGAGCTGCTCCCCGAGTTGTTTCTGTTACCAACGTTACAGTTCTGGGGAAGAGCACCTCCCTGACCCCTGGCTGATCTGGTGCTAAATTCCAGAGTCTGTGGCCTCTTTGGGGTGGGGTCTACTAAAACTGTGCACGTACATTCATTTGTGTAGACCCTAGACTCTCTGGACCTCAGGGTACAGGAATTGAATCCATATCTATTAATGGAAAGACTTTGCGTACAAGTCCCTCAAGGGTGTCCAAGATGAGTGAAGCACTGCTCCTGCCCCTGGTGACCTACTGCCTCCAGTGGAAGAGGAAAGGAGGTGTCTCTCAGCTTTCTGCCTGCGGCAGCCCCCCAGGTCCTGTCCCAGTGACAGGACCTCCAGAGGGAGCTTCCTTTGCACCTCAGGAGGCAGGAGAAAGTTGATGGCTAAGGAAGCGGATGAGAACTTGCATTGCAGGTATCAGGGGTCCCCTGCACAGAGCGTAGCAGCCACCATTCATTGAGCATCACTATGCTTCAGGCTTTGGAGAGCACCAAGGATGGGTCAAAGGGAAGTTGGGTAATTTGCCCAGTGTGGATCCAAATCATGGAGTCTTAGGAGCCAGGAAGCTCCTCTGAGTCATCTATTAGTTCCCAAATTCTTGATTTGGTTTCCCTCTGTGATGAGGCTTTCAATAGTCTGCAACGAAATGAGAAAAATGGGATCCTGCAGTGGAGCTTTCCATGTTTCTTTAAAGGGCTCTCCTTAGTATTCTAAGATTATGTCTCTTCTTTTTTAGTACTGAAATGTGCTTTCTTTTCTAAACTGACAGTGAGAGTAGTTGGCGATATTTTAAAAATATTCTTATTTGGCAATATAAAAAGCTTTAGTATGGCGCCGGCTGGGTGGCATAGAGGTTAAGTTCACATGTTCCATTTCAGCGGCCCGGGGTTTGTGGGTTTGGATCCTGGGCGCAGACCTACACATCACTCATCAAACCGTGCTGGGGTGGCATCTCACATACAAAATAGAGGACGATTGGCACAGATGTTAGCTCAGGGACAGTCTTCCTCAGGTAAAAAGAGGAAGACTGGCAATGGATGTTAGCTCTGGGCCAATCTTCCTCACCAAAAAAAAAAAAAAAAAAGTTTTAGTAAACTTTTAGTCAATTGGACTGGTCCAAAATTTAGGAAACATTCATCAGATCCAACCCCCTCCTAATGTAGGTGAGAAAACGGAGCCCCAACAAGCTCAAGGGACTTGTCCAAGGTCACACAACAGGTAAGCAGTCTCTGCCGTGCTCTGCCTATTTTTGTTGTGTTCCCCATCCTGGGGATTTTGTGCAGCTGGGCCTGTGGAATGTGTGACAAACACTGTGTGGTCCCTGAAGTGCAATGACCTCCCTCTGTTAAACCCCCCCCCCCACACCCTTTGAGTCTCATATTAGAGCCTCAGTCTCTCTTTTCTAACCAGCTGCCACCAGCTCTTTGCATTTGTTCCTTTGCGTAGTGCACCTGGTCTCCCCTTATACACCAGACAGCAGCCCAGCACTCCCCTTCACAACAGGTAAGAGTCAGCCTCCTCCACAAAGTCATCCTGAGAAGGTAGAGAGGAAACTCGTCCTCAGCAGTGATCCTGGGTCCCACCTGCACTGGAGGTGCTTTGTGCTACACACTGGCTCATCAATTCTGTATTTAACTGGCTTAGCTTTGTGCTTACCTGATCTAAATTAAACTTCCTGAGGGAAAAAACCGTTTCTTCTCTTTGTTCTGTAACTCTCCACCCTTTCGGGTCTATTATCTATAACAATGCAATGCGCTCTGTTCTGAGTTCCATAAAGGTCAGATGGATTGAATAATATGGCAGACTGGAACTAGGAGGTGGGGGAGGAGGGGAGAAGTGGATGGTCGAAGGAAGGATTCTTGAAGCAAAGCTTGAGATGAGAGAGGAAACCCTGGTCCTAGCAAACCTCAGGGCTTAAAGAGCCCCATTCTTCAGTCCCAGGACAAGGCTGCATTGGGAAGGACCTGAGTCCTGACACTTCTGGACATGAACGAGAGAGTTTGAAGCCCCCCTGAAGTCAGAGAAAGGCTGGTAGAGAGTGGGCACGGCTCCTTCCTATTCTGGAAGCTTCCCAGCTTCTTCTTTCTGGCAAGCCCCTGAACTGGGGAGTGGATTCATCCAGCCCTCCAGCTCCTAAGCAAAAACAAAGATCCTGTTCCACCCCCATCGGCATTGTTACTGTCTAGGGGAACTGTGGCCAGCTTTATGTTTACGTGTCCTAACCAAGGAGGGTGGGGCTCAGACTAAAACAGAAGTTACATTTAGCCTTGGGGCAAAAAAAAAAAAAAAAAAAGTGAAAAGAAGAGCACAGAGCTCTCCTCTCGCTGAGGCTCCTTCCCAGCCAGCTTAAAGGGCTCTCAGCCCAGTCTGCAGATCAATGAGGACTGAATGTCATTCAGCTTGAAATAGGGCCCATTCAGGCCTTTGTGCTGTGGCCAGTGGTACAGCCCTTCTCTGCAGAGAGATTCTGCTAGAAGTGGGCCCTACTGGCTTCTGGAATAGAAGCGTCCAGAGAGGGAAGGAGGAGATGATAACACCGGCTACAGGAGGAAGCGTTAGTTGTGTTGGTAGAGAATTTCATTAGCTGGAGTTTAATGGCAGCAATCCGGTCAGAGGCCAGGGCTTGAAGCCTCGTACTTACTTGAGGCTGAGAAAGTGTCAATTGTCCAAATCAAAGAATATGAAGGCAGTGCCCCTGCCCCGCTCCCCCCCCCCCCCCCCCGCCCCATCCCCTCCTGTCATATAAATCCTATTCAAGACAACTTGTTTATCCTGGGTTTAGTACTAGAGGACAGTAGTCTGGATTTACAGAAATAAAAACCAAATTTTTTACATTCCGATACCCATTAGGTAACAAGATGTGCTGGATTTTGGAATCACGCAGGCTTTGGCTCAAATACTGAGGTTAGGGAATTCGCTCAAGGTCAGTGCTGTGATTTAGCTCCGTAAGCTTGAACAGTTGCCTAGCCTCACTGAGACTCAGCTTCCACTTTGGTAAAGTGGAGGTAAAGAATAATATCACAGCTGGAGCTAATGCAGAAGGGTAAACAACGGCAAGGCACGCGAAAGAGCTGGGGCTGGGGAGGTCTCGAAATTGCTTCTTCCCGCCTGCTTCCTGCTACCTCCCTGGCTATAATCAGACTTCTGAAAAGGGGAAAGTGAGTAAGTGACTAATTCTCTCATTTCAAAAGCTGTACTGTATACTCGCTGTCCCTGTGTTCTGTCCCCAGGCAGCTGAGTGAACCCTATCGTCATTAGAACTCTTGTCCAGCCACTAATCTGTTTAGAGGCAGCTCGGCATGGCGAAAGACCAGAGACTCAGAGTCCAGAAGACAGGCTCTCTTCGTGGCCTGCCGCTTACTATTCAGCTGGTGTCAGAGATATCTCTGACTCTGGATAGGGGTGGACCTTCAATGTCATGTCCTCCAACTACACATCTGAAACTTGACCCTAACCCCCTGCAAACACACACACACACCCACCCCCCATTCCTCAAAAAGTGGTTGTCCAGCTTCTATAAGGACAACTCACTACACTCAAATCATCTTGCTGCATCTTTAGACAATCCCAACTGTGACAATGTTTTTCTTTCTCCTCAAGTGATTTTAGTCGTCCTGATGTTTATTTCTATTTGTCATGTTCCATCTCTTAGGGACCTAAAGAAAAATTGACTCCCTGTCTCCCATGGCAGTCTTCTTATATTTAAAGATGATGATCACGTCTGCCTGAGTTTCTTGTCTGGCTCCTTGAGCGCTGTCTTCAGTGTCTCTGCCATCCTGGATATCCTCCTCTGAACTCACCCAAATGCTACCACAGACTGGGTGGCTTAAACAACACAAATGTGTCTTCTCACAGTTCTAGAGGGTGGAAGTCCGAGGTCAGGACGTTGGCAGGTTTGGTTTCTTCGGAGGCCTCTCTCCTTGGCTTGCGGATGGCCACCTTCTTGCTGGTTCTCATATGGTCGTCCCTGGGTCTGTGTTGTCTGTGTCCCAGTCTCCTCTTCTTATAAAGACACCATTCATATTGGATTAGGGCCCACCCTGAAGATTTCACTTTAACTTAATTACCTCTTTAAGGACCTTATCTCCAAATATAGTTACATTCTGAGGTATTGGGAGTTAGGGCTTCAACATAGGAATTTTGGGGGGACATAATTCAGCCCATAACATTCACCAATGTATTGTTAGCAATTTTATTTACCGTGACACTGTTCAGAGATGGTATTTGTGTGCTTTGGGGGAGAGTGGTGGAGCCCTTTGCTTTTGAGAAATGAGATATTGTAGGCCTATTTTAATAAATACATGTATTTTGAGTAGGTAATATATTCACATGGTTCAAAATTCAAAAAGTCATAGATGAGGAAACACAAATGGACAATAAAAATAAGAAGATGCTCTCAAGGTCACTGGTAACCAGAGAAATGTAAATTAAGCTCATAACGTCATGCTATTTTATACCCACTAGATGGACAAAAAATTTACAGTCTCTCAATATCAAGTGTTGGTGGGAATGAAGAGAACAAAAACCTTTCATGCTGCTGGTGGGGATGTAAACTGGTACAACCACTTTGGAAACCATTTGGCAAACGATTGTCAAGCTGAAGATGTATCTACCTACTGGCCCAGCAGTCCCACTGCCAGGATCCAACCCTAGAGAACTCTTGCACAGGGGCACCAAGAGGCAGGCATAACACATTTCATAGTTGGGGCTGGCCCCGTGGCCGAGTGGTTAAGTTCGCGCGCTCCGCAGCAGGCGGCCCAGTGTTTTGTTGGTTTGAATCCTGGGCGCCGACATGGCACTGCTCATCAAACCACGCTGAGGCAGCATCCCACATACCACAACTAGAAGGACCCACAACGAAGAATATACAACTAGGTACCAGAGGGGCTTTGGGGAAAAATAAAATAAAAAATAAAGAGTAAAATCTTTAAAAAAAAAAAAAGAAATTTCATAGCAGCAAAATGGGAAATAACTCAATTTCTAACAGCAGGAAAATGGATAAGTAAAGTGGGTACCTTCACTCAATGGAATGTTAGGTGATAATGAAAATACATGAATTAAAGTTGCAAGCATCAGCATGGATGAATCTTAGAACTGCAGTGAGAGAAATTAGCTAGTCACAGAAAAATACTTACAGTGTGATACCATTTTTATAAAGTTCAAAACAAGTAAAATGAAATGATGTATTACTTTGGGATATGTGCATTTGTGAAAAAACTAAAGGCGAGCAAGACTGCAGGCAAGGGGGTGGTGGCTACCTCTGCAGGCTCAGGGAGGAGATGAGAGACGCTTCAACACCACTGGTAATATTCCATTCCTTATGATGGATAGTGGACCCACAGGGCAGAATAGTTCATTATTCTATCTCAATGTATACATTCATTTCAGATATTCTTTGTATATATGGAAATAACTCATTACAAAAAATAAGTTAAGATTTCAAAAAGTAGAAAAAGGATATGATGAAAATCTTTCTCCAAAGACAACTGATATTTTCAGATTTTTGTGCATCATTCAGTGATCATGCGTACTTATAGACAATTTACACTTACGCCATTCAGAGATAAGTTATATTTGATAGCAAAGCATATGTATATGTGTGTTCATGTGTGTATGTGTGTGTCTGTGTATTCTACCTCCTCGCCTTTTTTTTTTTCCTTTTTAAAGAGTTTATTTTTTTCCTTTTTCTCCCCAAAGCCCCCCAGTAAATAGTTGTATATTCTTCATTGTGGGCCCTTCTAGTTGCGGCATGTGGGACGCTGCCTCAGCGTGGTTTGATGAGCAGTGCCATGTCTGCGCCCAGGATTTGAACCAACGAAACACTGGGCCGCCTGCAGCAGAGCGCGTGAATTTAACCACTCGACCACGGGGCCAGCCCCCTACCTCCTCTCCTTTTTATACAATGGCACGGTTTCTGCAGGCTGCTTTCAAATAACACTGTCATTAGATAGTAAAAGATCAAGGTAAGTAGAACGTCTGAGGAAGAAGAATTTGGACTTGTCCATCCGTCCAGTAGTTCAGATAAAAAAGTCAAAGACAGAATTCTCGGGGCAGCCCGTGGCTGAGGGGTTAAGTTCCACGCTCCGCATAGGTGGCCTGGGGTTTCACCGGTTTGGATCTTGGGCGCAGACATGGCACCGCTCATCAGGTCACGCGGAGGTGGCGTCCCACATAGCACAACCAGAGGCACTCACAACTAGAATATACAACTATGTGCTGGGGGGCTTTGGGGAGAAGAAGAAGAAGGGGAAAAAAATAAAAGAGATTGGTGACAGATTAGCTCAGGGGCCAACTTTAAAGAAGAAAAAGACAGGCAGCTGGCCCGGTGGCGCAGCAGTTAAGTGCCCACGTTCCACTTTGGCAGCCTGGGGTTCACTGGTTCGGATCTCGGGTGCGGACATGGCACTGCTTGTCAAGCCATGCTGTGGCAGGCATCCCACATATATAAAGTAGAGGAAGATGGGCATGGATGTTAGCTCAGGGCTAATCTTCCTCAAAAAAATAAAAAATAATAATAATACTAAAGAAAAAGACAGACTTGTCACTCATGAGTAAAGAGAGTGGACGGCAGGAATTCAGCTTTGGAGCCGAGGCTGATGAGACATGGAATTTGGACCTGCTTAAAGCCCAGGGAATGGAGTCACCTCCTGATTGAATCAACAAAAGGGGCAAGGAATTCTCCCTCCTTGGTAATGAGACCCCCTGCGTTCTCGGTGTCTCAGACGAGCAACGCAGACGTGAAGAAACAAGGAGAGGGCAGGCTCACGACCAAATAAGAGCAGGACGCAAATACATCGAGAGACAATAAAGTTCTTGCATCAAATATATGTGAAGCATGTGACTGGAATTAGGGCAGACTGGAGAGCAGGAAAGACCAGGAAGGGTTCTTGCGCGGAAGCCAGGAGAGGAGGCCAGAGCTTGGCCTCGCAGCTGGGAGTGGAGGACAAGGCTAAGTGCCCACGGAGGTGGCAGGTGGGTGAGGAAAACCCCGGGAGGTACTAGGTTCAGACAGGGCCAACCCACGGAAGCTGCCAGTAACTTCGTTGATCTGGGAAGACTTCCCAGAGGAGAGGCTTTGCGGAGCAGCTTGAATGAGGAGAGAGACAGGTTGGTGAACAGATTGAGGGCGGGCGTTTCAGGCGTGCTGCCGATCCACATTGGCAAAGCTCCAAAGGAACACTTGGTTATCGTCTTTCTGTTGTGTCTTTCACTCTTTTGTATTTCCTTAAAGATCCCGGAATCTGGCATGGGTGTTTGGTTATAGGATAAGCTGTCGAGAGTGGGTGTGCACTAAAATGCAAATGAGGGCTTTTGGGACCAGTTCTTGGTGCTGGAGGTGAGATGTAGACGTTCTGTGCCAGAAGAGTCGGCCCTGGCAGGAACAGAAGCAGGGTGGCGTGATGCACGAGCCCTGTGTGGAAATCAGGAGCCCTGGGCTGCAGTGCCAGCTCAGATACTAACTTGTTCCGGGATGTCAGGAGGTCACAGAATCACGTGCTCTAGCTTTTCGCAAGGATGAGAAGGGTGTGTTGGGCTAAATGACCTGTAAGATTCTTCCCAATCTAAGCGACTCAGCAATTGACAGCCAAAGGAAGCCAACTCTCCCAGTTCAATGGAACTAAATATCTCAACAGCCTTGAGGTTTACAATACAAACATCGTTAGTAATAGTGATGCCTGCCAAGTGCGTTACGCAGGTCCTTTACCGTATATCATTTCATCTGCACCTCAGAATGACCCATGAGGCAGGTAGGGCAGGTATAAAATTAGCCCCATTTTACAGTGAGGAGACTAAGAGACAGACTAACCTGTTCAAGGTCTGGTGCTAGACACTGGCTGGCACTGGCCAAGCTGAGCTAGACCCCCAGGGTTCTCCACTCCCTCCACTGCCTCCACTTGACTCTTGAGTGATGTTCTGAGTATGTGCAATACTGGCTCTGGGACCAGGGCCTGAAGCCCTGATGCCAGGTCCACACTCCCAGCCTCAACTTCAAGGTCATGCTGCATCACTTTCACCTGAGTACCACCCGTTGACGGTATGTCTCCTCCACCTGGCACACCCCTGCTGTTCTTAGGCTGAGGCAGGGTGCACCCTTTACTTCTGTAAGGATATGCCCTGAGCTGGCACTCAGACCCTGAACTGATCCTCTGGACTCCTGAAACAGTGGCAGTAGCCTGCCTGGCAGCCTCTGGGCTCTAGCGAGAGGGGAGTGTCCTTGCTATTCTGTCAGCCTGGCTTCCTGTCTAGACATCTCAAATGGTCCACTGGATTTAGCATGCTGAGTTTGCCTGCCAGCTCTGTCAAACCCACACAGTTCAGTGCCCAGTGGCTGCCTCCCCCTTACAGGGCTGAGTCCTAGCAGGAGTGGCTGGGACCGAGGAGTGAGGCTAAGAAACTGTATAATGAAGGCACTCGGGGGAGGATAAGGATGACAACACCCGTAGAGGCAGCTCAACATCCTAGAATCCTGTCCTTTTCACAACTCACACAGGCACCCTCCCTCTCTCCCCCACACCTAGAAGGCTAGGTTGTCAAGGCAACATCTTGTAGGTCCCAGTATCCATAATCCATCGGTCCCCACGGACCCACTGAAGCCTGCTGTGGGGAAGAAGACTGCCCCTTGGATTGGCTCTGGAGAGACGTGAGCAGAGACTAGTTCTCTGGAATATCCAATCCCCAGCCAAGACTCTCTCCCTCTTGGACCCATCCTTGCTGGAGGCTGAGCTTCCCCCATGAGGTGAAGCTGAGAGAAACACGAGGCCCAGTTCGACTGGAGTGAGGATGCCCGCGCTGGGTTCTGAACAGCCCGTGTGGTCCCCCGCAGCATGGCTTTGCCCGCCTGCCCTGGCTACTCAGTTGCCCTGGACACAGAGTCTTCTTCGTAACGGAGGGAAGCGGAGGTTCGCCCCTCCCCCTTGCCTGCTCAGGGGAAAGAAGTGGTTTCAGCTCGATGGGCCCTGCTGTGATTCTAAGTGACTTGAAAATAAGTTGAGAAAAAAACGTCAGACAAGTCCCCACAGAGGGACATTCTGCAAATACCTGACTGGTACTCCTCAAGGTCATCAAGCACAAGGGAAGTCTGGGAAACTGTCACAACCAGGAGGAGCTTAAAGAGATATTAATAGGCCCAGCAATCGCATGATAGGACGGGAGGAGCACTGGACTGAGAGTCGACTATTAACGGTAGTGAGAGCTAAGATGGGCAGTGTGCTTTTCCAGTTTCAAAGCACAATTTTTTTTAATTAAAATTTTCTTTTAGAGCAGTTTTAGATTTACAGAAAAAAAGCAAAGATAGTACAGAGAGTTCCGGTTTCCTCTATTATTATTGTTTATTTTTTTTAAAGATTGGCACCTGAGCTAACATTCATTGCCAATCTTCTTTTTTTTTTTTTTCCTTCTTCTCCCCAAAGCCCCCCAGTACATAGTTGTATATGCTAGTTGTGAGTGCCTCTGGTCATGCTATGTGGGACGCCGCCTCAGCATGGCCTGATGAGTGGTGCCATGCCCACACCCAAGATCCGAACCGGCGAAACCCTGGGACACCGAAGCAGAGCACACAAACTTAACCACTCGGCCAAGGGGTCGGCCCCTCCCCTATTATTAATGTCTTACATTAGTATGGTACATTTGTGACAATTAATGAACCAATGTTGATACAGTGTTATTAACTAAAGTTAATTTATTCAGATTTCCTTAAAGTCCTTTTCCTTTTCCAGGAGCTCATCCAGGACCCCACATTACATTAAGTTGTCAGGTCTCCTTAGCCTGCTGTTGACTGTGACAGTTTTCCCAGAATTTCCTTGTTTTTGATGACCTTGGCAATTTGAGGAATATTAGTCAGATATTTTTAGAATGTCACTTAATTGGGATTTGTTTGATGTTTTTCTTATGATTAGACTGGAGTAATGGGTTTGGGGAGGAAGACCACAGAAAGGAAGTGCCATTTTCAGCCCAGTCACGTCAAGGATATATACTGTCAACATGACTGATCACTGTGACGTTGACCTTGATCACCTGACTGAGGTAGTGTTTGTTAGGATTCTCCACTGTCAAATTACTTCAAAACACAGTATTTAAGGTATGATTTCCTTTGATCTTATCTAACCACCTTCAGGAATTTACATAGTCATTTTATACCTCTAGTCTCTGGCTACAAAAGGAAGACACAAAACATCTCTGAGGTCCTAGTTCTAAGATTCTAAATTGTGCTCCATCACTGCACTGTGACCTACAGAGTAAGGGTGGCAGCCACAGGACTACCCAGGGTAGCATTCCAACCTTCCTTAGAAATGCCTCCCTCACAAAGCTGGGAGCAGGCTGGAGGTGGCCTGCCCCTTCTGTGAGGTTGAAGAAGCATGCTAGAGGCTCCACGATTGAGCAAGCAAGCAAGTAGACGTTGAATGAATGATCAAGATAATAAATGTATTGAGAACGTACTAATGCCTTGTTCTGTGCTGGGCATTATAGGGGATGGAGAGGTATAAGACATAAATGAAATTTAGTGTGGGAGACAAGATGTGAGCTGATGAACAGTGAAATAACACATTCAGCCTGTCCTTGAACACCGTCTCCTTTGTGAAGCCTTTTCTGATGGTCTTATCTGGATATTTTCTCTTCCTTCTCTGAACTTTTATAATACTGTGTTAAGAAAGGGCATTTGCCTCACTAAGATTGCTAGTGTAACTCTTGGTTTATGCGACTTGCCCTGGTAGACAGGGATTCTGCTTTTTACATCAAGGAGTATCATCAAGACTCACTAACTAGGTGCTGAATTGATCTAAATCTGAGATCACAAGAAATTAAAGTCTTAGAGGCAACAGATGTGTTGGACTCTGAGGAGGGAGAGATCTTGGGTGGCTTCCTGGAAGAGGTGAGCCTGGAAGCATGACAGAAGGACAAGCAAAGGCCTTTTCCCTTCCTTAGATGAGGCAAGGGTGAGTTTAAAACCAGGCTCCTAGCCTTGGTGTAACCCAGGGACCAGACCCTTAACACCCAATTCTTCAAGGCTGGCTCCTCACCCTACGCCTTCCATAGTCCTACCTTCATGTCTAGCTCGCACCAGTGTCTCCACCTGTCAGGTTCTTTCCCTCTCCTCTTTCCCTGATCATTCTGGCCCACAGTGACTTTACTGCTCTCTGACTGTCCAGACCAGCACTTCTGGTTTGAAAGGCCTTGTTTGGCACATCGTCAACCGCCCTGGATGGTGGGTTATCTTTTGTGAATTGGCCCGGTGTCCTCCTGGCCAATGAGACCCTGACTCTGAGTCTCACAGGCCCCCTAGCTCCGCCCTGGATTAGTCGACGCTCAGTCAACAGTGGCTGGTGAGTTGATGGGTTTCACAGTGTCCAGGGGCTGAAAGGCCTCTTTCCCACTGGCAATTTCTTACATCTCCAGGGCCCAGTTGATTCTTCCTGTTGGGTTTCTTGTGCCTCATTGCCCATCTGCCCTTCCAGTGGTGGGAAGACACTGCAGAAGGGAACGTGACTCCCTCTTCCCCAGTCATTGCTGCCAAGGAGCCTGGGAACGTGTCTGCCATTGCTCCAATAACACCCGCAGATCTGTATGCTAGCGACTCTGGAAAGTTGCACCTCCAGCTTTTGTGAACAAAGAAAAGCTCCCTTCTGTGGCCTCAGAAGTAAGACCAGATGTGAGTACGTGTGTGTGTGTGTGTGTGTGTGTATGACTATGTGCGAATGAGTGTGAGGGTATGGGTGTGTGGGGTGGGATATGGAGATGTGTGTTGTATATATGTGATCGTAGGTGTGTGTTTTTATATAATCATCTGTGTGCTGTGTGAGTGTGAGGATATGGATGTGTGTTGCAGTGCTGCATATGTTTGTGTGGGTGTGAGTGTGTGTGGGCATATGCGTGTGTGTGAGCGTGTAGTGTATGAGCATGGCGTGCTGTGTGTGAGAGTATGTGTGTATGTGAGTGACAGCATGAGCATGGGTGTTGTGTGTGTTGTGTGTGTATGTGGGAGTATGGATGTGTTGTATGAGCACACATGTGGAGGTTGTGTGTGTGTGTGGTACAGGGATATGGGTTGTACCTGTATGTGTGTGTGAGTGCATGTATGCAGGGGAGGAAAAAGTCTTCCAGACTAATCCTGTTAGAAGACTCAGGACTTTATTTACCCCCATGGGTGAAAGACTCTCCTTGAATGAAGTCTGGGCTCTTGGTCAGAGCCTTCCTTCCCTCTTCGCCTCCCAGCCCAAACTTCTCCCTCGAATCATCTGTGCTCCAGTGGGTGCTGGGGCATCTTTACAAGAGGTCAAGTTGCTCCGGCCACCACTGCAGACAGTCCTGACTGTGCAGGTCAGTCGTCTCCTAGCCATCTTGGTCCTGCCCTCTTCTAACAGGGGCAGGACAACCTCGGAGGATGCCCAGAAGTGGTTTCCCCATCCAGCTAGGCCACGTTCCAAACCTCTGGAGTCCCCTTTGCCCCCCAGTGAGGGAGATGAATTTGGCATCAGACCCAGATGACAAGAAATGCTGACACAGGCCCGAGGTTGTGCAGGCCCTGCTGGGGTGATGGATGATGAGTTTCCAAGTAAAATCTAATAGAAAGTCCATGCATAATACATCTTTATGGGAGCAAATTCCAATTTGCATCCCATTAGGCCTCTGAAGTCTCAGAGGCCCAGCAGTACAGCTCAAGCCTTCTTCCAGAAGGAACCCAGAGCAGGGGGTGCCTGTGCCAGCAGAGGCAGGACCCCACCGGGGGCACAGTGGCCCCAACAATAGGACCTGACATCACAGGAGGAGCAGTGCCCTCCCACAGACTGTCCCCTGGTGCTGTCTCAGGGCCTGGCTCTGGGCAGCTCTTCTCATGTTCTTCACAAGCAAGATCAAGGGCAAGCCCGGCTTCCCGGCACTTCTGTAATTTATATTCACTGCCCTGCTGTAGGTCAGGGATATGGAGGAAAATAATGTGTGCCCCAGTTTCCAAAGGGGTAAAGGAGGTTTGAAGAAGAGCAGGGTCCCTCCTGGCAAGGGCCAGGTACTGTAGGGGCAGCGAGAGGAGCACAGAGAAGTTTGATGATGTCGCAGAGAGCTCTCTGCTGGGGCCTCTGAACTGGGCTCAACTCCTGCTCTGCTGTTCATGCTCCAGCACCTTCCTACCCCAGTGCATTTAACCCCACTCAGCCTTGGTGGCCTTGTCTGTGGGAGAGATGATACCACCAGCCCTGCAGGGCTTTTGTGAGGTGGAAAATGCCCTTACAGTGCTGCAGGACTGGGGGTGCTCCCAGACCCCGAATGGGCAGAGGTGGGAGACTGTGTGTTAGGGGTGGCTGGGACAACGGGAAGATGGAGAATAGTTCCTGCTCCTGGAGCCCAGAAGCCTTAGTCTTCTCATCCCTCCTCCTTCCATCAGACTTCCTCTGAAGCCTCGGGGGCAGGTTAGGAGCATGGCAGTGGGGGTCTAAGACGAGGGGGCTTAATCTGAGAACCTGATTTGGTTTTCCTTTCAGGGGCAGAGGACGAGCTTGAGAAGGAGGGTCAGTGCAGTTAAGCTGGAGCTCTTGACATTTTAAGAGCAGAAAAGAATTCTGGAAAAAACTGGGACAGGAGCCAGGCTCGGCGATGGGTGGAGTGAAATCTGGTCAGTAGAGGAAGGCCCAAGCCCTGTGGCTGCCAGCAGAATGGGTGATTCCTTCTGACAGTGACTGGGGACTTCCCAGACTCCCTCAAAAAGTATCAAAGGCTCAGGACACAGACCACAGCCACTGCCCTCTAAAGAGGTCTTGCCCTGGTTCTTAACAGCGACAGGGATGGCCTTGTGCACAGGGGTCTCTGCCGCAGGAAAGGCTCACAGAGTCCTTTTGTGAACACTGCCCAATTCCTGTTTGGCCCTCTGCCTGGCTGGCCACTGGCCTTTCCTCTTCTGCTCTGCAGCTCACTGCTGCCCTGACCTGAGGCTTCAGCGGTTCTGTGGGGCCTTCCTCCCTGTGGCCAGGTTGATTGGCGCTCCCCGGGCCCAAACTCCTGAATTACTCCCTGTAGTTCATGAAGAGGCACAGGGCTGTGATTTGGTGAGTCACAGCCCAGGGCAAAGTCGTCCTGCAGGAATGTGTGGGCCACTGATGATGTGGCAGGACAGGGTACAGGGTGGGAGGGAGCATGCATTCTGCCAGCTCTCAGAGCCACACAGATCTCTCAGCTTATTTGGTAGTAAGTGAGGCTGAGGTTTGGCAATTGTCTAGGAACTGAGGGCCCCAAACACTTCTGTTTTTCTCTCCCAATTATTGTGGTGGCACAGGCACTTAAGTGTTAGAGGGTATCATTTGGATCATACACCCTGACCTGTAGAGACGTGTCCACGGAGGGATGAAGGTCCCAGTGTGGCTACAGTGATGGACCGGGCCACAAAGACAGACCTGGAAGTGCCCGCTGGGCTCTAGTTTTCTCTCCTGTGAAATGCTGCTTCAACTGGTCCCATAGCTTTCTTGGGGTAGTAAAATGGGAGAAACAAAAGTATAAACTTGATGAAAGGTGCAACAGTGCTTTGAAAGAACTACATATACCGTGAAATATTAAGGTGTAACATTGTTGTGTTTATATAACTTATTATAACAGTCCCTGTTGTATTAGCCTAGAGTGTGAAAACAATCTGTTGTTGGGCCAGGACTGTCATACTGATATGGCAATTGACTGGAGGCACTGCCTTTTGAATTGATGCCAAAGCATGTTAGGTCCCGATACCTAAAAGATGGGCAGTGAGCGTAGCACCCCTCTCCAGTTTCCTAAGGGACAGCAGATTTCACTGCGCGAGTTTCTCAGGTCCCACAGTTACTCTAGGGCGGTTCTGCCAGGGACACACATTGTTTCCTTTTTCTCAATAGGTTTTGTGATGTTTCTACCAAGACTTTTGTGCTTCTGTCAATAACTTCCACGGCAGTTATTCATCTTCTGCAACAGACTGACTGTTTGCTCAGTTGGACAGGATTTGTGGATGTGCATTACAGCTCAGCCGCAGTACTTTTTGTGGTGGTGGTTTTCCAAAGCATTCTTCAGGGCGTGCTCTTGGATCGCACCATCCCTTTATCAGCCTGTGCTGGAGGGCCGACTGCTGCTGTGTAATCATTATATACCTGTTGCACGATCCGCGGCAGACGGGGCGCATGCCCTCCAGTTATACCTTCAATCATTTCCTCCGATGGCTGTTATTGAGCAAATTTTCATTTCTTATGTACCTGTCATAATGTTTAGTAGTGAATGTGTGATCCTGGATCAAGTAAACAAATTTTCAGTCCAGACCAAACAACTCACTTTATTTCAGTCACAATCAGACGTTGCTTTCTTTAGCTGTATGATTTAGCTGAAGCTGCTTCAATAGGTACCTGGAGGTTTTTTAATTTTCCTGTTTACATTTGCTACGGGGTCTTTTTTTCCTCCATTTTTTCATTTTGGTGAAATATACAGAATGTATATTTTCCCATCGGAACCATTTTTAAGTGTGCGGTTCAGTGGTACTAAATGCACTTGTAATGTACAACCATCACCACCGTCCATCTCCAGAACTCTTTTCATCTTGTAAAACTGAAACTCTGTACCCGTTAAACAATAAACTCCCCATTCCTCTCTGCCCCCAGCCCCTGGCAACCATCATTCTATTTTCTGTCTCCATGATTTTGACTACTCTAAGTACCTCATATTAGTGGAATCATACAGTATTTGTCTTTCTGTGGCTGGCTTAGCATAATGTCCTCAAGGTTCATCCACATTGTCGCATATGTAGCATATATCAGAATTTCCTTCCTCCTGAGTCTTTTTAAAAAAATAGTTTTCCTAACAGATATGGCTGTTGAGTTTTCAGGTTTTAATGCAAAACTGCCATAATTTTCACAGACCAACTAGGTTGCTATGATACTCACTGAAGACTTGCCTCATTTTGCAATCATGGAGCAGCATCTATTGTCAGTGTGAATTACTTCCTTTCCACCTGAGAAACTGGGAGTCTTTCAACAGGAGCATTTCCACAGATAGTTACTCATTAACACTCTGATGTTCTATCCAACGTCTGCATCAGTCCATTTTAGAATACCATGAATAAGTTCGAACAGACACGACAGTGGCAATACTTGCCTAAATCTAATTGCTTGTGTTGAGGCAAGTTCTTAATTTTTTTTCCATGGGAACTAGATGTTTCCATCAGCTTTTCCTTGCTCTCTTATTCATCTAGATGGTATCTACTGTGTGCAAGGCTGTGTGCCAAGTGCTAGGGATATAAGGTAAATAGAGCCCTGGTTCCTGTCTATACACCTGCTGGGACAGATGGACAGGACAACACATCAGTGAGCATGCCCATCTGTAAGCACTTCAGCTTATGCAGCAACTTTCGGGGCTGACTGTCCTCACAGGGGAACCCAAAAAGTAGCAAGTCCTGTTGGGGAGGGACTAAATCTTCACCTTTTCCCCCAATAAAACCTTCCAGTTTATTATGCTTGGTGTTTTAAAATTTCCCCCGTACTGAATTTTCAATCATCTAAATGAGTGATTCTGTCTGCAGTTGGGGTGTTCGGAGATGTCAAATTGGGCGGGTGCTGTGTAATTTGAAAAAGGTTTTTCTATATTACACTGTAATTTCATATTTATAAAATTTAAAAAAACTTACTCCTCTCAGAGCGCACATCAGAGAAAGCACAACATCTTCTGGGAGGGGAGAGAGATGTAGATTTGGGATCAGTTATTCTCGGGGGCCAGGGAGCACTGGTCTTTATCTCGAGTTGTTCTTTGACAATGTGGTTCTGTTTCCATTTCTTCTTGGCAGAGGGCATCTGCGCCAGGGAACCTGCGGACCCGGCCGACCTGTCAGGTACCTACTGCATTTGGAAACAAACCATCTTCTGGCCGACTGGGGAGCCCAGTGAGGGTTTGTGCTGCCTTATCTGACTTTGCAAAATAGAGCCTTTCTCAGCACCCTGTCTTTAAAGATGGGAGAAGCCACATGGAGGATGAGTGCCTAGTCCTTTGGCTCTTGAAAGCAGAAGCAGTTTGATTTAGGGAGTAGGAAATAGCCAGGAAAAAAAAGAAGAAAATACATACACACACACACACACACACAACCTGAATACAGATAGGATTCCTTTGGAGAGGAGGGGCGGGCGGGCAATTGCAACCTTATCCCCTGGGACTTGGGCTCAGGAGCCCAGCCTCGAGGTTCAGTGAACCCGTTAGTAACATGAACTTGGTCGCAGTATTTCTCAGCCCGAGCTCATGCATTATTTACCTGGAGTAAGTAAACCTGCTTCTCTCACTGTTGCTGGGGAAACCACTTTGATTTAGCAAGTTCTGTCTTACTCTCCAACTAAAACATTACAGAGTGGGAGGGAGGAAGAGGGGCCACCCGGGCTCCCAGAGGCTCAGGGTGTGGATCAATGTAGGGGAGTCCCTACTTCCCCCAGGAGAGCCCAACTGGGAAAGAATGGAGGGTTCAGCACCGGTGGCCCCATGCCTACCAGGTCCCACGTCTGCTTCTCTGAGTGCCGCCCAGGAAGAGTGGGGGCAATAAGGAGCACATCCCAAAGAGCAAGGTGTGCCCCTTCTGAGCCCCTGAGGCCACTTGCTGGTCTCACGCTGACGGCTTTCAGAGAGATACCCATCGGTCTGTGCTGTGCAGGGAGAGGGAGGGAATCAAGTTTCCCCAGAGGCTGTTTCCCCTGGTGAATCAGCCTTGGGCAGCCAGCTCGGTAAACACAGGTAAGGTGGTCCTCTTTCCTCCCAGACTCACTTTAGTTCCTATTCCCTGAGTGCCCCCACGGACCAGACAGCTGTGGTGGCTGAGAAAGGGCTCCAGCTGAGGGGCTGGGACCCTGGGTTCAAATCTCAGTGCTTTCTGTATAATGGGAATTGGAGTAGGTTGTAAAATCTTTGTGTCTCCCAATCCCCCAAGCATGGAAGACCGAGACTAGTATCTGCCTAGGAGATTTTTGGCAGGTTGCCCAGTGAGGGGTCTGGAAACACCATCCATGCCCAGGTCCTATGATGCAGGGTGAAGGGCCACCGACCTAGGCTGCCGCCTGTTCCCTTTCTTGCCAGCAAGATTCAGACGTCATGCCTGGCTCCCTTCCTCCTCTTTACTGCGTATCGATTTTTCCTTTCCTCTCTTTGTTCTATTTGTGGCTTCCCTGGCCCCTCACAATTGCATTATTTCTTCAGAAGTGCCCCTGACGAGGAGGTCTGTTTGTGCACACCAGTGGCCTGGGCCCTCCTCCATGCCCGGGGCCTGTGCTGCTCCACCACAGGACCTTGTTGCATTCTCGTCGCTAAAACGGCACCTGGTGGAGCCTCTCCTGTTTCTTCCAGGTTCTCTCTCTGCTTTTACTGGGAGGAACCTGCTGTTTGTCAGGGAGGGTGGAGGTGTCTGCCGGTAATGCAGACCTAAGCCATGTCAAGAACATACTTATTGATGCCTTACAAATATTTAGACCATAGCCATAAATGGGTGAACGTTGATCTTTTGGTAAAATACAATGAGACGATATGTCAAAAGGGAAAAATAACCCATTTCCTAGGTATCGCTAACTTAACTGTTTTTAGCAACATCTTTCTAGATTTTCTTTTGTCCTCCTGGGGCTATTTTGTTATTTTCAAGCTTATGTTTAAGTCTGTACTTAGCTAGCACTGAGATTAGAATATAGGTGTTAATTACCTTCTTAACATTTCCTGCTTTTACATTAGGTGCTAAATATCCCCCAGTGACTTCAGTCCTCTCCACTTAAGACAGTTCACCTGCTCCTGGCCTCTGCGATTTCTGTTTTCTTTCTGAAATGGCCGTGTGGCCAGGAAATCTATGTGTGTCACTCCGCCTGCTCCTAGCTCTTCCAACTTCATCGACCAAGAACTGTTCCCATGGGGTGGAAGTTCCAAACTGGCTTCTTAAAGAGACTTCTAATTTCTTCCAAACTAAATGGTAAATCAACGAAGAAAACACAGGCCACCTTGCAAACCTCTTTGGGCTGCAGGTGCACTTCTGAGAGGAGTAAGGAGGAGTTTCTCCCCAGGAAGGGCCTGCCAAAAGAAGAGCAGTGTTCTAGGGTGGTGGTTCTTAAACGCTAGCATGAGAAGGCACGGACTGCTGCCCCCTCTCCCCGCCCCCCCCAGAGTTTCTGATTCAAAAGGGCCAGGGTGGGGCTGGAGAATTTGCATTTCCAGCAAGCTGCCAGAAGATGCTGATGCTTCTAGTCCAAGAACCACTGTTCAAGGCAAAAGGGACAGACAGCAAAGCCTTGAGACAGCAAAGAGCTTGGTGCATTCAAGGACTAGAAAGGAGTCTGGCGTGGCTGCAGGGTAAAGAACAAGGGACTGAAAAGGGAGGCAGGGGCCGTGTCGTGCAATGAGAACACACACACACACAATTTTTGAAGGGAACTGTGTAGGGAGGTTAATGACCTGATTTACTTTTGCATTTGTTATTTTATTAGATTCTCTTCACAGTTACCACACTGTGAGCTCTGTGCCTTTGATCTCTAGAAACCCAACACCTTCCAAGCACGGAGAACAGAGTAGATGGTGGATAAACTTTATCATGTGCCAGACACTGTACTAAGCTCTTTATAAGTATTAACTCGTGTAATCCTCCTAATGACCCTGTGAAGTAGGAACTATTATAATCCCATTTTACAGATGAAGAACACCGAGGCATCAGACAAGTTATGTAACTGTCCAGGGTTACATAACCAGGAAATAACAAACCGGAATGTGAACCCAGGTAGCATAAGGCAGGCATTGGGCCCACAGACTTCATCCCACACTGCCTTTCTACTGCATGTTGCTGTCCTTATAAATGAGTGAACAACCTTGAGAGACAGCTGGAGCAGACGTGATTATCATCGCCATTTTCAAGACGGGGAAATTGAGGCTCAGACAGGCAACTGGTCATAGTTGGAAGAAGAGTGTCAATCTAGATTTCCTGATTCTAGATCTCGAAGTCTCGTCACAAAACTGGGCTGCTAGTAAACCACACACCCTAATGGAGAGTCTCCCATGTGTCCAGCGCTGAACTTGGTGGACAAAGAAATTTACCAAGAAAGAGAAGCTGCGCCTGGCAGGTGTGAGGGCGAGGCTGGTACCCTGCAAAGATGGGGCTGATAGCTTTGTGCTCATGATGGGCGTCCTGTCAGCGGCCTCCCTCCCTCCCTCCTGGGCTGGGCTAGGGCAGCAGCTGGGCTCCTGGGCCTGGAGGTGCCAACAGGGCCAGTCATTCAAAAACCTATAGTTGAGTTTTGCAGCCAGAGAGAAAGATACAGTCCTCCTCTCCAGGGAGTGAAAGTTGATACTGTAAACCCTTTGGGCTCTATCTTTGATCTGGTGGGTCATCAGAGCAGCTTTTCTCCCCAGGTAGAGTTACCAGGAGGGGGCTGACCCAGGGCTTTGGAAAGCTGTGCCCTGCTGAACAGATGGTGCAGACGGGGGTGGAGAGGCGGTAGACACACGTGTAGGCAGGGCCTGAGAAGGGAGCCCAATTACCCCCAAATCTGGAGCCCAGACAACAAGTTCCAGGCCTTGGGGAAATTCCCAGGTTTAAAATAAATTCCTGGGGGTTGTTGCTTTTGGTTTTGGGCTTTAAAAACAGTTCCTTTCTAGATAATGGAAAATAATGACATGCATGATTTAAAAAGCTCCAAACATCCTTAAGTTAAAAGTGTTAAAGGCTAGTGCCAGGCCCTGAAGAACCCTAAGTGTGAGTGATTGATGAGTGCCTGGCTCTGAAGCATTTTCCTTCTTCCAATCAATTGCTTTGATTTGGGGTCCTCCCTGGCGGTTTTGATGTTCTGTTCAAGAAGGTGGTTATTTTTAGGCTAACTTTTAATATTGAAAGTGGCTCCTCTTATTCTGTTTCCTCTGCTTGTAACACTCTTGCTGCTTTTTGGCTCTATGAACTCCTATTCATCCTTCAAGACCCTATTCAAATATCACCTTCCAATCTATCGTCTCCTAGTCCCCTTCCAACCGCAGAAAATGATTAAAACTATCAAATTACCCTTCCACTGTTGTCCATCCAACGGTACCTTCTTCACAATTCCATGTAACATGTGAGAGATTACAATCAAGGATATTTTTCTGGCCAGTTGGACCAAAGAACTTGTAGAAAAGAGATTATTTCTTATGTATCATTTTAACCCCAATACTCAGTGCGATGCCTGGCACTTAACCAATGGCCTCAAATTAATATTGTTGAGTAAATGTTCTTATTCTTTCTGCACCGGAAGAGGAGTGAGGGGAAAGAAATATGTATGAACATCTTTCATAGACCAAGCACTGTCTCAGCATCATTTATATGTTATTTAATTTCATCTTTATTAGCAATGTTTTCATTTGTTTAAATGTTAACACAGTGACCAGGGGAAAACAGTTGACTATGGGAGATGCAAACAAGGACAATGTCTGTGCTCTAGGAGTTTCAGATCTTCCTGAGGATGAACACATACATACATGTGTGTGCATACCCACACACCCACCCTACGTAGACCACGTCCAGTCAAAAAAAGATTATTAACATTGTAAAACACATTAATTTCTAAATACTTGATACGGCCCTAAATGTAATAGAAGTGGACAAATGAGAGGTTGCTGTGAGTGTGGTGTTTTTAAGGGAAACACGGACGTCAATCTCTTCCAGTGGCCTGTGTTCTTATGTGCCTAGAGACTGGGAACAGACTGGCTGGAGAACCGGAGAATTGTTTAGAATGATATCTTATATGTATGACTTTTTTTTTTGAGGAAGATTAGCCCTGAGCTAACATCTGCTGCCAGTCTTCCTCTTTTTGCTGGGGAAGACTGGCCCTGAGCTAACATCCATGCCCCTCTTCCTCTACTTTATGTGTGGGACGCCTACCACAGCATGGCTTGCAGAGCAGTGCCATGTCCACACCTGGGATCTGAACCTGAGAACCCCAGGCCACCAAAGTGGACCGTGCGAACTTAACTGCTGCGTCACTGGGCTGGCCCCACTTATATATATGACTTTTCGAAAAGAGCTGTAACATCCACGATCATCTGTTTATCCCGGAAGTCACACAGCTGATGATAGAGTGGGGCCTGGGGCTGCATTCTGTCCCTGTCTCTTATTAGCAGGGATTCTGCTTGCACATATGGCATCTCTGTGCACATTAGAAAAAGGTGCGCCTTCCTCAAGTAAACCTTGGTTAAATTTAGTATATTACCGCATAGCTTGAACAAGCGTACAAGGCAGACCTATCCTGGCTGTGCCCGGCACAGAGCTTTCCTGGAGCCCAGCACGTGGCAGTCCTGTGTGAGAACACACGTGCCCACACCCTTACTTGCTTGTGCTGCCTGTCTACCCCTCCCTGCAATGCCAGGACACATATGCCCCTGGGAGCCCAGACCTCTGTACCCACCCTCATCCTCCCAATAAGTAAAGGAGTTAGACCAGATTCAAAGAAGGGAGGGGCAGGGAGTCTGGTCTCCAAGAGTGGAGGGCAAGCAAGAGATTTAACCTTAGGGGACACCTGGCGTGTGGCTGGGACAGGCACACGGTGCATACAAGAGTGTGTCAGCAGTGTCTGTGCGTGTTCCAGTAGACAGGTGTGGTTTTAAGGAGAGGGCTCTTCCCTGCAGCTTCAGGACTTGGGGCTGGTACCTCCATCCATCCCTTCACTCCCTCGTGTCTACGATGTGAACACCTTCCCCCTACCAGATCCTTGTACAGTGCTCAATCTGAACAACTGTATATTCAAACCGTTGAATTTGAAGAAGTTCCTTAATTCTTTTTTATTTGGAAAGTTACAAAAGTTACATGCTCTTTTATAACAAATAAAACTAAATAAAGGGGTATAAAAAATTGAACAATCACCCTCTCTATCCTTCACTTCTCTTACTTCTGCCACTGAATAACTAGTGTTAAGTTTGCTTGTGTATTCCCACTACTTCATGAATGCTAAGGGAAGTATAAACAAACATATAGGTACATGTATGGGTTTTCATTTCTTTTAAACAAGTGTTTTAACAAAATGGAATCAGACTATAAATCTATTTCTTTAAAGTTAAAAATACATCATGGTGGGGGCCAGCCCGGTGGCGCATTGGTTAAGTTCACACGTTCCACTTCGGCAGCCCGGGGTTCGAGGGTTCGGATCCCGGGTGTGGACATGGCACGGCTTGTCAAGCCATGCTGTGGTAGCCGTCCCACATATAAAGTGGAGGAAGATGGGCACGGATAGCTTAGGGCCAGTCTTCCTCAGCAAAAAGAGGAGGATTGGCAGCAGATGTTAGCTCAGAGCTAATCTTCCTCCAAAAAAAAAAAAAAAATACATCATGGAAATCCTGAGTCTGGGTCAATATATAGGGATCTTTTCATTAATATTTTTGATAACTGCACGATACCCTGTAGTATAGTTGTACCATAATTTATTTAATCATTTCTCAGTTAATGAACGTTGAGATCTTTTCCTTTTCCTTTTTTTTCTTTTTGGCTACTTCAAACAATGCTATAATAAACATATTTTTACATATTTCATTATGTACTAGTACTCTTATTTCTGTAACTTAAATTCCTTAAAGTGGAATTTTTGGGTCAATGTGTATGCGTATCTTTAACTTTAATAGATTTTTCCAGGTAATATTTCAAAAATGTTTTAGCAATTCATGTTTCTACCTGCCTTGTGTATAAATGCCTATTTCCCCACACCCTCCCCAGCACTGGAAAGTATCAATCTTTTTGCTATGTTGCTAACCTCGTATGCTAAAGAATTATATCTCATCATTGTTTCATATTCCATTTCTCTGACAACAATCAACAAGGAAGGTTGTGTTTTCATACAGTAATTGTCCATTTGTATTTCCTCTTTGATGAATCGCCCTTACATCCTTTCTCCTATTGTCTTCTTCCCATCAATTTGTAGATAGTCTTCATATCAGCCAGCCCTGGCAGCCTAGTGGTTAAGATGCAGTGCTCTCACTGCAGTGGCCTAGGTTCATTTCCTGGTCAGGGAACCACACCACCCGTCTGTTGGTTGTCACACTGTGGCGGCTGCATGTTGCTGTGATGTTGAAAGCTATGCCACCAGTATTTCAAATACCAGCAGGGTCACCCTTGGTGGACGGGTTTCAGCGGAACTTCCAGACTAAGACAGACTAGGAAGAAGGAACTGGCCACCTGGTTCTGGAGAAACTGGCCACGAAAACCTTATGAATAGCTGATATAGCGAAGGTGCCAAACACGGGGCAGGGTTCTGCTCTGCTGTCCACAGGGTCGCTAGGAGTTGGAATCACTCCACAGTACTAACAAACGCTTTGCATTTTAGGTCTATTCATTCTTATGTTATATGTGTTGTAAATATTTTCTTTCAGTCGTTCCTCTTTTACCTTATTTTATATTTCATATAATCAAATCTCTTTTCTTTATGTCTTCTGGTACAGAATATGCAGGTCTTCAGTGTCCTGAGCTTATATGGATATTCTCCATTTCTTCTTAAAAAATACATTTAAACTGCTGATCCACTTGGATCTTACTTTTAAATATTATGTGAGGTACAATGATGTCTTTAAATCTCTTTGAGCCTTGGCTTCCTCTGACTGGGCATAGTTAGGATAAAAGAAAACGCATGTCAAACTCACAGCCTGGTGCATGGGGTACGGCTGATACTTGGTAAAATATTATGATCAGAGTTAGAGCTGGAACCCTGGCTTGTGGCCCAGAGCTCCTTCCTCTGTGTTAGTGACCTGCTCTCACCCGTTTTACTCGGGCCATGTTGAGGGCTGGGCACAGAGGTTGCCTGCTCCCACCCTGTCCTGGCCCGGGTGCTTTTAATCAGGAGAGCTTTCCCTACTGAAGGGGTACCAAGCCAGAGAGAGGGTCTGTAGTGATGTGAGGGGAGGGCTTTGCAAAGGGATTCCTGTCTAAGTGATTCCACAGTTGAGGGCTCCCTCTGGGTATCAGTGAACTCACACTGGATCAGGGCCACTCCAGCTCCTGAGGAAATCAGGTGACAGTCTCTTTGCCCAGGGCAGACGCCTTCTGTATAGAACAGGGAAAGCATTGGAACTAGAGTAAATATGAGAGGTGAGGGCGCGGGGTGCTGGGACTCTGGGGAATCTTTCAGAGGTTCCTGCCACCTCCCCCAGCAGACTATTCCAAAGAACAGATCAGAGAGCTTGAAGAGGGAAGTAGGAAATGAAAGAAATCCAGGGGCTCCAAAGCATTGGAGGATTGGGTGCCACTGTCCTGGAGCCCAGCAGTGAACTCCTTAACTGGAACTTAGAGGCCTTATTCACTGGACCACGCGCAGCTTGGGCCTCAGCCAGGTCGCTGTATATGCACACGTCATCATCCATGTTCAGTTTCATCAATTATCCCAGTAAGGTCTTTGGTAACTTTTTTTTTTCCTGGTTTAGAATCCAATCCAAGATCACACATTTCATTGCACTTAATTGTCACTGTCTCTTAAACTGGACAATTCTCAGCTTTCCTTTGTGTTTCATGACCTTGACTTTTTTTTTTAAAAAGCAGTTCAAATTAAGTCTTGACGTTTTAAAATAGTACAGGTCAATCATCAAGTAATATTTCCTTCAATTCGGTTTTTCTGACGTTTTCTTGTGGTTAGATTCAGGTTATGTATTTTGGGCGGAAAGACACTGAGAGGATGCTGCGGCCTTCTCGTCGCACTGGATCAGAAACACATGAGGTTGATTTGTTCCAACATGGGTGATAACTTTGACCATTTGTTAGGGTGGTGGCCTCCAGGTTTCATCGCTATAAAGTTACTGTTTTTTCCCATTTGTAGTCAATAAGTAATCTGTGGGGAGATATCTTGAGACTTTGTAAATATCCTGTTTCTCATCAAACTTTCACCCACTAGTTTCAGCATCCGTTGATGAATGGATGCTAACTTCATTACTGTGAAATTTTCTAACTTCATTATTCCTTCCAGTTAATATTTACTGTATAGAAGAGTTTTCCTTTTCCTTCTCTTGGATGGATGGATGGATGGAGAATGGATTTCTGTATGAACTCATGGATTATTATTTTATTCCTGGATTATTTTCCATTACTATCATCATTTATTTTTATGTTCAAATTGTCACAGATTTGACTGATGGCTGTGCTATGATTTTTCAGCCTACTATTTTCTCCCTCATTTATTTCTCCCTTATTTCTTCATAGAGACACCCATAAACTTTTTCCAAGTTGTAAGCCTGACCCGGAGTCAAAATTTTAAAGCTGGAGATAACTGTGGTGTCATTTGCCCTGGCCCCTTTATTCTACATGGGAGAACTCTCACCTCGGAGAACTTAGGGCATTTGTTCCAGGTCACATGGCTTGTTAGAGGGAGAGCTTAAGCTGGAAGCCAGGTACCTGGCTCTTAGTCCAGAGCTCTTCCCAGGACATTCCCAGCCTCCTTGTCATCAAGAACCTTTTGTCATCACAGCAACTGGTATTCCCCACAGCCTGTGCAGGGCATTAGGAACTGACGGTTCCAGTGTTACTGACAAGATTTCTCTGGAAATTCTTGGACATTTCCCCTGTGCTCTTAACCTTGGCAATGAGGGAAGAGGGTCCTTAGAGTCTTCAGAACTTCTATCATTGAGTTGAGCAATTTCCAAGCGCCTTATGGTTGCCAAGAGATGATAGTTAAAAATAACCAACACCTACCAGTCTTTCACAGTTTACAACTTGCTGGTAGGTTTTCTATATGACATTGTGATGGACATCTGTGGCCTGCTTGCCCAGCATCCCTCCCTTCTTCCTTTGGTACTGTCCCTCTAATTTTGGATGAAGAGACCACTCCCCCAATCCTAGTCCACGCGATTTGGGAAGGACTGACTCAGCCTGGTCAATCAAGTCACCACGGTAATTATTTCAGGAACGGATATGTGACCCTAGCTGGACCCATGCGAGTCATCCCTGGCACTTTTGCTGACACTGTTGGGAAACAAGTGCTTTCTTTTCATTGGAATGGCTAGTTGTAAGGAACCAAGTAACATGGAATTTCTGGGACTATTGCTGCTATGTCAAGAGAGCCTGCCTGCAAAATGAAGCCAACACAGAGGAAAACAGAGCTGAGAAAATCAGAGACAGAATGAGTCCTGATCGACATGAGTTGAATCCTGATCCCACTGAGCCATCTACTCATGGACATTTTTAGTTATGAGAGCCAAATAATTCAATGTTTTACCTAAGCTGGTTTGAGTTAGGTTTTAGTCACTTGCTATGAAAAGAGTCCTGACTAATACAACTTCCTTTCAAGCTTGGGCCCCATCCCCCAGAGGTTCAGACCGTCAAGGGGGATCAAGTGGACTGAGGGAAGGTCAAGGTAGCCAGTCTCCTGGCCACCGTGTTCAAGGGACCCCCAGAATTACTGCCCTTTTGGCCTCATGAGCAGCCTGCCTGGTGCCCACTGTGAGGCCAAAGGGGTTTTGCTTCCCTGAGGCTCAGGCTCTCCCTTGGTTGGCCTCCTCCTCTTGCCTTGTTCTGTAGTTTCTAGTGCATTCTTGAACACGTGTGTGTGCACACCTGCATGCATGTCTGTCCCCTTTCCTCCTGCCTTGCTGGATTATTCTACGGACCAAAAGGCATGATATAGGTGCAGGGCCCAGCCCAGTGTCTGGCACACACGGCCAACCGTCTCTCCCTCCCCTTCCCTGCTCCTGGTTCAGGATGAGATTTAAGAATCTGTGACATATTCCAATTTTCAATGCCCTGGATAAATAATGGAGAATTGGAGTACAGGTGCCAGAAACTTACACTAATTTTAATTAATTTTATCTGTTTAGAGTGAAATGTCTCAAAGTCATTGAGTAAATTTATGTCACACATGTTTATGCAAATCAGTATTTTTCTTTTGAGCTGACAGCCCAAGTCCTTGTTTTGTTCCGTGATGCTGCAGCAGAGGCCAAATGTGCCATGTTTTCTCAAGTGATGGCTGCCAGCTCTCCAAATGTCATAATAAGTGAGGTATTTCACATGGAGGCAAGCTCCAAGGTTGAGTGTGGCCAGTAGGCACCTACAAGCCTGTTTGTATTCTCTTTATTTTTGCAATACATTTTATTCTTCTTTATTAAAGTTATGAAATTAATTCATCTTATAAGTCAAATAATTCAGACTATATAAAAAATTAATTTTCTTACCCATTCTAACCGCACCCTCTGAAGTAAACAATGTAACCAGATTCATGTACATCTTTCCAGATTTTTTTCTAGATAGAGTCATGTGCCACATAACAACGTTTTGGTCAGTGACGGACTGCATACACAATGGTGGTCCCATGAGATTAGTACCGTATAGTCTCGGTGTGCAGTAGGCTAGACCATCTAGGTTTGTGGAAGTACAGTCCATAATGTTCGCCCAATGATGAAGACGTCTAATGACGCATTTCTCAGAACGTGTCCCTCTTGTTAAGCGGCGCATCACTGTATATAGTTTTCCACATGTACAGATTTTCCTCACTTTTTTTTTACATATACAAACATATATAAACATATATATCTACTTATAGGCTACCTCTTTTAATTTTTTAATACAAAATAAGATCATATTCTGTAACACTTTTTCTTAAACTAATAATCATAGATCTGTTTTCAGGTCAATGTATGTAAATATAACTCAGTCTTCACAGCTGCATTGTTTTCCATTGTATGGATGTACCATGATTTATTTCACTAATCTCCTATTAATGGATTTTTAAGGTTGTTTACAGCTTTTTGCTATTACATATAATGCTGAAATAAATGCCAAATATATTTATTTATATTCAGAGAAACATTTGGTTATTCTCCTTTGGCCCATGTGCTGCCTGCGAGGGACACTACTGTATCAAAATTTGCTTGGTCTGTCAGTCCATCCACCACACAAGAAGACATCCTAATTCCCTTTCCCAAGACGTGTGTGTAGCAGAGCCCTGTTTGGAAGATACCATTCTGGGAATGCAGAACCTGGACCCAGATGTAAGACCAGCTTCACTCCAGATGCCACCTGGAGCAGTGGTTTCTCTGTCCCTTTCATTCATTCCACTCTGCTGTGCCCTCAGCATCCCAGCCGCCTCCACAGTCAGTGACAAGATGCTATTGGAGTTAAAGGGTTTTGAAGTCTGGATAAATGAGATGATCAATCTCTGTTCTCCAGAGACGCAGGACAGAGAATGTGCCTACTGAATGGCCTCAGCAGTGCTGTGTACATAATAAGCACTTAATTAATATGAAATAAGAACAATAAATCCAGTGGCTGAAGTGATCCCTTTGAAGTTCAGGTCAACTCTGAGCCATCTGAGAAGAATGAATGGAATGGATAGTTGAAACTCATAGATAATCCCAAACCTTATCTTAATAGTTAATAGATTCAAGCTCTTTACCTACCAAACTCTTCCTCAGCACTGCTAAAATAAATCCCCTACAGTGTTTATTTTTGTGGGGTAAGCGAGATTGAGCAGTGAAACGGCCACCAGAAAGGTGAAAGGAGAAAGAATCAGGACTCTTGAGCAAGACATTCATAGATGCCTCACAAGCAACTTCTGAATCACACAGCGTCAAGTCTGCCAAAGGACCTGGCCGGTTATGGACACAGAAGCCCCGGAATGGCTCTCCCCGAGGGCTCCTCCTGACTAGGAGAAGAGGTCGAATGACTCAGAGTCCATGGCTAGCTGGCCGGGATGCCCCAGCTTTGCCTTTGAGGTTATTCATGGACTCCAGCCTTTAGGATATGACATGTTTCATTCCATGAGAGAGTCTGAGTGCATTTTAGTAAAAAGAAGTGATCTTATCCCCGAGGAAGAAGGACCCACTCTGTGTGGGTAGACTGAGGACTGAGGGGGGAAATGGGGTGGGGGGCGGTCAGGACACTCCAGTGGCACCTGGCTCTGCTACGAGCCAGCTTTGCGACTCTGGGATCACGGTGTCGGCTTTCTCTGCCACAGTCCCTCTCTCTGTAAAACGAAGGAGTTGAGATTTAGGATTCTGAGACTGTGGCCATCTCTAACTCTGAAAACAACTCCGCAAGCCTGAAGAATTTAACACCGCACCTCCATGGGGCTGTTTCGGCAGGAAGGAGGGACAGATGGCTTTCTCTGGACTGGGTTCAGAAATGTGGTGTGTGATGTACGGTGTGAATGAAGCGTGGTGCCCTTTAAACACAGCTTCACCCCAGGAGTGCTCTGCCCTCCGCTGCGTTGTCTGGCTTTCATTCACATTCCAGTGTCACTCCGGCCCGGGCAGCCTCACGGACTTGTGCACTGGAACACACACACACACACACACACACCCACACACACACGCCCCCTGGCTCTGACACACACTGAATGATTCATGAGCCGACAGGATCATTACACACATGGGATGATTCATCGGGGACGTTTACACACACAGGCTCACACTCACTGTGACGTGCAGACGTGCCTGAGCCCACAGTGACAGGCACTCCCACAGGAGTCTTGGCGGAGCATCGCACCGGCGTCTGCAAGTGATTTGCCTTCTTGGCTCTCTGGAACTGCCTGTTCTTTGTCTTTCTGTTCACTCTTCAGCCCTTTCCTTCTCTTCCGTCCCCAACTTGGCTGGTTTCGGTCTCTTGCTCCAAGGCTCCTCAGCCAGTTTCCTGGACTGAACCCTGCAATGTTCAAGGCCCTTTCCAAGTTCAAGCTCTTTGTTTCTAATAAATTCCTCAGCCGTGAGGGGTCCTTGCTCCATGGGGTCTCCTCCCTCCCTGACGTGGGCATCTCTTCCTGGCTTCCTCAGAGGATCTTGTGAGAGAGGCCGCAGTATCTGCCGTGTGAGCCAGTCCCCCTCACACGACGAAGGGAGCCGACGCTTGGTCACACCACAGAATGTGCCAGTGCCTCCTGGAGCATGGTCTTCAGCGCCTCTGAGAGCAACCTTCCCTTCCCCGCAGCCCAGGCAGATGGAAGTGTTGGGGCATCTGGGGAATCCACCTCTGGTTGTTGAGCTGGACCGGTTGTTTCTGAAGCTGCAGAGAAAAGAAAGTGCTGCTCTCCCGAAGGCAGATCACGGGCTGCGGGCCGGGGCTCTTCCAGGCGCCTAGGCCAGAGTGGGAACAGACAAGGGGTGAGGGTGACTGCAGAAGAAGGAGGGGCTCACTGAGCACCATCGTCTGCGTGTGGTTGTCACTGACCTGCCTTCAACTGAACGTGGCCCTGGTTCTACAGGGAAGACTGGGCACCATGTCCTGGTGCTCACACGAGGAGCAGAGCACTTGTTTTTCATCTTTCCCTTGGGGATCCCTCAGAAAAGAGACGGAGTGTAGCAGCGTCTGGTGAACGGCATCCGGGATCTGGATGCTCAGGCATTTGTCTAAGCTGTTAGTAGCTATGTGGCCCTGGGTGTGGCATTAGTCACCGTGAGTGTCTGCTTCCTCTGCTGTCAAATGCTCTAAAGGCATCCTCTGTCTACACCAGACATCTGGTTGTGGGGATCCAGGGAGATTATAGGTGTGGCTGTGCCTTCCCTGTAGATCACGGTCCACGGCTGTGCTCCCAGGGAGTACCTATTAGAAGGTGCTAAGCACCTAAGTACTAAGTAGTACCTAAGTAACCAGGACCTAAGTAGGTTCAGTGATCCTGGGAACCCAGGGGCCTGCTGCCTAGAAACACGGAAACTCTTAGGTCCTGGCTAGCTGCTCATAGTGAGGGTTGAAACGCCCCTTTTCAACTCTGAAAATTTGAGTCTAGTTAGTCTTGAGAGCATGTTTCCTGCTACTTATGTGAGAAGCTGATCTCTGACCACGTTCTATCCATCTGAAGGACTAGGATCTGGAAGGAACTACCCCGCCTTAGCCGACTGTGTCTGCCTCAAGCCTGCTTCCTCTGAGTACCCTCTGCTCCTCTCCCCACTTCAAACCTGGAACAGGCTCCCTCGGCAAACAGAGAGACTTCCACTCAACTTCTTTCTTGCAACTGATCTGCTGACTTGGATTTAAGGTTCCTCTGCCTAGAATAGCTAAGGTTTTCTTGGAGATACCCTGGCAGGCTCAGCAGGTCCCAGCCTGCTTCTGCCAAGACCCCAGTCCCTAAAGGGGGAGAAGCTCCAAGATGAAGATGAAGACAGGGTTGATCTTAACATGCCGGGTTGGGCTTTCAATAGAAGTACACAGAAGTTTTCTCACAAATTCTTTTTTTTCCTTATTGAAGTAATATTGGTTTATAACTATGTAAATTTCAGGTGTACATCATTATATTTTGATTTCTGTGTAGGTTACATCATGTTCACCACCCAAAGACTAATTACCATCCATCACCACACACATGTGCCTAGTCACCCCTTTACCCCCCCTTCCTCCCCCCTTCCCCTCTGGTAACCACCAACCCAATATGTGTCTCTATGTGCGTGTTTGTTGTTGTTTTTATCTTCTATTTATCATCCTCACAAGTTCTTATCCTGGGCATATAATCTTTTGGAGGATGCACTGCAGAGACTAGAAAGACTACACTGTATTTCAATATGCATCGATGTGAAGGAGGACCAATTCACTGGAACGCTGCAAACGATCCACAAGCAAGGTGTTGGTTGCACCTCTGTTCCAGATCAACTTGATATCTGGAAACCTAACACAATGTTTATTTAACTCTCAGTTAAATATTTAATTTATATAGCACTTACTATATGCCAGTCATGGTTCTAAGCATTTTTCTACATGCTAATTTATTTAATTTTCATGAAACCCTTGTGAAGTAGGTCCCTTTATCCCCAGTATGCTGAGAAGGACCTCGAGGAAAGGTTAAATTACATGCCTAAGCTTTAATAGCTGCAGGGCTCACGAGCGGTGGCTGTGGAATTCCAACCGGGCCAATGCCTTGAGAGACCAGCCCAGGACCTCAGCCCTCGGCCCGTCGTCTGGTTGCCAGTTATTCCTACAGTGTCGTAATTCTCCGGTTGGTTTTCTTGAGGGCAGCAGGAATTCTTGACTTATTGACGGTGCAGAGAAACAAAACGTGGGCTGGACAGAGCCCTGCCGACACCTTCGTTCAGGCCCAGGCCCACGACCTGACAGTAGCCTTCGTTGTCACCCCCAGGTCTGTCTCTTCCCCGGGCCCCGCGGGAGCCGTGTCTACAGAGAAGAGCCCAAGCCGCTGGCTTACCCTACTGCCTTTCACCGCCTCCAGGGGAGCCCCGCGGAGCCATTGTTCTTCCAGCCCTGGTTCTTGGGCCTCTCTTGGCAAGGACCGTGTGGCTCCTCTTATTTACCCATTAACAATTAAGCTCTAGGCATTTAACATATAAACACAGAAAACATCAGCATAATTACAGCAAAGATTTCAAAAGCTCTTTGGCAAGGAAGGGCCTGAATATTTACTTAACAAAAGAATTCCTTACTTCAGTCTTTAATAAAGAGTTCACAATAAGATTTAACTAGCCAGGTCCTCCAGTAAATTAAAAACATTCTTTTATTCACTAGGAATATGATTTGCGTTTTTTAAAAATGTGACTCACGCACAACTCTTCAAAGAACATTCACAACTTTTTCCCTGAGAGCTCTGTTCCCACATGACCTTCCAATATGTCTCACCTGCTGAGATAATCCCTCTGAGCAGAGATAGATGGTGTGTGCGTGTGCACGTGTGTGTGCACACGTGCGTGCCTTAGAATCTTAGATTCTACCATTAGAGACTCTTTCCTTTGTGTTAACCTTGCCTTCTACATATGAGTTTCTTTTACGACCCCGAAAGAGTGTTTGTTTAGAGTAATGACTCTTGGTCAAGTATTTCTTCTGTGATTGGAGGGACTTAAGCTGGTCTAATAGTCCAGGGCGCCTGGAAAGAGGAGGGAGGATGGGAGAAAACACGAGTGGATGCACTGGAGACAGGAAGGACGTTCACTTGTTCATTTTTTTGTTTGTTCTTTCAGTCATCCACAATGATTCTTACATTCCTATCATTGCCAGACATCAGGGACACAAAGATAAATAAGAGAGCAGTATAGTCAGGCAGACAGACAGACAAATAGTTATGCTACACAATTAAGCAAGGTGGAAGTCAGGATGGAGCGCCCAGTTCTCCTTGGCCCGGTCTTGATAGATGGATTAGACATGGGGACAGTGTCCTGGAAAGTTTCACAGAGATGACAGCTGAGTGTCACAGGTTGAGAAATAAGAAGAAAAATCTGATGCTTATGTTGTACTCGTTGTGTGCCCAGCATTACACTAAGCACCTTACATTTTAACTCATGTAAGCCTCACAAAAATACTCTAAGGAAAGTCCTATTATTATCCTTATTTTACAGATAAGGACACTGAGGCTTGAGAAGCGAAGAAACTTTTCCAAGTGCCATAGCTCCAGAGCAGTAGAGATGGGACCAGAGCTGGGGAGCCGAGCTGCATGCTCACTGCCACGGGCTCTGCCCGCTGCGATGGATACTGTGGGTGGTGGTAATTCTTATCGTGATCATGAAACACTTCAAATATCTAAAAAAATACAAAGAATAACGTAATGAAGTCCCGTGAATCCACCATCCAACCATCCATCTCCACTGAATTCTGTTATTTTGACTTGCTGGCTTTGTTTTTCTTAAAAAAAAAAAAAAAATTACAGATACAGTTGATGTCCCCTAGTGTATTCCACCCTGAGCACATTCCTGCATTTCCCTGAGGTAGCACCCATGCTGGATTGTGTTTACATCTCAGCTGTGTTTTTATACTATCAGAGCATTTGTGTATATCCATCAACAATATACAGCATTGTTTTGTGTGTTTTCAAACTTTATTTAAATAGTGTCATTTTTACACCTTGCTCTTGCAGTCAACATCCTGTCCTTGGGATTTTATCTGTGTTGATGCCATAAGTTCATTTATTCAAAATAGCATATCATGAAATAGCGCTTAAAATATTGTATGGTATTCCATTGTATGAATAATACACCATGTATTAATTCTCTAGCCTTTAACAGTGTTTTGCTCATACAGACAATGCTGCAGTGCACTTTCTTGGGCATGTTGTTTTTTGTGTTCCTACGAGAATTTTAGAAGGTGCCTTGCTGGGGGGAAGGGCAGGCCCATTTTTAGCTTCATCTTGGGAAATTCCACTCCAAGGGATTGGCCAGCTGTACTGCTACCAGCAATGATTGAGAGTCCTATTGATCTGCATCGTCCCAATACACTCATGCACTGCAAAATGATGTTTCAGTCATCAGCAGACTGCAACACGATGGTGGTCCCGTAAGATTAGTACCATGTGGCCTAGATGTGCAGTAGGCTAGACCATCTAGGTTTGTGTAAGTACTGTAGGCAAGGAAGAAATTTTCCTCTACCCTTCTAGGTTCTTCTGGCTGGTCTAAGAATTAAATTGACATGAGACAGAGTAACAGGAGAAAAGCAAACACAAGTTTAATAACATGTATACATGGGAGAAACCCAGGAAAACCAAGTAACTCACCAAAATGGCAGAAGCCCTCACCTTAAACACCCTCCTCAGCTAAAGACAAAAGATAGGGGGGTGGGGAGAGTCAGGGACTTCAAAGGCAATTCACAGGTAGGTGAAAAGGAGCAAACGTTTGCAAAACAAGTGTTTGGCCACACAGAAAGAGAAGAACACAGAGGGGAGCCCAGCAAACAGGCTTTTCTAGGTCCCTCCCTGTTCAACACATGGTTGATGTTATACTAAGGTGATATCTCATTTCCTGATACAGGTTTTTTTTACCTAAAATTTTTTAGACAGTTAAGGGGGAGATAACAAGAAAAACTTTCTGAGTCTTTTGTTTCTTAAACAAATTAGCCTAAAATAATCCTCATGTTAAAGAGACACATTTTGGGGTGGCAAATTATGTTCCCCTTCAGTACTCTCTATGATGTTTGCACAACCACAAAATCACCTAACAATGCATTTCTCAGAAAGTATTCCTGTTGTCACTCGATGCACGACTGTCCTTGCTGTATGATCAAACTGTGGATACCAAACGGCTTCTCACTGTTATTTTAATTGCATCTCCTGATTACTAGGGAAGCTGAACATCTTCACAGTTTTGTTTGTTTCTTCTGTGAGTTTGCTATTTACTTTCATCCACTTTGCTATTTGTTTATTTGGCTTTTTCTGAATTGATTTTTAATTTTAAGAATTAGAGTAAAATTGACTTTTTGAGGAGAGGGATAGCAGTTCTGAGTTTAAACACATGTAAAGATTTATGTAACTCCCACAGCAATTGGGATACAGAACAGTTTCATTATCCCAAGAAACTATCAGAATACTTTAAACTATGAATCCAATTTCTTTAATAGCCGTGGGACTATCTGGATTATCTATCTCTTCTTAGGTAAGCTTTAGTAATCTGTGGCTTTCAAGAATTGGTTCATTTATTTAGTAAAATTTATTTGTGTAACGTCGTTAGCAGTCTTCTCTTACTCTTTCAACGTCTGTCGGGTATAGGGTGAGATCCTCTCCTTTGTTCCAGATATTGGTAACTTCCGTCCTCTCTCCCACCACCTTCCCCCTTTTTTTGTTAGCCTGCATAGATTTATTAACTTTATTGAAATTTTCAAAGAATCAGCTTTTAGTTTCATCACGATGTTTCCTTTTGTTTTTTTTCTTTAATTTCAGGGGTTTTGTCTTTAATTCCATGGGTTTCTTTCTTGTTTTTATTCTTTCTTGCCTTCTGATTGTCTTGGGTTTACTTTGCTCTTCTTTTTCGAGTTTCTTAGAGTGAGAGCTTAGAATATTGACTTGAGATCTTTCTTCGTTTCAAATATAAGCATTTAATAGTGTACATTACCCTCTAAGCACTGCTTTATCTGCATCCCACACATTCTGATACGTTGTATTTTTATTCAGTTCAAAGTATTTTCTAGTTTCCCTCGAGACTTCCTCTTTGACCCAAGGATTATTATGTTGTTTAATTTCCAAGTGTTTGGAGGTTTCCCAATTATGTTTCTGTTATTGATTGCTGGTTCAATTCCATTATGGTCAGAGAATATACTTTGTATAATTGCAAGTCTATTACATTTATTAAGGTTTGTTTTATGACTCCAGAGATAATCTATCATAGTGAATGTTCTGTGTGCACTTGAGGAGAACGTATACTCTGTTCTCGTTGGGTGGAGTATTCTGAAAAGATCACTTGGATCCAGTTGGTGGATAGAATAGTTGTTTTTCTTTACCTTTGCCTATCTTCTGTTGGCTTGTCCTATCAGTTACTGAGAGAGTAATGTTGAAGCCTCCACATATAATTGTGGATTTGTCTAGTTCTCCTTTTAGTTCTATCAGTGTGTGCTGCATGTATTTTGATACTCTTTTGTTAGGTGCATACATGTTTAAAATAGTTATGTCTTCTTGGTGAATTGACTCTTTTATTATTATGTATTCCCCTCCTTATTCCTGGAAATTATCCTTGCTATGCAGTCTCTATTAATACAGCCACTCAAGGTCAGCGCTGTGGTGTAGTGATTAAATTCATGCACTCCGCTTTGGTGGTCTGGGGTTTGCAGATTTGGATCCGGGGTGTGGACCTAGCACTGCTCATCAAGCCACGCTGGCATCTCACATAAAATAGAGAGAGATTGGCACAGATGTTAGCTCAGCGACAATCTTCCTCACACAAAATAAAACAAAAACAAAGAACATACAGCCACTCCAGCTTTCTCTTAATTAGTGTTTGCACAGGATATCTTTTTCCATTCTTTTACTTTTAACTTACCTATATTATAAAGTTGTAGACAGCAAATAGTTGGGTCTTGTTGTTTGTTCTAAAATCTAATCTGACAATCTCTGTCTTTTAGACCACTTCCATTTCATATAAATATTGATATGTTTGAAATTAGGTGTACTTTTTTAGTATTTTGTATCTCATTTTATTTTATCTGTTGAGTTTTTAACTATATCTCTTTGTATAATTTTTTACAAAAAGTTTTAGTGTTTGCTCCAGGGACTACAATATATACACTTAATGTTTCACAGTC
Source organism: Equus asinus (assembly GCF_041296235.1). NCBI lineage: Eukaryota > Metazoa > Chordata > Mammalia > Perissodactyla > Equidae > Equus > Equus asinus. The sequence goes on along the minus strand of NC_091816.1, from coordinate 6,337,846 downwards.
TATTTAGAGTTAATAGTTTACCACTTCGTGTAGAATGTAGAAAGCTTACCACCATTTAGGTCCCTCTACCCTTCCCGCTTCTTCTTGTAGTTGTCATATGTATACATCTATACACACCAAAAATTCACTGAACTATGTTATAATTTTTGCTGTCAAGTGTCATACATATTTTGAAGAACTCAAGAGAAGAATATATTTCTGTTACATATATATATATATATATATTTTTTTTTTTTTCCCCTGAGGAAGATTTGCTCTGAGCTAACATCTGTTGGAAATTTTCCTCTTTTTGCTTGAGGAAGGTTCTCCCTGAGCTAATGTCTGTGCCAATCTTCCTTTATTTTGTATCTGGGTCACTGCCACAGCATGACTGCTGATGACTGATGTAACACCTGGGAACCAAGCCTGGGCTGCTGAGGCAGAGTGTGCCGAACATAACCACTGTGCCACGGGGCCAGCCCCTCTGTATTATATTTGATCAGATTTTATATTATATGATATTTATATTTAACCAGATTTTTACCATTTCTGTTTTTCTTTCTTCATTCCTGATGTTCTAAGTTTCTTTCAGGTATCATTTTCCTTCCATCTGAAGAACTTTCTTTAACATTTATTTTAGAACAAGTCTGCCGATGACAAATTCTCTTAGTTTTCCTTTATTTGAGAATATCTTTATTTCACTCTGATTCTTGAAGAATATTTTCACTGGATACAGAAATTCTTTTTTTTTGGAGACAAAATTCACATAACATATAATTCACCATTTTAACGCGTGCAATTCAGTGGCTTTTAGTACATTCATAATATTATGCAACTATCACCTAACTTCACAACATTTTCATCACACCAAAAAGAAGCAAAAAGAAATGCTCCCCATTTCCCCATCTCCCAGCCCCTGGCAACCACTAGTCAGCTCTCTGTCTGTACGGATTTGCCTGTTCTGGACATTTCGTATAAACGGAATCATACAACACGTCACCTTTTATGTTTGGCTTCTTTCACTTGGTGTAATGTTTTCAAGGTTTATCTGCATTGTAGCATGTATCAATACTTCATTCTTTTCTATGATTGAATAATGTTCCATTGTATAGATAAATCACATTTTGTTTATCCATTCATCAGTTGATGGATATTTGGGTTGTTTTCACTTTTTTAGTTATTATGAATAATGCTGCTGTGAACATTTGTGTAAAAGTTTTTGTTTGGACACCTGTTTTCAATTCTCTTAGATATATATCTAGGAATGGAATTGCTAGGTCATGTAATAATTCCATGTTTAACATTTTGAAGAACTGCCAAACTGTTTTTCACAGCGGCTGCACCATTTTACATTTCCACCAGCAATGTATGAGGGTTCCAGTTTTTCCCCATTCTTACCAACACTTGCTATTTTCTGTTTATTTTATTTTATTATAGCCACCCTAATGGGTGTGAAGTGGTATCTCATTGTGATTTTGACTTGCATTCCCCTAATGGTTAGTGATGTTGAGCATCTTTTCATGTGTTTATTGGCCATTTGTTTATCTTCTTTGGAGAAATAGCTATTCAAATCTTTTGCTCATTTTTGAATTGGGTTATTTGTCTTTTTGTTGTTGAGTTGCACCAGTTCTTTATATATTTTTGTTTCTAGATAAATGATATATAAATATTTTCTCTCAATCTGTAGTTGTCTTTTCATTGTCTTGATAGTGTCTTTTGATGGACAAAAGTTTTTCATTTTGATAAAGTCTAATTTATTTTTTATTTTGTTGCTTGTACCTTTTGTGTCATATCTTAGACTCCATTACCAAATCTAAGACCATGAGATTTATGCCTATGTTTTATTCTAAGAGATTTATTGTTTTAGCACTTATATTTGGGTCTCTGGTCCATTTTGACTTAATTTTTGCATGTGATGTGAGGTAAAGGCCCAACTTCATTCTTTTGCATCTGGCTATCTGTTGTCCCAGTGCCATTTGTTGAAGACTATTCTTTCCCTATTGAATGGTCTTGACACCCTTGTCAAAAATCAATTGACTATGGATATATGGGTTTATTTCTGGACTCTCAGTTCTATTCCTTTGATCCATATGTTTATCCTTATGCTAGTATCACACTGTTTTGATTACTATAGCTTTGCAGTAAGTTTTGAAATCTGCAAGTAGGAGTCCTCGAACTTTGTTCCTCTTTTTCAAAATTTGTTTGGCTATTAAAGGTCCCTTGCAATTCCATATGAATTTTAGGATCAGCCTGTCCATTTCTGACAAAAAACACAGCTGGAATTTTGATTGAGATTGCATTGACTTGAATATAGAATTCTTGGTGCACTGTTTTTTTCCTTTGACCACTTTGACTATGTCGTTCCTCCTCCTTCTGGCCTCCGTGATATCTGATAAGAAATCTGCAATCGTTCAAATCAGAGAGTAATAATGGGAATTTGCCCCACACTCTGGAGACCCCAGCCCCTCTGTGTCCCTCAGAGTTTTGGCACCTGCCAACATCATGCCTCCACTTCAGTATTGCCTGGGGACTGGAGTGGGAGAGAGCAAACAAAGAGAACAAAATAAAAAACAAAATAAGAACTCTTTCTGACCCTCAACGGTCCCCTTTCTCCTCCCTTGGACCAGAAAAAGGTTTCTCTTGGAGCTCTTTCCGTCCTCATGTGGTGTGTACTTCTGGGTTTTGGGCGTCCTTCAGGCCAGGTGATACTGAAGGAGAAAACCTGGTAACCTCACCCGTATTTGGGTAGAACTTTGAACCCTGGTATCCGTCTCCAGTCAGCCTATTACCATTGACTTTTCAGTGTCCTCAGATAGCCTGCTGCTCCGTGCAGTCTGTGTGGGGTTTGTAGTTGGATTCAATGAGAGAGACAAGGCGGGGCAAGCTCGCTCTCTCTTGCTGGAACTGGAACCTCTCTTAGGTTGATCTTTAAGGAGTCCTTATAAAACATAGATGCTAATCTCTGCGTCACAGTGTGTGCTGCACACATCTTCTCCTGGTCCTTGTCTTGCTTTTAAATTTTTAGAAATTTTCTCTCATTTAAACCGTAGTTTTACATTTTATTATAGTCAAATTTATCAATCTTTTTTCTTTATGGATCAGGCTCTTGTGTTTTATTTAAGTAATCCTTTTCAATCCTGAGGCCATAATGGTATCCTCCTATATTTACTCTCTTTTTTTCCTCTTATATTTTCTTCTAAATGTTTTCAGGGGTTTTTTTTTTTTATATTTATAATGTCTTTTGAACACCTGGAATTTATGTTTTCTGTATAGTGTGAAGTTAACATTTAATTTTTTTTCCAGGTGAATCACCAGTGTCCTAGTACATTTACCAAATAATTCATTCTTTCTCTACTGATGTTTAGGGATCTCTCCTCTATCATATATCAAGTTTCCAAAGATATGGGGTTTCTGGGCTGTTTATTCTGTTTCATTGGTCTGTTTGTCTATTCCTCCTCAGTTATCTTATTGGATTAACTCCCAAGGATTTAGAAGAAGTTTTGACACCTGGTAGGGCAAGTTCTCTCACCTTGCTCTTCAAAATTGTTTAGTTTTTCTTGACACTGGATCTTTCACATGAGTTTTAGGATAAGCTTGTCAAGTTACAAGAAATATCTAGTGGGATTTTGATTGGAATTGCATTGTATCAATGTATTAATTTTGGTATAATTGATATCTTTACAAGAATGAATCTTCCTACCCATAAACATGATGTATCTATCCATTTATTCAAGTATTTTTTTAGGTCCTTTAATAATGTTTGTAATTTTCTTCAGAAAACGCATCTTTTATTAGAATCACTCCTGGATGTGGATCATTTTTGTTGTTACTGTGAATATCAATTTTTTAAAACTAGATTTCCTTGCTGAGCTCTACTATTAATTTTAATAGTTTGTCAGGTTTTTTGGATTTTCTATATACTATCGTATTATCTGTACATAACGATAGTTTCGTTTCTCCGTCAACCTCCAACTCTCATATGTCTTCTTTCTTTTCTTCTTTTATCGTTTTGGCTAGGACTTCTAGTACCACATTGAGTAGAAGCAGTTATAACAACATCTTCATCTGGTTCTTGACTTTAATGGCAATGCTTTTAAGTTTCACAACAAAAGTGATTTTTACTCTCATTTTGATAGATGATTTTTGTCAGGTTAAAGACTTTGACTTGTGTTCCTATTTTCTTTTAAAGTCATGCTTGAGTGTGAATTTTCTTAACTCTTCATTAAAGGAAAATTAAAACACACACAAAAGTAGGCAGACTGATATAATAAACCTCTGTCTGCCAATTACACAGCCTCAATAACTTAGCTTATGGGCAATCTTCTTCTATCTATACCTCTGCTAACTTCTCCCCTTTCTGTGTTATTTGAAACAAACGCCAGACATTACATCACATTATCTGTAAATATTTCAGTATGTATTCCTAGAAGAATTCTTTAAAAAAAGAAAAATAAACAACCCTAGTATCATTATCAAACAGATTTAGCAATAATTCCTTCACATCATTAATTATACACTCCAAGTTTACACATCCAATTGTATGAGTGTTGAATTTTAGCAAATATTTTTTCTGATTGATTGAATCACTATTCTGTTGATTAAGTGGGTTTTTTCCCTTTAATCTGTTAAAGTAGTGTACTTTAATAGATTTTATGTTGAGCCATTCCATTCTTGAATTATTGAGATAAACACAACTAGGTCATGTTTGATTTTATAAATTTAGTTCCCTGAATTTAATTTGCTACTATTTTATTTAGAAGCCCTGCATTTATGATCATAAATGATATTGCTCTACAATTTTTTTGGCATACTGTGTGCTTATTGAGTTTTGGTATTTAAGTTAAGATTCTCATAAAGTGAGGGTAGCTGTATTTGTTAGAGTAAAAACTAAGCTCCGATAACAACAACAACAACAACCACAAAAAAACAAAAAAACCCTCCCAAATACAGTTGCTTAAATAAGATGGAAGCATATTTCTCACTCATAGTCTGGAAATGAATGGTCCAGACTGGCAGGGCAGATGTCCACCATGTCATCATATGGAGACCCAGGGCTTTTCCATTTTGTGTCTCTGCCATCTTCTAAGGTGTCTTCATCTATGTGGCCAAAGGTGGCTCAGCTCCGCATCTGTGTTCCAGCCCGTAGGAAGGGGAAAATAGAGAAAGTGGAGGGCAATCAACTTCCTCAAGCAAGTATTGTGTTCCCCCAAATTCGTATGTTGAAGTCCTAACCCTCAGTACTGCAGGATGTGACTTTATTTGGAAATAGTGTCATTGCAGATATGCTTAGTTAAGATGAAGTGGTACTCGAGTAGGTAGACCCCAATCCAATGTGACCAGTGTCCTTATAAAAAGGAGAAATTTGGATACAGATACACCACAGAGAGAATGCCACATGAACATGAAGACAGAGATCAGCCAAGGAAGAGCAAAGATTGCTAGCAAACTAGGAGAGAGGGGTGGAACAAATTTTCCCTTACAACCCTTGGAAGGAACCAACCCTGATATCTTGATCTCAGACTTCTAGCCTCCAGAACTGTGAGAGAATAAATTTCTGTTGTTTAAGTCACCCTGCTTGTGGCGTCGTACTTCGTTCCAGCAGCCCTAGGGAATTAATATAGCAAGTGATGGAGCAGTAGCACCCCTTCTGCTGATAGTTAAAGGTGAGGATTAGTCCTTTGGCCACACCTATTTGCAAGGAAGGTTGGGGATGTGGCCTATAGCTGGGTGATCCTGTGTGCCTGAAAAATCTTATCGGAGGAAGGATTTGGGAGGACAACTGCCGCAGGAACTGAAAACGTTCTTTTAAGAGAGAGTTTATTTGTGCCTTACAGGTTCAAGAAAACAAGTTTCTAAAACCATCTGGGCCAAATATCTTTTAGGGTGAGAGACCTTTGATTATCAATTCAAGCCTGGACACCTACTGCCTCCACCGCAGGAAGAAAACGACTCCAGTATCTAATCTGCTTTCTAAATCTCTGGTACCAGAAGAGTTTAGAAGGAGGTGGTAAGAACACTGATAGAAACAAAAACAAAAGAACAAAAAACAAAACATATGACCACTTTCTCCCCTCTCTTCTAGATCACCCCTGGACAGGCTAGAGTGCCTCAACTGGCTTCATGTCTTCACTTGCCTTTTATTATTTTTCCTTTTTTGCCTCTTTGTACTGTGTTTTGGATGATTTTACTTACTATCTTCCAATTCATCATTTTTTCTCTTTGACTGCACTCTATTTTGAGTTTAACCTGAATCTCGAGGCTTAAAAAAAAATCCAATAACTGTTTTTTATTTCTGAGTTCCAATCAATTTTTTTCCCCTAATTGGTTTTTATGCCCATTTGTTCTTGTTCCATTTCTACCTGTTTTCATCTAATACTTCTTGCTTCTTTTTTAAAAAATTGTTCCACCTTCATGATTTCTTTGAGCAATGTAAATACCTTTGACCGTCTTTTCCATATTACTCTATAGATTGATATCAGCTGGAACGAATTCATGTTGTTTGTTGATTATACTATCTTTCTTAGCCTTGGACTTCAGTTTTTAAGATGTGTTTTGGAATTTTGGTTGCAGATCCATTTTGAATGGCAGTCTTTTCCCCTCCTGATTTGTTTTGTTTTTGTCTTTTTCCCCCTCTTCCTGTTGTGCGATTTACAGATTTGTGGTTTCCTCCTAAGCCCGCATTGTTCCAGAACAAGGTCTTCTGTGTTGGCTCATGGTTTCTGCCCCTGTACTAGGATAATGCCACTGCAGATGTGCAGCCAGCAGGCAGCTTGGCGTGGCTCCTTATTGCAAGGCTGTCCTCTGTTCTCACCCTCCTGCCTCACCTATCCTGGCCCAGAGCATCTGAAAGCTGAACCTCTAGTAGCTGGCTGGCAGCTCTACTCTTTTCCCGGCCTCTTTTCATGCATAAGGAAGCAAAAATCTGGTCCTTGGTTTCAAGCCATAATCTGGCTCTAGTCCCGTCTCCCAGGAAAACATTGTTTAAAGTCAACCTTTTTATTGAAGTATAACATATGTAGAGAAAGCACACAAATCATAAGCGAACACCTGGATGAGTTTTCACGAGTGAGCGCCCCTGCGTAATGAGCACCCAGATCAGGAGAGAGAACATTCTGAGCCTCCGGAAGCCCCTGCTGCTCCTGCCAGTCACTACCCTTTCAAAGGTAACCACACTTGACCTTTGTAACAACAAAAGAGAAGTTTCAGTCCCCAGTACCCTACAGGAGCCTAGCTTATGGCTACCACTGGGACCCAGAACCCAGCAGCACCTGTCACAGCCCGATTCAGTGATTTCTGTCTCTGTTCTACTTATGGTTCGCAGAGATAGTAGTCTTGTTTTTGAGCCGAGCTATGTGTGTTGGATTATCTTTTAAAATGGGTTTTATTCATCGTGGCTTTGTGGTTGGAATAGAGAACTCAACACACCATTTTTTTTCCTTGAGACATAATTGACATATAATCTTATATTAGTTTCAGGTATACAACAGAACGATATGATATATGTATATATTGTGAAATGATCACCATAAGTCTAGCTAACATCCATTGCCATACATAGATAAAGATTTTTTTATTGTGCTAAGAACTTTTAAGGTCTACTTGCTTAGCAAAGTTCAAACATACAATACACTATTGTTAACTATCGTCACCATGCTGTACATGACATCCCCAGGACTTATTTATCTTGTAACTGGAAGTTTGTACCTTTTGACGGCCTTCACCAATTTCGCTACTCCCCACCCCCACCTCTGGCAACCACCAGTCTGTTCTCTGAATCTATGAGTTTGAAATTTTTAGGTTCCACATGTAAGTGAGATTGTACGGTATTTGCCTTTTTCTGTCTGGCTTATTTCACTTATCTAATGTCTTCAAGGTCCGCCTATGTTGTCACAAATGGTAGGATTTCCTTTTCTTTTTTTTCCCAAATAATATTCCATTCTGTGTGTGTGTGTGTGTGTATACATACATATATATGTACACACACACCACATTTTCTTTATCCATTCCTCTGTCAGTGAAAACTTAGTTTATTTCCATGTCTTGGCTATTATAAATATTGCTGCAATGAACATGAAGGGTGCAGAAATCTTTTTGAGATATAACTTCGTTTCCTTCGGATAAATATACAGAAGTAGAATTTCTGGATCATATAGTGGCTTCATTTTTAATTTTTTGAGGACTCTCCATATAGTTTTCCATAGTGGCTACACCAATTTTAGCACTCTGTCTTGACTGGAATCTTCCAGCAGGACCTGTTGAGGGAACTGTCAGCAGTCCTGGCTGGAGACCAGGAAAATGGTGGTAGACAAGCTGGGTTCAGCTGATGGAGGAAAGCTTTGTGCTCGCAAACAAACTCAGACTTTGTCCTCTAGTTAGCGGATGGACGACAAAAAATTGCATACAGCAAGTGGAATTATTTTCTATATATGCATTTTAGAAATATTTCTCTAGCTAAACTACAGAGGATGGAACGAAGAAGAGTCGCACAAAACCAGGGTTACCAGCTAGGAGAGAATTTCAGTAATCTGAGTGAGACATGGCAAGGCCCCACAAGGGCAGTGATAGTGGGGGTGGCAAGATTGTAGGAATATATTTGGGAGATAAATAGGAGGTGGCAGATTGAATGGATGTTAAAGATGATTTTTGGTTTCTGGAAAACTGGTGGAAGGTGGTGCAATTTACTGAGCTTAAGGAATGCAAGAGAAGCAGATTTGTGGGAATTCATTTGATTTCACAATTATGTCAGTGGCTGGCTCTGCACATCCTTTCCTAAGGTTGTGATCCCAGGACTTGTCTGACAAATACGTGTTTTTGAATCCCTGCTGATGAGGCATGGAAGCTGGGCAGACAGGGAGGGATTGGGGATAACCCAGTAGACAGGGCGACCCTTGCGCTGGAGCTCTTTGGGGTGGACATTCATCAGCATACAGGAAATGCTAGTCCTCAGGTCGGCATCTCTAGCTCACAGAGTGTGCGGGTGCCCAGAAGCTTGGCCCCTTTGAGAAAACTAGGAGGTGGGAAGCAGAGAGAGTCAAGCATATGAGGAATAAATACAGACTCATAGAGAAAGACAGACAGGCCTGGGAGTAAGGAATTGCAGTCTTTCCTTTCTTCTGGTTGGTCAGATTTCAGTTCTTTACCCCCTGACTAGCAATTTCTGCCTTAGAGATCTTTTATTACCATTTATTACCAGCCTTCCAAGGTAGATCTTTCCCTCGGGAGAGATCCACAGGAGGGGTAACAAGTAGATAATTCAGTGGCTGGACGCAAATGAGTCCTGGAGTCAGGAGGGTGAGCTTTGCCTTCTCTGAGATCCCACAGAAGATGTTCGGGAGGTCTTCGATGTCTCCTCCTTCTGCCCTTTCTCTCTCTCCACCTCCTCTCTACTTCTTCTTGAACTTCCAGTCCTCTTCAGCTTTCTGGTCAGCCAGGCTGGGTGTTGCAACCCACCCACTGCCCAGGCTCTTACCTAACTTTGTCTGAGCAGGTTCCAGAAGCACGTCACTGGAGTCTGGGGTTTCCAGGGGAGTCAGCTCAGGCCTAGCAGTCTTCTCTGTGGAGGGCAGAGGCACAGAAAGCTGAGGGGGAGAACGAGCTGAAGCACATGGCTTTATCTCTCCAGGCCTCACCTTCAACGCTCACAGTAACAGATGGGTACTGCTGTCATAACCTTGCTCACACTCTTATTTGTTTTAGGCAGACACAGAATAACAGGATGTTACACCTGTGAAACCATAATCCAACCCCTGCACTCTATACATGAGGCCCAGGGAGATTAAATCACTTATTCAAGGTCAAACCAGGAACCTTTCACTTTGCTCCTCCTCCCCATCCCACCTCTGGCTCCCAAAGGCTTTAGGACCAACCAACGTAGTGAGCTCTGGGGTACTCTTGCCAGTAGAGATATCGACAGCCTTTGGGCTGAGGGCTGAGAGTCCCTTGGCCCCTTGGGGACAGGCAATGCAGGATCTGAGTTTGGGGTCTCATCAAAGTCCGGGTCTGCACGCTCCTTGTGTCTCCACAGCCATGAGCACAGGAGGGGCTACGTACATTCGGCAGGTCTCACCCCTGCAGGCCCCTGCACCTGGGACTGGAAGAATGAATAGGGACCTTGTTTGGTAGGAATTTCTTTCCTCTGCTGTTTGCTTTGGGTTTTTTCCCTCTCCATTCCTGGCTGCTAACCCAATATTTGGCTTTCTGTGAGCACTAAATATAATTCTTCATTTAACCCCCAGAATCATGGTTTCCTACCTGCTTCCCACGACCGGATCCACAGCCTGGAATGAAAACAGAACCCAGAGGGCATCAGCCGCTCAGGCGGAGGAGGCAGCAGTTCCGGGGAGGAGGAGGAGCGGAGGCAGGGGGGAGGGAGCACCCACCCACGCTGGGCATCTCTCAGACATCCTGAGAAAGGGAGGGACACGGGGAGGGGGCGACTTATCGCCTTCTGTCCCCACTCCCTGCAACCAGGGCCTTGATTCTCTCCTCCCTACTCAAAAGGTGGCCTGGTTCCCACTCACAGCACCTCCACACACCCAGCGTTCCAGGTTCAGAGAATAGTGAGGTAGGGCCAGGGCACAGGAAACAAGCAACACCTACTCCTCTGTCCCACCCGCCTCCCACGGACACCCCTGGCCGGTGGCAGCCCCCTTGGATGGGGAGACTCTGTGCCGGTCCCCACCTTCCTGCTCTCACTGGGAAGAGTCAAGGCAGCAGCACAGGCAGGCAGAGCTAAATGGAACTGGGCAGTGGAAAATTCCCCTCCGGAGCCTCCTGGGGAGGAGCTGGAGCAGCTGCTATTGAACACCAGGGTTTGTTAGGCACCTGGCTTTCAGGTCCCCCACCGGCTAAGCCCCCCAGCTGGGAGGAGGTGGCTGGGCCAGGGAGGGAGAGCTGGGAGCCCTGCTCCCCAGCACTGGCCCCTGTTAATGCCTGTTAAAAACCTCCTCTGAAATCAGATGTGGTTTTCCAGATCTGGGAGCCCATGGCAGTACAGTCTGTCTCCCTTTGGTTGAGCAGCAAAACAGGAGACAGAGCTTCCTACCACCTGATTTACAGTCTTGGCGTATTTTTGACACACAAATCACTCTAGAGAGAGAGGCTCAATTATGGCTGTGCAGATGCAATGGCTGCAGGAGTGCTTCCCACCTGGGCGGAGGCCTGAGGCGAGGCCAGACCTCGAGGAGCCCAGCGGGCCTCCGCCCTGCCTGAAACCCAGCCTGCTGCCCGCCTCGCACATGGTCTGGTGCCCTGGTGGGCCATCGTGGGGCCTGAAGTTGGCGGTGGATGGCAGGGCAGGGGGCAATTGGTGAAGCAGGCCATTCTGACCTTCCTCTGTCCTCTTGTCCCCTTCCTCTCCTGTACCCGCCTTCATTTCTTCGTGTGTCTGTGGAGCACATGCCAGGCGCTGGGCGCTGTGGGAGCTGCTGAGAGGGACGCAGAATAATAAGGCCCCCCCCCCCCCCCCCCCCCCGCCATTGGTTCCTTAAGGAAGAGGAGACATGAATGCAAATGCCTGCAACCAAAGGCAGAAAGCCGTTAGAGCCATAAAACGCTTACAGACAAGGTGCCCTGGGGATTCAAAGAGCTCTCTCGGCAAGGGGCAGAGGAGGCCTCCCCGGGAGGTGACAGGAATGTCTGTGCCTGGGGCAGGAGACTCCCTCCCTGCGAGGCTGATGTGGGTCTGCGGGGATTTCCTGAGGGACCCCAAATCTAGAACTTCCTCCCCTGTTTTCTCTCCATCCTCCCCCCACCCCCAAACTGAAACCTGCCCAGAGCACCTGCTCTTTTTTGCTCTTAGTCAAACCCAGGTATCAGGTTCTGCCCTTCTGTCAGGAGCCACAGGGTTTCTTCAAGGCTGGCACCAGGCAGGCATCACCCCTCTGCCTGCCCCACTCCCAACTTGTGGGGGCTCAGCTCTCCGGGGAGTGTGCTGGGCATCAGTTCAACTCTTACCTCTTGTGAGAGGGTCACAAGGTTCTTCCAGTATGGCTTCAGTGGATTTGGCTGACCTGACAGACTAGCCTTGTGACCGAGGGGCGGGGTTCCCTTATCTGCACCACTCCCCCCAACTGTGTGCTCATTCTTTGGTGAGGTGGTCTGCTCTGTGATGTCTGGCTTCCCTGTCACTCCTCCCAGTCCATACCCTACCCCATCCAGACCTCCGGGAGGGCTCCTCACTGCTCTCCTTGGGACGTGGTATGGGCACGGCTTCATTCCACTCCAGCGTCAGCAGAGGGCTGATTCTGTCTCAGGCACTGATCTGGGTGCTGGGGACACAAAGATAAAGTAGAAGACCCCACTGCCCTTGAGGAAGTCACAGCCCATTAACATTTGGATATTGCTTTCCTGCTTACAAAGCACTTAGACTCACACGCTGCACTTGGTTTCCCCTCCACAGGGCTGGGAGATGGTGAGGGGAGGGACCAGTGCTACTCTCAGTGTAGAGACAGGTGACCCGAAGCGCAGATTCTTAGTGGTCTCCCCACAGTCTTGCCATCAGCTGGTGGGAGTTGCTTTCAAGCCCTTCTCTTGCCACTGTGACCTTGGGCAATTTTCTCCTCCATAAAACAACAACCTCACTGGGTTGTTGTAAAGATCAAATGTGTGACATAGCACACCTCTGGCACGTAGAAGGAGACTATAAGGTTAGTTTTCCTTTCTTGGGCGTAGGAGCACATCGTTTGTTTATGCCATTCTCCGTGAATGTTGATTGAGATGGAAATTCCTGCGTCCACCCCTCTCCCCTTGCCTCGATTCTTGATGAGAGCCAGGCGGGCTGGGACAAGGTGGTGGGGAGGCTGGAGGGTGCCGCCCACAGGATAGGAGAGAATCTGGGGCTTTACGAACACAGGAACTGCATCCTTGGCTCATCCCAGTGGGCGGAGGTTGGGCAAGTTGGTATCCTGCCCCGCCTGCTGGCGGAGGCAGCTTATGGATTTGGTGACAGATTCCTCTGAAGAGATGAATGAAGCAATTGTGCACTTGGTGTAGAAAAGACTCCAGATAGAAGAGATGTTTTCAATGGCAATAACCCTGAGATGGAGTATTTCACTGAGTCAACAAACAGAGCTATCGGTGCCGGCTTGCCTTTGATGGTCCTGTGAGCACTTGTAAGCCTCTGAAGCTGTTCTTGGCACGGCCGGGCCATGTCTAAAAGCTTTTGTTCTCTTCTTTGTTTTAATCACCCTCCTACCTCCTGGAGAGATTCCTAACTCAAATTCTTGGACAACAAAGGCGGCTAACGGAATCCTGGTGGGTAAGGTCCCAAACCAGAAAAATGATTTTCACAAGGCTCCGTAGATGTTCCTCCTGGCTCAGCAACGGTTTTCAGAAACATCTGATGACCAGACTAGAAGGGGTTTCTGAGCCATTTAGGGGGCTTTGTGGGGAGAAGGGCTCTCCTCACCTGCTTATTAGAATTTAAGAGGATAGGTAAGGGCTGGTAGAGGGCAGAGTTGGACTTGAAGAATGTTTGCTTGGTGAATATTGGATTTGTAAAAATTTTCCTCTGGAAGCTGGAGGTGAGGCTCAGAGTGGTGGAGGACCCAGAGATGTTGTGTGCCCCTGGCTTATCAACGATGAAGGGCAGGCCGCACACATGAGGCCCCATCTGATGCTGCTGAGAACTGGGTGTGGAAAGCAGTCAGCATGAAGCAGTGCTAGTGGACAGCCACAGAGCAGCAAGAATGTGGTGGGGGTGGGGCTAGGGGACAGGGTCATTGGTGAGATCTGGAAATTGCAGGAGATGACAATGGAGATATCCAAGGGAAAAATTACTTTCTCTTCAGAGACTTAGAAGCCTCTTCCATCTTGCCTTAGGAGTCTTAAGAAGGTACCCCAAGACCACATTTTCTGGTATTACCAGAGATTGCTCAGGACTTGCTGTGAGAATGAGTGAGCTTGGCCTTGGAGAGAACCCTCCAGCCCTGAGGCTCTCTCTGGGTGGCACCTTGGCCTGTGGTAGTGTCAGCCAGGACGGTGCCCTTTCATTGACACCACCACAGCCAGGCAGGGCAACATGGCGGCTCCCGGGGGTGGGAGAGTGAGGTCAGAAACAGAAACTGTAATTAAATCTTTTTTTACCCACCCTCACCCCCAGCAGGAAGTTATTCTTGGTGCTCAGTGAGGGGGAAGAAAGGGCGGAGTGTGAGCAAAAAGGCCACTTTTGACCTTGTGGCCTTCCTGGTGATTGGGTGGAGAGGTTTTTAGATTGAAGAAGAGATTTCCTTGAGCATCTTCTGAAAATAGTGACCACGACTTCTAGTTGGCCTCTTTGCAGATTCTACTGCTTCTTCAGGGCCGAGAGAAGGCCAAAGTGTTGAGCATTGGCGTTCTCCAGCTAACTCCAGCTCCCTGATCCTCTTTTCTTGGACATCAGGGTTGAAAGTGGACAGTATCCTGGAGAGACAAATGGAGTCGCCTCGCTTGTGTGGGCGGAGGCAGGTGGCTGTGGTCAGCCAAGGGCTTGTGTTTTCCAGATTGGTGGCCTGTATTTTGGCTGAGCAGGTCCTGGAAACAAGCTCCATCAGCAACTCCTCCTCCCCTTCCCCTGGAGTCAGATAAGGGTCGAAACTCCAGGCTGTGGATGCTGAGTGAGAAACCAGAGGCAGAGGATTAGCTGTTTTGCCAGGACTCCCTTCCCGTCCTTCCATCCAGGGGCTGTTGGGAAGGGTGTTCCATTCCTCCTCCCTCATCCCCCTGTGATTTCTCCACTCCATCCGTCTCCCAGCCCTTTCCTCTCCCCTCAAAACTGGAGCCAGAGCCAGGGAAGCGAGGCCAAGAGTGCAACTTGGTCTGGTCTCCTGCGGAAAGGATTCCAGCATCTCCCATTCGACAAAAGCCAAAAGTCTGCAAGAAATAGGACGTGGGGTCCAAGTTCTTGGAGCAGGGACTGCAAACATTTCACCTGCAAGAAGAAAAATTGCTGGCCACTCAGGGAGCTGCCTCCAAAATGAAGACTTAGGATCCTGTTCTTCTGCTCCAGCTGCTCCTTGGGGCAAAATTCTCTTCCACTTGCATTTTTATGTGAAAGAAATCTCCATTTAATTGGGAGCATCTCTCCCCTTTAGTTCCTTCCTGTCTGAGCTCAACAACCCCCCCTCCCCCGTCCCCCCACCTGTGGAGCCAGCTGGAGCCTGAAGCATTTCCCACATGTGTATATGCAATTTCCTTTCTGCAATTAGTAGTCAGTCACCCTGATGGTGGCAGCACGGGTGACATTGCTAGCATCTCAGCAGAAGATGAATGGGTTGGGAAGTGGAGGAGAGTTATGGTAGGGTCCTAAATCTTGACGGTGGCCAGGGCTGTCCAGCCCTGCCCTCATGTCCAGGCTGTCTCCCCTCCTCACCCTGCACTTACAACCACTCCCCAGTCCTGCTGTCCTGTCCTCTCTAATATTCTCACTCTGTCCTCCTTTCTCCATCCCTTGCCTCCACCACCTTGGCTGAGGCCTCCCAGATACCTGCAACAGCCTGTCCCCTGTTCTTGCAGCCTGCTCCCTTGCTCCTTCATTGCATCCCCACGCCAGAGTGATTTTTCTAAACTTCAAGGTGGCCGTGCCAGCCCCTGCTTGGAGCCCTCCATTGGTTCCCATATCTTCGCAATGATGTCCAAGTGGCTCAGTGTGGCCCTTCTGAAAACTGCTAGGATGTGGCCTTGGTTCACAGCTCCTCCTCTCTTGCCACTTCCACTGAATTCCTGCTCTTCCCCGTCAGGGTGTGCTCTCAGTCTTGCCTGCAGATCTCTGCAAGACCCTCCCTTGGCCAGGCACACCACCCCCTTCCTAATGTGTGCAAAGTGTGCCAGCACACATACATACATACACACACACACACCCCCCCATATACTATCATGGTTCCACTCCCTTCTGGGAATTCACATGGCCTATGCGTGGTTCAATTCCCTTCTGGGACTACGATTTCCAGGAAGAATTTATAATTGGACTCTCCACCCCTCGCTTCCCCCCTACCCCCGCCCCCACCACTACTATACAAAACACACCCACTCAACTTAGGTGTCCCTTAATCTCTCTGTTTTTACTGCTCTTGACCACTTTCTCCCCCTTGAAAACTCTCATCTGTGATACTTCACATCGTGATTGCCTCCTGAACACCCATTCTTTCTACTTTTTGGTAATATGATAATTATCCTGCTTTTAATTTAGGGAATCTACTCCTCTGTCTATGTGCTTTGTGGAAAATCAACTCCATTTTCTGCTCCTAAGTCTGGGGAAAATATTTTTGGCATAATCTAATCAAAACCACAGAAATTGCTTCACGGGTAGGGATGTGACCACATTCAAGCCAGTGAGCTTGGGGAAAATTTGGTAGTTTTCTGGGCATGAAATGTCCTCACTCCTCTAGGAAGTCTCTGGGTATGTTGGTCTTTTCCCCCTGGACTTGGAAGGGGCAGTATGAAATGTAGGATCAGACGGATTAGAAGAAAGCTAATTCTACAGAAGGCAGAGCCAAGAGACGGAAAGAAACTGGATCCTTGATGTCATTGTTGAACGGCTGAATCCAGCTGAACCTGAAGCCAGTCTTTGTCCTGGATTTCCAGTTACATGTGCCTTTAAATTGCTTTTATTATTTAGGCCAATTTGAGTTGTTTTTTTGTTACAGGCAGAAAAGTCCTAATGTACTCCCTTTCTTTCCCCTCCGACTTTTCTTCTATCTCTTTAGTCACTCTTTTCAACTTTTCCCAGGTTCCTCTTCCTTTCCCTTTCTGTTAAGGGATGGTGTTCCTTGGGGGGAGGGGGTATCTCCTTGTTGTCATTGACAAACTGGATGACTTCATTGGCCATTGCCTTCCAACCTGTAACACCTGAGGTCCAGGCAGGACCGTCTAACAGCTTTCCAGTGTCTCTTATTTGTCCCACAAACAGCTCAAACTCAACAAGTTCTAAATTGAACTTTTTATTGTTCCTCACAATCCTGCTCCTTGTCCATATTCCCTACCTTTGTTAGTGATGCAACGACCCTCCCTGCTGATCAAGCCAGAAGCAGGGTGTCATCTTCCTTCTTGCATGCTCCCCACATCCAGTGAGTCACCACTCCCTCCTTAAATCCGTCAAATCTGCCCCTTCCATCCTACCCTCACGCCTGTTGCCTTGGTTCACTTGTTCATCATCTCTCACTAGACAAAGGCAGGATCCTCTGAGACAGCGTCCTCCAACTCTGGACAGTCACTTTCTGAAACATCAGTCCGACCATGCCTGGGCTCTGCCTAAAGCAGAGGGGTTCTCCTGTCCTGTCTAAGGTCCAGCTCCCAGAGCTATTGCTGTTCCAGGCCTTCCAATCTTCTGGAAGGTTCTAGGTCTTCAGGGCCTTTGCCTATGCCCCTTCCCCTATTGTTAGCATTCTGTTTTCTCCAATCTCTTCCTATTCTTCAGGCTTAGGTGCTCCCCCACCCCCAGGGTTAGGCCCTCTTCCCCCGCCCTGGGTTAGCTGCTCACTTCTGTGTCCAGTAGCCTACCAGGCTGACCCCTCTCCCAGCCTTATCACATTGTGTCAGCTTTGATGCTGTAAGCTCCTCGAGGGCAAGGACAGGGAACTCCCAGCCCCTCCTTCCCACAGCCCGTCCCAGGTACCTCCCACTAATGGTGACCTTTATCCCACTGTCTGCTCCTTATCTCCGGGAGGATGAATGTGTCTGGTGTCCTCAGTCACCAGCAAGTACTTGGCCTTTAGTGAGTGCTCAGTAGATGTCCAGCCAAGGAAAGGAATGAGTGAGGTGCCCGGGAACTGGAGCCTTGAAGCTCAGCCCGGGAGCCCATGCCTGCAGCACCATCCTTGTTTGTGTGAGCGGCAGCCCCAGCCAGCCCTGAGGTGAGCCTCTCCTGGAGGGAAGGAGACCGTGAAATATCTAAGGGGCTCCCTTGGGCTGAATCGTCCCCCATGGCCCTCTGACAGGTGGCAGCAGTAGGTGTGAAGAGGAACTGAGATGCGACATCCTCAACACCAGGTCTATTAAGACCACTGTGATCTCCAGAATTCCCAGGAAAATGCTTTTTGCTGCTTTGGCGGCAGACACAGGGAAACTGCCAGGCTAGTAAGGAGTGTCAGGCAGGGGAGCAGAGGCATGTGGTGAAGGAGGAAGGAGGCTCTGGCTGCCTTCACTGCTCTTCCGCCTTCAGGTGCCCCTGCCTCCATTTTGCTGGGCCCAGCTCCGGCCCCTCCTCACTCGAGAGGTCTTCCAGCACCGCCAGCACATGGATCCCTCTTTTCTGGGGGAGGGGAGGCTCCCTCTCACTTTTAGGCAGGTCTAGAGGCCTGAGGCCTTGATGAAGCCAAGTGCTTGTGGATTCAAAGTTGGAATGTAGGTTTGGGGGAGCCTGGCCCTGATCAGCCGATCCCAGGGCAGCTGCAGCCAGTGAGAGGGCACTGTCCTGACTTACGAGTCTTGAATCATGATGAAAACTACTGATAATAACAATCACATGATGGGAACTCGCTGTGATCCCTAATCCTCTTTCCAGCAGGCCCTCTTAACGAGGTCACGTTCTGTGGAGCAGGATGAGATTTCCAGTGAGCACCTGAGAGCGCCCCCTCCTCCTCTCCCCCTCCTGCTCCCTCTGCAGTGGGATGTGGCAGGAGAGCCTTTCAGCACAGCCTCAGCAGGGTGCTCGGTGACCCGGCAGGGCTGACATCCACGTGGGCTGCCGGTGCTGGGAGGAGAGGCTGGAAGGCAGGCCTCTGACTGCAGCAGCCCCGCTCCTCCATTCGCGCCCCCGCCCACTGTGGAACTTCGGTTAGTCCAGTCCGTGAGGGGAGACCCCGCTCTTTGATTACAGAGGAAGTGACGGGGATGCAGGGCCCAGGACAGCAGGGAGCCGGGGTAGGAAGGTGTTTAGGACAAGCAGAACACAGCAGGCAGCTGCTCAGAAGCCACCTGGAGCAGCGTCCATCTGCTCTGTGGCCACAAGTGGACGCACAGGCCTCTCCCCACTCTGGCCATTGGTGTGCTCCTACCCAGGGCCCAGGAGCACTGGGGCTGTTGTGTTTGTCACTGCTGCCATTACCCCTCCCACCTGCTTTCCTCCACCTTTGCCAGACTCCAAGCACACCCTTTGTCTCCCTGGAAGAAAGCTCCAAGAACTACCATTTCCAGAGATATTTGAATTTTATTGGCGCTTTTCAAGGCCAAAAGGTCTTTGAGAAATGTGGCAATATTGGTAGAATCTGACAGACTGTTTTGGAGGCGATTAGCAGACAGGAGGCTCTCTGAGGCTCCACTCTGGATAGTCAGGCCTGGGGAATCCCTTCTCTCCTCCCTCCCTCCCTGGGCTCAATCTGGGCTTGGCCCTGGCTTGACACCGGGATGCAAAGGGGACTGAGACCTGGCTGTTACTGACTCTCCACATCCCTGCCCTAATGAAGTGCTGGTTTCCCCAGAGGAGGGGGCAGGGCTTCTGCTGGAGATGAGCTTGTGAGTGAATTCTCTGCTCCCTCTTGGGCTCTGGATCACACAGAGCCTTAAATGGATTCTCCCTGGAGTGGGCTCCACCTTGGTGACCTGGGGGCTGACGGCATCCAGCCAATAGCAGTTTCCTCAGGGTTGACCTGGTGACAACTCTAGTGGCCGTAGAAAGATCTGCAGCTGGCACCAGCCCAGGGCCTGGTGAATGGACAGAAGTGAGTAAGCATGGGGATGAGCCACCATTGCACGCCCTGTGCACACCCAGAGCTGGGAGACAGGGGGACACTTTCTGACGTCCTCTCTGGGACACAGTGAGACCCAGAAGCTCTCAGCTCAGTGCTCGCCTGGCTTTGGTGACTTGGGAAAGGCTGGGGAGGGAGGGGCAAGAAACAGAAATTGGCTCAGCTTGAGGAGGTTCCCTGAGCTGCTGGGGGCTGTGGCATCTTGTGCTCTGTGGCCTGAGTGGGGCGGGGAAGCTAGCCCTACTCTCAGGGACAGCCCTGTTAGTCCTCACCAGTCCCCTCCCACCTGTCCCCATCAAGAGCCTATCCTGTCCTGCACCCTGGTCCTGAAGAACCTTGCTCACCACTGACCCACACATCCACCCGTATAGTTGGCAGGGCCCAGCACACACTGAAAACGCAGGGCGTCTCGTTAAAAACTTATTAAGAATCTCCAGATGGCCACAGCAGAGCATTAAACCAAGAGTGGGGCCCTTTAAGGGCCATGAAGCCCCTGGCTGCCCAGTATTGACTTCTCAAATGGAGACTTTTGGGTCATCTCAGAAAATGACTCAAAATGAGAATTTTCAGTCATGGTGACAGGTGGCGGAGGAATTAGTCCTACCTGATACTCTCAAATTGCACCTTGGGGAACGGGGACCACCTACTCCAGTCCCCTCGTGAAAAGTAGTTTTGTGGGCTTTTCTTCTCACCTGTGTTCTCCTTTGAGTTTTCATGTAAGGGGCCAGGGAAGGAGGAGGTGTCTTTATGTGTAGGGGTGTGTGTGTGTGTGTGAGTGTGTGTGTTGGAGGCAGAGGAGTGACCTGAAGGAGAAAAGGTGGTATACAATCAGGGTCTGGTTTTCTATTAACCTCTGCCCCAGCCCTGTTCCTCAGGAGGGGGGCCATGACACTGGGTGCAGTTCCTGTGGTTTGGGTGACCCGGGGCTCCAGGTACGGTCTCTTTCCTACTTTCCCCACGCAGAGATAGACCCTGTCATCCACCCAGCTGCTCGGGAGGGAAGACAAACACTGCAGAGTGCCTGGGAGCTCGTGCTGAGAGCAGAGATGGGGCTTTAATGGGCTTGTTATCAGGCACCTGCTGGGCTGCACGTCCCTTTCCCGAGAAGACAGGACACAGAGATAAATTACCTGGCCGGAGCTGCCTTCCTGGTGGGAAGAGAAATGCCTCAGAGCAGGAAGGGGTGAATTTGCAGAACAGGCAGGTCACGGGGTACAGACAGAGACTCAGCGGCACTGATCTGGGGGCTAAAAGCAGCCTTCCCTCAGCACTATCGTCGACTGTCCAATTCACCAAGTAACCCAGAAATATTTGCTGCAGGCCTCCTGAACTGCTGCTGCCATGGGGGATGCAGAGAGGTATCCGTTGCCTCCCGCCTCCGGTGACTTCAACACTTGCTTCACCTCCCTGGGGCCGGGGCCAGGGCTGGGCAGCTGACGGGGCCTGGCACATGAAAGGAGATGAAGAGAGGCTGACTGAATGAATGAATTAAACTGAAAATGTGGGGCAAACTGTAGCAAGCACAAAAAGAATTCAGAATGAGGAAAGATAACTTCCATTTGGTCGAAGGTGGGGCTGTCAGAAGAGACAGGGTTTGAGCTGCATCTTGAAGGACTTAGATTGTTGGGAGCTGGAAAGAGTGGGGGTGTCAGGCATGCAGGGTAGAGATTGAGAGCAGGATGCTGGAATGAGGATGGCATGGTTTCCAGTGCTGGCTCGACTTTGAACAGCTCTGTGGCTTTGGGCAAGTCACTTAACCTTTCTGAGCTTGATTTTGCTGTATTTAAAATGGGGAGAAATATGTCTACCTCTTAGAAATGCAGTAAGGACTTCAAAACATACTACAAAGCTACAGTAATTAAAACAGCATGGTACTGGTACAAAAACAGGTGCACAGATCAATGGAACAGAATTGAAAGCCCAGAAATAAAACCACACATCTATGGACAGCTTATCTTCGACAAAGGAGCTGAGGGCATACAATGGAGAAAAGAAAGTCTTTTCAACAAATGGTGCTGGGAAAACTGGAAAGCCACATGGAAAAGAATGAAAATTGACCATTCTTTTTCACCATTCACCAAAATAAACTCAAAATGGATCAAAGACCTAAAGGTGAGACCTGAAACCATAAGGCTTCTAGAAGAAAACGTAGGCAGTACACTCTTTGACATCAGTATTAAAAGGATCTTTTCAGACACCATGTCTTCTCAGAGAAGGGAAACAATAGAAAGAATAAACAAATGGGACTTCATCAGACTAAAGAGCTTCTTCAAGGCAAATGAAAACAGGATTGAAACAAAAAAAACCCCACTAACTGGGACAAAATATTTGCAAGTCATATATCTGACAAAGGCTTAATATCCATAATATATAAAGAACTCTCACAACTCAACAACAAAAAATAAAACAACCCTATCAAAAAATGAGCTGGAGACATGAACAGACATTTCTCCAAAGAAGATATACGGATGGCCAATAGGCACATGAAAAGATGCTCATCATCGCTGATCATCAGGGAAATGCAAATCAAAACTACACTAAGATATCACCTTACCCCCATTAGAATGACAAAAGTATCTAAAACTAATAGTAACAAATGTTGGAGAGGTTGTGGAGAAAAAGGAACCCTCATACACTGCTGGTGGGAATGCAAACTGGTGCAGCCACTATGGAAACTGGTATGGAGATTCCTCAAAAAATTAAAAATAGAACTACCATACGATCCAGCCATCCCACTACTGGGTATCTATCCAAAGAGCTTGAAGTCAGCAATCCCAAAAGTCCTATGTACCCCAATGTTCATTGCAGCATTATTTACAATAGCCAAGACACAGAAGCAACCTAAGTGCCCATCAACAGATGAATGGATCAAGAAGATGTGGTACATATATACAATGGAATACTCTAAGCTGCAAAACAGAACAAAATCATTCCATTTGCAATAACATGGATGGACCTTGAGGGAATTATGTTAAGTGAAATAAGCTAGCTAGAGAAGGATAATCTGTGTATGACTCCACTCATATGAGGAATTTAAAAATGTGGACTAAGAGAACAGTTTAGTAGATACCAGGGGAAAGGTGGGGTGGGGGGTGGGCACAAAGGATGAAGTGGTGCACCTACAACATGACTGACATACATTAATGTACAACTGAAATTTCACAAGATTGTAACCCATCATTAACTCAATAAAAAAAAAAAAGAAATGCAGTTAAGGATTACCTAAAATATTCCCTATGAAGCACTTTGCAGGGTGCCTGGCATATACGAGATACTCCAGAAATGGGGGCAGCTTATTGTTGTTGACTGCAAAGACACAAAGAGGGAAAGGACAACATGTTCGAGCGAGAGGCAAACACTTCTGTTTCACTAGAGAAAAACGGGGTTTATTTAGGGTGCATAAGGCTTTAAATTTTATGATGGGGCTAGACTGTGTAGGGTCTTGAATGCCAGGTTCAGAAAGAGAGCTTTTTTGGAGAAGATAAAATTAAGTAATCCTTTGGGACCTCAGAGAGTCATTCCTCTCCCTCTAACTAGTTCTGTTGAGTCATTCTTATGTTAGTACTAACATATTGTCTACTCTATGTGTGTATCATACACTTTCTTCCAATTATTTTCAGACGTGATGAATTTTGTCTAAATTTGGAAATAACCATGAAATCTTTGGACTGTATGAGCAAAGGGATTATCAGAAATTGAAAGAGGAAACACTTGGAATCTTAGAATTAAAAAAAAATATTCATATGCAAGGATTTGCCTGGTTTCCACCTGTGGTCATGCACAGGAAGGCATGAGAAGATGTGATGTTCCCCACTCTGCCTCCCAGTGGGAAGTGACTGGACAGCCAATGGCACCCTTTGTCATTCCCTGAGCTCTTGATTCTCAGATAGGAAAGATAATTCTTTACATAAGATCTTCACAACAGGCCTCCTTTCTAGAAGGTGATCTAGGAATATACTTCAAAATGTAAAATATGCAACTCCTTTGGTTCAGCATTTCCATTTCTGGGAATTTATCTCAAGGAATTTATCTCAAGGAATGTCCATTGAAGGCTTGTTTAGAATAGCAAAAACATGAAAACAGCTTAAATATCCATTAACGTAGTGTTGACTAGTAAAATTGGGGGTTTATCCAACAGAAAATTAAGCAGTTCTTAAAAATTATGGTGTACTGTTCATCTATATGTATGGTCATCGAAAGCTGTCTATAATAGAAGCTAGAAGAAAAAAGCAGGTTTCAGAACAGTATATTTGGATGATCAAGTTCATGCAAATTACATTCATATTTATATATGCATTAAACCCCTGGAATGCTATAAACCAGCCTATTACAGTGGTAATCTTTGGGAAAGAGGTTATGAGTAGATGTTTGATGTTTACTATAATATTTCTGTATTATATGAATTTTAACAATGTATCACTTTTATCATAAGAAAAAATATATTGCAGATTTTTAAAAAATCCTTCTGCCTTTTTTTCTGAACTTGAAAGGGAAAAAAAGAATCAGTACATGTCCTTGAAAAGTAGCTGATCTGAGAGTAAACAATATGAAAACGAGCGACCGTAGAAGAGAAGAGGTCTCAATGGTTGGCATAATTAAAGTCAATATCAGTTGTAAGAAAAAATTATCTTCACCATAAATTATTTTTAAAGATTGTTTTGGTCAAACCTACAGCTCGTGATTGACGCTGAACCCTTAAATTCACACGACTGTTGTGAGGGTGACATCCGCGCTCCTCCTCCAGGTTCCTCAGGTTCCGCCGGGGTCCCCTGTGAAGTCAGAGTTGAGCGGGATCCGGGACAGGTGGTGCTCAGCGGCGCCGTCTGCCAGGGACAGATTGCAGGAGGGCGGGCTCCCACGGTGAACACAGAGGTTAGTGGGCAACGTGGTTACCTCAGTCCTTCACACCCAGTCCTTGTCTTGGCCATACATCAGCAAGTGAGGATTTGACTGGGCACTTAGTACATGCCCCACTGGCTGAGGAGATAGATCTGAAGAGAAAAAAGGAATCTTGCTCTCAAGGAGCCCGTAACCATCCCCTTCTAGGGCATCAGCAATATTAGAGCAGCAATTCACTTAGAAGGCTGTTGACCAACCTACACATTAAGGAATCAAGGGGAGCGGGTGAGGGGAAGGGAATAGATGAGCGGGCAGGGAGCTCTGTCCTGGAGATGAGTAAGACTGGGCCGTATACGCTCCTTGCTTGAGATGCAGTGGCTGTGATTTCCGAGGCGAGGACGTGGTGCCCTAGAATGAGGTCTGAGGTAGAGTGTGGCAGCACGACGTGGGGGCTAACGAGAGCAGGGGTGGTGGGAGCAGGCCAGCTTGGGTTTGCATCCTGGCTCTGCTGTTTACTAGCTGTGTGGCTTTGGGCAAGTTTCTTAATCCTCAAGCTCTAATTTCTTCACTTGTTGAAGAAAAAAGAGGAATAATAACAATGTGAGATCATATAAGTAAAGCACCAGGCATAAAGTGGCTCCTTTTAATAACTTTTCCAGTCAGGTGTTATGGTACCCATTTTACGGAAAAGGAATCTGAAGCTTAGGAAAGAAAGTGAAGTCTAACTTCAAAGCTTAAGCTCCTGCTTCATGTCAGCCTCGCTCCCAACTTCCTCGACACCTGCCCGCCTCCTCCAGCCCCCCTGAGCTCTTCTCCAATCTGCCCCTCCATCCCTTGTACAAAACTATACACGGTCTTGTCGTGCTCACCCTTCTGTCACGTTTTGTGTGAAAGACTGGACTCTCATGTGCTTGAATAGGGCATGACTGTGAGACTGGAGAGAAGAGTGAGAGGAGTCAGAGAGGAAGGGTGAAGATGAAGAGATGACTCAGGCGTGCTGACTTCCAAAAGGCAGCGGAAGAGCAGCATCTCCGGGACTGAAGGCTCAGGAGAAATGGGGCTAAAGGCCTTGTTTTCTGACACGGCTGGAATCTGGAGAACCCAAGTCTGAAGAACTTCCTGTTGCCTTGGCTTGGGAGAGAATCCGTGGGCTGGAATTAGAGAAGAGAAATCAGCCTGCAGGTGACGGAAACATGCTGAGAAGGGAAGACTCACAGATTCATGGACAGCTGGAGGCAGTGAAGTAAGGGGACAAGGCCAGAGTCTGAGGACATCATGTCCCCATCATTGGGGGACCCCAAACTCCAGGGTTACATGGGGATATTTGCACATGAATTAAGCTGTTATGAATTTATTATTTTCACTTCATAAACTTGTAAGCATTTAATTTCCAAACCTGATTCTTTTATTTTCTTCTGTTTTTTCTGTCACATCTTCATTTTCTCCGATGTCATGTGAGCAAGGACCTCTCTAGGAAAAGAACACACAAACGTGCCACCTCCTCGAGGATCCATACATTATTTTCAATCAAGGAAGACTGCTGGAAAGTTTGCAAACACCTGCTCTGAAGCTCTGAAGCCTCCATGTGCTGGTGCTGGAGCTGATGTGCAGGACGGAAGGATTGCAGCCCAGGAAGGAGGCCCCTCCACACCCAGCGGCCGGGGTGGTGGCAAAGGGGGTAGCTAGAGTCCTTGCTGGCTGGAGGAGGGTTGGCTGTCTCCAGGAAAGAGAAGGGAGGGTGGATGTGTGTGCGTGGGGTTGGTGTTGGCTCAGTGTCATGCTTGACTTCACCCCTTCCAACTGTGGCACTGTGAGTTTCCTCTTTACAGAGATAAGAGTAACATGCACGAAGCAGCTGACCTGTGGTCTAATGGAGAGTAGATACGCAATAAACGCTCCCTCTCCTCCCCTTTTGAGGGTTCCCTGAGGCCAGTGTCTCCATGTGGCAAGACGCCCTCGCCTCCTGGTATGCTTGGAATCCAGCGGATAGTTATTCAACCTGCAAAGCTGCCACAGTCCTTCTCTGCCAACTCCTGCTTTCTGACGAGGCCCACCTGGCTAACTTCTGTCTGGGCAGGTGAGATGGCAGGCAGCAGAAGAGTCAGCTATTTCTAGCATCCCACGTAGGATGACGTACATGACTTCCAAGGCCACATACCTGTACCGGTGCTTATCAGACATATGCACATAGACGCAGCATGCAGTGAAGAAGAAATCTCAGTAGGATAGCGCCAGCAAAGGGGCCTCCTCCTGGACCAGGCAGAGCACAAGCATTCCATAGTTTGCCCTAGCCAGGCATGCGGGATGAGGTCCCAGCCTTTGGAAGTTTCTTCTGGAAGGTGCCACCTTTTCACACAGCCCTGTAGCTTTGCATCCACCATCCCTCCCTACACTTCTTCTTAGGCCCTGGTGAATTCCTACCAATCTTCCCACACCTTCTCCTGACTCCCCAGGCAGTGATAGGCACCCCATGGGGGCTGCCATACCACCTCTGCTGCCTCCGTTCACACACACTGTCATTCATACACACTATTGCTAACAGGCACCATTGTTAACAAACACTGTGACAATCATCTGCCTCTTAAACCAAACCAGACCTTGCTGAGGCCAGGGCCCTGCCTGATCCTTGTTTGCAGTTCCTGGATATTGCATGGTACTTGGCACATGGTGGGTGTTTGTTGAATGAATGAATTATATGGACTTGTCAATTCTATGACATCTTTCCTTCCTCTCGGCTCCCACAAAGTACTCTACAATTTTGCATTAATTTTTTTAAAAAATGAGTTCAAATTGCTTTTGTTTTGAGAATTTCACAGCCCCCCACTGAAGCCACTGGAGATCTGGGGACTCCAAAAGAGAAGGATGAGAATTCATGTCCCTCATCCTGACATTAGAACATGCTTGTCTCAGGGTTGGCTGCTGTCAGCAGGGTGGGCGTAACCCCGGCAACACAGTGAGGAACACAGAAGCTGGTCAGCTGTGTGCCTGGGGCTGAGCTGCACCTGACAGAAGCTCCTGTGCTGGGTCACTGGTGGGCTGGCTGGACCTGGCTGTCACCAAAGAGCTGCCTTCACAGTGGGTTAAAGCAGCCTGGAAAAGCTGCTGCTCTGGGAAGTCAGGGCCAACCCGGGGTCTCCCCTCAGAGTTCAGGTGTGCATTTGGCATGTGGGCCACCTCCACCCTGGGCTTGATGAACACAGATTGGATATGAATGCCCAAAATCTGGGACTGGTGTATACCCTGCTTCCCTCAAAAGGCTCAGACTGGTATGTACCTCAAATTCCCTGGGGGCGTCCTCATGGGGATGCCCTCCCGATCTCCAAGGGGTCAGGGCAGAATGGAGTGGCTGAGGGGCTCTGCTCTGCTTGGAGCTCTCTGCTCTGGATACAGGTGGCTCTTCTGCTCTGGTGGCTGAGCTAGAGGGCCATCCTATGGTCTCACAGATAAACTGACTCAGTCTCCATCATCTCTGAGGGGTCAGGATTCAGTGGGGTTAGAGTTTAAAGATGCTCCAGGGAAGATGCCTGGAAAAACCATGAGCATTTTAAGGGGAGGGCATGCAGATTACAAATATGGCAAGAAAAAGAAGAATTAAGCCCAAACTTGGACTCGGAGAGAGCCTCCTGGTAAAATCTTGGAGGCTGGTTGTGAAGAGCCTAGTCATGGTGGGGGCACTAGCAGCCGGGGAGTTGGGGCGGAGCGGGGCGGGGACTTGCCTTGAGTCCTGTCCCTGGATTTTCCCTATTGCATCAACAAAATGAGATACCAGAGCTCTGAGAACATGTTACTTCAGAGGCTGAAATTACAGACTCATAGCAGCCCAAACGGCTATTTGCGGTAATAACTATTCTAGCGCAGGTTGGAAAAGCCTCGTAAATGTTGCCCTTGTTTGAAATCTTCCCCTGATCCCCACCCACCCCACCGCCTTCCCGGTGCTGGACAGGTTGGGAGGCAGAGTGGCTATTTTCTGTTTGTTTGTGTTTCAGAGCCACGCTGTCTGGAACTCCTGTCTGGAAGAGCCTCTTCCCCATCCGGCAAGTGTACCCAGCAATCTGGGGCCATTGCCGGACCCCGGGCTGCCGGAGAAACATTCAGACCCTCCTGGGGATCATTAGCAGGGGCAGAGGAGGTCTCTGAACCTCTGACAGTCACCATCAGTCCAAAGTGACCTCGGTCATTGCTCTTCATCTCATAGGAATTCAAATGTCGTCTTGGGAAGGAGAGAGAACAATTTAGTCAATTCAACCTTGCCTGCACTTTAGAATCACCAAGAAGTCTGAATATTCCAGATGCCCAGGCTGCCTCCAGAGGGTTAAATCAGAACCTCAGGGGTTGGGACCCAGGTGTCTGTAGTTAATGCTCGCCAGGTGATTCCAATATGCAGCCCAGGCTGAGAACCTCTGACTTCCACGGTCCTTGGGTTTCTGCCAGCCGTTCTACCTGTAGAGTGAGTATGCGATGGGAGCTGTGGCTCGTCTACTCCCGTGGGGGGCCTGCTTCCTTGGGTTTCTCACGCGATGAGTGTATCTCCATGCTGCGTATGATTCTGGGGTTTAAAGGTCGTGTACTACAAGGCCCTGGAACTTTATGTAATTCAACCAAAGCAACTGGACTTTGTGGGTAACCTAAGGGATTTTCAAGTAAGATGTTGACCCAATGAGAGTTTATGTACATCCACACTTACAGCCCTGAGCCCCGCCTGACTCCCCTGCATTCTCTTTCTCAGTGGATAGTTCACCATTCACCAGTGGTCCTGCCAGAATCCAGGCATCGTCTTCATCCTCCTGCATTCCCTCAGCCCTACGTGGGTCCCCAGGTCTCAGAGATGCTACTCCCCAATCTTTCTCTGCACCTGCTGTGGGTCAGTCCTTCACCTCCCATCTATCACCATCACCTCCTAACCGGCCGCCCTGTCTCTGGTTTCATTCCCTTCTGCTCCATCATATTTGCCACCCGTCAGAACAAACAATCCAGATACAAACCGCCCACATGGTCCTCTGCTTAAAATCCATCAGTAGCTCCTCATTGTATTCCCAATAAAGCTTAAACTTCTTGGCATGGCGTTTAGTGCTCTGATTGCCAAGAACCTTTCCATTCTCATCTCCTGTTACATCACCCTAAGGACCCGATGCCCCAACCACATAGAACTTTGCTTTTTCATGAGCCTTTGCTTAGGCTGTTCCCTCTGCTGGGCATTCCTTTCCCTCTCCTCCTAGACTACCTCTTACTGGTCTCTCAATAGTCAATCAGCCCACATACCCGATCCTCCTCCTTCCCCAGGCTGCATCAGGTGCCGGTTCATGCCCCTCCTCTCCGTGCATCACTCATTGAAGCACTTTCAAACTGCGTCATGAGCATCAACTCCCTTGTGTTTCTCCGCACTAGACTGAGCTCCTTGAGGACAGGAGCTGGGTCTTTTCTTTGCATCCTTGGTGCCTCCACAGTCCCGGACTGCAGAAGGTCTTTGGGTTCAATGCCTGAACTTGCTCCATGCCATTGCTCCTCTCCCCCCTCTTGCTGATTTGAGACCTGGCTCAGACTCAGTTGGTCTCTGCAAAGCTCTGAGACAGGGAAAGTGTGGCATAGGGCCCTTCCATCTTTCTATGCTACAGTTGTTTCTCCTTTCTTTGAGGCTTCTCTTAACTGTTCTCAATTCCCTTATTCCCTAATTCTTTCTCTCTCTATCAAAGTATGCTCTCAGAATAAGTACATTTTCTCTGAAACACAAATAACTGCTGTTACCCTTTCCCCTGCTTATTAGCATTTTAATGGAAAAAAGTTGAAGGAAGTAATTTCTAACTGTGGAAATATCTGGCCATAGAAGCCAGAGAAAAAAACTGAGGGTGAGAGCCTTCCATGGGGACTTTCTTCAAAGAGTGTCATGCATTCTCATGTACCACACTATGGACTGGAAAAGGGTGAAGTTGACCCATCTTCTGTGGCAGAAAGAAGAACAGAGAGAGCAGAGATCTTTTTCAAGACTGGTTTCTCTCTCTTGGTTCACCCCACACACCTCCCTGTCGGGACGCTACATGGGGGCGGTGTGTCCTAGGGCTTGCAAAAGGTGCGGTTCTTGAGGCTTAGATCTGTCTGTGGAAGTACCACAGCTCAAGGCAAGAAAGGAGAGAGCTGAGAGGATGGAATCCAAACACGAGACAGGAAGGTACCAGTCAGGGCCCAGATGGAGGGTACTGCAGGCAGAGCAGAAGCTGGACAATGGTCGTCAGGGAGGAGAGTGAAGTGAGCACGGAGGAGGTGGCTGCTCATGACTGAGACCACCAACACTGGGCAGCTTGGAGGGTGACTTTTAGGTAGGTGGGTCCTGGTGGGACTCGCCCGGCTGGGCGAGACCATGTTCTGGGCAGGGTTCAGGGCTCATGTTCTGCAGTTAAGCCGTAGGAGAGCTCCGCTTCCACTGTCTGGGGCTGAGGTGTGACCCCTGTGCCCAGAGGCTATGACTCCCATGACATGAAGACCATCACCAGTGGGCAGTTTGGCGTCCAGTGGGCCGAGTATTTTCTGTGAGGTCAGCACTGTGCGGGTTTCTGGTGGGCAGGGTTCGTGTTTTCCATGGGGCAGAAGTGCAAAAATATATGGAATTCACCTGCAGACTTGCAACCAGCACCCAGTGGTCTTTGGCCAGGTCATCAAGGTGCTTATCCCTGCCGCATGGCCCCTCCTTCAGCAGTGTGTGTGGCCGCTGGGCAGAGTGTCCAGCTTTGGCCACTCACTGAGAGACGCTCACATCTCTATGTGATACCGGCTCTCTCCTTTGACCGTGGCAGCTGCAGTTTCCACCACCCTGTTCAGAGGCAGGAGACTGTGGCAAATGCAGGAGCAGGGAGCTGCCACTCGGCTTCGAGGGGCTCCGCAGAGACCCCTCACTCTCCTTTCCCCCATGTTTTATGACACTTTGCTTAAACACCCTAATTCCTTATTGGGATTTCACTTCTTGGTCTTAAGACACTACTTCTTGTGAGGATACAAATAGCCTGACTTCTTCTTCAGCCCCTTAGCTCCCGTGTGTGCTCGCCAGATCCTAACTGGGGCTGATTTCATCAAAGGGGAGGCAGAGGGAGGATGGAGTGGGGTGGGTAGCAGGCAGCACTGTGTGAGGGGAGAGCAGGTAGCTGACAGAGGCCATGGGACATTCGGAAGACCAAATACACCTACTTTCCCATCAGCCTCTAGCTGCAATGATCATAGTTTCCAAAACCCAGCTGGGACATTTGGGCCAATGAAATATTTTGATACCAACTCCAAATGTGAGGGGGTAGTTTTGAAATTGTAGTTTGGACACTGAAATGTTATAATTTCCAGGCCACTAGGATAGTTTATGAGGTCAACATTTGAAACTGGAACTACCCTAGGAAATCTAGGCTGCCCGGTGGCCTTCGCTGTGGTGAGAGATAGTGGGTCTCACTGGAGACCACCGTCTGCTGACCTCTGTCTAATCCTTTGTCCATAAGCATTTAGAGGATGGGGCGAACGTGCCCACCCTGAGGTCCTGTCCTGTCAATGGGACCCTCCTCCCAGCACAGGCTCTGGCTCTGGCACAGCCCTGACATGAACCACTGTGGCCCCAAGAGTTCAGAGAAATGGGGGAGAACCCAAGAGATTCTCTGCTCTTCTTGTCTCGAGGTCTAATCATGAGTTTTTCTTCTGTGGGAATGGAAAGAAGAAAACAGGGAGCGGAAAAAAGGACTGGGTGGGGTGAGAAACCAGCAAAACACAAACAGAATGGGAACATGCTAACCAAAACCCCTTCTGAACTTCTTGGAGGACACCGCAAGTGTCTGGTTTTTGGCAAACAGCTTGGAGCCAGCATCGAGCATGCTTTGCATTTCAAGGGGGAAAGGCAGGGGTCTCTAGTTCTCTGGTGGAGAAAGAAGGCAGGGTGTGAAATGCTCCACGTTTCTATCTAAATCCCTCTTACCCTTGGAGGGCCAGAGGAGAGTCTCTATACTCCCTCACCCTCACTGACAGATCCTGTCTCTTTGCAAAGAGAGTCTTGTCTTCTAACTTAGTCTCCTGCTTGCTGGCAGGCTCTGGGTCTGGTCCATCTTCATTCTTCCCCATGGTGCCTAACGGCACTGTGCGTGTAGCAGGCGCTCAGTAAACTTGGCCATGTCCCCGCTGGCTTCTCTTCAGCTCTGGTCCTGAAGCTGTGGGGGACCTCTCCTAGCATGATCCACGCTCCCTTAGGAGCAGAGAGGCTGCGGAATGTAATCGGGTGGGAACAGCGCTATCACATCCACCTGCATTTCCCTGTGACCTTGGTGGAGGCGCCTTGACTCTCTGTCACGCCCCTTCCTGGCCCCCACGGGCTCTCCCATCTGTGCACAAAATGCTCCAGATTCTGGGATGAAGCCTGGTCTGTCCAGGTGCAAATGATTGCTGCGTTACTACTTCAGACATCCTCCCTCTTTCCTTTTAAGTAGTCTTTGAAATTAAACTAAAAAAGAAATATTTGCACAGAGATTTCCCCCAAGGCCATTTTTAATACAGCTGGTAATCAGCACTGGCTTTCAAAAGTATGGTTATTATTGCCTTAAAATTATTGCATCATTTGACTAAAATCCTTTTGCGAATGTTTCTGATAAAATTTTTTATTAAAAAAAGTTTTCTAATGAGGCTATTTTCCTCCCTTTTCATCTGAGGGGCAGAGCAAATTCACTGTCACTATTTATTTAAATGGTAGAATACTTCCCCGACTATATCTCACGCTTTTTCTTCTAAGGGCCTTAAGAAGATTTCCGTATCCAGGAGAAACTAGTCTTACCTCTAGGATGAAATTGAGACCCGGAGGATGGGGTGGCAGTGGCTGTAAAGGGCTTTGCCCCAAATCACACAGTGATCAGTCCTGAGCATGGAAAAGGATCTTCTGAATCTCCCTTTGTTTTTTGGGAAAGTGCCTTTGGAAAAATTATGATGGAAGAGATTTATCTTTATCACTCACCTTTCCTGTTCTAAAATTTTTCTCCTTATCCAGTCCACACCGTTCTGGTAAAGGATGTTTGGTGCTCAGTAGACCTTGTTAACTTCTGACTTAGCAGTATTTTTCAATTTATATATATATATATATATATATATATATATATATATATATTTTTTTTTTTTTTTTGAGTAGCATTGCAGTGTCCTTTGGGAGAATTAGCGCTCCTCTTCTGGATCACTTGTGATGGTTAATCAGATGCTAACTTCCTCTAGCCAAGGAGTGAGCACATGAGCTTTCCTAGCCCAGCTGAATGCTTATATTTATTGGTAATATTTTAACACTTTCATAGAACTCAACTGGATTCTTTGGTGTATTCTTAGTGTTGCCAAATTTAGCAAATAAAAATACAGCACACTCAGTTAAATAAGAATTTTCGATAAACGACCAATACTTTTTAAAGTATAAATATGTCCTCAATATTGCATGGGATACATTTATACTACAGAAGTTTTCA
Source organism: Equus asinus (assembly GCF_041296235.1). NCBI lineage: Eukaryota > Metazoa > Chordata > Mammalia > Perissodactyla > Equidae > Equus > Equus asinus. The sequence continues at coordinate 6,303,915 of NC_091816.1, read as the reverse complement.
TTGTTTATCTGAAATTCAAATTTAACTGGGCATCCTATATTCTATCTGCCAACCCTGTCGGTATGCTGAGATGCATTCACTCCTATGAAAAGTTTAGTTGTTGGTCCAGCAGTTGAATGGAGCCCAAGCAACTGAATGTTGCTATCATGGTTTTCTTATAAGCAGATATTGGGGGGAACAGGTTCTACATGGAAGTACAGCCTCTCTGAATTTCTAGCTGAGCAAACTCAAAACAGTGCCCCTTCTCTTTGTAAAGATGAGGCAGGCCAAGAACTCTGCATATTTTGTCGAGTTTCACAACTAGAGGTGGAAATAATATAGAGGTTTAGAGATGCGTTCCTGGGTATGAGGCAAGAGACCTTTAAAAGCAAAAGAACCATTAGATAGCGATTATAATATTGGTCATTGGGCCAGAACATCATGAATTTTCCATTTTAGGGCAGCGGTGAATGGGGCTGGGAGAAAATCAGCAGAGACTTAGGAAGGGACAAGCTCTGAAGAGAGGAGACCGGGGTGGACAGAGGGTGCTGGGGTGGGCTGGTCCAGATTCTGGGAGAAACCAGAGATGAAGCTCTTCTGCTGCTGGAGCCTCGTCACTATCTCCAGGGAGCTGGGACTCTCCAGCAAGGCCCATCACAGATGGGAGGGATGGCTATTTGCGCCACAGGTAGAGCTCCAACGTTAGATTGTGGATGTTCTCTGCAGATAGGGTTTCACTACGGGCACCGAGCTACCTGACAGGCATGGAGTAGGGTCCTCACATGACCCTCAGATGGCAGACCTTTCCCCCACCACACCACACGGCCGGAGCACGCTGAATTCACAGGGGTTTCAGTAAATCCTGCAATCAATCATCTTGTGAATTTCACAATTATACTGCACTGTATATTTATCGGGGGGGGGGGGTTAAATGTATCTGTTTGCTTAAGGTGAACACTTATAATGGGCCCCTCTTTTGGGTGGAACTTCAAAAGCTGAAGGTGGCCCAGACCGACCATGACTTCCAGGAGGACCCGCCATCTAGGGGAGAGTCCTTGAGAACCTTGTGCTCCCAGCTTTCCCCCCTCACCTAAGTCATTGGAAAACAGTCAAGACCCTAAAGTCAGGTTTACATCCATGGCCAGCTGGGTATGCCTAGAATGGTCTTAGGCCCTCCCCACTGACTCTCTCAAGTCTCTCTGCTTCCAGTGCCTGAAATTACATTCTTAGACAAGGAGACTAGTTTCAAGGTGAGTGCGGGTGGTGAGGAGGGGGTGGAAGACCTGAAAACTGGCACCCAACTGGGGGAAAAAGTTTCAGCAGAGAGAGGAGGCTGAACCCAGAACACAGCTTTCAGAGTCTGTACAAGTCACCCCAGGCCGTGCGGTACAGTAGGGAGTGCAGACTCCAGAGCCCCACTCCAGGGGTTGATCCTGGCCCTGTCATGTTCTAGCTATGTGACCTAAAGCAAGTCACCTGACCTCTCTGTGCCCTGGTTGTCCCATCAGTGTAATGAGGATAATAATAATGTCTTCTTATAGGCTTCTTATGTGGAATGAAACAACAAACATATGCAAAATGCTTATGACAGAGCCTGGCACAAAATAAGAGTTATCTTAGAGTTAGCTATTTGGCCCCCACTGTTTGCCTTCAGTTGTTTGCTCAGCCATTCCAGTCTTGCAGGTTTAAGGCCAACAGCTGGGTCTCACCTGATTTAGGAAGATTTGGGAAAGATAGGTGTTTTTTTTTTTTAATACGCTCACTCTCAAGGACAGAACACATTTCCCATAGGATTTTTAATTAATTATCTCTATAAAACTATGGCAAAATACCTTCTGATGCACTTTCATTTTAACAGATCAAGAAAGTCTGGGTTTCTGGAATGCAGTGCGGGGGAATTTTAGGCATCCCTCTGTTGATAGCATCCAAAGACGCCACTGGTACAGGAGGGATGGCTGGGGCTGCAATGGCTCAGGAGGTAGAAGTAGGATTTCACAGGGCTGAGTTAGACTGAGGGTTCTTGTGAGGGTAGAGCTGTGCCATAGTCTGGAGCAGTGGTTCTCAAAGCACGGCCCCTGGACCAGCAGCATCAGTGTCACCGGGAACTTGTTAGAAATGCAAATTCTTGGATCCATCCCAGACCTATTTAATTAGAAGCTCTGGGGATAGAGACCAACAATCTGTGTTTTAACAAGTCCTCTTGGTGATTGTGATGCTAGCTAACGTTTGAAAACCTCTCTGGTCTATAGGATAAGTAAAGCCAAGGTTCAAATAACTGAGGTGAAGTCAGAGCCAAAAGACTGGAGGAGGGTGAGATGGAATCTGAGCCAAATCAGAGAATGGAGGTTCTGGGAAATTGCTCTGAACACCCATGGCTATTTTCAGCTAGTCTTTATCTTTTGCAGGTGCAGCCTGCGGATGGGTTGGGCTAACTTAAAGGGCCAGAAGCAAGGTGGCTAGGTAGAGAAGTATTTACAGGTGTTTTTGTAGATCATTCTGACCCCTTTGGAATGAGAAGTTGTGGTCTGTCACCTTTTCGGCATTCAAAAGGATGAGATCTTGTCAGCGCTTTTCTGAGAGAGTTGACCTGGCTTGAACACCATATTATGGAACCAGAATTTTGTCATCAGATGGGCCTTGCAGGTTGGAGTCTAGCCCTTTTCCCCAATACAGGAATCAACTCTGCAGTATTCCTGATAAGAGGTCAGGGATCTTCCTCTGACAATACAGCGAGATGGAATTACTTCTGTTTGTTGGAAAGTCCCTCCTTTGGATGGCCCAAAGCACCTATCACCTTGCGTATAGCAAGTGCTCATGCATATTAATTGAAACACTAATGCCTTGTATTGAACAGACATCTAATCCATACAACTCACCTCTCTAGCTGTAATACTCCCGCCTGGAGCAACACAGGACAGGTCTACTTCTGCTTTCATTTGGAGATGCCCATTATGCTTGCCACAGTCTCTTCTCCAGGGGAAATGTTTCCTGAGTTTCTTCAAAGTTCCTAGTATGAGCTGGTTTTCAGAGACCCAAAACCTACAAGTAGGATGAGTAAGGAGCAGAGATATGAAAAAAAGGTCTAGGAAACCAATTGTGCATAAAATGAGAGGGGTTAGGTTGGGGTACAGAAGAGAACCGGCAGAGGTTGGAGTCAGTGTGGGGCCGATGAAGCAGGGTAATTTAGGATCTAAGTCCATGGGTGCTGGGCGACCACTGGGGAGTTCTTTTTCTGTGGGCCCCATGTATCTCACCAAAGCCAGGAGGATTTGGGTAGGAGCTGAGCAGGACCAGCCAGGGTCAGGTTGAATTTACGGTCACTAAAACCCCCAGGTCCTTTGTCCGTGAATTGCTGCCAAACCAGGGCACAACAATCCTGTGATTCACAATTGGTATTTTGGACCCAACTTCAGGGCTTTACCTAATCCTTATTAAATTTAATCTTGTTTATTCTAATCAGTTGGAACCATTTGAACCTCATTTCTGGAATGTGTTATCTGTCCCTTTCAACTTTGTGTCGTGCATCAAATTTATAAACTGGCTTTGATCTCGATGTCTAAAATGTTGAAAAAATGTTGACCAGCAGCCCATTAGAGACTGCCTTTCAAATTGAACCTACGTTAATCATCACAATGGGCTATGAGCTGTTCAACTAGCCATTTGTTCATTTGTCCGTTTGTTCACGAGTAAAATGCTATTCAGATGATAAGGTACCTTGTTCTGATGGTGCTGGGAGGAAGACTATGTTAGAAATGTCTCCGTCGGTGCCTGCTGCATCCACAGGCCCTTCTAAGGAAATCATCCTCCTTGAAGTAGCATTCGGCCACAATATTTTATACCATGAGAGCCCACTCCTCCTCCAGCTGCATCCCATTGGACCTGACTCAAAAGCAGCTGATGCATGGGCTGCCCACAGCCTGTGTGAGTCTTGGAGTGAAGAGCTCTGCCTAGACATGGTGAGCTGGTCCAATCAAGTGTCTAGTCCCAGGGATTGGCACTAAGAAAGGTGGTGAGGCCAGGTCTTTGATGGGAGGAGCTGAGGCTGACACAATGCCCAGAGAGGCAATATAATTATTAATATGAGAGTTATGAAGAATCTGAGTAAGCAAACTATGAGAAAGCAACAATTATGGAGGATCAGACTTTACTTTGTCAATACAGTGAACTAATATAATTTGGGAACTCTTTTGTTACAAAATACCGAGAAATCTTGAATACACTATAACAAATTCCCTTTTAAACATATAGCTGAGCTTATAAAAAAGTAAAAGAAATCCCCAGGGCCAAAAATGAAGAGCAAACTGAAAACCAAAGCTGGTAAAGATATGGTCAGAGACAATGGCAGCCCTAGGAGAGGACCAGCTTGTTATCAGACCTGGTAATGGCTAGGGGTTGGGTCTGAACCTCCTAGGAGACAAACTGTGCACTTGCATCAGGCAGAGGAGTTGGAACTGAGGCTCTTGCTTAAAGCTAGGATCATTTATGGGCTACATGGTCAGTAAAATAATAGACTAAAAAATATCCACCCACCTACAGCAAGAGCCAGCAAGGACACTTGTCTGCTTTGGCTCGGGTCTGGGTGGGAAAAAGTATCCCCCGAGAATCTGTAGTCACAGCCTGTATCTTGCCTGAGGTTGGTTCTAATTTACGCTCTGGGTGGTCCAGGAATCTTCAAACTAAGATGTTATCATTCAAGTGGCCCAAGGCCGGTGATACCTCTGGGGAGACTGGCAATAAGCAAACACAAAATCCCACTGGAAGGACACACCCTGATCCCAGGCCTTACAGGATTCGCACAGATGGAGTTCTGCTGAATGTGGGCTCACAATTGAAAACTCACAAGGAAACAATCCATCATGAGCGTGTGTCGGTGGACATGACTAAGAATTGTGGAAAATGTGACTATTAGATAGGAATTCTTAAAAATATATGCTTAAAATGATTAAAGACCTAATGAAGTAATAAAAAATAGAAGACAAAGATATGAAAAAATAGTAGGCATATGGAATGAAAAATATAGGCACTAAAATGAAAACATAATAATTGTACGAAACAGCAAGTTTATATAAAACAAGAGAATAAAATAAAAGCTAGAGCTGAAGAAATTGTCCAGAATTCATTGCAAAGGGTTAAAGAGACATGAAATATTAAAGAGATGTTAAAAGACATGGGGGATAGACTAAAAAGCTACCATATCTATCTAACCAAAGTTCCAGAAAGAAAAATAAATACAAGAATGAGGGAGAGTCAATGTTTCAAGGAGTAATGGCTGATAACTTTTCAGACTTGATGAGACACAAATCATAGATTCTTAAATTACATGGGTTCCAGGAAAAATAAATTAAACTAAATCCACAACTAGACATGTTGGGGTAAAAATGCAGAGTCTCAGAGACTAGAAGGAAGACTTAAAAGCAACGAGAGCAATCCACAAAGATTAGACTATTGTCGGATTTCTCGACGGTAATAACAGAAGCCTGGAAATCACGCAGCAAAATTTCAGAATGTTGGTAAAAATGTTTATGCCTGGCTAAACTATCATTCAAGAGTGAGGGGGGAAAAAGGCCACTTCAGAATGAAGACTGAGAGACACTAAGACACTCTCACTGAAGGAATTAGGAGAGGAACTTTAGGAAGAATAAAATTGAAAACAGAAGGAAGGATTAAGGTGCAAGAAGAAATGATGAACAGAGAAATTAGTAAACGTGTGTAAAAATCTGAACAAGCATTGATTTTATAGAACAATAATAGCAATGATGATTAATTTGCGGATGTAACAAAAGGTAGGTACTGGACACCTATGGAAAGATGGGCAGAAAGCATTGGAATTAGAATGCTAAAATCCTAGTATTATTTAGGAAGAGGATAGAGATGTTGATGAAGCCAAATATACATGCTATGGCAGACATGGAAATGTACGAGCTAACTCTTCCTTTGGGAAAGGACTTGCTGCCCAGTTGGGAGGATACCTGACAGGCTTCAGTTCTTAGCTTCATCAGCATCTGCCTCAGCTTTCAAGCTAAGGTCACACCATTCTTGGAGCAGCCTCTGGCCAATGACTGAGCAAGATGATAGCAGCTAAGGTGGTGGAAAAAGGGCCTGGCTATTTCTGCCTGATGTGCGGCTCCACAGGCCCCCATTGGACTGCCAGATACTTTGTTGAACATGCGTTGCGGTCTGAACGCTCCGCCTTGTCCAATTCTTCCTTTTCTCTTTCACAGTGTTACTCCCCAAAAATCCTCTTGCACACTTAATTCCATCTCATCATTTGTTTCTCAGAGAACAGAAACTTGTGATACATGTTAAAATTTTTATGGAAGCACTCAAAAAAATAGAAATATAAAGTATAATTTCTAAAACAGTAGAGAGGAAGAAAATGGAATTGGTATGGAGAACAAAACTCCAGTCAAATAGAAACACAATATAACATGATAGAAATAAATCTAAATATATCAGTAATTATAATGAATGTCATTGTATTAGCTTGGCAATTAAAAAAACCCAGAGATTTCCAGATTGTTTTAAGGAAAAAAAAACAGGCAAAATCCACTGATATGTTGTTAACAAGCACACCTAAAATATTAATCTACAGGAAAAGTTGAATATAAAAGACAATTCCAGCTAAAAGAAAGCTGACGTAGCTCTATTGATAACTGACAAAATAGGGTTCTATACAAAAAACATTATTAGGGTGAAGACACCTAACAATAACGTACAAATCCTCAGAGAAACATCAATTATGAACATGCCTATGTCAATAGAATAGCCTCAAAATATACAAACAAAAAAGGACAGGCTTGTAAGAAGAAATTGGTAATGTTATAATCATAGTGGTGGATTTTTACAGTTCTTTCTTGGTAATTAATAGATCGACCAGACCAAAAAAAATTAGAGTATAGAAGATTTGAATAGTACTATTTTTAAGCTTGATCTAATGAATGCTTTCTTTTTTGAGTACACATAAAATCTTTACAAAAATTGATATGCACGTGCACAGAAGGCAAGGAAGTCAGCCAGCATCAGGAGGAGAGCATCTATGTTCAGGGAGAAATAAGCATGTGACGAGTAACTGAGTTTCATTATTGACACAAAACTTGAGGGGAGATCTGTGAATACTTGCTGGATTTTTTTTTTTTTGAGATCTTATCTCCCTTACTTGACTCATGTGCCCTTACAATAAAGCCTCATTACTTGATATAGTCAGAGTAAATTTCTGTTCCTTGCAGCTGAAAGAGACCAGCTAAATCAGGACATTCCAAAGGGACTCAAGAACATCTCCCAGGAAGGCTGAGAAATCGTTGTCTCACCCTGGACACCAAGCAAGAGAATGTATGTTGCACCTTGGCAAAGAGAAAATCCAGTTTCTCAGATATATTCCTCCAAATCCCCTACTATTTATTAATCCCACACTGGCAATTAACTGTCTGACAAAGAAGTATGTACTGGAATATATTTTCTTATGGGGCTGCTACAACAATATCACTTCTCTCTCTTCATTTACTATCACTCCTGTGTTAACCACTTTGCTTTCATCTTAGAATCACAGATTTCCAAAATAGGTTAGACTTTCTTGACCCAAATTGATGAACTACCCTTTGATTTACAAAAAGATCTATTTCTTTTGAACAGGTGTATGTTCCTCTTTTGCCATGCTGCACATCTGGGTCCAATCTACCCTCTTCTTGACTTAAATTGCAGATTCCCTTGTTATTGCTTATATCCCATCCATGGACATGTGGACATCTTGGACCATAAAGTAGGGTATTCCTTGGGATAGTAGGATTCAATTTACGTTTCCAGTCTTACCCTCCACTGCTGCACTTCCCTACATGCATCATGTTTACTTCCCATTTCTGATCATGCCTATTTCCACGTCTTTGTTTATTTATGTTCTTTTTCCTGGACCATTCTCCCCACCCCTCTTCACCTGTCAATGATAATAGTCATTTAGTGAGAAAGACCCTTCTAAGCATGACACAAAGTCCAGAAGACATAATAGAAAAGATGGAAAAATTAATTTACATAAAGGCTAACACTTACTATATGGTCCAAAATACCATCAACCAAATCAAAATACAAACAACAAACAGAGAAAGGTATTTACACCATAAACAACAGACAAAGGGCTGTTTCCTCAATATATACAGAGCTTCTACAAGTCAACAGGCCACAACACAACATAAAGGAAATGCACAGACAATTCACAGAAAGGACAAATAGCTTTTTAAATCATATGAGAAGATACTCAATGGCACTTGTAAAAGAAATACAAAATTAAAACCCATTGAGATGTTACTTCTCACCTCTGAGACTGGCAAAAACCCAAAAGTTTGATTTCTGGTTTTTTAGTAGAGATGTGAGGAAATTGGCCCTCTAATGTATTGTTGGTGAGAGCATAAACTGGTATGAGCTCTACGGCGGGTAATTGACAATGTCTATCAAAATAACACATGCCCTTTGATCCAGGGATGTTTCTTCTAGGAATACTCCTAGGGATCCTAGGTCCCTCATGCAAAGATAAACATGCAAGAATATTAATTGCAACATTGTTCATAATGACATAGGAAATAACAAATGTATCAATTACCTACCTCTGTGTAACAAACCATTTCAAACTTAGCGGCTTTAAATAAACATTTATTGTTGCTCTTCAGCCTACAGATCAGCTGAGTGGTTCTTTTGTGTCACCTGGGTTCCCTTGAGCAACTGGCCAGCTGCGGTCAGTTAGGAACCTCTGCTTCTGGGGTTGCCTGGCTCTTGGTTGGGGTGACAAGGATGACTGGGCATGCATCTCTTACTACCCAACAGGCTAGCCTGGGGTTGTTGGCATGGTGTTATCAGGGTTCCAAAAGAGCGAGTTCAAACGTGCAGGGCTTCTTGAGTCCTAGTCTTAGAAGTAGCACCGTGTCATTTCTGCTGCATTCAACTAACCAAAGCAAGCCACAGCGCCACCGAGACTCAAGAGGCGAGGTAAAAACTCTCTCTCTTAATTTGAGGAACTCAAATCATGTTGCCAAGGCGCGTGGATGGAGGGATGAGTGAAGGATTGTGGCCATTTTTGTGTCTATAACGAACACAAACGTTCATCAAATAGACAGTCTAGTTAAAATAAACAAATAAGGAAATGGCCATAGAGAAATTCTATGCAATCTTTTAAAAGAATAAGGCAAACCTGTATGCATGAGATGAAAAGTTCTTCAAGATTTACTGTTAAATGAAAAAAGCAAGGTGCAGAACTGTCTACAGTATTCTACTTTTTGTAGGTATTTTTAAATGGACATAGACATTTTTGTTTGTAATATGTATAAATCTGTGGAAGGTTACAGAAGTGGTTGCCTTAGGAGAGGGGAATTTGGGGGCTGGGTCATGGGTGGGAGGAAATTACATTTCATTACATAGTCCATTGACTTAAAAGTTTTTTCTCCAGTTTTCAAAATTATCATACAATAAATTTACTTATTTTTTCCTTTGGTGTACAATACTATGCATTTTAACACATGTAAAATTTGTGTAATCAGCACTGTAATTAAGCTACAGAGCAGTTCTATCATCTCCAAAAACCTCCCTTGTGCTGTTCCTTTATATTTCCCTTCTCCCCCAACCCTAACCCCTGGCAACCACTGATCTGTTCTCTGTCACTATATTTTGTCTTTTTCACTTTGACCTTTGTTCTTCCGGAATTTTTTTAAGACAATTTTTTTTTTAGCAGTTTTAGGATCACAGCAAAATTGAGGGGAAGGTACAGAGATTTCCAACATACCTCCTGCCTCCACACATGCATAGCTTTCCCATTATAAACATCCCCCACCACAGTGCCACATTTGTCATGGTTGATGAGCCCACACTGATGCATCATAATCATGCAAAGTCTATACATTACGGTTCATTCTTGGTGTTGTACATTCTTTTGGTTTGGACAAATGTATCTATTTTTACAGTATCATACAGAGTATTTTCACATCCCTAAAAATTCTCTGTGCTCCACCTATTCAGCTCCCTGCCCCCAAGGCCTGGCAACCACTGATGTTTTCACTGTGTTCATAGTTTTACCTTTTCCAGAACGTTGGAATGTTCCATTTGGTTGGAATCATATGATATGTAGCCTTTACAGATTGGCTTCTTTCACTTAGTAATATGCATTTAAGGTTCCCCCACATCTTTTCATGGCTTGATAGCTCATTTCTTTTTAGCACTGACTAATATTCCATTGTCTGAATGTACCACAGTTTATTTATCTATTCACCCACTGAAGGACATTTTGGTTGCTTTCAAGTTTTGGAAATTATCAATAAAGATGCTAGGACATCTGTGTGCAGGTTTTTGTGTGGACATAAGTTCTCAGCATCTTTGAGTAAATACCAAGGAGCATGATTACTGAATCATATTGTAAGAGTATGTTTAATTTTGAAAGAAACTGCCAAAACTGTCTTCCAAAATGGCTGTACCATTTTGCATTCCCACCAGCAATAAATGGGAGTTCCTGTTGCTCCACGTTCTCGCCAGCATTTGCTCTTGTCATTGTTCTGGATTTTGGTCATTCTAATCAGTGTGTAGCGGTACCTTATTGTTGTTTTAATTTGCCTTTCCCTAAAGAGGTATGAGGTGAAGCACCTTTTCAAATGCTTATTTGCCATCTGTACATCTTTTTTGGTGAGTTATCTGTTAAGGTCTTTTGCCCATTTCTTAAATCAGGTTGTTCGTTTTCTTATTGTTGGGTTTAAAAGTTCTTTGCATATTTTGGGTAATAGTCCTTTAGCAGATGTGTCTTTGCAAATACTTTCTCCCTGTCTGTGGCTTGTCTTCTCTTTATCTTGACAGTGCCTTTTAAGGGCAAAAATTTTAATTTTAATGAGTCCAGCTTACTGATTCTTTCTTGTATGGATCATGCCTTTGGCATTGTATCTAAAAGTCATTGTCACACTCAAGGTCATCTAGATTTTCTCCTATATTATTTCTAGGAGTTTTATAGTTTTGTATTTTACATTTAAGTCTGTGATCCATTTTGAGTTAATTCTGTGAAGGGTGTAAGGTCTGTGTCTAGATTCATTTTTTTTTTCATGTGGCTGTCCAGTTGTTCCAGCTCCATTTGTTGGAAAGACTACCTTTGCTCCATTGTATTGCCTTTGCTCCTTTGTCAAAGATCAATTGACTGTATTTATTTAGATCTATTTTAGGCTCTCTGTTCTGTTCCATTGATCTATTCTTTTGCCAATACCACACCATCTTGATTACTGTAGCTTTATAGTAAGACTTGAAGTTGGGTAGTGTCAGTCCTTCGGCTTAGTTCTTCTCCAATATTGTGTTAGCTATTCTGGGTCTTTTGCCTCTTCATATAAACTGTAGAATAAGTTTATGATTCAAAAAAACTTGCTGGAATTTTCATGGGGATCACATTGAATCTATGGATCAGTTTGGGAAGAACTGATATCTTGACAATATTGCATCTTCTTATTCATGAACATGGACTATCCTCCATGTATTTAGTTCTTCTTTGATTTTGTTCATCAGAGTTTTGTAATTTTCCTCATATAGATCCTGCATGTATTTTGTTAAATTTATACCTAAGTATTTCATTTTAGGGGGTAAAAATGTAAATGGTGTTGTGTTTTTAAGTTCAAGTTCCACTTGCTCATTGCTGGTATATAGGCAAGCAATTGACTTTTGTATATTAACCTCATGTCCTCCATTCTTGCTGTAATCACTTACTAATTCCAGGAGTTTTTTGTTGATTCTTTCAGATTTTCCACAGGGACAGTCATGTCGTCTGTGAACAAAGACAGTTTTATTCTTCCTTCCCAATCTGTATTCCTTTTATTTCCTTTTCTTGTCTCCTTGCATTAGCTAGAAATTCCAGTACGATGTTGAAATGGAGTGATGATAGGGGGCATCCTTGCCTTGTACCTGATCTTAGAGGGAAAGCTTTGAGCTTCTCACCATTAAGTATAATTCTTTTGGAATTAAAAAAGATCATGAGCATGTATCATCAATTAAAAAATAAATTTTGTTGTCCATTGTCCAAATATACCTCTGCCCTAAAGCATTTCCTGATTCTCTCAACCAGATGATTTCTCCTTCCCTTGAAAATCCCATGCCATTAATCTTGATCTTTTATGGCATGTATTATATTCTGTCTTGTTTTATAGTTACTTGTAGACTTTTCCTAAGTCCTTCCTCCTGGATTTTAAACTTGAGAGGAGGCACCCTGCCCTACTCATCTTTATATTCCCAACTGTCCTTAACTCTATGCCTTACATCACTGAGTTCTTAATAAATATTTGTTTCTTTTTTTTTTTTTTTAAAGATTGGCCCTGAGCTAATATCTGTTGCCAAAAATTTTTTTTTTCTTCTTCTCCCCGAAGTCCCCCAGTACATAGTTGTATATTCTAGTTGTAGGTCCTTCTGGTTCTGCTATGTGGGACGCCACCTTGGCATGGCTTGATGAGTGGCACCAGGTCTGTGTCCAGGATCTGAACCTGCAAAACCCTGGGCTGCCAAAGTGGAGCGTGCGAACTTAACCACTCAGCCATGGGGCCGGCCCCCTTAAGTATTTGATGAATTGATTCCAATTGAATCATTTGACCACACCCTCTTACAACTTTTATTTTGCTGTTGTTGACTATTAGCAGTAAGCATGCTTCTCATACTTCTTGCAATATATTTCCATAGTGCAGCATCTATCAGAACGCTTTCTTCACTTCTTGTCGTGGAGCAGGAACAAGCTCAAGACGTTTTTTGCTCATAGCATTTTTCTGCCTGGTCTGTGTCACTCTATAAGGGTTTGTTCTGTGAAATACATGGTGGAGCTGACTTCTTGGTAGCCTGACAGCCCTTACTTAGCCATGCCTCCTTGGAGAAAGTTTCTTGATTTCTGACACTTACAGTCTGAGGGGAGGAATATTGAAATCCTCTGAAGATGAATGCTGACAAAGACCTCTTTGTGCTGCTGCCAGTGTTGTTCAGTGTCTGGCTTTGGAGTGATAAGGGCTGGGACCTGTTCTCACCTGGGCATGTCTCTGTTGACGGAAGATAGCTGTCTGAGCTCAGGTCCAAAGTGCACAATGGAGGGCACAGCCTATCCGGTGGGGGCAGCAGTCTGTATGCGACACTTTTACAAATCAGGTTCAGAGAAACTCGCTGCAGCTGGTGGATGGAGGACTCTCAATTTTTTTGGAGTGTGATCTTGAAACAGCATGATTTTTTTCCCAATTGCTGCTTTTATTTGTACAGTGTAGACACTTTGTCCCTCTGGTTAGTGCATTCCTTAATGACTCCTCAGCTGGGTGCTGACTTTCCTGTCACCTTGAATCATTTGCACAATCTTATTCCAACCTTTAAGACTTGATCCTGTTAACTTTTCAAAATTTCAGTCTTAAGCACAATGCAACACTTTTCTTCTCCCTCCTCCTAGGTGGCAAGAGCGTTGGCTCCCATCTGCCTAGAGGGCAGGAGGAGGGGTGGAATCTACTTTGGAGACCCTTCCTCCTTTTCTCTCTCCTAGAAGGGGCTGGCGGGTAGAGGAGGCAGAATTCTCTTACCCCGCCAGCCCCATGTCAACGTGGGGAGATGCCCTGGGCTGGCTTTCTTAGGGGCAATATTTAGATTCACCCTGGCCTCCTTCAAGGTGAGGAACACCCTTCAGGGTGGAAGCAGAGAGTCTCCCTATGGACCTGTCATGGAGCATGCCCCACTCTGGTTTGGATGTACTATTACCCAGCTCTGTGGCTGCCCCGGAGGCCCTGGTTCCTGTCTCCCTGCTAACCACAGGCTCCTCCTTGTGCAACCACAGGAATCCCTGGTCCTCTTTATATCCTCCGGAAGCCATGCAACTGGAATAGATGGGAATCACCCCTCCTTCTTTTTAGGCAGTCTGTGCTACAGTCCCTTCAAGTCCAGCTAACAATGGCCAGTCCAGTGAGCCTCCCACCTTTATAAATCTGTGATCCAGGAACAGTACATAATAGTAGCTGTTATGGGTGGAATTGTGCCCGATCCCCCTGAAAGGTATGTTGAAGTCCTAACCTCTAGTACCTCAGCATGTGATCTTATTTGGAAATAGGGTCATTGCAGATGTAATTAGTAAAGATGATGCCATACTGGAGTAGGGTGGACCACTCTCCAGTATGACTAATGTCCTTATAAGAAGAAACCATGTGAAGACAGGCACAAGTTTTCAAGACCCAGGTTGCCTCAGAATGAAGCTTATCTAGGTTTCAAGCCATATCCAGGGAGAGCTGGGTCTCAGACAATCCCTGAGGGCAAGTGGGGATCTCATTACATTTCTCTCCCCGGATCAGTACTCTTCAGTGGGGGTATCCCACTGTGAACATCCAGGGCAGCCCTGCAAGTGGAAATGGTCACAGTTTGCTGACGTCCGAGATGGCTGTGGAGATGGGGAGTCAGACCTCACGCCTTGCCCACGTTCTAGCAAAAGAGGAGGGAAATGTCCTCAGTGGAATCAGTTTCCCACTCATGCCTTCTCCAGGTTCCTCTCTGAGGGGCTGCCTCTGCATAGGGCTAATGCTGAGCCCCAGATAGCTATCTTGCCTGGGTCACCCTGAAGACCAAGGGGACAGATGCTGACTTCCTGTGGGGGCTGGAGCAGGCCAAGCTGGCTGCTCTGAGGTGATGGGATCGGGGGTAGCCTTGACCACATGTCTGCCCCATTCCACATCTGGAGCCCCATCTGGAAAGCAATTAAGCTAAGATTTGCTTTGCTTGGCTCTGTCATCTACAAGGAACCGATGCTCCCCAGACCACCTGGAGAACAAGGGACTTGTGATGCCTCAGAGCTAGAACCAGAGAGTTGCTAGTTGCTAAGGCAGCTCTGGGAGCTGGATCCCCACAAGCTCCCTTGGGCCATGGGGGCTCCCTGTCCTGGCACACTCGCTTCTCTCTGTGGGTCTCATTTTTGACTAGCTTCCCAATCTACTCTTTTTGTCTACATCTAACATGGAGGAAGCTAGTCAGATGGGCCAAATTCTTCATTTTCAGGCCACCTCAAGGGTTGCCAGCTGGCCTGTGGGCGGGATGCCCTTGGGTCAGGCACCTAACTCTGGTCTCATTATAGGCCAGCCCTGGGCAAAGAGCAGCTTAGCACCGCACCCTGAGCGGAGGCTGTGGGCAGGGCAGAATGAGGTAACAGGCCAAGGTGGGCTTGGCAGCTCTGAGACTAACATGTCTACAGCTCTCCCTCAGCTTACGATCGGGTTATGCCCCAATAAACCTATCATAAGTTAAAAATATCAAAAGTCGAAACTGTATCTAATATACTTAAGCTACTGAACATTGTAGCTTAGCCCAGCCTACCTTAAACATGCTCAGAACACTCACATTACCCTACATTTGGGCACAGTCATCTAATGCAAAGCCTATTTGATAATAAAACGTTGACTATCTCATGTAATTGATGGCTACTGTACTGAAAGTGACAAACAGAATGGTTGTCTGGGGACAGAGTGATTGTAAGTGTATCAGTTGTTCACCCTCATGATCATGCGGCTGAGGGGAGCTGTGCTCGCTGCCGCTGCCCAGCATCATGAGAGAGGATCAGACAGCACATCGTTAGCCTGGGAAAAGATCAAAATTCAAAATTCAAAGTAGTTTCTACTGAGTGCGTATCACTTTCACACCTTTGTAGAGTTGAAAAATCGTAAGTTGAACCAAGGTAAGTCAGGGACTGTCTTACTGTGGTTTGAGCACTTGCTTCACAGTGATCTGTCTGTCCCTCCCTGACTTCTCCTTTCCTTCCTAAATCAACCCTCTGGATGGGCTAAGGCTGTAATTTTCCCCACTGTAAATTCCTCAGGGACAAGAGAGGCAACAGGAGGGCAGTGGGTGCTGGTGGCAGGTGGAAGGGTGCTGAAAGTTGGGAGAAAGGGTGGTGAGGCCCTTGTAGTGACCAATGCAGCTCTTTTTGTCCTGCCTGAAGGGGTGAGACCACGGGCACCTTCAAGGTGACAAAGTCTCAGAAATCCCCCTTCCATCCCTGCCCGATGAGATGAGTAACTCGATGCTGTCTGCCAGCCCTCGGATCCTCCCCTTCTTCCACCCTTCTGAAAAGAGGCACCAGGTAGAAAAATCCAGCAGTGCCAGAGCTGACACCAAGCCTACTCTTAGACCTGGAGACCCCAGGACGTGATAGCACAGGCTGGGACAGGGGTGAAGCAGAGCTTCCAGGAAGGAGTCAGACCACGGGCAATTCTCACCTGGAGCTAGGGAGGATTAGGGTTAGTATCAGAAACACCTGGAGATTTTAAAAATGACACACGGTTTCCATCTCTTCTTCTCCTGAGATTCTGATGGTTCCTGGCAGGGGGCTGGGCAGACATATTTTGAAAAGCTTCTCTCCAGGCATTCTGATTCTCTTAGCTACTTCCCATTGACTGCTTGGAGAACCACTGCTCTGCACCTGTTGTCTCTAAACTTTTTCCATCAGGCACCCCAGGGATAAAATTTTTAAGTATGTACCCTCAATATTGAGATATTTATTTATTTAAAAATAACACCCAGGAACTTCTGTATTCACACAGTATAGTTATCATAAAAGAAACACAAAATAGAAATTAACAGAGGGCAAGCTTAAAAATAAATAGAATAGAACTTCCAATATTTCTTACTGACCCCTAACTCGCCTGGCGTCCCTCCCCAGGGTGTGTGTAGCCCTATGGAGACCACACTCTCCAATCGTATTTGTGCCCCCCATGCATAGCTCAGGTCCTAGCATGCAGTTGGTGTTCAATAAACAATTTTGTGGGATAGATAAATAACAAATGAAAGAATTAGAGCTAGATCTTAAAGAATATGAATATTTTGAAAATATATGAGTAGCAGGAGGGAGCAAACTGAGAGCCTCCTTTGCAGATGGACGCTATGATTTATTGACCTTTCTTAATAGAAACATTAAGATTAGACCTTATGGGAGTACATTATGTTTGAGTAATGATTGATTTTTTAGTTAATTAAATTAAATGTATTTATTTATCCCTCATCTCCATTAGCATAGTGGCCACAATAGTCCCACATTCTAAGTGCTTGACCGTCTCCTGGCGGCCAGTCACCCTGTGAGACGCGCTCTATCAGCAAGACACCCAAGGGGCCCAGGAAGCGCTCTGGGGGAGGGATTCAGGGAGGAGTCGCCCAGGAGAAAAAAGCCCCAAATCTCAGCTATTAGTTAATTGGGTGCTGTGCAGAACAGGCTTGAAGGGCTGAGTGAAAGAGACTATTGCAGGCTTCTATGGCTGGGAGTGGATTTATTAGCCCGGCACCACATTTGCATGCAAGACAGAAAGTGGGTAATAACCCAGAGTGGAGCCTTGCACGCAGAGGGGTGAACGGTTCAGGGCCACTGGGGTAGCCTCTCCGGGGATTTCTTTGAACTTCTCCCTGCCCACCCACTTCGGGAGCCTTTGTTGGGGGGAGCAAAGAGGTGCTGACTTTCCAAGCAGGACACCATTCTCAAAGACTGCCTTTAGGAGTACCACCCACTTATCAACAGAATGCCAAGACTGTCCGGTCTTCTTCCCTCATTCTGTAGATAATAATAGTAACACTTATATGGTACTTACTTACAGCTTGTGTGCCAGGCTTTGTTCTCAAAATGCTTTACAGATCCATTGACTAATTTAATCATTACAACAACACGGGAGGATGGAGCTAAGAGTTTCCCTCTTTTACAGCTGGGGAAACTGAGGCACACAGTGGTTAAGTAACTTGCCCAACCTAGTTAGTAGCTAATAAGTGGCAGCTCTAGGCTTCAGATCCCAGCAATCTGTCCTCAGTAACTTGCCCTCGACCACTGTGTCATTGATGAAGGAGCAGAACTTTCCCTGACTTGAAATGACTTAGCTTGTCTTTGGCTCAGTTCAGTACTTCCCTTCCCCTCAGAACCCTGGTACCCTAGACTCCCGCCTCCTAACTTTCTAAATTAATCTGGTCTCAGATCCTTCATTCACGCTAAAGTGTAAATGACTGAGAATCTGTTAAAAGGCCACCCCACCCTGGGAAAACATTTTAGCAGGATCTGGAGTGTTAAACACCAGGGATGAAGCTTTGAAAATGGAATCTGAAGCAACTCCTGGAATGTGTGTTGTGGGTGGGTATTTGGATACTTCAAGGTCACACTCTGCAGACTGGCGGGCAGGCAAGTGCTTTTTCCTCTGCCAGGAGGCCGGAGCTGGACAGAGCCTCAGCCTTGCCCCCCTCTGGCTGCAGGCCCATGCTCGTGGTCTCTGCTGGAGCCACTGGGGAGCATCGCAGAGCAGAGCAGAGCAGCTGCCAGCCATGACCAGCTCCATCGTTAGAAAACCTGGTTCAAAGTATATAGCACATTTCACAGGTTTAAAAGTGTGTGTTTGATGTAAATCTTCTCAAACTACTCATTCTCATGGGGCAGGTTGGCTTGGTCCTTGTGCCAACCCTGCAGCCGTCCTGGACACGTGGGACTTTGAATGGCAGTCCCTGCAGCTGGGATCAAAGGCGGGATGTGTGTGTGTGCATGTGAGTGCGTGCAGTATGCTGGTGATAGGATTGGCCTCTTAGAAGGCATGGGGAGAGAACAGAGACCCCACTGAGTGGACAGTAGAGGTCCAGGTCCTCATCAGGTGTCATTACACATGTGGCCTACAGAGAGGGGTCCTTTGATGGAATCCTGGGGAGACCAGGGTTGCAGGTGGAGATCACAGAGACTTCTGAGGCTCCCCTACAAGGGAAGCAAGCCCCGCCCTGACTCCATGACTCGTGTGTGGCCTTTATGGGCCGTGACCAATGGCTCAAGGCCTGGGCTGGCAGCCGTAAGCCTTCATCTTGGGCAGGAATTCTAATTAAACTGGGGCTCCCGGGTCTCACTTACAAAGAGCTCAGCACCAGACTCTGCCTTTCAGGCCCCAGGCGGATGGTCGTACTCTGGAACGCCACCTGCAGAGAGCCCAGCTCCGAGATTCCTTGCTTGCCTCTGCATTGGGCTGCAGAGGACCAGGGCCCAGTTTTGATCCTTGGGCCCTGTGCTTTGATTCAAACACATCTCTAGAGAAAACACTTTATGGCCTTTCAGATCATTCTAGTGCTTCTCTTCCCAGACACTCTTCTTGCTATTTGTGCCACTCTTCTGTATGTGTTACATTCATCTCTTTTCTTCACAATGAATGGGTTGGTTTAGGTATTCAGGGATCTGGGGAAATTTGGGGGGATAGAATCCTCTCATCCAGGTTTCTCCAAGGGATCAACAGGTGGAGTTCATTTGGAAATACCCAAATGATTACTAGCCCTGGTGGTCTAGAGGTTAAGATCCGGCGCCCTTACCGCCATAGCCAGAGTTTCTCACCCAGCCAGGGAACCTCACTACCTGTCTGTCAGTTGTCACACTGTGGCGGCTGTGTGTTGCTGTGATGCCGGAAGCTATGCCACCGAGATTCCAAATACCAGCAGGGTCACCCATTGTGGACAGGTCTCAGCAGAGCTTCCAGACTAAGCCAGACTAGGAAGAGAGACCTAGCCACTTACTTCCAAAAATTGGCCATGAAAACCCTCTGAATAGCAGCAGAGCATTTTCTGAGAAAGCACTGGAAGGTGAGAGGATGGAGCAAACAGATGAGCAGGGTTCCTCTGCTGTACACAGTGTTGCTAGGAGTCAGAATCGACTCAACAGCACTGAGTACCAGATGGACCATGAGTTATGAGCATTAAGGTCCCTGGCTCATGAGGGATGGATGAGCAATAGAGGGTTTCTAGAGAAGCTGTACCTGGAGCTGAACCCCGAGGGGTTGGTAGGATTTGTGTAGGCAGAGAGGAAGCCCACAGGATGAGGAAACAGCTAGCTTGCACATTTTAAATAAAATTGGAGGTTCATCTGCACATTAGAAATCCTTACTTTCCAAACTCACCTCCTGATAATTCCTAAAGCAAAGAGCTGGTGCAACCCTGCTCCCTTTCCATATTTGACATTCAGATTGTTCTGTTGCTGCTTATTTTTCCCTTTAAATAATGTCCATTAGCCTGATTTCAGCAGCATGAAATGAGAATGTGTGTAGGTATGGCTGATGATGCCATGATGGGGGGTGGGGAGGCAACATCCCCCCAGGGCTTTGAGTGAAGTGTGTCAGCAACTGTATCACTGCCCCCGACGCCCTCCCCAGGGCCACCTGTCCTCTTCACAACCCCCACCACCCCCACTGAGCCCTGGCCTCCAACCCATTTCCATGTCCTCCTCTGAGTCCCATTCCTTGCTGAACAGAGTGCTCAGTGAAAAAAAGGTGGAGGGTCTAGGGTGAAAGAAGAGATCCAGGGTGTACCTGGTGCAGCCTTTTGGGAACAGAAACTTGCAAGTCTCTGTGGGCCTGCGCAAGCTAAGGCCTGGGCTCCTGGCCGACTTTTCTGCTGGTCCAGAAGACACCCACACGCCCAAACCTCGGGGAATGTGGCTTGCTGACCTTGGCAGGAAGGAGGGCTGAGTCGGCCTTTTGCATAACATAAATACTCAGCACAGCTGCCTCCGACCTGCCCACTTCTTGTCAAATCCAAGAAGGAAGGGACCTACTGGCCAAACCTTTTACCCCACTGCACCTCAGACCCCAAGGAGCTTGGACTCTGCTCAAGTCAGTAAGTTGGAGCTCCCCACGTCCCCAAACTGGCCGCTCATGGAGGAAAAACCTAGGGAGGAAGGACAGAGAGAAAACCCGAGGAGCTGCCTGTTATAATGGAAAAATAAAACGTCTTCTTGGGAAGCTCCCTACAAACTCTGTTAGGGAAGCTCTGGTCCTTTCTGCCTTGGCTGATCCAGAGGAGAAAAGGAAAGAAGAAAGAACAAAATAATTTAACTTGGCAAAAGAGCTCTTTCCCAGTGCTTTTCTCACCCATCCTCACCATGAACGCTGGACCCTGCATCACCTTCCCAACCCCATCCCTGGGGCTGATCTTGACTCAGTCCTTTGTTCAAAATGTACTGTCACCACCCCCATCCTTACCACCATTGGTAATGCCCTCCCTTCCTCCCTTCTGCCTGTCTACGTCCCACACATCCTTCTAGACCTGACTCGAGTCCCAGGACTTCCACGAAGCTTTCTCCCACTCACTCTGATTTCTCTCTTCTTGGAACTCTTGACATCCTGGAGTCAGTCCCACACACACTGTTAGCACTTAATTTTTCTCTAATACTTTCATGAAAATTAGCTCTGTCTTACCAGCTTCTTGTCATCGCTTAGAGAGCACAGCCCAGTTGCATACTGGGATGGGCTCAGTAAGTACAGGTTGATGGATGGGTTCCTGGAAAAATGGCAAGTTCTTCCAGCGTATGAGGATTGGCCACCATGCTCATCTTCCAGGGTCTACCACACCATAGGGTAAATTGGAAGGAGGGTCTTTGGTCCTGGAATTTGGAGATGAGGCTCCAGCAGGAAGGAGAACTGAGCTGCTATGAGTGTAAACATTTTTGGTGGAGCCTACATCAATTCCAAGGTGTCATTGGTAGCCCTTATGTGAGGGCTTGTCAGGAGGTGAGTGGGCAAGATGTTGCTTCAGCATTTCAGGGCCACAGTTTCCTTACCTGTATGAACGGTTTCAGTAGGTTATCTCCAATGTCCTACTGCTATGGGCTGAATTGTGTCCCCCCAAATTTCATATGTTGAAGCTGCAATCTCCAGTTTGGACATAGTGCTTTTGGGAGATAGTTAAGGTTAACTGAGGTCATAAGGGTGGGCTCCTAACCTGTTAGAAGTGGTAGCCTTATAAGAAGAGAGAAAGAGTGAAAGAGATCTCCACACACATGCACCAAGTAACGGCCACGTGAGGACACAGCGTGAAGGCAGCCATCTCCAGGAAAACAGTCCTCCCTAGAAGTTGAACCCTGCTGGATGTTGATCTTGGACTTTGCAGCTTCTAGAACCGTGAGAAATAAATTTCTGTTGTCTGAGCCACCCAGTCTATGATATCTGTCATGGCAACCAAAGCTGACTAATACACCTACCTTTGATTTACTTACTGACACAGCCAATATTTATTGAGTGCTTACTGTGTGCCAGGAACTCTTATCTCTAGTGAGGTGGCAGTATTGAATGAATAGATAAAAAGCCCTCTCCTTATGGAGCTTAAATTCTAATGGGGGAAAACAGATAAAAAAAGAATAAATAAGTACAATAAATAGTATGTCAAATGGCAATAAATGCCATAGAGAAAAATAAAGCAGAGAAGGGGATAGGCAGCGCTAGAGAAGTGTACGTAGGCAAAGCCTGAGCTCCTGGTGGGCTTGTCCAGAAGGCCTCAGCAAGAAGATGACATGTATGCAAACACCTGGAGGAGGCGAGCAAGTAATCCACATGAATATCTGAGATTTTAGAAAATATCCATTGTACAAGTAAAAGTTTGGGAGACCCTAGTCTAACAGTGGTTCATAATTTAGGGCTTTAGTTGATGGCAAGTTCACCAAGAGTCCCGAGTGTCCAGTGGCAGCTCAAAAGTTAATATAGTCTCAATAGAAGTATAGTGGCCAGATGACGGTGGTGATACTACAACTGTGCCTCATCTAGACTATTGTATTTAGTTCTGAGCATCACATGTTGGAGCATTCTAGAAGACCACAGCAAAGGTGTTCAGAGATTTGGAAACTATGTCCTTGGGGAACAGTTGGGGAACTGGCAATGTTTAGTCCACAGAAGAAAAGATTTATATGGCTATGAGAGGGATCTTTTCAAGTATGTGGACAGTTGCTAGCTGGAAGAAGGGCGTATTGCCTGGAGATACTGAATGCAGAACAAGGACCAACAGGTAACGATCCCAAATCCAACAAATCAGTGTCAACAACAGAACAGAAACCAAACAAGTATATTTGATAACCAGGCTTTAGAGTTTCTCCTAGGATTGTTGGAGGACAGTGAGAGCCAGCACAAGGGTTGGAGGGAAGGGGATAAATGTTGTATGTATTAGACATGCTATAGAAGAGATGTCTGGGAGGAAAGAAGGACTGATGGCTTTTTGGTCCAGTCACTCTAAGAGGTCAATCAGACCGTACATGAAACACTACGGCATAATGGGAAGTCACTGAACTGGGAGAGGGGAGCCTCCTCTCTGCCATTAACTTCTCTGGGTCTCAGTTGTCGCCTGTGAAAAATGTGGATAACACCTGCCTTATTCAAAGGAAGGGGCCAGCCAGATGATTGCATAAGGGTCCTTTCAGCTCAAAGATCCACTAATCTAAGTTATGAGACGGGAAACGGCTGTCTCTCATATAAAAGAATATTTCTAATCCTAAGTGCCATTTGACAATGGAAGGGTTATCTTGACAATGGATGTGTTTCAACGGGAGCTGGGAGACATCAAAGGGGATGCACTAGAGGCTAGATGACTTTCGAGGTCTACTCGAGCAGTCAGGGTCTTCTATGAGGCTATGACTCATGCCTCTTTATGCTCCTTGCCCTTTGCTCAGCCAGCATTAGCCACTTATAGTCAGATATAACCACATATTATACCTGAGTGTGAAAACCAGAGCCAAGTTCAAATGTAAGGTTCTCCAGCTCCCCAAATTGATAGTTATTACCATTTGCCTCTTGAGTGGGGAGATGCTTTGTGTCTCCCAGTCTCAGGACCTGGGACTTCCAGTCATGGAAACTTAAACAGAATAAGACATATCCTGGCAAAGACATCTAGTGAGATGGGGCTTTGAGGGTAAGGATATATGATGGATATGGAGCAAATAGGCACAGAGGACCCTTCCCAAGAGTGACAAGGGACTCACTGCCCTACTTGGGTTCTTGCAGAACTGCCCAAGCCTCTCTCATCTCTCTACTAACTGCCCACCTGTCTTCCTTTAGAGCCTCACCTATATTCTATTCTAGTGGACATTTCTACGGATCCATAGAACCCCAGCATTTCCCATCTGGAAGGATCCTTTGAGAATATATAATTCAGTGTTTCCCCAAATGTCAGTCTTTCACACACCACTTTCACAGTTATTGCTATGTACATATGCCAACTGCTCTATTATTTACTCATAGCTTTATTTAAATTGAGGTTTTTCCAAAACCTGCATGTTTTTATAATACCAGTATAAATGGAAAACCAGCCTTATTTGCTATGTATTTAAGATAAGCATGATTAATATTAACCATTAAAATTAAAAAATATTTGCCCATGTACCCATGTAAAATTATCCCAAGTACCTCATCACGGAAACCTGGTTTGGAAACATGGGTCTACTGCAACCCTGTTTCTGAACAGATATGGAAACTAAGGCTCAGAGAGGTTTAGTGACTTGCTCAAGTTCCACAGATGGTGAGTGGTCCGCACTCTTGATTCTCAAACACTTTTGGTTCATTCCATCTCATGCCTCCTCAGATGAAGCTGATGGGGGTTAAAGATATTTACTATCTGTATTTGTTTCCTAGGACAGCGCTAACAATGTACCACAAACTGGGTGGCTTAAATTTTTTTGTCTCACAGTTCTGGGGGCTTGAAATCCAAAATCGAGGTATTGAGGGAAACTTACTCCCTCTGAGCCCTCCAGGGGGTTCTTTCTTTGACCCTTCCAGCTGCTGGTAGCCCCAAATGTCCCTTGGCCTCTGGTAGCATAACTCTAACCTCCACCTTTGTCTTTACATGGTGTCCTCTGTGTATTTCTGAGTCTTTACACGACCATCTTCTTGTAAGGACTTCTTACAAGGACCAGTAATACTGGACTAAGTGCCCACCTTACTCCAGTATAACCTCATCTTAACTTAACATTACATCTGCAATGACCCTAGTTTTAATTATTTGGTCATGGTCTGAGGTACTGGGGTTAAAACTTCAACATATCTTTTTCGGGGAATACAATTTAACCAATAACACCATCCCTTGAACTTGAATTTCAGAGGGAACATTAAAAGACCCAGATACATCATAAATAAAATTTAAATGATGGAATTACATACATTGATAAGATAATAACTTACATTGTACATGGCGGTGTGCAAGCACCATCTCATTTGATCCTCACCATAGTGCTCTGGAGTAATGGTCCCCAATGAATCATTCTTCCTATATCCATGTCTTTGACAATGATTCTGGGCTTGGCCTTGTGACTTGCTCTGGCCAATGGAGTATTAGTAAATGTGTTGCAAGTGTAGGCTTGAAAAGTGCTTTTATACAGCGGTTTTGCCTTCTTTTGTTGCTGGGAACTCTTCTGCTATCATGTAAAGAAGCCTGGACTAGCCCATGGAGGATGAGACTTCACGAGCAGAGATGGGCCATCCCAGCTGAGGGCCCCTAAAGCAATCAACCTCCAGCTGATCTGCCAGCTGACTGCAGCTGCATGAGTGACCCCAGGCAAGACCAGCAGAAGAACTGCCAACTGAACCCAACCCAGCTGGCTGACTCAGAATCATGAGGAAATAAAAGGGTTGTTTTAAGCCACTAACTTTTTGGGTGGTTTGTTACTCAGCAATCCATAATTAGCACAGCGGATATTGCTGCTATTTTATAGAAGAAGAAATTGACTCTCCAAGGATTTGATTGACTTGCTCATCAGGACAAGGACTGGAAAGAGAGAGAGAGAGACTTGTCCTTCTTTGATTTAAGAACCTAGCAGTGGAATGCAGTGCTATGGGCATTTCTGATCTTGTCTGACCAGCAATACATGATAGAGTTTGAGAAATTCCAGAAGAAAGGAATAAAGTATACTAGGGGCTGAAGTCTGGCCAAGTATAAAGAGACTACAGAGATGAGGCCCCTTTCGACTGGAAAGTCAAATGTGTGTGAGCTAGGAGAAGTGAAGGCTGTAAAAACATGATAGGAAGTTAGACACAGGCATGGATACCAAATCTGAAAATTACAAAACTGGGGAGCAGGGGGAGAGCCTCTAAAGCTTGAAAGAGGCAGTTTTAGGACAAACAAAGGAAAGGGCTGCTTTTCACAGTGGGCATTCAATTAATAGGACTCATTACTTACAAGTGTGGTATAGCTTTAAAATACAAATAATTTTATTTATTTATTAATATACCTGATCACATTTGTCGAGGGCCTATTATACACTAGGCACCACACTGGGAGATGGGGATTCAGAATTAATAGCATCCAGTCAGTTCACTCATATGCCAGCAGGAGACAGACATGTTGATTACTCAATCAACAGATGCTGATGGAGCATTGCCCATGCCAGATCCTGGGCTGGTACTGCAGACGGAGTGGCGAGCAAAACAGAAATCGCTCCTGCCCTCCTTGAGCCCACAGTTTCCTACAGAAGACAGATGTTAGAGAAATAACTAAGTCACAACACAAGATTAATTCATCACTAGTGAACATGGTGTTGTAAGAGAGGTACAGGGAACTTTAGGAATATATAAAAAGGAGTTATTATTTAGCCTGGGGAGTCATAAAAGACCTTGCTGAGGAATTTAGGCGTAAGCTGACAACAGGAAGCTGAACAGCAGTGAGATTGGCAAAGAGAGGGGAGAAGAACATCTGTAGAGGGAAGATCATGTGGCAAAGGGGGGGAGAGAGTTATTTGAGGAACAGAAAGATGTCTAATACGGCTGTGTTGGAGGGAACAACAGGGGCAAAACTGGGCCACAGTAGGTCCTTCTCTCTCTGCTCTGCACCCCAGGAGGCTGAACTCCAAAAGCTGTATCACCTGGGCCCCCTTGCCCTCTGGCTTCCAGTTGGGTCCAGGTAACGGAGGCATGAGTAGATCAGAGAACATAGGGGAGAGAAGGTAGGGCATTTCCTCTCCTGCTTGCTCTCTGCTTGGGTGCTGAGGTGCTAACAGTGGCTGTATCTATAACAACAGCATATGTTGGGTGGCCTCACTCCATGGCCTCAGCTTTATTGGTTCTGGCAGCACCCTCTGTTCACTCTGCCCATTAGGGCCGAGCAGTCACAATGGCTTCCCACCTTTGCTAGTCCCAATGCCTTAACCTCCCTTTCTGTTTCCTCCAACTTCTGTAAACAGTCTCTTTATTGAACTCTGTTTAAAATCCCAGTTGAGAATGCCCTCTGTTTCCTGCTCAGGAACCAAACTGAAGGTCACACTAAGGATTCTGCACTTTATTCTAAGGGCAATGATAAGATGTTTATGAGATTTTAGCAGGGGAGTGACATAAAATTTGCTTTTCAAAATACCCTGGGATTTCTGCTTCCAGTAAGGACAGAGTAAGTTCTCACCAGACTGACTGTCCTGTGAAAATCAACTAAAAGTCTGGACAAATAGCAAAACAGCAGCTACATGAGACACTGGAGAGGGAACAGAAGCAGACAGACTCTTCAGGAAAGTACACACTCAGATTAGAGGAGTTTTACCAAAGTGAATTCTCATTTTTGTGGCTTTTTTCCTGGGGCCAAGTGCAGTGATGCGATGTGGAGGTGGCAGGATGCTGGTGGAAAAACTGGAATCTTTCTGGATTTGGAAACCAGGAAATTGAAACCAGAGAAATTGTGGCTGCTGAAGAGAGTGGAGGAATCATGGAAGAGAAGGAGCTGAAAAGAGGATCCTAAATTCTAATTACCCATATCGCCCCACAACTTCCTGAACCATACACATGCAGAACAGAGTGAAAGTGATTCAATTAAAGAGAAAATACTTGAAAAGATATAGGAACTGCCATCCAAGAAACAGAGTTTGTAGATCTCATCAGAGAAAAAAAACAGAATCAAGATTTTCTCCAATTTAACATTTACAATGATCAAGATACGATCCCAATTTATCTGTCATGCAAAGAGCCATGAAAATGGAACATATACTCAAGAGAAAAGAAAATCAACTAAAAATGACCCTGAGATGACTCAGATATTAGAACTAGCACACAAGGATTTAAAAATGACTATTAAAACTATCCTCAATGAAGTAAAATAAAATACGCTCATGATGAATGAAAAGCAGGTAATCTCAGCAGAAAAAGAGAAATGATTTTAAAAAAACCTAAACAGAAATTTTAGAACTAAAAAATACAGTATCAGAAATGAATGGACTTAATATCCAGTGGAGATGACAGAGGAAATAGTAAATGAACTTGAAAATGAATCAATAGGAATTGACCAAGGTGAAGAACAGAGCAAAAAGATGCATCATAGTTAAACTGTTGAAAGTCAAAGATAAAGAGAACATCTTGAAGGCACTAAAAGAATATGATACTTTACATGCAAGGGAACAACTGTTTAGTTTAGGGCTGATTTCTCATCAGAAACCATGGAGGCCAGAAGAGGAGAATATCTTTAAAGTATGGAAAGAAAAAACTGTCAGCCCAGAATTCTATCCAGTGAAAATATCCTACAAGAACCAAGGTTAAATACAGATATTTTCAGATGAAAGATAATTCACTGCCAGAAAACCTGTACTACAAGAAATACTAAAGGAAATTTCTCTCTCTTTTTCTCAACTACAACTTAAAGGATGGGGTGGGGTGAAGGAAGATGCATCAACACAATTACAAGGTTTTCATAATTTGTGTGAAATGGTACCATGTTTACTCTAAGTATTCTGTAAAAAATTAAAGTGTATTGTAATCTCTAGAGCAACCACTACACATAATACGAAGAAGGATAGCCGAAAAGCCAATAGGAAAATTAAAGTTCAATCTTTAAAAAAAGTTCAAACAATAAAAAAAATAGGAAAGGAGGAACAGAGGAACAATAACAACAACAACAAAAAAAAGCAAGAGGAAAAAATAGAAAACAGACTTACATGGGAGCTTCAAACCCAACCATACCAATAATTACATTAAACACTAATGGATTAAAACACTCCATTTAAAAGACAGAGATTGCCATATTGGAAGAAAACAAGATCCAATGGTATGCTGTCTACAAGAGACATACTTTTAATATAAAGACACAGATATGTTGAAAGTAATTGGATGAAGAAAAGAGATACAACATGAACTGTAAACATAGGAAGACTGAAGCAGCTATATTAATATAATGAAAAAATAGAATGCATGACAAAGAGTATTACTTGAGGAAAAGAGAGACATTTCATAATGATAAAAGGGTCCATTTCATCATGAAGACATTGCTTATAAATGTGCATATGCCTAATAAAGCTTCAAAATATATAAAGCAAAATTAATGGAAGTAAGGAGAGAAATAGACAATTCTACAATCATAGATGATTTTTATCATCTCTCCCCCAGAACTAATAACACTAGACAAAAAAAATCAGCAAAACACTGAAGATTTAAAGAACAGTATCAACCACTTTGATTTAATTGGTACTTATAGACCCTTATACCCAACAATGACAGAATACACATTCTTTTCAAGGGCACGTGGTATGTTTACCAGGATAGATCATAAGTTAGGCCATAAAGCAAGTCTTAAATTTAAAAAGATTGACATCGTAGAGAATATGTTCTCTGATCATGGTGGAGTTAAATTAGAAATCAATAAGATGGGGGCCAGCCCCGTGGCTGAGTGGTTAAGTTTGTGCGCTCAGCTTTGGCGGTCCAGGGTTTCACCAGTTCGAATCCTGGGTACGGACATGACACTGCTCATTGAGCCATGCTGAAGCGGGATCCCACATGCCACAACTAGAAGGACGCACAACTAAAAATACACGACTAAGTACCAGTGGGGCTTTGGGAGAAAAAGGAAAAATAAAATCTTAAAAAAAAAATCAATAAGATAACTAGAAAAACTCCATATATTTGGAAATTGAGTAACACACTTCTAAACAGCCCATCAATCAAACAAGAACAACACATCAAAATTTGTGGGATGTAGCTAAAGCAGTGCTGATTCTAGGACTGGGACAAGGAATATACAAGATGAGCCTGGAAGATTCTGTTCCAGAGACTAAGGAAACAATCAAGAATCAAAAGGATGGGGCATATTGAAGGGATACAGGAGCAACCTAAAAATCACCAAAGCGGGGACAATTTGAGCTACAAAACCAATAATGGAGTATTGGATGATAGGCCAAAATATAAAATAAATATCGATGAATCTATACTGATATAAATAAATGGTTGAATAAATAAATGTGGGAGAAAAGACAAGTCTTCTGTACCAAAGAATTCCAGATAATTTATGTAGATGCTATACCCTCACCTTGAGTAGAGGCTGTACTTAGTGATTTGCTTCTGAAAAGAGAAGTAACTTTACAGTGGAGAAACGTGACAAACACAACCTCAGCCAAATTTTCCAAGTTAACATTGGCATTGATAAGCCATGCTGATATATACCCTTGATATGATGTGATGAGAAGAGAGCTTCACCTTTTTGGTCTTCCTTCCCAAAACCCATAGCACCAATCTAACCATGAGAAAAACAAACTGACAGAGAGTCCACAGAACACCACACTGGTACTCTTCAAAACAGTCAAGGCCATCAAAACAAAGAGTCTGAGAGAGAGACCGTCACAGCCAAGAAGGCACTATGGAGACCTGACGCCTAAACATAAGGGAATACTCGGGATGGGATACGGGGAAGTAAAAAGGACATTAGGAAAAAACTAGTGAAATCCATAAAAACTGTGGGGTTTAGTCAGTAGTAATGTACTAATGTTGGTACCTCAGGTGTGACATGGACAGCAGCAACATAACATGTCGACATTAGGGAAATGGGGTCAGGAGTATACGAAAACTCTCTGTACTACCTTTGCAACTTTTCTGTAAATCTAAAAATATTCTAGAATAAAAAGCTTATTTAAAAAATTATGTAATGGACCTAGAGTCATGCTTAGAGGGAAATTTATAGCTTTAATGCATATATCAGAAAAGAAATGGGGTGAGCCCTGTGGTGTAGTGATTAAGTTTGGCATGCTCCACTTCAGCAGTCTGGGTTTGTGGGTTCAGATCCCAGGCACAGACCTATACCACTCGTCAGCCATGCTGTGGTGGCAACATGGGAGGAAGATTGTCACAGATGTTAGCTCAAGGCAACTCCTCTTCAGCCAAAAAGAGAAAGAAGAAGAAGAAGAAAAAGAACTAAAATCAACAACCTGAGTTTACAACTTTAGATGTTAGAAAAGAAGGAGAAATTAAACCCAGTATAAGTAGAAGGAAGGAAATAATAAAGCCCAGAGGTAAGTGAAACAGAAAATGAACAAACAATGAAGAAAATCAAAATAAAAAAGCATGTTGTTTGAAACGATCAATAAAATTTATAAGATTCTCATCAAACCGATCAAGATAAAAAGAGACAAGACAGAAATTAAGAATATGAGGAATGAAAGAGAAGACACCGCTATAGAGCATACAGACATTAAACGGGTCATAAGGGAATACTGTGGACAACTTTATGCCCAAGGATGTGAATACCTAGATGAAATGGACACATTCCTTGAAAGAGTAAAATTGCCAAAATTGATTAAGAAAGAAACAGAAAACTTTAACCGGGCTATATAAAATAAAAAACTTGAATTCATAGTTAAAACTCTTCCCTCAAAGATAACTTCAGGTCCAGGTGGCTTCACTGGTGAATTCTATTAAACATTTAAGGAAAAAATAATACCAATCCCACAAAAATTCTTTAAGAAAATAGAG